>NW_026294617.1:34319770-34971436 GCF_007827085.1 Peromyscus californicus insignis
GGAGAAATTAACAGCAAATATCCCAAAAGCGATAGAATTGATCTTATAAAGAGAGCTGATTGGATCTTGCCTCGAATTGTACGGGAAAAGCCCATATCTGGAGTTCGTACACTTTATACAGATGCCAACAAACAAGGAAAGGCAGGTTACAAATCAGAAAATTTAAGTAAAGTGATTCAAAGTCCTTATAATTCAGTTCAAAAATCAGAATTGTATGCTATTCTGTTGGTATTAATGGATTTTTCAGAACCTCTCAACATAGTAACCGACTCTCAGTATGCTGTAAGAGTAGTATTAATATTGAAACTGCAGAATTTATCCCTGATGCTTCAAATTAACTTCACTATTTATTCAATTACAAGATACAATTAGGAAAAGGAGTCATCCTTTATATATAACTCACATTCGATCCCATACTGGTTTGCCAGGCCCTCTAGCACAAGGCAATGATGAGATTGATAAATTATTGATAGGAAATGTGCTAGAAGCCTCAGAATTTCATAAAAAACATCATGTCAATAGTAAAGGTTTAAAAAAGGATTTTTCTTTTTTTTTTTTAAATTTATTTTAATTTATTTTGCAATACAATTCAGTTCTACATATCAGTCACGGATTACCTTGTTCTCCCCCCTCCCGTCCCCCTCACCTTCCCCCCAACGCCCCCCCCCCCCCATTCCCATCTCCTCCAGGGCAAAGCCTTCCCCACAGACTGAGGTCAACCTGGTAGACTCAGTCCAGGTAGGTCTAGTACCCTCCTCCCAGGCCAAGCCAAACAATCCTGCATAGGCCCCAGGTTTCAAACAGCCAACTCATGCAATGAGCACAAGATCTGGTCCCACTGCCTGGATGCCTCCCAAACAGATCAAGCCAATCAACTGTCTCACCCATTCGGAGGGCCTGATCCAGTGTGGACCCCTCAGCCATTGGTTCATAGTTCATGTGTTTCCATTCATTTGGCTATTTGTCCCTGTGCTTTATCCAACCTTGGTCTCAACAATTCTCGCTCATATAAACCCTCCTCATTCTCGTTGATTGGACTCCCAGAGATCCACCCAGGGCCTAGTCATGGATCTCTGCATCCAGATCCCTCAGTAGTTGGATGAGGTTTCTAGCACAACAATTAGGGTGTTTGGCCATCCCATCACCAGAGTAGGTCAGTTCGGGCTGTCTCTCGACCATTGCCGGCAGTCTGTTGTGTGGATATCTTTGTGGATTTCTGTGGGCCTCTCTAGCACTTTGCTTCTTCCTGTTCTCATGTGGTCTTCATTTACCATGGTCTCCTATTCCTTGTTCTCCCTCTCTGTTGTTGATCCAGCTGGGATCTCCTGCTCCCCCAAGCTCTCTTTCCCTCGACCCTCGCCTTTCATTACCCCCACTCATGTCCAGGCTGGTTCATGTAGATCTCATTCCATTTCTCTGTCATTGGGCGATCCCTGTGTCTTTCTTGGGGTCCTGTTTTCCGGGTAGCCTCCAGGATTTTTCCATAACCTGGCAACAAGCCAAAGAAATAGTAAAGAAATGTCCTACTTGTTCCTTCTACAATCAAACGCCATTACCAGCTGGATGTAACCCAAAAGGTACTCAAAGGAATGAAATCTGGCAGATGGACATGTTTCACTTTACAGAATTTGGAAAACTGAAATTTGTACACCATACTATGGATACTTATTCAGGATTTCAGTGGGCAACTGCTTTGAGTTCTGAAAAATCTGATTCTGTAATCACTCATTTGCTCGAAGTTATGGCCCTCATGGGTATACCTGCACAAATCAAAACTGATAATGCTCCATCATATGTCTCTGTTAAAATGAAACAGTTTTTTGCTTATTACAATATAAAGCATATTACAGGCATACCACATAATCCTACAGGTCAAGCAGTTATAGAAAGATCAAACAGAACTCTAAAGGATATGCTAAATAAACAGAAAGGGGTAACAAAAATCCCCAGAAACAGACTGCATAATGCTCTATTAACTTTGAATTTTCTTAATGCCAATGAGAAAGGAACAACAGCTGCAAAGAGACATTGGATAATAGAAAAAACTACAGAATTAAATCAGCCTATATACTTTAAGGATGTGCTGACCTCAGAATGGAAACCAGGGTATGTGTTACGTTGGGGACGAGGTTTTTGCTTTTATTTCTACAGGAGAAGATAGTTGTGGGTACCATCAAAATTGATAAAGGTTCGATTTGAACAAGAGAAACCTCTTAATTAGAGGAGGTGATAGTTCTTCAACCAGCATGAACATCCAATTTAAACTAACTTATTCCAGTAACACATGTCTTTTCATTTAATCAGATAATAACTTGCCAAAAAGGAACATCCCCAAAATTAGTCTTGGGGAAAGGTTTTTGTTTTTGTCTTTTAGGAGAATGAAGGTTAAGGAATCTGAAGAACACTGGACAAATGAGACAACTGAAGAAAAAGGACAAATCATCTATCCCAGGAAACAGAGTGAAACGGCGTATGGGTATAAATTATCTAAAAAATTTTATGTCTTCCTAAATGTTTGTTTCTGCTTTTCTCTAAAAATTTAACACTATTGGTCTTCTAATAGTCCCAGTTCAATTAAAATTTAAAGCTGACTTTAGAGTTGGAGAATGGCTCTCTCCTTCTTTAACCTCAAGCATGTTGTTAAAAGGAAAATGCAAACCCCCTGTATCATGCCAGAATAAAAGAGCCATCTTCTGCTATGGGACAGGAGAAAAGCCAAATTAACTAAGGGACTATTCTATTACTAATCTCAACTCTTTGATTCTATTCTGATTCTTTAAAACTTTCTTAAAGTATAAATTTTATATCAAAATTTACAAGATTAATATATAGATATATAGATGTATATACATTTTAACTTTTGTTAAGATATGAATGGTCATATAGAGTATTAATTAATTCTAGAAAAAAGGCTTTAATTAGCTGCATATATATGTCTTTGTGTTCGAGTCTCTTATCAGTTTTCTGCAGGAAATCACGGCCAGGCCTAACATCAACTGAAGTCTCCAGGAAGAAGTTGGGGTCCCACAACAACACAATTCCACGTGGACAATAATAACATCATTAAGCTGACAAACATTATCTACAGATCAGCTTTGAACTACAAGGTGCTCAGAGCAATTTTGAGATGACTAGCTGAGATGATCCAGTCTCAAAGACTACTTGAATAAAGACTTGAGATAAACCCTGAACTTTGGCATTATACACAGACTGGATAAGGAAGGATATGGTTACCTTTCCTAGAATTTGACAATTAACCTAAAATTTTTCTTTCAGGATAAAGATAACTTCGCCCATACCCAGCAGGAAGCAATTTTAAGAATACGACGCCCACATTCCCAAAGAGGTGGTGTGGGGCAGGTGGTTTTTTTTGGTCTTTTTAATGGATTTTGGCTCTGGGATAATTTTCATTGTTTAGGGGAGTTGGTTACAAGTTGTTGTCAAGGGTTAGGAAAAAGGCTAAGCAAAGGAGATTAGATTTAAGGTTCTTGTTTAAAAAAAAAGAGAAAGAAAGAAGAAGAAAAAAGACAATTACTAGTTTTAAATACTTTACATTGGATTGGATTGTTTTATATTGTATACAAGTTATATATATATTGGAATTGATATTGTTAGAAAATGCTATATGTATATCTCTAATTGTACTTATACCATTCATTTAACAATGCAATTTTCTGATCCTTGAATGTTATTATTACCAACTATTAGGATATAAAGAAATGAAAGTTAGTAGTTAGCCATTACAATAGAACTTGTAGTCATATTAGATATGTTTTAAAAATTGAGCAGATATATTTTAGACAGGTCATCTTCAAACCCTTCAGAGATCTACAGAATATGGCGTTTAAAATGTTTTAATAACTTAGAAAATTTTTCTTTTTTGTTATGATTATGAGGCATGTCGGCTCCTGGCAGTACCAATCTACTTCAGAGAAATTATGGGCATTGAAGAAACTGTGTATGGAGTTAACTTTCATTGTGGCAAAAGTTAGCCACTGGACAACAAAGTATCCTTGAATCAACTGCTGACAAAATGGACAGACAGGACATGAAACAAAGGACTACTGATTCTTGCCAAAACAAGTGTGGTTATGGCTTTATCAAAAGGCATCTTCTGAGGCCAGGACAATGTGGCACCATCCCTGAAGTGGCCTTCGCAATTCGGAAAAGGTACAGTACCCTTTTCTTCGAAGGCAGCTGAACAGTCAGTGGGCCGATGGCTTCTGATGTGCAATGGAACAGCAGCTGAAACAGTTATTCTTGAAGAGTAACTAAGCTCACGCCTCGCAATAGTAAACTGGCATTTGACAGAGGGATGTGGAGAAGAACGGGATGCTAAGATGAAGCCATATATACACAGCCAAGAAGGAATGGACAGCTGAATTAAAAAATCAACAACAATTTCCAGAATTTAAAATCCTGAATCATGACATGACACTAGTTGAATTCAGGTGTTTCTGGTACATGGACTGCTCTCACCCAATGTGAGGTTGAACTGTTGACCTTGTGTACATCCTACTTCACAAATGAGTCTGTCAGACATGCTAAGCCTATAGGCTGAAGATGATGCCCCAACACTGTGAGAAACCTCAGGTGACTGTCCAGGCAGCTGGCTGTTTCTGTCAATCACAAATTTTTTGGAAGTTGCTTGCATGCACTTTCTGTTTTTATTTTTGTTAGCTAATATTATTTCCTTCTTGGGTCTCTGAGGGAGTTGAAGATTAGGTAGTTATAGTTGAAGGTTAGTGAGTTATAGTTGAAGATTAATTAGGATAGAAAGTGAATTAGATACATTTTGGACTTAACAAAATATGATAGATAATGAAATTATTTTCTCTGAATTTGTCAAATACAAATGGACTAGACATTGTTTAGACATTTATTACTTGTATATATTGTATATAGTCATTGTGCTTTTGTATATAGTTTTTCTTTTGTTAGTTATAACCTTTTTCTTTTTTTTTCTTTTTATTAAAATAGAAAAGGGGAAATGTGGTGGTATTTTACTTGTACTGAAATGTGATTTTAATTGTATGTTAATAAATAAAGTTGTCTGGGGGTCAGAGCTATGAGAGCCATAGCAAGTGCGTGGCAAGCGGTGGCGCACGCCTTTAAGGTCCTGGAGTGCGGTACATTCAGGCAGTGATGAGGCAGTCACATGTTTGGGTTGACAACCAGTGGGAAGGCAGAACAGCTAGACTATATAAAGACAAACACAGGAAGTAGGTCCCCCTTTTTCGGAGAGCTCTCTTGGCTGGAGAGGATCCCTGAATCAGGAAGGGTGAGGCTCTTAGCTCTGACCTCTTGGCTTTCTTCTCTGAATCGGCTCTGTGTTTTCTTATTTAAAAAGACCGTCGGTTACATCTACACCTCCCTATCCCCTAAGCTCTCATCTTCCATCCCTTGTCCTCCATTACCCTCTCCTCATCCCGTTTGCTCATGTAGATCTCATCCATTTCTTCATTGCTGGTTGAACCATACTTCCTACCTAGGGTCATCCATACTACCTAGAATTCCTGGAGCTGTGGGTTGCAGTCTGGTTATCCTTTGCTTTACATCTAGTATCCACTTATGAATGAGTACACCCCATGATTGTCATTCTGAGTCTGGGTTACCTCACTCACGATGATATTTTCTAGTTCCCTTCATTTGCCTGCAAACATCATGATGTCATCTTTTTCTCTGCTGTGTAGTCCTTCATTGTGATGTATACCACATTTTCTTAATGCATTCTTTGGTTGAGGGGCACGTAGGTATAACAGGCTTGCCTCAGACTTACAGAGATCCACTTGCCTCTGCCCCTGAGACCTGGCATAAAAGGCATGTGCCACCCACTGCCTGGCTTGTAGCCTCTTTCTTGAGTTCTCTACAACATATTCCTGTAGCTTTCCTATGGCAAGCACATCAGGTCCTGTCTTCCCACATGATACTGTCTTCATTGAAGCATCAAGTTCATATTCAGTTTCACGAAGGGGTCTTCTAGACTTCCTAGATGGAATTCATTGGTCTCCAGTCATGATTTACATTACATGATCTTAAGGGTTCTGAAAGTGTGAATCAAGATTCTATTTACAGTATAATCTTGTGTTTGTGCTTACTGAAAATTCAGTACCACATGGAATATGCTCCCAAGCTCTTTGGCAGGTTGTGATGGAATGTGATGGAACCTGGCTATGCTGGATAGGTTTTTTTTTTCTGTCATCTTGATGCAATCTTGATTCATCTGTAAGAGTAAACTTTAGTTGAGTAAATGCCTTCAGAAAACTGGACTTTAAGAGCGTTTGTGAAGCTCAGTGTGGTGGTGCACGCCTTTGATCTCAGCACTTAGGAGGCAGAGGCAGGTGGTTCTCTCTGGATTCGAGGCCAGCCTACAGAGCTAGTTCCAGGACAGGCAGGGTACACAGAGAAACCCTGTCTCAAAAAGCAAAACAATGCAAAATAGAAAGTTTGTGGATCATTCTCTTGAGAAATGATTAACCTGAGAGGATCTAGTCCACTGTGTGTGATACAGGTGTTTGTGAGTTGCGTAAGGAAGCAAGCTGAGGTAGCCATGGAGAGCAAGCCAGTGTTCCTTCATGGTCTGTGCTTCAGTTCCTTGTCTCCAAGTTTCTGCCTTGATTCCTTACCTATGTGTTCTGTCAGTGATGGACTGTGAAGCTCTTGCTCTGGCTTTTTCTAAGGTGAAATTCCCCAGAATCAAATCCAACTGCAGTATCTCTGCCCTCAAAGGCCTAGTCACATGGATCCTTCATTTAACTGTAGCTGCTGAATTCCCTAAGAGCCAGTGCCACCCCCACACTCTAGATGAAGCCTATACATCAGCTTTACTCGTAGAATTTCCCTGAACTTTTCCTGCAAGAACCATCTATGAAATCGCAGGCCTAAATCCCATAATGCAGCTCCTGCACTTGTAATTTCTGTTTAGTTCCCCTACATCCCAGCCTGACTATGCCATCTATACACACCAGGCCATTCTCCTGAGCACAGGTCTTGTACGAAGTTTGCTGAAAGGTTCACAGATGTTCCTCTGATTGTGCAGTGTTTACCCTTTCAAGCCTGGTCTTAATCAGACAGCTCTTTCACCAAATTTCGTGGTGAGTTCCCCCAGTAGTAAGCCCAGATATGCAATATGCCTACTAAGAGGCCTAGATAGCTAAGTATGTGTAGATCAAGTGACGTCTTTCCTTTGTTAGAAAATCTGAGCCTCCCCTGTCAGCACTATACCCAACTCCCCAGACCTTGAACAGGTCACTCTGGATATTCCCTGTTGTACTCCCAGAACCAAGCTCACTCCTGCTGTCTGCAATCTCCTAGGCCTAACTCTACATATCTACATTGTGCACCCCCCTTTTTCTGGTCATCTCCCCATAGCCTTCCCTGCAATCAACATCACTTCATGTCCAGGCCCAGCTCTGGCCAAACAAATGCCACACCAGATTTCACTGGTGAATTCTCTCTTGAACAAGCCCATCTGTGAATTCTTGATTTGAACTTACAGGTCTTACACTGACCTTAACTGGTAAAGTCCCTGGAAACTCGGCCACCAGTGACATCACCACACTACCGTGGCTATCTCTGGTTTGATAGCTCCCAAACTATCTTTTCCTGGTTAATTCTTCTAGAAGCATGCCAACCTGAGTGATAAACATACTCTAGGCCAAGGTCTGTATGCACCCAGATTTGGCTTGTTGAGTTCTCCAATATCTCACCTTCTAGAGACATCTACTTTCTCCAATATCTACCTTGTGTCTTGAAGCTCTGGTAATAGTTTCCCTGATAGTTATTCCACAACCAAGCACTCATGCACCATCTCCGGATTGTTAAGGCATAGATCTGGTTGCATAGATCAAAGATTGGGTGTGCCTGGTGGCATTCCTGGAAGCTTGCTTAACAGAGTCATCTGATCTCTCAGCCCTAGCTCGGATCATGCAGCGCTTGCAACAGCTTTCTGTGGTGATGTTTTATTTTTGCTTTAATAAATAAAGCTTACATGGAGATCAGAGTAGAAAGCCAGCCACTATATTAAACATAGAATTCAGGTCTTTAATCCTAGCATCTGGAAGGTAGAGGGTCATCCAGATCTCTGTGAGTTCAAGGCCACACTAGGAGCAGAGCCAGGCATGGTGGCACACACCTTTAAATTCCAACACTAGTTAGCTATAAAGGTGTGGAGGTCTATACAGACAGGAAGTGACATAGCTGGGCAGAAAGAGGAAGTGATTTATCTTGGTGGAGAGAGACACCAAGATGGCAGGGACAGAAAGGATATAGGCATGAGTAAACAGGAAATGGCTCTCTCTGGAAGTTGGTGAGATGAGGTTGGCTGTGGCTTGTACTATTCCTCTGACCTCAGTTTTCCCCTCAATATATGGCTCCAGGCTTTTTTTATTAATAAGACCATTTAGCAATTTATGTTAAACATCTTTCCCAAGTGAGTTCTCCCAGAGCCAAGAACACTGGCACGGTCTCTACTATCCAAGGCCAAGAGCTGGAATCACAGATTGCACAGCAGTGTTGCCTGATGATGCTACCCAGAACCTCTTCCTCCAGCTTCACGCTGGCACTCCCAGGTTTAGTGATCTAGTTACATATGAGCAGATCTCATATCAGCTTTGCCTTGGTAGGATCAAAGATCCTCTCCCATCAGCACAATCCATCCAGTTCCTAGCCTAGCTGTTTTTGTAGATTTCCCTCACTTCTCTGTTCTGTTGAATACCAGCTGAACTGAGCAGGGCCTGTACCATTTCTTTATTCCCCAGACCTATTTCTCGATGTTCATATTGCTTGCCAGATTTGCCACGTGAATTTAAAAGCGCATGGCCAGAGCCTTCTCCACTCTCACAGACCTAGTCCAGGTCACAGTCAAACTGTTAATGAAGCTTCATTTCCTGGAGATTTCACCCAGAACCAAGAATACCTGCATCATATCCACAGTTCAGTTTTAACTCTGGATGCGCCCATGTTCATCAGCTTTTCCAGATGACCACAAATTTGCCCACCAGCTCCATTTCTGCTTATCCAGCAAGTAGCTCCTATAGAAGAATTTCCTGGTGAGTTCCACAGAACCAAGCCTGCCAGAACCACCTGCACGCTCCCAAACCTAGTTCTTTGTGTGCAGGTAGCACACAGGTTTTGACTGCTAAGCTCCCCAGAAACACACCCACAAGAACTACCCCCTCATTCTAGTCCTAGTTAAAGACTCAGGATACTTGCCTCCTGCTTGGGTTACCTTTGTGAGTTTCTTTGGAACCTGTGGAATCATGGACCCACATTCTTAGCTCTGTATGTACTGGCTTGTCTGATGAAACACCACAGGAACTTGCAAGGCCTCTACATCACCACACTTCTAAGTCAAGCATCTTCCCTCTCACAATCATTGCACTGGATTTCCCTGAAAAGGATTCTGAGAATCTAGGCTGCCTGTGCCATTTTCATAGCATCTTCTGATGTCCTGATTGCAGTTTTGCCGGGTGTGCTCCTCATAGGTTTCATGCCAGTGCCTTATGCACCCTCAGAGGCTAAGCAACCCATAACTGAGCTCCTGCATTAACATTGCCTTGTCACTCCTGGAGCCAAGCTTGTCTATACTTTTAATGCACTACCAAGTTCTAGATGCACCAAACCTGCACTGATTTACATGGTGATGTTCTATAGAAATTTTCTGCCTGGGCTATGCATATACACATTGGCCTTGCTCTGAAGGCCAGTTAAGACTCAGTTACTTCACTTGCTTTCTCTGCTGAGTACCCTGAGAACTGATCTGGTGCCTTGGCCTCCATACTCTACACCCTGCATAGCAGCCTTGCCTGGTGTGTTACAAAGATGCTCTGCTGTCAGCATATAAACTCCACTCTGGAATCAAGCTGTGTTCAAGCAGTATATGCACCAACTTTATCTGGCAAATTCCACCAGAAACACCTATAGCTATGCCCCCTTCAGCCCCAGGCCTTGTTCTGAATGCAGAGACCACACACTGGCTTTCCCTAGGACATTCAAATGAAACTTGAAATGTTTCACAATACTGTTCTCCCAGCCATTGCTCCTTTTCAAGGAGCCATTGGAGGTATTCGGAGGTGAGTTCTCCAAGAAGCAAAGCAATCTGCCCCATTTTACCTCATATGGCCTGCCTCTAGACATATACCTCCTGGACTGGATTTTCCTGGTGAGATCCTCTAGAACCAGTTTTCCCTGTACCATCTCGCACACTATCCAGCCCTGTTTTGAGTGTACAGAACATGTACTGTAGGAGGCTTTCTTGTAATGCCAGTCCCAAGTCATAACACAAAGACTTATTATTTATTAATTATGAATGTGCAGCCCTATCTTAGGCCTATTTCTTAGCTAGCTTTTTTTAAAACTTAAATTAACCTATTTCTATTAATCTATGTGCTGCCCTGAGCCTCATTTACCTCATCTGTGTACTGTCGATCCTGTTTTTTTGCTTCCTCTGTATCTGATTGGCTGGGCACTGGCTGGCCCTGGTGTCGCTTTTTCTTTCTTTCCACCAGCCCTAATGTGGCCAGTCATCTCTGCATGTCTTCCCATCATGATCTAAACGTCCCTGGCATGCAGACTCCCACCTTTCCTCGTATTGATTAGATTCCCAGAGCTCAGCCATGTGCCTATCTGTGGATATTTGCATCTGCCTCCACCAGTCACTGGACAAAGGGTCTACGACGACTGTTAGGGTATTCACCAGAATAGACCAGTCCACACACCCTCTAGACCACTGCCAGCCTCCCAAGTAGGGTCATCCTTGTGGATTCCTGAGAACCTGCCCAGCACCCTGCTCTTCCTATTCCCATGATGTACTCATCTATCATGGTATCTTCCTGCCTGCCGTCGCACTCTGTCCCTGTTCCAGCTTGACCCTCCCATTTCCCTGTGTGCTCATCCCCCACTCCTTGCCCTCTGGCACCCCCCCCATCCAGTTCACTCATGTAGATCTCATCCACTTCTCCTTCACAAGATCATCCATGTGTCCCTCCTAGGGTCTTTTTCTGTTAGCTAGCCTCTCCAGAGTTGTGGGTTGTAGTCTGGCCATTCCTTCCCTCACATCTAGTATCCTCTTATGAGTGAGTACATACTATGTTTGTCCTTCTGAGTCTGGGTTACCTCACTCAAGATGATATTTTCTAGATCTATCAATTTGCCTGCAAATTTCATGATATTATTGTTTTTTACTGCTTTCTTTATCCATTCTTCAGTTGAAGGGTATCTAGGTTGTTTCTAGGTTCTTGCTATTATGAATAATGCTGATATGAACATAGCTGAGCATTGATTCGTATTTTAAGTTTGAGCATTCCTTGGGTATATGCTCAAGAGTGCTATAACTGGGTCTTTAAGAAGACTTATTCCCAATTTTCTGGGAAAGCACCATACTGATTTCCAGAGTGGTTGCATAACATAACTGTCATAATAGTGCCTTTGTCTAGTGCCTGATGGAGGCAGATATAGAGATCCACATCCAGGCACCAGGCTGAGCTCCAGGAATTCAATTGATGAAAGAGAGGAGAGATACTACTGGCGGCAGACATCGAGATCATGATGGGAGGATGTGCAGAGATGACTGGCCACACTAGTGGGAAGCCCATGAACTGTGGACTGGTGTCTGTGGAGCACCCATGGGACTGGACTAGGCACTCAGGAAATGGAAGATGGTTGTTTGTCTCAAAATGTTTGGGGAACACACAGACAGGGAAATCAGGATGTGTCCCTGGTTTATGGGCAGGCTTTTGGATCCAGGTGCTGTGGTGTGACACCTTGCATAACCTTGGTGCAGTGGGAAGGGCATAGACCTGCCGAGGCTCAGTGTGCTGGAGTATGCTGACTCTGCATAGGAGACCTCGAATTGGGGGATGTGGGGATGCGAGGTGGCTTGGCAATGAGGGCTGGGTATGTGAGGAGGGAGGAGGAGGGGTCTGTGGATAATATGTGGAGTGATTAAAAAATTTCTTAATAAAGAAAAATGAAAGAAAAAGAGGCCATTTGATTGAAAGCCTTTTCCCATCCTTTTATTCTGAGGTAGTGTCTAACTTTGAAATTGAGATGTGTTTATTGTATGCAGCAGAAAGATGAGTCCTGCTTTCATATCCATTCTGTCAGCCTTTGTCTTTTTTATGGATGAATTAAGACCATTGATATTAAGGGATATTAATGACCAATGATTGTTATTTCCTGTTATCTTTTTGTGGTAGTGTGTGTGTGTGTGTGTTCTTCTCTTCTTTATGGTTTACCTCCTGTGTTGTTATCTATTGCCTTTTTTTTCGTGGATGCATCTGACTTCCTTAGTTTGGCATTTTCCTTCTAGTGCTTTCTGTAGGGCTGGATTTGTAGATAGGTATGGTTTAAATCTGGTTTTGTCTTGGAATGTCCTTGTTCACTCCGTCTATGGTGATTGAAAGTTTTTCTGGGTATATCAGTTTAGCTGGCATCCACGGTCTCTTAGTGTCTACATTACATCTGTCCAGGTCCTTCTGGCTTACAAAGTCTCCATTGAGAAACTAGGAGTTATTCTAATGGGTCATCCTTTATAATTCACTTTGCCTTTTCCATTTGTTGCTCTCATTATACTTTCTTTATTCTGTAGGTTTAGTAGTTTAATTACTATGTGGCCAGGGGACTCTTTGGGGAGGGATGTCTATTCGGTTTGCTGTAATGTAGGCTTCTTGTATTTTCATAGGTATTTCCATCTTTAAGTTGGGAAAGTTTTCTTCTATGATTATGATGAATATTTTTTCTGTGCCTTTGAGTTGGTATTCTTCTCCTTCCTCTATCCTTATTATTCTTAGGTTTGGTCTTTTCATGGTATCCCTGATTTCTTAGACATTTTGTGTTATGCTTTTTGGATTTGGTATTATCTTTGACTGATGAATTCATTTCCTCTATTGTATCCTCTATACCGGAGATCCTCTCTTCCATCTCTTGTATTCTGTTGGTTTTGCTTGCATCTGTGTTTCCTGTTGTTTACTCAGATTTTCTATTTCCAGCTTTCCCTCTGTTTGTGTCTTCTTCATTGTTTCTATTTTCCTTTTCTGGTATTGAACTGTTTCCCTCACCTGTTTAATTGCTTTTTCATGGTTTTCTTTAAGGGATTTATTGCTTTCTTCCAATTTTTATTTGTCTTTTCCTCTATTTCTTTATAGATTTCTTGCAAAGTTTTTGTTTGTCTTTTTCTCAATGTCTTTATTTGCTTCTTGCACTTTTTTGTTTGTCTTTTCCTCAATTTCATTTTTCATTTTTTTTCTTGAAAGACCTTTAGCATCTTCATGATGATATTCTTAAGTTGCTTTCTTCTGCTTCTTCTAGCTTGTGATATTTAGGCCCTCCTGTTGGAGGAGGGCTATGTTCTGGTGATGCTGTATTGTATTGCTCTTTGTGTTGTTTTATGTACTTCTTCTTTGATGTCTGTCCTTTCCTCGTCTAATAGGTATATGACATGCCTGTGTCTGAGTGAGTTGGTGCTTGTTGTGTTTGTTTCTCAGGGCGCCCTTCTGAGTCTAATCTTAGCTCTTGGTCTAATTGGAACAGGCAGATTCCGTGTATTAGAGAGCTGCTCTTGGATTGACCCAAGCTAGTTGAATCTGTGACTCATGGATATATTATTGGTCTTATCAGGGCTCTTGGTCCAGTCAGATTCAATAGATTCTGCCTTTCTGGAAGGCTCTCTTGGTCCAATGAGAGGTGGCAGATACTACTTCTCAGAAAGCCACTCTTGGTCTAATGAAGGCTTGCAGATTCCCTGTCTCCTGCAGTTACTCTTGGTCCAATGACAGCTCTTTGACTAATGAGAGCTCTCTCACTAAGCCTGATGAGAGCTGGGGGGTTGGTTTCTAAGCCTCAGGAAGTGGCTGGGGTCTTGGGCAGATGGGTATGAGGGCAGAGTGTTGGACTGCAGGCTCTGCTGATGGGTCTTGGTGAATTGGGAGCCTTCCTGCAGGAGCCCTGCCTGCTGGCTGTTAATCGCCCTTCACTAATGCTATATAACACAAAATTGTGAGAGGGGCACTAGCAAATTTGAAGTTTGTTGTCTTTATTTTTCTTATGCCAGACAGTTAGGGTTGGAGACTCTGCTGCTCAGTTGAATGATTTAAATGTAATGGATTTTTGGGCACCAGAGTAGATGGGACCAGGGGGCAGTACTTTATTGCCAAAGGCAAAGTGATTATGCATATTGTATTGGGCAGTATAGCCAAAGCAATGTTCATAATGCCTGAACCATAATTGTCAGTAAATGAAAGGTGAATTTTTTTTCTTTATCACTTTTTTTTATTTTTAATATATATATTTTTAAATTTATTTTGCAATACAATTCAGTTCTACATATCAGCCACGGATTCCCTTGTTCTCCCCCCCTCCCGTCCCCCTCACCTTCTCCCCAACCCCCCCCCCATTTCCCATCTCCTCCAGGGCAAAGCCTTCCCCACAGACTGAAGTCAACCTGGTAGACTCAGTCCAGGTAGGTCTAGTCCCCTCCTCCCAGGCCGAGCCAAACAATCCTGCATAGGCCCCAGGTTTCAAACAGCCAACTCATGCAATGAGCACAGGACCCCGGTTCCACTTCCTGGATGCCTCCCAAACAGATCAAGCCAATCAACTGTCTCACCCATTCGGAGGGCCTGATCCAGTGGGGACCCCTCAGCCATTGGTTCATAGTTCATGTGTTTCCATTCATTTGGCTATTTGTCCCTGTGCTTTATCCAACCTTGGTCTCAACAATTCTCGCTCATATAAACCCTCCTCATTCTCGCTAATTGGACTCCCAGAGATCCACCCAGGGCCTAGTCATGGATCTCTGCATCCAGATCCCTCAGTAGTTGGATGAGGTTTCTAGCACAACAATTAGGGTGTTTGGCCATCCCATCACCAGAGTAGGTCAGTTCGGGCTGTATCTCGACCATTGCCAGCAGTCTGTTGTGTGGGTATCTTTGTGGATTTCTACGGGCTTCTCTAGCACTTTGCTTCTTCCTATTCTCATGTGGTATTCATTTACCATGGACTCCTATTCCTTGTTCTCCCTCTCTGTTGTTGATCCAGCTGGGATCTCCTGCTCCCCCAAGCTCTATTTCCCTCGACCCTTGCCTTTCACTACCACCACTCATGTCCAGGCTGTTCATGTAGATCTCATTCCATTTCTCTGTCATTGGGCGATCCCTGTGTCTTTCTTGGGGTCCTGTTTTCCAGGTAGCCTCCCTGGTGATGTGAGTAGCAGACAAGTCATCCTTGTTTCATGTCTAGTATCCTGCTATGAGTGAGTACATACCATGTTTGTCTTTCTGAGTCTGGGTTATCTCACTCAGGATGATTTTTTCTAGATCCATCCATTTGTCTGCAAACCTCATGATGCCATTGTTTTCTCTGCTGAGTAGTATTCCATTGTGTATATGTACCACATTTTGTTTATCCATTCTTCAGTTGAAGGGCATCTAGGTTGTTTCCATGTTCTGGCTATTACAAACAATGCTGATACGAACATAGCTGAACAAGTGCTCTTATGGTGTGGTTGAGCAATCCTTGGGTATATGCCCAAGAGTCGTATAGCTGGATCTTGAGGGAGATGGATTCCCAATTATCTAAGAAAGCGCCATATTGATTTCCAAAGTGGTTGTACAAGCTTGCATTCCCACCAGCAGTGGAGGAGAGTTCCCCTAGCTCCACATCCTCTCCAGCATAAGGTGTCTTCAGTGTTTTTGATCTTAGCCATGCTGACAGGCATAAGGTGGTATCTCAGAGTTGTTTTGATTTGCATTTCCCTGATGATTAGGGATGTTGAGCAATTCCTTAAATGTCTTTCAGCCATTTGAGTTTCCTCTGTTGAGAATTCTCTGTTTAGTTTCTATAGCCCATTTCTTAATTGGACTGTTGGGCATTTTGATGTCTAATTTCTTGAGTTCCTTATATATTCTGGATATCAGTCCTCTGTCAGATGTGGGTTGGTGAAGATCTTTTCCCATTCTGTAGGCTGTCGCTTTGCCTAGTTGACCGTATCCTTTACTCTACAAAAGCTTCTCAGTTTCAAGAGGTCCCATTGATTGATTGTTTGTCTCAGAGTCTGTGCTACTGGTGTTCTATTTAGGAAGTAGTCTCCTATTCCAATGAGTTCAAGACTACTTCCTACTTTCTCTTCTAGCAGGTTCAGAGTAGCTGGATTTATGTTGAGGTCCTTGATCCACTTGGACTTAAGTTTTGTGCACGGTGATAGATATGGATCTATTTGCAGCCTTCTACATGTTGATATCCAGTTTTGCCAGCACCATTTGTTGAAGATGCTTTCTTTTTTCCATTGTGCACTTTTGGCTTCTTTGTCAAAAATTGTATGTTCATAGGTGTGCGGATTAATGTCAGGGTCTTCAATTCGATTCCATTGGTCCACATGTCGGTTTTTATGCCAGTACCAAGCTGTTTTTATTACTGTAGCTCTATAGTAGAGCTTGAAGTCAGGGATCGTGATGCCTCCAGAAGTTGTGTTATTGTACAGGATTCCTTTGGCTATCCTGGGTTTTTTGTTTTTCCATATGAAGTTGAGTATTATTCTTTCCAGGTCTGTGAAGAATTGTGTTGGTATTTTGATGGGGATTGCATTGAATCTGTAGATTGCTTTTGGTAAGATTGCCATTTTTTACTATGTTAGTCCTGCCTATCCATGAGCATGGGAGATCTTTCCATTTTCTGACATCTTCTTCAATTTCTTTTTTCAGGGACTTAAAGTTCTTGTCATATAGGTCCTTCACTTGCTTGGTTAGTGTTACCCCAAGGTATTTTATGTCATTTGTGGCTATAGTAAAGGGTGATGTATCTCTGATTTCCTTCTCCGCTTCTTTGTCCATTGTATATAGGAGGGCTACTGATTTTTTTTGAGTTGATCTTGTATCCTGCTATGTTGCTGAAGGTGTTTATAAGCTGTATCAGTTCCTTGGTGGAATCTTTGGGGTCGCTCAAGTATACTATCATGTCATCTGCAAATAGGGAAAGCTTGACTTCTTCCTTTCCAATTTGTATCCCCTTAATCTCCTTATGTTGTCTTATTGCTCTGGCTAGAACTTCAAGTACTATATTGAATAAGTATGGGGAGAGTGGACAGCCTTGCCTCGTTCCTGATTTTAGTGGAATTGCTTTGAGTTTCTCTCCATTTAATTTGATGTTGGCTGTTGGCTTGCTGTAAATTGCCTTTATTATGTTTAGGTATGTTCCCTGTATTCCTGATCGCTCCAATACCTTTATCATGAAGGGGTGTTGGATTTTGTCAAATGCCTTTTCTGCATCCAGTGAGATGATCATATGGTTTTTTTCTTTGAGTTTGTTTATATGGTGTATTACATTGACGGACTTTCGTATGTTGAACCACCCTTGCATCCCTGGAATGAATCCTACTTGATCATGGTGGATAATTGTTTTGATGTGTAATTAGAGTCTGTTTGCCAGTATTTTATTGAGTATTTTTGCATCAATGTTCATGAGGGAGATTGGTCTGTAGTTCTCTTTCTTTGTTGTATCCTTATTTGGTTTAGGAATTAGGGTAATTGCAGCCTCGTAGAAGGAGTTTGGTAATGTTCCTTCTGTTTCTTTTGTGTGGAACAATTTAGAGAGTATTAGTATTAACTCTTCTTTGAAGATCTGGTAGAATTCTGCGCTGAAACCATCTGGTCCTGGGCTTTTTTTGGTTGGGAGACTTTTAATGACTGTTTCTATTTCATTTGGGGTTATTGGATTATTTAAATAGTTTATCTGGTCTTGATTTAACTTAGGTATGTGGTACCTATCCAGAAAGTCATCCATTTCCTTTAGGTCTTCCAGTTTGTCGAATAGAGGTTTTTGAAGTATGACCTGATGATTCTCTGGATTTCCACAATGTCTGTTGTTATGTCCCCCTTTTCATTTCTGATTTTGTTGATTTGGATGCTCTCTCTCTGTCTTTTGGTTAGTTTGAATAAGGGCTTGTCTATCTTGTTGATTTTCTCAAAGAACCAACTCTTTGTTTCATTAATTTTTTGTATTGTTCTCTTTGTTTCTATTTTATTGATTTCAGCTCTCACTTTGATAATTTCCTGGCGTCTATTTTTCCTGGGAGACTGTGCTTCTTCTTGTTCTAGAGCTTTCAAGTATGCTGTTAAGTCACTAGTGTGAGATTTCTCCAACTTATTTATGTGGGCATTTAGTGCTATGAATTTCCCTCTTAGTACTGCTTTCATAGTGTCCCATAAATTTGGATATGTGGTGTCTTCATTTTCATTGGTCTCTAGGAAGTCTTTAATTTCTTTCTTTATTTCTTCCTTAACCCATTGGTGATTCAGTTGGGTATTATTCAGTTTCCATGAGATTGCAGGTTCTCTGTAGTTTTTGTTGTTGTTGAAATCCAACTTTAGACCATGGTGGTCTGATAGAACACAGGAGGTTATTCCAATTCTTTTGTATCTGTTTAGATTTGTTTTGTGGCCAAGTATGTGGTCAATTTTAGAGAAGGTTCCATGGGGTGCTGAGAAGAAGGTATATTCTTTTTTGTTAGGATGGAATGTTCTGTAGATATCGATTAAGTCCATTTGAGTCATGACATCAGTTAAGTCCTTTATTTCTCTGTTAAGGTTCAATTTGGGAGATCTGTCCAGTGGTGAAAGTGGGGTGTTGAGGTCTCCCACTATTAATGTGTGGGGTTTTATATGTGATTTAAGCTTTAGTAATGTTTCTTTTACATATGTGGGTGCCCTTGTGTTTGGGGCATAAATATTCAGATTTGAGACTTCATCTTGGTGGATCTTTCCTGTGATGAGTATGTAATGCCCTTCTTGATCTCTTTTGATTGATTTTAGTTTGAAGTCTATTTTGCTGGAAATCAGGATGGCTACACCCGCTTGTTTATTAAGACCGTTTGATTAGAAACTCTTTTCCCAGCCTTTTATTTATTTTTTTTTTCTTTTTTTTTCTTTTTTTTTTATTAATTTATTTTGCAATACATTTCAGTTCTACATATCAGCCACGGATTCCCTTGTTCTCCCCCCTCCCGTCCCCCTCACCTTCCCCCCAACTCCCCCCCCCCCCATTCCCATCTCCTCCAGGGCAAAGCCTTCCCCACAGACTGAGGTCAACCTGGTAGACTCAGTCCAGGTAGGTCTAGTCCCCTCCTCCCAGGCCGAGCCAAACAATCCTGCATAGGCCCCAGGTTTCAAACAGCCAACTCATGCAATGAGCACAAGATCTGGTCCCACTGCCTGGGTGCCTCCCAAACAGATCAAGTCAATCAACTGTCTCATCCATTCAGAGGGCCTGATCCAGTGGGGACCCCTCAGCCATTGGTTCATAGTTCATGTGTTTCCATTCATTTGGCTATTTGTCCCTGTGCTTTATCCAACCTTGGTCTCAACAATTCTCGCTCATATAAACCCTCCTCATTCTCGCTAATTGGACTCCCAGAGATCCACCCGGGGCCTATTCATGGATTTCTGCATCCAGATCCCTCAGTAGTTGGATGAGGTTTCTAGCACAACAATTAGGGTGTTTGGCCAGCCCATCACCAGAGTAGGTCAGTTCGGGCTGTCTCTCGACCATTGCCAGCAGTCTGTTGTGTGGGTATCTTTGTGGATTTCTGTGGGCCCTCTCTAGCACTTTGCTTCTTCCTATTCTCATGTGGTCTTTATTTACCATGGTCTCCTATTCCTTGTTCTCCCTCTCTGTTGTTGATCCAGCTGGGATCTCCCGCTCCCCCAAGCTCTCTTTCCCTCAACCCTCGCCTTTCATTACCCCCACTCATGTCCAGGCTGTTCATGTAGATCTCATTCCCATTTCTCTGTCATTGGGTGATCCCTGTGTCTTTCTTGGGGTCCTGTTTTCCAGGTAGCCTCCCTGGTGATATGAGTAGCAGACAAGTCATCCTTGTTTCATGTCTAGTATCCTGCTATGAGTGAGTACATACCATGTTTGTCTTTCTGAGTCTGGGTTACCTCACTCAGGATGATTTTTTCTAGATCCATCCATTTGTCTGCAAACCTCATGATGCCATTGTTTTTCTCTGCTGAGTAGTATTCCATTGTGTATATGTACCACATTTTGTTTATCCATTCTTCAGTTGAAGGGCATCTGGGTTGTTTCCATGTTCTGGCTATTACAAACAATGCTGATATGAACATAACTGAACAAGTGCTCTTATGGTGTGGGTTGAGCATTTCTTGGGTATATGCCCAAGTGTGGTATAGCTGGATCTTGGGGGAGATTGATTCCCAATTTTCTAAGAAAGCGCCATATTGATTTCCAAAGTGGTTGTGCAAGCTTGCATTCCCACCAGCAGTGGAGGAGAGTTCCCCTAGCTCCACATCCTCTCCAGCATAAGGTGTCTTCAGTGTTTTTTGATCTTAGCCATTCTGACAGGCATAAGGTGGTATCTCAGAGTTGTTTTGATTTGCATTTCCCTGATGATTAGGGATGTTGAGCAATTCCTTAAATGTCTTTCGGCCATTTGAGTTTCCTCTGTTGAGAATTCTCTGTTTAGTTCTATAGCCCATTTCTTAATTGGACTGTTGGGGCATTTTGATGTCTAATTTCTTGAATTCCTTATATATTCTGGATATCAGTCCTCTGTCAGATGTGGGGTTGGTGAAGATCTTTTCCCATTCTGTAGGCTGTCGCTTTGCCTTGTTGACCGTATCCTTTGCTCTACAAAAGCTTCTCAGTTTCAAGAGGTCCCATTGATTGATTGTTTGTCTCAGAGTCTGTGCTACTGGTGTTCTATTTAGGAAGTAGTCTCCTATGCCAATGCGTTCAAGACTACTTCCTACTTTCTCTTCTAGCAGGTTCAGAGTAGCTGGATTTATGTTGAGGTCCTTGATCCACTTGGACTTAAGTTTTGTGCACGGTGATAGATATGGATCTATTTTCAGCCTTCTACAAGTTGATATCCAGTTTTGCCAGCACCATTTGTTGAAGATGCTTTCTTTTTTCCATTGTGCACTTTTGGCTTCTTTGTCAAAAATTGTATGTTCATAGGTGTGCGGATTAATGTCAGGGTCTTCAATTCGATTCCATTGGTCCACATGTCCGGTTTTTATGCCAGTACCAAGCTGTTTTTATTACTGTAGCTCTATAGTAGAGCTTGAAGTCAGGGATCGTGATGCCTCCAGAAGTTGTGTTATTGTACAGGATTCCTTTGGCTATCCTGGGGTTTTTTGTTTTTCCATATGAAGTTGAGTATTATTTTTTCCAGGTCTGTGAAGAATTGTGTTGGTATTTTGATGGGGATTGCATTGAATCTGTAGATTGCTTTTGGTAAGATTGCCATTTTTACTATGTTAGTCCTGCCTATCCATGAGCATGGGAGATCTTTCTATTTTCTGACATCTTCTTCAATTTCTTTTTTCAGGGACTTAAAGTTCTTGTCATATAGGTCCTTCACTTGCTTGGTTAGTGTTACCCCAAGGTATTTTATGTCATTTGTGGCTATAGTAAAGGGTGATGTATCTCTGATTTCCTTCTCCGCTTCTTTGTCCATTGTATATAGGAGGGCTACTGATTTTTTTGAGTTGATCTTGTATCCTGCTATGTTGCTGAAGGTGTTTATAAGCTGTATCAGTTCCTTGGTGGAATCTTTGGGGTCGCTCAAGTATACTATCATGTCATCTGCAAATAGGGAAAGCTTGACTTCTTCTTTTCCAATTTGTATCCCCTTAATCTCCTTATGTTGTCTTATTGCTCTGGCTAGAACTTCAAGTACTATATTGAATAAGTATGGGGAGAGTGGACAGCCTTGCCTCGTTCCTGATTTTAGTGGAATTGCTTTGAGTTTCTCTCCATTTAATTTGATGTTGGCTGTTGGCTTGCTGTAAATTGCCTTTATTATGTTTAGGTATGTTCCCTGTATTCCTGATCGCTCCAATACCTTTATCATGAAGGGGTGTTGGATTTTGTCAAATGCCTTTTCTGCATCCAGTGAGATGATCATATGGTTTTTTTCTTTGACTTTGTTTATATGGTGTATTACATTGACGGACTTTCGTATGTTGAACCACCCTTGCATCCCTGGAATGAATCATACTTGATCATGGTGGATAATTGTTTTGATGTGTTCTTGGAGTCTGTTTGCCAGTATTTTATTGAGTATTTTTGCATCAATGTTCATGAGGGAGATCGGTCTGTAGTTTTCTTTCTTTGTTGTATCCTTGTTTGGTTTAGGAATTAGGGTAATTGTAGCCTCGTAGAAGGAGTTTGGTAATGTTCCTTCTGTTTCTATTGTGTGGAACAATTTAGAGAATATTGGTATTAACTCTTCTTTGAAGATCTGGTAGAATTCTGCGCTGAAACCATCTGATCCTGGGCTTTTTTTGGTTGGGAGACTTGTAATGACTGTTTCTATTTCGTTAGGGGTTATTGGACTATTTAAATAGTTTATCTGGTCTTGATTTAACTTAGGTATGTGGTACCTATCCAGAAAGTTATCCATTTCTTTTAGGTTTTCCAGTTTTGTCGAATAGAGGTTTTTGAAGTATGACCTGATGATTCTCTGGATTTCCTCAATGTCTGTTGTTATGTCCCCCTTTTCATTTCTGATTTTGTTGATTTGGATGCTCTCTCTCTGTCTTTTGGTTAGTTTGGATAAGGGCTTGTCTATCTTGTTGATTTTCTCAAAGAACCAACTCTGTTTCATTAATTTTTTGTATTGTTCTCTTTGTTTCTATTTTATTGATTTCAGCTCTCACTTTGATAATTTCCTGGCGTCTATTTTTCCTGGGAGACTGTGCTTCTTCTTGTTCTAGAGCTTTCAGGTATGCTGTTAAGTCTCTAGTGTGAGATTTCTGCAACTTATTTATGTGGGCATTTAGTGCTATGAATTTCCCTCTTAGTACTGCTTTCATAGTGTCCCATAAATTTGGATATGTGGTGTCTTCATTTTCATTGATCTCTAGGAAGTCTTTAATTTCTTTCTTTATTTCTTCCTTAACCCATTGGTGATTCAGTTGGGTATTATTCAGTTTCCATGAGATTGCAGGTTTTCTGTAGTTTTTGTTGTTGTTGAAATCCAACTTTAGACCATGGTGGTCTGATAGAACACAGGAGGTTATTCCAATTGTTTTGTATCTGTTTAGATTTGTTTTGTGGCCAAGTATGTGGTCAATTTTAGAGAAGGTTCCATGGGGTGCTGAGAAGAAGGTATATTCTTTTTTGTTAGGATGGAATGTTCTGTAGATATCGATTAAGTCCATTTGAGTCATGACATCAGTTAAGTCCTTTATTTCTCTGTTAAGTTTCAATTTGGGAGATCTGTCCAGTGGTGAAAGTGGGGTGTTGAGGTCTCCCACTATTAATGTGTGGGGTTTTATATGTGATTTAAGCTTTAGTAATGTTTCTTTTACATATGTGGGTGCCCTTGTGTTTGGGGCATAAATATTCAGAATTGAGACTTCATCTTGGTGGATCTTTCCTGTGATGAGTATGTAATGCCCTTCTTGATCTCTTTTGATTGATTTTAGTTTGAAGTCTATTTTGCTGGATATCAGGATGGCTACACCCGCTTGTTTCTTAAGACCTTTTGATTGGAAAGTCTTTTCCCAGCCTTTTATTTTTAGGTAGTGTCTATCTTTGAATTTGAGATGTGTTTCTTGTATGCAGCAGAAAGATGGGTCCTGCTTTCGTATCCATTCTGTAAGCCTATGTCTTTTTATAGGTGAATTAAGTCCATTGATATTGAGGGAAATTAATGACCAGTGATTGTTCATTCCTGTTATTTTTTGGTGGTGATGTGTGGGTACTTCTATACGTTGGCGTTTACTGCTGTGGCTTTATCTGTTGCCTGTGTTTTCGAGGGTGTATCTGACTTCCTTAGGTTGGAATTTTCCTTCTAGTGCTTTCTGTAGGGCTGGGTTTGTGGATAAGTATTGTTTAAATCTGGCTTTGTCATGGAATGTCTTGTTCACTCCATCTATGGTGATTGAAAGTTTTGCTGGGTATATTAGTCTAGGCTGACATCCATGGTCTCTTAGTGTCTGCATTACATCTGTCTAGGTTCTTCTGGCTTTCAAAGTCTCCATTGAGAAATCGGGTGTTATTCTGATGGGTTTGCCTTTATATGTCACTTGGCCTTTTTCCTTTGCTGCTCTTAATATTCTTTCTTTATTCTGTACGTTTAGTTGTTTAACTATTATGTGGCGAGGGGACTTTTTTTTGGGTCTAGTCTGTTTGGTGTTCTATAAGCTTCTTGTATCTTCATAGGCATTTCCTTCTTTAAGTTGGGAAAGTTTTCTTCTATGATCTTGTTGAATATATTTTCTGTGCCTTTGAGTTGGTATTCTTCTCCTTCTTCGACCCCTATTATTCTTAGGTTTGGTCTTTTCATGGTGTCCCAAATTTCTTGGACATTTTGGTTCATGACTTTGTTGGCTTTAGTGTTTTCTTTGACTGATGAATGTATTTCTTCTACTGTATCTTCAACGCTAGAGATCCTCTCTTCCATCTCTTGCATTCTGTTGATTATACTTGCATCTGAAGTTCCCAATCGTTTTCTCAGATTTTCTATTTCCAGCATTCCCTCTGTTTGTGTCTTCTTCATTTTTTCTATTTCCCTTTTCAGGTCTTGGACTGTTTCCTTCATTTGTTTCATTGATTTTTCTTGATTTTCTCTCAGTATTTTATTGTTTTCTTCCAGGACTTTATTGATTTCTTCTAATTTGTTTGCCCTTTCCTCTAGTTGTTTACAGCGTTCTTCACATTTTTTTGTCTTTTCCTCTACACAAGCCTCTAGCTTCTTCATGATGTCATTCATAAAGCTGTTTTCTTCTGCTTCTTCCAGTTTCTGATGTTCAGGTCTAGGTGTTGGAGGAGGGCTAGGGCCTGGTGATGCTGTATTGCTATTCATTTTGTTGTATATGTTTCTGCCTTGACGTCTGCCCATCTCCTTGTGGTTCGTTCTTGGCCTTATCCGCACACTTGGTTCAGACAGACCAGTTTTCCAAAAGGGAAGTCTGGAGCAAGATGGGAGCTGGGGGCCGGCCTCTAAGTCTCAGGAAGAGGCTTGGGGCTCAGGCGGACGGGCGTGGGGGGCAGGGCGTGGAGACTGCAGGGTCTGCTAGGGGTCTTGGAGAAGGGGATCCTTCCCGGTGGGGCTAGCAGGGAACCTGCCCGGTGGCCAGAACCTGGGGCCAAGTTGGGCAGGTCTTCCCTGGAGTGGCTGGTGCCCAGGGATGGGGTCTGGGGCAAGGAAGGGCACTCACCAGTGTTCCAAAAGGGAAGTCCGGGGCAAGATGGGAGCTGGGGGCCGGCCTCTAAGTCTCAAGAAGAGACTTGGGGCTCAGGCGGATGGGCGTGGGGGCAGGGCGTGGAGACTGCAGGGTCTGCCAGGGATCTTGGAGAAGGGGATCCTTCCCGGTGGGGCTAGCAGGGAACCTGCCCGGTGGCCAGAACCTGGGGCCAAGTTGGGCAGGTCTTCCCTGGAGTGGCTGGTGCCCAGGGATGGGGTCTGGGACAAGGAAGGGCACTCACCTGTGTTCCAAAAGGAAAGTCTTGGGCAAGATGGGAGCTGGGGGCCGGCCTCTAAGTCTCAGGAAGAGGCTTGGGGCTCAGGCGGACGGGCGTGGGGGCAGGGCGTGGAGACTGCAGGGTCTGCTAGGGGTCTTGGAGAAGGGGATCCTTCCCGGTGGGGCTAGCAGGGAACCTGCATGGTGGCCAGAACCTGGGGCCAAGTTGGGCAGGTCTTCCCTGGAGTGGCTGGTGCCCAGGGATGGGGTCTGGGGCAAGGAAGGGCACTCACCTGTGTTCCAAAAGGAAAGTCTTGGGCAAGATGGGAGCTGGGGGCCGGCCTCTAAGTCTCAGGAAGAGGCTTGGGGCTCAGGCGGATGGGCGTGGGGGCAGGGCGTGGAGACTGCAGGGTCTGCCAGGGGTCTTGGAGAAGGGGATCCTTCCCGGTGGGGCTAGCAGGGAACCTGCCCAGTGGCCAAAACCTGGGGCCAAGTTGGGCAGGTCTTCCCTGGAGTGGCTGGTGCCCAGGGATGGGGTCTGGGGCAAGGAAGGGCACTCACCAGTGTTCCAAAAGGGAAGTCCGGAGCAAGATGGGAGCTGGGGGCCGGCCTCTAAGTCTCCTGTTTGAGTCTCTTATCAGTTTTCTGCAGGAAATCACAGCCAGGCCTAACATCAACTGAAGTCTCCAGGAAGAAGTTGGGGCCCCACAACAACAACAATTCCACGTGGACAATAATAATGTCACTAAGCTGACAAACATCATCTACAGATCAGCTTTGAACTACAAGGTGCTCAGAGCAATTTTGAGATGACTAGCTGAGATGATCCAGTCTCAAAGACTACTTGAATAAGGACTTGAGATAAACCCTGAACTTTGGCATTATACACAGACTGGATAATGAAGGATATGGTTACCTTTCCTAGAATTTGACAATTAACCTAAAATTTTTCTTTCAGGATAAAGATAACTTCGCCCATACCCAGCAGGAAGCAATTTTAAGAATACGACGCCCACATTCCCAAAGAGGTGGTGTGGGGCGGGTGGTTTTTTGGTCTTTTTAATGGGTTTTGGGTCTGGGATAATTTTCATTGTTTAGGGGAGTTGGTTACAAGTTGTTGTCAAGGGTTAGGAAAAAGGCTAAGCAAAGGAGATTAGATTTAAGGTTCTTGTTTAAAAAAAAAAAGAGAAAGAAAGAAGAAGAAAAAGACAATTACTAGTTTTAAATACTTTACATTGGATTGGATTGTTTTATACTGTATACAAATTATATATATTGAAATTGATATTGTTAGAAAATGCTATATGTATATTTCTAATTGTACTTATACCGTTCATTTAACAATGCAATTTTCTGATCCTTGAATGTTATTATTACCAACTAATAGGATATAAAGAAATGAAAGTTAGTAGTTAGATATTACAATAGAACTTGTAGTCATATTAGATATGTTTTAAAAATTGAGCAGATATATTTTAGACAGGTCATCTTCAAACCCTTCAGAGATCTACAGAATATGGCATTTAAAATGTTTTAATAACTTAGAAAATTTTTCTTTTTTGTTATGATTATGAGACATGTCGGCTCCTGGCAGTACCAATCTACTTCAGGGAAAACATGGGCATTGAAGAAACTGTGTATGGAGTTAACTTTCATTGTGGCAAAAGTTAGCCACTGGACAACAAAGTATCCTTGAATCAACTGCTGACAAAATGGACAGACAGGACATGAAACAAAGGACTACTGATTCTTGCCAAAACAAGTGTGGTTATGGCTTTATCAAAAGGCATCTTCTGAGGCCAGGACAATATGGCACCATCCCTGAAGTGGCCTTCGCAATTCAGAAAAGGTACAGTGCCCTTTTCTTCGAAGGCAGCTGAATAGGCAGTGGGCCGATGGCTTCTGATGTGCAATGGAACAGCAGCTGAAACAGTTATTCTTGAAGAGTAACTAAGCTCACGCCTCGCAATAGTAAACTGGCATTTGACAGAGGGATGTGGAGAAGAACGGGATGCTAAGATGAAGCCATATATACACAGCCAAGAAGAATGGACAGCTGAATTAAAAAATCAACAACAATTTCCAGAATTTAAAATCCTGAATCATGACATGACACTAGTGGAATTCAGGTGTTTCTGGTACATGGACTGCTCTCACCCAATGTGAGGTTGAACTGTTGACCTTGTGTACATCCTACTTCACAAATGAGTCTGTCAGATATGCTAAGCCTATAGGCTGAAGATGATGTCTCAACACTGTGGAGAAACCTCAGGTGACTGTCCAGGCAGCTGGCTGTTTCTGTCAACTCACAAATTTTTTGGAAGTTGCTTGCATGCACTTTCTGTTTTTATTTTTGTTAGCTAATATTTCCTTCTTGGGTCTCTGAGGGAGTTGAAGATTAGGTAGTTATAGTTGAAGGTTAGTTAGTTATAGTTGAAGATTAATTAGGATAGAAAGTGAATTAGATACATTTTGGACTTAACAAAATAGGATAGATAATGAAATTATTTTCTCTGAATTTGTCAAATACAAATGGACTAGACATTGTTTAGACATTTATTACTTGTATATATTGTATATAGTCATTGTACTTTTGTATATAGTTTTTCTTTTGTTAGTTATAACCTTTTTCTTTTTTTTCCTTTTTATTAAAATAGAAAAGGGGAAATGTGGTGGTATTTTACTTATACTGAAATGTGATTTTAATTGTATGTTAATAAATAAAGTTGTCTGGGGGTCAGAGCTATTAGAGTCATAGCAAGTGCGTGGCGGCGGTGGCGCACGCCTTTAAGGACCTGGAGGGCGGTACATTCAGGCAGTGACGAGGCAGTCACATGTTTGGGTTTACAACCAATGAGAAGGCAGAACAGGAAGACTTTAAAGACAGACACACAGGAAGTAGGCCCTTTTCGGAGAGCTCTCTTGGCTGGAGAGGATCCCTGAATCAGGAAGGGTGAGGCTCTTAGCTCTGACCTCTTGGCTTTCTTCTCTGAATTGGCTCTGTGTTTCTTATTTAATAAGACCGTTGGTTACATCTACATCCCTCTTCTTAGATATTACCCGAATTTAGCCTTTAGTTAATTCATTTCTCTATTGGTCACTTCCCTTTGGGGTTGCAAATGATAATTTAAGGTTATTGCCTCTCAGTGTGATTCTTATCACCCTCCGTTTGATCCTGGAAGCCTGGTTTGCACTGCTAAGGGAATACTACCTGTAAGTGTATATATACCAGGACTTCCAGGGCACGGGGAGACAAAGAAGAGAAATGAGAATGGAAGAACTAGATGGGTAAGAACTTGAGAAGAACAAACTGAGATGGGGAAGAACTAGATTGAAGGGCTAGAAGAGAGTACTAAAGGAACGAGATGGAAGATGAGGAAGAGCCAGATGGGGAAGAACAAGATAAGGAAGAACGAGATGAGGAGAGAGAAGGAGATGGGAGAGGAGATGATATGGGAAGGAACAAGATGGATGAGAACCTAGAAGGGGCAGAACTAGATGAAGGAATTAAGATAGAACCTAGAGGGGACTGCAGATAAGTGTAGAGTGAAATCAGATAAGAAATGAGCTAAATATGAGAGCAGAATATAAGCTTGTAACTAACACAGAATAATAAAGTATATGGACTAAGGAGTTTTGTGTTCATAGATTCATTTCTTTTCACCAAAGATTAATTATCAGCTTGTTGTAGATTCTTCCCGGACCCTGGGAGGGGACTATCGAGGGGCTGGACCCCCATAGTCCCCGATACCATCTTTGTTTTATTTTTGTGCCTAACAAATCATTATACACAAATGTTAGTATCTTTACCAGGAGCTAAATATGTAGTGCTTAGGTGTATACTTTAGATTACCAGTTATTTTCTTTCAGAACATCGGGAGAACTAGTTCACTGTTTTTATTTGAGTTCTGTTCTTGCTATTGGCAACCTCATTGTCCACCTGCGTATTCTTTAGTGAGTGTCTTTTTTTCTCCACTGTTAAGCTATCACTTTGTTCAAAGTTGGTTTTGGAGAACTGTGGCTTCCCTATGAAATATCTGGATATAAATTTTCTTGGATGTCTTGACCAAGAACCACTGTGCTTTCTAAACCTAAGGGTTATTGTTAATCTTATTATTGTCTTAATCCTCTGTCAACTCTGCAGAAATGTTAGCATTGTCCTACTTAACACTGTCAACTTGACACAGCCCTAGAGTCATCTGAGAGGAAAACCTCCGGTGAAGAATTGTCTAGATCAGATTGGCCTATGGGGAATTGTCTTGATTATTGATTGATTTAGGAATGTCTGGCTCCCTGTGGGCAGCACCATCCCCTGGGCAGGGGCTCCAGGGTTGCATAAGAAAGCTAGCTCAGCACGACCCCGTGAGTTAGCTAGAGTGGGAGCCAGCAAGTAGAGTTACTCCATGGCTTCTGCATCTGGTTCCTGCCCGAGTTCCTGTCCTGACTTCCATCAGTGATGGAGTGTGACTTGGTGTAAGCTAAATTAGTATAAGCAAAATAAAACTTTTCCTCCCCAAGTGGCTTTTAGTCAGGGTAGCTGATCAAAGGAATGCAAGGGGACAATGACATCACCATCCCATTAAATACACACCTCTTTTAATGTCACTTACAATTTCTGTCTTAACAATTCTTCAGAAATTTTACCGCTTTTCTGATAATTGCTTCTTTTTCTCTCATCTTGTCTATTTTATACAATAGCACACTAAATAGGTCTAAAATGCCATATTTTAGATTTCTGCTTTAGGCCAAACAAATTTGTTCTTTATCTCAGTCAAAGAATGTCGTATAAACAACTTTAAATGCAAAACTGTACCATGGGCTAGAACTGACATAACCCAAGAATCTTCTAGGACTTTGTTGCTACAGGTACAATATGTACACGATTTGAGGTGCTAGCTACCATGTTTATCCTTAATTTTCCCCTAAAGCTGCTTTTCTGTGCTCTCCTAAGTTTAGGACAAAGGAAAACTCTCTACATGGTGAGTAACATGGTAAGTAAAGAATACAGTACCATCCAAAGTATGGTTTCCTCACCACTCCCACCTGTACCCTTTAGATTAGGTCTTCCATAGTCAAGGACAGTCAATATCTATTGTGTTTATGAATAAGCTATTCTTTTTTACTTTAAATTATAATTTAGCTCATACACTAAATAGATGTAAGAATAACATATTTTCAATGATCAGTTAATATAATTTACTATGTGGAGATTATTTGGGCATCTTGGGTTGGGGAGAATGCATCATAATTTTCTCTATGAAATGTTAATGAAATACTTTTCACTTAATAACTTGTATTTAACATTATTTGCAGTATTGTTAGCATCATTAAGTAATGAAGGCCAGTAAGATGGCTCATTGGGTAAAGGTACCTGCCACCAACTGAGGACCTGAACCTGATCCCAGGACCCACGTTGTGGAAGGAAAGAACAGGCTCCCACAAGTTGTCAGGCCTCCACATGTGTGTTGTGGCATGCTCCCTTCTCCCATTCATTTTTAATTTAAAAAAGGATGTAAGAATTCCTCTCACCTAGTCTTTTCTAATTTCAAATATATGTAAATTAATTGTTCATTGATAACATTGTTCTTACTGTTCTTTTCTCTGTTTCTGGATCACTGGACACACTTTCAGCCATCTCCCAGGACCGGCCTTTTTCATCCTTTTCATGAATTGAAGTGTTTGGTGTCTCTGGCATTGCCATGAAGTCTCAGATGGAACTTGCCCATTCCACAAGGGCCTGAAACCTTACAGTAACTCGTGGCTTTTCCTTGGGAAGCCTTGGCTTCTCTTTCATTTTGGAGAGCTTTTGTGTTCTCTTATTCTCTTGGAAGGTAAGCTGTGGGTTTAAGTGAATAGCTGTTTGTGTCTAGCTCTGTTTTATTAGCATTTTAGAATGGAAGTCCAGGCCATATATTTTTAGAAATGTTTGCCACAGTCAGGTCTTTATGTTATCTTTCCACTGGTCACTTCTGGTCTCTCTGTTCATAACTAGTCCTGAGATTGCCTCAGTTTCTCCTTTGTGCTCATCTCTACCTTATTCTTGTGGTTTGTGGCTTTCCCCTTTCATTTAGATTTGGGGAAGCTTTCTTGAGTTTGATTTTCATAAAAATCATTTAGTTTTCTTTGATTTTTTTTCTTTTGAATCAGTCCGTTGCAGACTGACTGCAGGCTTCTGGTCTTCCCACAGTTCTCTGCTCCAGTATCCAGGGAGGATGGGCTCCTGATCGTTGAGAACATCAAGCAAATCTTGAACCAAGCTTGTACTATTTCTTACAGAGAACGGTCTCCTCAGACATGCTCTTGCCTTGTATTTAATTATTTTAGGAACTAGGGCTCTAACTCACAGCTTGTGCATTCTAGCTTTTAACACAGAAGTAAAGCCCCAGTTCCTTAAAAAAGAAACGGGACAGTCTGCAGCCAGGCCGGCTTGTGATCCTTCAGCTTTAGCCTCCCAAGTAGCGTGGACTTCAGGCGTGTGCCACCAGACTGGCAGTCCTAGAATATTTTTAAAGCTGACCTGTTTATGTGTTTATTTACTCCCATTTTCAGAAATGCTCCCTTAGATGCAGACTGTTTTTAGGCTTTTCTGTTAGTGTGTGTACACTTCAGTGTTCACAGATTCTCAGAAATCTATATGTGATGTTCAGGTTCAATTAGGGTTTTTTGTTTTTTTGTTATTCATCAGACACTTTGTATGATATATGCATGGCATCGGGCACATGTGCTCAACATTACGACTCACCAGAAAATGCAAATTAAAACCCCAAGGGAAGTAGAGATATTACCCATCAAGATGGCTTCAGTTTTAAGGAGGCAGACAATAGCAGGGCTAATGAGATCTGAAGCAACTTGAGTGCCTACTCACCAACCATGGGCATTCAAGATGACATAAGCACTTGGAAAATGACCTGTAATTTTCATGTAGCTAAACGTACTATAGTGGTTTGAATAGGAATGGCCCCCATAAACTCAAGTGTGTGAGTGCTTGGCCTATAGGGAGTGGCACTATTAGAAGGTACAGCCTTATTGGAGTAAATGTGGCCTTGCTGGAGGAAGTATGTCACTGTGGAGATGGGCTTTGAGGTCTCCTATATGCTCAAGCTATACCCAATGTAGACACATTTCACTTCCTGTTGCCTGCAGATCAAGATATAGTACTCTCAGCTCCTTCTCCAGCACCATGTCTGCCTGCACACTGCCATGAAGATAATGGACTAAACCTCTGAACCTGTAAGCCAGCCCCAATTAAATATTTTCCTTTATAAGAGTTGCTGTGGTCATGGTGTCTCTTCAGCAATAGAAACTCTAAGACACCTACCTTCCCCAACAGCTCAGCAACCTTACTCTTCTACGTGCATGCTAGAGAAAGGAAAACGTGGTTACAAACATACATACAGAAGGTTTTTCACAGCAGCAAAGTTTATTCTAGTCCAAGCTCACAACACTCAGTGGATGGATAAACCAGTATAATCATACAAAGGGATGATACTTATCAATAGAAAGGAGTGGGTGATAAGAATGTGCAGGACATGAATAAATCACAGATAGCATATTAAATAAAAGACACATACAAATACATAGAGTTGCCTGTAAGTTATGTAGAGGATCCCAAACACACATGTAGTGTGATTTTATTTGTGTAAAATCAGTGTAATATGTGCAGGCACAGTAATCTGACATTCAAACGGTTTAAGTAGAATCACTCTTATTTTGAACACCACTTACCTGGGTTATAGGGGAAACAAGGAAATTGATATATTTTTTATAGGAAGCAATTGGTATCATAAAATAAGGTCTCATGTTGCTTAGAAGAAATGATTCATGTAGAATAAAACTTTTAAAATAATTGATTAAAAAATCAAGGGGACTAGAGACACAGTTCAATTATTTAGAGCACTGGCTGCTCTTACAGGGGACCTGGGTTCAGTTCCCAGCACCTACATATGGTGGCTGACAACTGTCTGTAACTTCAGTTCTGGGGGATCCAGCATCCTCTTCTGGGCCCTCTTGTGGAATATTATTTTGAGATGGGTTACTTTTGTTTATGTTGCATTTGTTTAACTCTGTGAGGCTGTGTTACTGTGCCTGTCTAAAACACCTGATGGTCTAATAAAGAACTGAACAGCCAATAGAAAGGCAGCAGAAAGGATAGGCAGAGCTGGCAGGCAGAGAGAAGATAGAGAAGGAGAAATCTGGGAGAGAGGATCTAAGAGCCAGAGAAGGAGGAGGACACCAGGGACCAGCCACCCAGCTACATAACCAGCAGCAGAGTAAGAAAGAAAATATACAGACATAGAAAAGGAAAAAGCCCAGAGGCAAAAGGTAGATGAGATAATTTAAAGTTAAGGAAAGCTGGCAAGAAACAAGCCAAATTAAGGCCAGGCATTCAGAAGTAATAATAAGCCTCTGTGTGTGAATTATTTGGGAGCTGGGTGGAGGGCCCTCTAAAAGAGTAAAAAAAATAAACAACAGGCCCCTGTGGGCACTGCACACATCTGATGCTCATACATACACAGAAAATATCCATTCATTTCTGAGATGACAGCTTTTTCTCATGGCCGAGCAATCCATGCTGATCATTCTGGCTTTCTTCTGATGTTGTGATGGGATCTTCAGGGTTTTTTTTTTTCTTTAAAAAATTGAGTATTCTTGGCTTATCTGTAGGTTCTAAAGATCCAACCTCAGATTTCCATGCTTACATAGCAAGTGCTTTACCCCCTGGGCCGTTTCTCCAGTCTGATGACAGGAGACCGATTTCTGTTTCCAGAATCATGGTTTGACTAAGGTCATATCTATCTAGGCAAGGAATATTTGAATACTTAATTCAGGAGTTTTAACTGTTGCTTATTATGTTATGTTGTGACAACACCAGTGACCTTTGGGAGAAAAAAATTCTAGAACATACTGCTTCCTACTCCATTACTCTTGAAAAGGGGCTTGGATCCCAACATGGGATGGATGAACGTTCTCTTAATGTATTTGGCACAATTAGTAGTGCTTTGGTACTTAGAGAGGTGCTAAAATATAATTCACAAACAGATATGAGCTTTTATATGCATGCTTCTTTATTTATGGTTGGTACTGGGGATTGAGAGCTGGACCCTTTATATACTTAGAAAGTGTTCTATTACTGAGTTAACATCTCCAGCCCAATTTTTATTCTTTAATCAATACAAAATTGTGCATATTTAAAAAGATACATGTGTACATCATGCAATGTTTGAGTCTGGGTAAGTACATCTATCTTCCCATGACTTATCCTTTCGTAATGGCGGAAACAGTCAACATGTTTCTTCTAGCTTTAAAAAAATATGACATATAATCTTTGTCTGCAGTAACCCTACTGTGCATATGAACGCATTAGTCAGAAACTGTTTCTCCTATGAAAGGATAACTCAGTAACCAGTGACGAGTGTTTTCAAAACTCATCTGTCACTCCTGCTGCCTCGCACTGTTTGTGTTAACCGGTATTCTACCTTCACCGTTGTAAGACAAATGTCTTTAGATACACATAAGAGAGAGGTATGCTTGTGGTGTGCTTGTCTTTCTGTGTCTGGCTTACTTGGCTTTGTAGAATGACCTGTAGTTCCATCCATGTTTGTGTGAATGATAGTATTTCTTTCATTTTGTGGATAAACACATTCCATTTCATATGCATACATGTTGCATAAAATACTGTATTTTGTTTACTTTGATGAACTGCTGTTAAATAGAACTCATCCTATGACTCCTAGTTAACCAGAGCCTCTTTTGTTATACAGACAACACAAATCTGTTTAAAATAATGACTGTTTAAGTTTTTGTAAATTAGAAAAATGAAGCATTTTCCTCATTGTCCACGCTTACGCTTTCCATTCTTCTGGCTCAGTGGCTGGCAGCTTCTATTTTATCTTTAGAAAGAACATATGTAGTCATAACTTCCACTTAGTCTATTGTGTTCATTATCTTGCTCAATGGCTTCACAATTCACTCATAGCAATCTATTTGAAAGTCATTGATTTGGGGCTCCTTCTTTTTTCATGCTTCTCATACTGAGGATTACTTTGTAGACCTCTGTTAAGTCCATTTGATGTATGATATCATTTAATTTGTTTCTTTGGGTTTTTTGTGTTGTTGTTTTTATCCAGATGACCTGTCAGTTGGGAGAAGGAGGGATGTTGGAATCACCTACTATTAGATTAGATGAATTAGAGTTAATGTGTGTCATTAAGTCCAAAGGTCTGCTGTTTATGAAATTTGATGTGCCAGAGTTTGATGCACATATTTTAAAAATTCTAATATCTTCATTGCTAATTACTTCTTGATTGAATTAAGTGTCCTTTATCGCTCCTGATACATTTTCATTCAAAATCTATTTTGTTAGGCATTAGGATAGTGACACCTGATTGCTTCCTTGACCCATCTTCTTGAAAACCTTTTCCATTTTTTCACTGTAAGGTGGTGCCTATCTTTGAAGGGAAAGTGAATTCTTTGGAAAACAGAAGGATGGATTTCATTTCTTGATTCTTTTACTAAACCTGTGTCTTTTGATGCGGGAGTTGAAGCAATCTAAATTTAAAGCTATTGAAAGATGTGTGTTGATTGCTGTCATTCTGTTATTGACTTTGTCAGGTTGTCAGAGGTCAAAGTTTGACCCCAAAGAATTAAAGAAATCATATCAGAAGTTGGTTGCAATGTTCTCCTTGAAATATAAACTTGACCACTTTCTGTCAGCTGAACTTGACTCAGGAAAGAGTCATCAGGATGGTATTTCACTAGGGATTTTTTACTTTTGGAGACCATGGTGATCTAGAGTGTCTAATTCTTCCTATTACTAGCCATACTTGTGCCTTGGACATGATAGAAATAAAAAAATACAGTGTTGTCGATAGCCATAGCCATCATTTCATCCACTTTTGGAGAAACAGTGTTCCAAGTGGTGCCTTCAGAAAGTATTGATTGAGGAGTGGAATCCAGACTTTGGATCCCTGGCCATGGCCAGTGCGCCATGTACCAGATGATATACTGATACTAACTCTTGCAAAGGTCATGCATAACCATCCAGCTTTCACAGCCAATGACCTGTTCTCATGTCTACCATCCTCTGTCTGAAGCTGTGGTAAACAGAGGAGATCTCACAGGCAGGGCTCCTTCAGCTTTCTAGAACTCTTGGTGGTGAAATTGCTAACTGAGTTGCTTCCCCTTCTCTTTGGTCAGCAAGAGTGGTTCTATTACTGGACACAACGCACCCACATCCAGCTTCTTCAAAAATGATATCAAGCATAGACCTTCATTTTCAGTCACCAAAATTGGAATCTTTAGACTGTTTCTGAGCTGGGTAGCTTTCAGACAATACCAACTGAAATCCCACCTACCATAACAGGCTCTCTCCAACCCTCCCTCCTTCCTTCATCACCATCAACAACATCTTCTTGTTTTCCCCCCAATTTAATTTTGTATTGATTCTTTGTGGATCTCACATCATGCATCTCAACCCCACTTATCTCCCCATCCCTTTGCATCCACCCTCTGCCCTTGTTACCCTCATCTGCCATACGGTTACATGAGTGAGGGGAGCCCCTGCTTCCAGCCCCTCACTGCTGTGGCAGGTGGGGGAGCTGTCCCTGGGGTCATGAGAACAGGAGGAGAACTGGCCCTGCACCTCACCACCTGCAGCACTCAGAGAGCAGGCCCTGTACTTGGCCTGGGCAGCACAGTGGAGCCGACCCTGTTGACAGGGATGTGTTTGAGCCCCCAGGTCAGGGTGTGAGCATGGGAGAGCTGGCCCCACTCCCCTACTGTCATGTGGTGGCATGGGCAGGGAAGAGATGCCTCGCCCTTGTCCCTCCTCTCGCCGCCTGTGGCAGGAGGGAGAGCTGGCCCCTGGGTCATGAGAGAGGAAGAGCTAGCCCCACCCTTCACCAGCTGCAGCACTCGGGAGAGAAGGCCCTGCACCTCACTTGGGCAGCACAGTAGAGCTGACCCTGCTGACAAGGACTTGGTGAGCCTGCCCTGGAGGTATGAGAGTAGAACTGGCCCCACACCCCCTCATCTGCAATATGGTAGTGTGGAAGAGGAAGAGAAGTCTCCCTACCCCCATCCTTTGCTTGTGACAGGTGGGAGAGCTGGCTCTGAGGTCATAGGAGCAAGAGAACTGGCCCTGCCTCTCACCAGCTGCAGCACTCGGGAGAACAGGCCCTTCACCTTGCCTGGGCAACACAGTAGACCTGGCCCTGGTGCTGTAGGTGTGGGTGAGCCAGCCCCAAGGGTGAGAGCAGGAGAATCAGCCCCATCCCTTGCTGCTTACTGAATAGAGTGAGCTAGCTAGGGTGGTGCTGGAGAGCTCACCCTGGTGGTGAGGATAGGGTGAGCTGGCAGGCTGACCAACCCAGTAACCACCCAGGCCCAGAACCAGGGCTATAAATTGGCATATCCCAACATCCACCCCATCTATGATCTGCTGGAGCACGTGAAGGGGCCGGTCCTGCAGATCCAAAGCTGCAGGATCTCCACAACACAGAGCAACAACAAGATATCCAAGATGAGTCCCAGTGAGGGCCCAGTATTGATAGCGTAGCAGAAGCCAGAGGCCTGAAACCAGACCAACCACTCATTGCAAAGAAAACTTGCAAGTAAAGATGTATGGACTAAAGGGTATGTATGCTGTGTAACTTACTCTGTCACACTACACCTTCAAGGATGGGTGTAGTGGCATGCCTGCTGAGCTGCACCTGGCCTGGCTCCAGAGAGTAGCACCTAGCCCTAATCTGTCTTTTGTTTAGCAGACACGTTTTGTTTCTCTTGTTGCTCTCTATGTGAATCTTGTCCCAGAGTCTCCCAAGGATACAAAGGCCTATGCAAAACTTGGTTCAGGAAACCCGCCCCTTTCAGGTTGTTTTAAGCATAGGGAAATTAACTGGCTAAACTGTATTAGAGAGAAATAAAACTGCCCTAGGTGAAGGGTTAGTGCTTCAGTCCTTTGAGGCTGGACCCCCCTGCAGCCATGATAGGCTAAATTCATTCTTAAAACGCCTCTGTGTCTTCATTCCACGGACCCACGTGAACCCACACACTCATGTAGCTACAGATGGGATTTTTTTCTTTCTTTTCTTTTAAAAGACAAGTTCACACCCTGCCCTGGGGGACTCAAACACATCCCTGTCAACAGGGTCAGCACCACTGTGCTGCCCAGGTGAGGTGCAGGGCCTGCTCTCTGAGTGAGGTGCACGGCCAGTTCTCCTGTTCTCATGACCTCAGGAACAACTCCCCCACCTGCCACAGCAGTGAGGGGCTGGAAGCAGAGCCCCCCCCCCCACTCATGCAACGGTATGGCAGATGAAGGGTGGGGCCAGATCTCCCCACACTCGTGTTCCCAGGGCAGCTCAACCATATCCCAGTCAGCAGGCTCAGCTCCACCATGATGCCCAGGTGAGGTACAGGGCCTGCTCTCCAAGTGCTGCAGCTGGTGAGGGGCTGGGTCAGCTCTCCCACCTGCTGCAGGTGGCAAGGGCTGAGGGACGAGTGGCATCTTCCTCTCACCCACACCATGGCAGATGAGGGAGGCAGGACCAGTTCTCCCACTCTCACACCTTCAGGGCCAGCTTGCCCATGCCCTTGCCAATAGGGTCAGCTCTGCTGTGCTGCCCATGCAAGGTGCAGGACCCACTCTCTGGAGTACTGCAGCTGGTGAGGGGCAGAGACAGCTATCTATAGTGTTGCAGCCAACGAGGGGCGGGGCCAACTCTGTGCAGCCCTCTCCTCTCAGCCTTCTGTGGTAACAGGAGTCATAGACATTAACACAGAGTACAGCTGCGGCAGGGCCACAGGCCCAGACATGGCCCTCGGCAGCAGCCCAGGCCAGGATTATCACCACAGCCCCAGGTGGCATGCAGGCCACCTACCTCATCCTGCTCCTTCACCTCCTCAGATCTGCCTCTCTTCACAGGACATGAACCAATCTGCCATGTTGCTGTGAATGCCAGTATCCATTTTGTGGCTACACATATCCCATTTCATATGCATACATGTCACATAAAATATTGCATTTTGTTTGTTTTGATGAATCGTTGTTAAATAGAACTCATCCTATGATGCCTAGTTAACCAGAGCCTCTTTTGTTGTACAGACAACACAAATCTGTTTAAAATGATGACTGTTGTAATTTTTGTAAATTAGAAAAATGAAGCATTTTCCTCATTGTAAACGCTTACATTTTCCACTTCTCTCTCTTCCATACCATACCATGTATTTGCTCACCATTATAGTGCCTGACTCCCCGGCGTAAAAGTCCTGGGCAGAGAAGAGAGCCCTGGGCGGGCCCTGTGGGTCTTCTCCCTGCTCAGTCTTAATGGTGCTAGGAAGGCTGTTTTCTCCTCCCTGCCCAGGGCAGAGAGCTCTGGGCAGACCACAGCAACCTTCTTATGAGCACTTTCTGTTTTCTGAACTCCCATCTCCTCTCCTTCAGGCCCCTCAGATTTGTGCTTTATATTCTGACCCTGTCGGCTCATGGACACTAATCTTGCTGACATTGCTAATAATTTCTAACTACCAAATCCAATGTATATGCTTCAGGCTGTCTCTCATTTTTCTGTGGCATTTGACATTGACAGGTTTTTTTTTTGTTGTTGTTGTTGTTTGTTTGTTTTTGGTGGGGTGGCCAGGACAGGGTGTCTGGAATCCTAGCATTGAAACCATGTAGGTATTTTCTGCTCTATGCAGAGGGTGCTGTCCCCGAATGTTTGGAAACCTGCACTGTTTCTTCCTCACCACCTTCTGCCCTGGAGATGTCCCACAATGACCATATGTCAGGGCTACTTAGTCCTGTTATGTTTGGGTTTTGAGATAATATCTTAACTACACATCCCAGATTGTCCCCCAACTTAATTGACCCCCTTTTGGCTCCCCACAAGTGTTGGGATTATAGATGTGGTCAGTATGCCCAGTCTCTAGCCTTTTTATATATCGTGCACACGAGAAAAGTAAATTAGAAGGATTTGGAAGCATCGTTGTGTTCTACGGAAAACATCTTGTTCTGTTTTCTTAATATCAAGAAGTTTTTCCAAAACAGGTAGAATTAACTGGAGTTGAATGTGTCCAACTTTTTAACTCATTGAGTCTTAAAAAGTTGAACCCAGAGGTTAGAGCAGTTCCCAGTCCTTGAGCAGTGCAAACATCTGCAATGAAAGGAAAGACAGGGCTTCATGTTCTAAACGTGCACACAGTGCCAGGGATATGTGTCAGCTCCAGATCTCTGTGTTAGCCACAGAATAGGCAGCGAGGTACTGCATAATCTTTACCTGTATACGCATTGATCAACTTCTCTCTTTGTACATTGCCAAAGTACTCATCACCAAAAACCATCACTCATTGTTCTTAAGGATGCAGTTAAGGATGATAGGCTGAAACATAAACTTACCTCAAGATACCCGCATGATCATCTCTGAACACTATTATTGTTACTCTATTATTATTATTCTTTTATCTTTACAGATGTGATAAAATCAAAGATTTTTGAGATGAGCTAATCCTAATTTATCCATGGAGTGCCATGAATGCAGTCATAAGTGTCCTTATAAGAGAGAATCTGAGGGAGTGTGGAAATGGATGTAAGAAGAGAGTGAAAAGAGAGGCAGAGATTGGAATGATGTCGCTGTAAGCCCAGGGCAGTATGGCTGCCACTAGTCTAGTCTTGTTGACAGTGTGATTTGACATTCTTGGCTTTGAAAACTGTGGGACAACACATTTCTGTCATGTTAAGCTGGTGTGTTTGTGTGAATTTGCTCTAGCATCCATAGGAAGTGAATGTAGATACTTTTAGGCTTTGGTTTTTTACAGTATTGGTCATCGTTTGTCGTATCACTAAGGGAGGCTGTATCAACGTATGGCTGTGTTGTTCAGAGTTCTGTTGCTGAGCCAAACCGTGACACAAACGATGCAGTTCAGAAGCAGTCTCTGTTTCTAAAAAATATATTCTTTTCTTAGGTGTTTGGTGCCTCCCGACTCGTGTGCCTATTCAGATACAGGAGAGTGGTGTGAAATGTATGTTTAGTGTAAAGCACCAAGTAAGCCCAATAAGATTCTCCAGGAAGATACATCTTATCATACACTCTAGTTTTTCAAGACAGATGGGAGGAGTGGGATTGTAATGGGTTCCAGGAATTTGGACTCCTACAGGATATACCGGGAGTGAAAACAGCCAGCTCTAAGAGTCCTGGTCCCAGGCTTCAGGAGAAGGCAAAATCTATATATGCAGATTCCCTTGCTTTCCTCCCACCTTTTCTGCAAGTTAGGAAGAGAGAGAGACATTGACCTCTCTCTGTCCCCAATATTGTTCCAAACTGTTTTACACACACACACACACACACACACACACACACACACACACACACACACTATGTTAAACTGAAGGGACACCTAGAAGCCACAGATGATCACACGAAGAGGTAAGCCCCTTTTCACGAGTTCAGGAAATCGTTAGGGTCTTCCTACTGAATGGAAGTTTCTGTAACAGTCTTTCAGTTGAACTTGTGTGGAGAGGCAGGAAACATCTGTCCGTTAGCAGGAGGCAGTGATGCTAGCCCCTGGGATTGTGAGGGGGACTTCAGTGTCGGACCTTGTTCCTGGATAGAGGACAAGATAGAGTCTCTGCTGGGATGTGGGAAGAAACAGACAGTCAGGACAGTTAGTTCATTTGCATAGATCAATTCCCTGTTCCTAAACCCCACACCTGGCTATTTATTCAGTTTGTAAGTGCTGTTTCCTAAACCATGTGTTCTACTCTGCCACAGTTGGGTATTCTTTGGAATAAATTCCCTCCTTCTTAAAATAATTCCTGTAATACTGGAATAAAACAGCTTTGCATTAATGGAACTCTCACGTATGAGAAGGGAATTAAGTAGTAGTAGAAGAGAGTATTTGTAAGGAATGAGTCACCAGTGGGAGGAAGAATGATGTGTGTAGGCTTTTCAGTCTGAAGGGTGTTTATATGTCTAATAGAGTTAAAAATAAATGTGCGGATTTCTCCTTGCCACAAATGGGTGTGGTTTTGGTCTATTCCTTGGAGATTTAAATGGGTTGCTAACAGGTAGCCTGGAGTCTCTGCCCTGCCCCATTGCTTCTATTTGGTGAAACTTCATTCATTCCTTCCATTTTCACAGTACCTGCAGTGCAGGAAATGCATGAAGGATGGAAGTGTGCAGGCAGGAGGACAGCTGTGGTGGAACACGGGCATCAGGAACTGAAATGAGTCAGGGCAGGGCAGCTCCATGGGGCAGAGGGTCTAGAGGAGGCTAACCTGGCCCTCCTGACTGGCCAGGGTCAGAAAGACCAGAAAGGCTTTACCAGGAACATGCAGACATATTCTACAGGCTTTAAATGGAAAGAAGTAAGGGTCTGGTGCCAGTTCAGGCAGGTGCCAGATTTGTAAGCCCAAAGTCACAAGTTGCATTTGATTCTCATAACATTCTAAAGTATTTTAAGCAGCCAATAGAATTTTTTTTTTGCCAATAGAATTTTTATTATCATTATTATCATTATCATTATTATTATTGAGACAGGGTCTCTCTATGTAGTCCTGGCATTCCTTGAGCCACCATGTAGACCAGACTGGCCTCAAACTGAGAGATCCATCTGCCTGCCTCTGGTTCCCAAGTGCTGGGATTAAAGTCATGCACCACCACACCCCGCCTCAAAAGTGTAGACTGTTGCTCAAAAGTGTAGACTAGTTGGCTGTGTCAGCCTGGGAGAGTGAAGTCTAAAAATGAGGTAGACTAAAGTCTTGTGCAGTGGCCGACTTTATTCAGGGCATCAGACAATTTATACGCTAGGGTTATTTTGAGGGGTAGGCAGGGTCACATGAGTTTAGGCTGTGCAGTCACAAGGGCAACCCATGCTTGGAAACATCTTTGAATAGCAAAAGTGAGCTATGTGTACTCTGAAGCAAACACACTGGATTTACTACACCTGGGGGTGGGGCAGGAAAGCACCTTCCAAGACCAAATCCGTCTTCTTGAGAACCGAGGTTACAAGACTCTTGTTAATTGGAGTTTTCTCACAAGCTGTCAGAAATCTCCTCACACAGTGTCATTCATGACCGTGTTCCCACAATGGACTGCAAGTGGTCTGGTGCAGGTGGAGCAGGATGCAGCTCGATCCCCTTAAAGAGCTCGGTGGAAAAGCATCTAAGCTTCAGCCTCTTATACCGTTCATGCTCTGTAACTGCAGATTGTGTTAGGAACATCTATTAACATGATTTATCATTCCCTTCGAATCTATTGTGATGAACACATATTAACTGGACATGGTAATACACTTGCGTGTGATACCTTAGTACCCTCACCGAGCTCTTCCGGCCTCCCTTTATCTGGGTTCCCCTCTGTAATTCTTCAACCTCCAACAATTGTTATTCCATCGTTTGGGTTACTTTTTATTTTTAAAACTTCCACACAAAAAATCAGTCCTTTTCTTCCTATATTAGACCTATTTTACTTAATATAATGTCCTCTAGTTAGGCCCATCAAGATTTGATCCTCCTTTGTGGCTGAATAATATTCAACTGTGCATATGTACCACATTTTATCATTCATCCATCATTGAGCACCTACATGGATTCCAGATCTTACCTATTATGAACAGTCACATAAGCATGGACATGCAGGTGTCCCTTTGATATACTGATTTCCCTTTTTTTAGCATAAGCCCAAAAGTGGTATCTATATTATATATACCATATATGATATGGTAGATCTAATCTTAGTTTGTGAAGAGCCTCCATATGTTTTTCTATAATAACTACTAATTTATATTCCTAGCATCAGTGTATAGGAATTCCTTCTTCCTCACATCCTCACTAGCATTTAACATTCACTACAATTCCTGAGGGATAGAATTTGATAACAATTGGCTAGCATATCAGCCTCTTCTGTGGAAAGGGAGTGCAAGCCATCTGTCACAGTCAGGGAAAGCGCCAGCAAACATTTGTAGATGTGGGGGATGGTGCTTCATTTTAGTCTGAGCTATGATCCAGTATTTCCCTGGGAATAACTCATTTTCACATGAAACCCACCCACCACTAATAAAAATGACAAGCTGCAGGGATGGCTCAGTGGTTGAGAGCACTGCTTGCTCTCGCAGAGGAGCTGGGTTCTGTTCTCAGCACCTACATGACTGCTAATAACCACCTGAAACTCTAGTTCTAGAGGATGCAGTGCCTTCTTCCCCTCTCTTCAGACACTGCCTGCACATGCTGCACATACGTACATGCAGGCAAAACACCATGCACACAAAATCAATACTCTACATTGTCTTTAAACAGTGGCTGGGAAGAGTAAGTAATTATGATAACAGGAGAAGAAAGGCTACTGCACTCTTTCTAGGGTTCCAAGCCCTGTGACTGCTAAATGATGAGTGAATCAAAGGTGATGGATTTGAGTGATCAACTAAGGACAAATCTAGCATTAGTTCTGCCCAAACCAAGGCCAATATTGACTTTCTTTTTTTTTAAAAAAAGTATTTTATTTGTAATTATGTACCTGTGTTTAATTATGGATATATGCATATGAGTACAGTTCCCTGGAGGCCAGAGGTGTGGGATCTCCTGGAGCTGGAGTTACAGGTGATTGTGAGACACCTGATGTGAGTGATGAGAGCTGAACTCAGGTCCTCTGCAAAAGCAGTACATGTTCTTAACCACTGTGCCATCTCTCCAGCCCCATAATGACTTTCTACTGTATAATGCTACTCAGTGCTGGGGGAATGATCCCCTGTTAAAAAACACTTGATTGAACACTAATAAGATGTTCCCATTTTATTTAGGGTATAAATACTGTGTTTTATTATTTGACTTTTTCCTTTTTTCTATATGCCTTTGAAAAAAAGTAGAAATTTCCATTTTTTTTCCCCAGCAAACAAAAATTGTTTTGTCTTTTTGAGAGGTGAAATGTAACAACATTTGTTTCTGAGAAAGTACATAATTATATACAAAAATTTAATTATCATTGTCCCTCTGTATCTATCCAGGAATCCCTAAGAAAATTAAAATCAGTAGTAGTTAAAGCCTGTTACTAAAATGTAGTATTCCTATATAATTCCTATAGTTCAGTTATCTCTGTTTACAATACAGTGTAAGGGCTCTCTCTGTGAATAGTTGCTATTAAGTTTAGGAATAATGAGAAGGGAAAAGTCTGTCTGTATATATGCAGATCTGATATTTTCCAAAATTTCTACCTGAGATTGGTTGAATCTGTAGATGTGGAGCCCAGTAACACAGATGATGGGCTGCATGTGGGACAGTCTTTTGGGCTTGGTATTTAGCAATACATCTACTTTGGGCTCAATATTATGATATATGTTTGATATGGAAAGTAGAATTTTATTGACTTTTATGATTTTGTTCAACTTATGAATTAGTACTGAAAAGAGTTGGGAGTGGGTACTAAAAATGAGTACAGAACAAATTCTGAAACCATGAAGCACGTCATGAAAATCATGGTAAATCTTCAGGCTATAAAGCTGAGTCTCTCTCATGCCTTCTCTCTTCTTTCTCCTTAAAAAAAAATATACATCTACTTTTTTTCTCCAGCTTTTCCCTGCTTTCTTTGACAGTCAGCTGAAGAGATATGGGAGTCTGACCTTCATTTTCCATTTCCTTTCGTGACTGATAGAGCTTGGCCTAGGAATAAACACAATGATCTCTTTTCTGCTTGTGTAGACTTAAGTCAGCACAAATTTCCAGGATGGGGAAGGGGTGACGAAGAGACCAACGTGTTTAACTCTGTCATTCACTAACTAGCTAGTGCGAGCAAGGCATTCTAGTGAGATGGGACCGGATTTTGTTCGTGGGCAACCACAGTCACATGTCCTACTTTACCCTCTGAGATGCATTTAATGAATGCCTTATTTCGTTCCATACAAGTACTTATGGCACACTTTTGTGCCAGATCTGTTTGAAAAGTTCTGGGAGAAGGGAAGGGAAGGGAAGGGAAGGGAAGGGAAGGGAAGGGAAGGGAAGGGAAGGGAAGGGAAGGGAAGGGAAGGGAAGAAGGGAAGGGAGGGGAGGGAAGGGGAGGGGAGGGGAGGGGAGGGGAGGGGAGGGGAGGGGAGGGGAGGGGAGGGGAGGGGAGGGGAGGGGAGGGGGGGAGGGAAGGGAAGGGAAGGGAAGGGAAGGGAAGGGAAGGGAAGGGAAGGGAAGGGAAGGGAAGAAGAATTCCCTGATTCCAATAAGTCACTTTATAAGGAAGAGACTTGAAGATGTTGGAGTGCTAGCAAGCAGAGCTACTGATACCAACATTTTAAAAGTGAAATACAACAGGGGGCTTGAGAGAGGGGTCAGTGGTTAAGAGTATTTGCTGCTCTTGCAGAGGGCCTAGATTTGGTTCCCAGCACCTTGGTCCTTCTGTTTCTGACTTATCTCAGTCTGATGTCTTTAAGGTTCAGTAATGTTATTCATCGAGTCTTGGGATTTTCTTCCTTTTTCAAGTCGTAGAGTACCCTATTGTATGTGTATGTGCACCTTGTCCATCCTTTCACCTGGGGATGGACACTTGGGTTGCTCCCCAGTTTTGCTACAGTGACTGGTACTTCTGTGAACACTGATGTTTTAGTACCAGTATCCAACCACACTTTGCTTTCAGCTCTAGAATTGCTGGAAATAAGGTAATTCTATGCATAACATTTTGAGGAAGCATCACATTGTCTTGCCCATTGTGGCTTCACAGTTTTTTGTTTCTACCAATAACACATGAAGGCTCTAGTTCCCTACATCTCCACATAGTCCCTGTTACTAGCAGTTTATTTCTTTTAACTAACAGTCATCCGTATTTGTATGAAGTAACATCTCTGTGTAGTTTTGCTTTGTGTTTCCATAACTACATTCGTGACATCAAACATCTTTTCATGAGTTTTTGACATCTTTAGAGCTGCGTTCATCTTAGTCCTTTGGGTATGTTTTAGCTGAAGCTGTAGTTTTCTGTTGCATTGTACATCACTGGGAGTTTTAAATTACATTAACCTCTAACTAGATGTCTGACTTGCCAGTGTTCTCTACCATTCCCTAGCTGCTTTTTCATTCTGTGAATAGTGTAAATTGTTTATAATTTTGATGAAGTCCAATTTATCTGTATTTTCTTTAGCTTTTTGTATCATATTTAACAACTTGTTGTCAAATAGCTCTGTATGATGATTGACATATATTTTACATATTCTAAATTATAAACTTGAATTATATACTAAATATAAGTAAATTAAAAAATCTAAAAGAATGAGGCAGTATTATGTTATTTTACTTATTTGATTAAGTAAACCATGTTGGTTTTTTAAAAAACTTGGTTTTAAGTTCTGGTTCTAAATTCTGTTTCTTTGCATAGATTTTTGTCCATGGTGGCCACCTCTCAACAGTGATTACATCCAAACCAAGTAAGCTCAAGTCTAGAGCAAGAATGGATATGTCTAAAGTGAAGATGTCTATGTTCAGTTCAAACATGCATATACCCAGTAAAAAGATAATGGTACTCAGTGCAAAGACGTGTCTTCCCAATACGAGTTGCCTATGTCCAATGAAAAGATGCTTTTGTACAATACAAGAATGCTTATGTCCAATGCAAGACTACTTATGTCCAATGAAAAGATGCTTATGTACAATGTAAAGGTGCTAGTTTCCAAGTCAATGATCTGCCATTTCCTGGTCTATAAGCATCATAGGTTGTGCCTATTACAGGTTACTCTGGTCTTTAATTTCCACTTTATGGGTTATGCAAACGTTTTTTAGTGAAAATTACTCACAGATGTCCATTGTCTCTTATGTCAGTCCATCAGTTATTTGTGTTAAGTCATCAAAATATTCCATATTTTATAAATTTTTACAAATTGGTTCAAACTTACTAAAATTCCACCAGTAAAAGACTTAAAAAATAGACTTGAAATTTTTATTCTTCAGTTCTAAAATTGTGAACAGAAGGGTCATCAGAGGTGGCACACTTTATTTTCATTTTCATGTTTGTATAATGTTGGGATTAATTCCAAGCATACATTTTCTAAAATAATCTTCCCTTAGCATATTTCCTTTAAGAAGTAGCAATATCTCATTCATTATTAATATGGCAGCTTTATTCTGAAGGAAGTAATTAAAAGTACTTATGGTGGTTTTTTTTTTGAGTCATCTTTCATATCCTGACAGCTTCTTGTCATCACAGACAGACAGCAAATTTGGACATGATGTTTTGTATAATAAAGAAGCATAATGCCTTTTAAGTAAGTTTTCTAGGTATGTTGCCAAAATAGCCCTCGGTGTCATTCAAAATCTACGGCTGTTCCCACGCTATTGCAAAGTTATAAAAGAGCCCATTATATTTCAGAATTCTTGTTTTTGTGGAAAGCAGCATCATTTTTCAAAAGCCATTTCTAGCACTTAGCACATTCCTGGAACATGTTGACTGTGAATGATGTAAAATAGAATTTATCTGTGGAGCAGTCACTTTGATTTTACCTCAGACTGTGTTTTATGACATTTAAAGTAGCCTTTAAATAAGAATATTATTTAAAAAATAGTTCACTGGTTTTCTAAAAGCTGCTACAGAGAAAATAATTTTGTTTAGGGTGTTTTCTTTTAGTTGTGCACAAAATGAATTATTTTTTACTCCCTAGAGCAGGACCGTCACTGGCCCCTGCTAGCCACCCCTCCCTCTTGCTTGTGCAGAAAACATTCCTGTTCTGTACACTCCATATGGCTTCAACTGTGTGTTCAGAGAATTTTCAATTGGCACTTGGTGATATATGATCATTTAGCTTATCTCCTCCGTGTTGATTTATTTGAATTTCAATAGTTTTATTTTCCCAGCACTATTGGAAGAATAAATATTTACCAGTTACCCAATCACGTCTGACTTTCTGTCTTTTTCATCTTTCAGTATTAAGTAAGAAGACCTCCAAAGAGGCTTTATAGTATTTTCGTTAATGCGATGGATTTTGTGAACACCGAGGATTGCAGGCTTGAGGTCAGCCAGGGCTTCAAAGTGAGACCATGTCTCAAACAAAATGCTGTAGAAAATTTGGGTTTAGCATAAGATGATTATGGACAAGCATGATGTGATAGGACTGGCCTGGCCAGCAGGAACTGCAGGAAACATCAGTAGATCTCTGGACAGGCAGAGATGCAGTGTACCTTAGCCAAAAGATTTCAAGGAAAAGTACAACTGTGATTCCTTCGGGTATTCTCAGGGTGTTGAGAGAGTGGAAAGGAGAGAGGTAACTTTAGGTCTAACCTTCTGGACCTTTCCATCGCTTCATGGGAAATGAAGCCTGTTCCCAGCCATGTGGGACATCTCCAAAGGCGGTATGGGACAACTGCTTTGGAGCAGCCGATCAGAGGGTGGATGGAAAGAGTTCATGTGCGGCCGCTTCCTTCTGTAATCCTCTGCTGAACAAAACGTATGCGGAGGCGCTGACTTCTTCATACTTCTGGATCGCATCAACACCCCACCCCCACCCCAGCACATTCTGGAAAGCTAGATTCGATGCTGTGTAGAGTGGTATTTGCTCCGAGTCTGGGTAGGAGGAGAAGGAGAAGCTAGATGTCTCTAGGTGACAACTAGTGACCCCAGGTGTCAGCCTCAAGCTGCCGAAACTACATGAACGACACATCCCATCTAAGATTGGACATTACAGCAACGGCAGAGGCAGAAACTGACCATGGTCCAACTGGCGGGTGAGGCTGAGAGAATCTGAGGCAGAGCATTCCGTTACTGCGAGAGCAAGTGGCCCATGCTGCTTCCCCAAGGGCAGAAGTACAAGGTCAAGGTAGTGGCTGGTTGTGATTTTATAAAACACTTAAGAAAAGTTCATGAAATAGCTTCAGTCTCTGTATGGAGCTTGTCCAGCCTCTCTTAACATCTGTTCTGCATTTCCCTCGGCACTAGTCAGCTTTGCTTAGTTTAGGCTGGGTTCCTGGTGTGATGATGTAGAACTTCGAATGGCGTGAGTGCCCTGTACAGAACGGGTTGCTATTTTTGCATTTTCCTATTGCTGTTACCTGTGGACCTGGGAGTGCTGGGAGACCCAAAAAGTGCACTGGGTTTCAACATTTTCCTCTACAAACCCATCCTGTGTTCTGATACCAGTCCTTTAGCTAACAATAAAGTGCTTCCTTGCCTCTGGGAATATTGACCTACAGTCCCAAAGTGATCAGCTGATAGCCGTAAATCTAAATCTGATGGCTCTCGATACACACTGGCTTATGAGAAGGACCTCTAACTAAGTAGACTCTTCAGTCCCAGCAAGTAGACACAAATACCACAAATAAGGTACCCATGTTTTGATGGTGGGATGAGAGCATCTTCCCATGGTTCTGAGGCCCATCAGGTCTCTATAATATCACTCCAGCTGTTGAGTTAGCCCATATATTACTTATCAAAGACACCAGCCAGGCTTGTAAGATGTCACACCCATAGTTTAGCTTTAATTAGGCTAGCCATGATTTGTTGGGCTATCTGCAGGCACTGTAGTGATAATACTGCCCGTGGATCTCCTGGTCTCAAACCTATTTTTTTTTTTTTTGCATTTCCTTTACTGTAGAAAAAATCCTTTGCTAAAGGGACATTATGTGATTAACACAGCAAAGGGGGAGACATTCTTGAAGTCTTTGGATAGTGGTACTAAAAGAAGCAATGTAGTAGTAAAGGCAGCCATAAATGTGGGCTAATGGTCACTGTCCTCTACAGTGTACAAATGATCTTATATAACCACTAGGTACATGTTTGTCTGATCCATCGAGGTGTAGACCTGTCTTGAGGCACAGCTTCAGTCTCTGTTGTTGGTACCCCCGCTTCTCAGCTCCAGCTGGACTGGCCACGATAGCAAGAAGCCTTGCTTCCATGACTGATTTTCACTTCTGCTACCCTGGCAATTGTGTCCAGGGGCCTACTGTACAAGCACCATTCAAACCATGTTTCAGAACAACCCACAGGTTCTATCTGTTGCCAGCCATGTAAAAGCAGATGCTGAGGCGACCATGAATCAAGCTTGTCATCTGTTTTTTGTGAGCTGGTCAAATAGAAGAGGCACCGATGCAGTAGAAGTACTTGGTATGGTAGTCAGGGCCAGTAGTTAGTGTTAGAATTCTGCCCTTACTCCAGCTGCGTGACTACACATGAGCAGTCCAGGAGTTAAGCAAAAGGTCTTGTGTCTTAGTCATCAGTGTGCACTGGTGACTATGTGCTCATGGCGTGGTCACGCAAGCAGCGCATGTGTGGGGTAGCTCCCTACCATAAAAGCCGGATGCAGACCCCACCCTCTCCCTCTGCTCTGCTCCCTCTCCCCCCACCCCACCATCTTTCTCTTTCCTCCCCAGGCCTGGTCCTTTTATTTCTCCTCCCCTTCCTCCTAACAAAACTCTCTCTGCTATTAAGCAACCTGATTCTGTCATGACCATGACCTTTCCACTGGTAACCAGCGCCACCACCAGCGCCGCTTATCATTCATTTCAGTTAGTGGTATCTATTTGTCACTTGGGACATTTTCCATGGTAGTCAGGGCCAGTAGTTAGTGGTATCTACTTGTCACTTGGGACATTTTCCATGGTAGTCAGGGCCAGGGGTTAGTAGTATCTGCTTGTCATTTTGGATCTTTTCCAGCCGCAGTTCAAATGAGCCACTTTTGTGTGCGTTGTATTGCTATGTAGCAGTATGACTTGGTGATTGTTGAACATGCTGTCCGGTCAAGACACTATGCTTTCTTCCTTTTGCCCACAATGATTGAGCATACAGAAACAGGTGTATCCTTGGGCAAGAACTCCTCCTACAGTAGACTTAAGGTTAAAAAACAAAACAAAAACCAAAACACTCTCTGCACTGGTCCTACCAAACATCTCTTAGAGTCACACTGAGCTCTAAGATGCTCCAGTCCTTCCTTCCTTCCCATCCCCTTTGTCTACCCTCCCTTCTTTCTTTTCTCCCTCCCCCTTTCCTCCCTTTCTTCTCCCCTGCAGTAGGGATTAGATCTTTCTGGCATGCCTGGTTTCATCTTGGAGCTTGCTTCTTGCAGCTTTCTTAGGACTGGAAAGCGGTGATGCCAGAAGCTCCAGGCCTTGTCTTCAGACAGGAGATCTCCAAGGGCAGGAGTGGAGATCCTGGGTGTGGCTGTGGGTGAGGCGGAACCGGCGGCAGAGGCAGAGGTGGAAAGAGTGCATAATATATTCAGGACAGGAGGAGATTGAAAAATAGATTTTATTTTCAAATTTGGGCAGATAAACAGAAATGAAATGAATGGGCTAAAAGAGGGCAAGTGTAGCAACAAGGAGGATGCTAGGTGACCACGTTCCAGGCAGTAGACAGCGATTCTCTCCACCACAACTGATGTTGGGAATGGAGAGAAGGGGACTTAGTGACTGAGCTTAGACATGAGGTTCAAGACGGAGGCAAAGCCTATTTGGTTTTATAGATGTGAAGGAAAGGAATTCGGGAGAAAACATTTTTCTCTTTTTGTCATATTGAGTTCGAGATGTTAGAAAATCCAAGAGAGCTGAGGGATGCACAAGTTTTGAGCAGGGAGGAAGAATAAAAGTAGGTATATTTGGGAATTCTCAGCTGAAAAGGAAGCTGTAGGTAAGAATGAAGCTGTCACAGAAGTAGTGACATGATGGGCACCTGGGGCTCATGGAGTTCAGATAAGAGGAGACAGAGGAAGAGGATGGAACAAGGTGTAGTGGAACTGGATCCCGAGGCCAAGAGAGTAGAGGGGGCAAAGAATCCCAAAGAAGGGGCTCTGCTTATGAGATTCAGGCAGGAAAGGCCAGATGAGGTAATGACTCATGACTCATGATGCTGTGAGTGGTCTTAGGACAGGAGTTTCACAATCCTGGCAGATACTGGACACAGTGGGGTCATAGTGACAGTGAAGCAGAAATGAAGACAGACACAAGAACACAGCTTGCTGACTCTGAACGGACAGAAGGAGAGACTTACTGCCAGACAGGCAGGCAGGATTCAGAGGACTTCACTGTTTCGGGTTACCCTTTTAAGACGGCAGAGACGTGTATCTGTTCATAGGCTGATGGGAAGAGGGAGCAGAATGAGACAAGCTGTAGTTATCAGAGAGAAGGATGCAAAAGCATGGTTTAGAGACCGAGTTTCTGCATGTGTTATGAGATCAAAAAGGGGGGAAGCAAGGAGGTATTTCTTCTAATTGCCTTTTTTGGTGTGAATAAATCAAGATATTGATGTTAGACTCTGCTCCCAGAGGATCCTGTAAGATTCACAAGTAACAAGAAAGCTGGGCTCAGATAAGCATGCAGAGCCTGCTGCACAGACTAATCAGGCTAAATCTGCATAACTAATCCAGAAAAAAAAACTGCAACCACCAGATTTTATTTCCATCCGACTCTGAATGCAGGCATTAAACACCTGAATATTTTATTAACCAGACAAAAAGTTTAATCTGAAAACTTCCTGTAAGGAAAGCTTGAGTCTGATCTCTCCCGTGTCATATTTCATCATGACAGATGCTTCTCTTTCTGAGTTCTTATTTACACAGAACACAGACATATTGTCATTATGGATAATTAGTCTTAAAAGCATTAACTTTTAACACTCGTTTTAAATTTCCCGTTCATCCATCAGCCTGTTAAGAAAAATATGCTTCCCGTGAGGGTGTGGATCTGATTGTATTTCTGCTCAGATGCTGAAGAATTCTGGTGAATCCATCATTCCAGTTTTCTAAACTTTCTAATATTTTTTTCTGTGAAGATAATTGGATCATAAAATTCGACGAAAGGTCCCTGAAATATCAGACAACAGATTTGGTCAGGGATGTTGTCTACATTGCATACAATGACTAACAAATGGCGGAATTTTAAAGTCGGGGGAAAGGTTTTCAGCTTACCTATGTCTTCAATGACAAGCATTTACAAAATAAATTATTGCGTATGGGTGGAAAATACTGCACATGGTAACCTTTCTGTAAAAGAACACGTTGCAATAAGGGTCTCATTGGATCCATTGCACAGTATTTCTTTGATGTGTTTAAAGAAAGGCTTCAGTATATTGCAATAGTAAAAATGCTGTGCTGGGTTAGTACAGAGTTCTCTTCCAATTCCCTGGTTAGCTGTAATTTATCTTGTTGACTTAAATTTTTGCAGGCATGGTCAATTACATACATTCATATCACATTTTTTTTCTCTGTAAGACAATAGTAATGATGTTGCTACACATGGATCTATGTTAAAAATGTTAGGAGAGGGGCAGGGTAGGGTAGCATATGCTTATAATCCCAGAACTCAGAAGGAAACTATGGCAGGCAAATTGCTATGGGTTTGAAGCTAACCTGGGCTACCCAGTGATTTCAAGACCAACCTGGAATGTATAGTGAACACTTGTCTCATAATAATCGAAAGCAGAGTTATAGAAAGGGGAGATGAAAATGTGGAAGAGACATTATGGAGTCATCAGAGGGGAGACAGAGAAGACATTATTTGATGAGACAGTAACCAGGGAGTTTGCAGAATTACTGAAAGACACGGATACTTAGATTGTAGGGAAAAGCTGGAATTCCAAAGCACACCAAGTAAAATAACTCTACAGCCGTAGATAGATATCATGGTGACTTCAAGATCTTAAGAGATGAAGAAATAGAGGCAAATTGCCTACATGTTTGTTTAGGTCCTCAACTTCTAAGGAACTCTGGAGTCAGCTGGAAAGCTAGTAAAGAAGAACACAGACACGACCTTTCCACTTCAAGACTGATTCAGATGTGACCCAGGGCAGGACTGCATCTGTGTTTCTAACTAACTCACAGATCACACTCCAGGGTGACACTCAATGTAAGGGAGACTTCTCAGAAAGGAGGATTTCAACAAAAGTATTTGCTTTCACATTAGACAGATAACTTTGGTAGGAATAAAATGAATGGACTGAAGGAGAGAGCAAATGTAACAACAAGGAAAATTGGGGGCTACAAAGATGGGTCAGTGGCTAAGAGCACCTGCTGCTCTTGCAGAAGATCTGGGTTAGATTCCCAGAACCTAAACAGCAGCTCACAATGGAGATCCAGCTTAGCGGGATCTGACACCCTCTTCTGGCCTCTATGGGCACTACATGTAAGTGGTGACTATACATACATGCATGAAAATACACCAACATAAAATTTTCTACAAAGATACAACCACACCACTATATTAAAATGCATTAAATTTCAACACATTCTCATACAAATGTCTTAAGAAACAGAACAGAAGGGGATACCAATAATTTGGCAAAATCTATCTACAAAAGTCTCACAGTCAACACTGCTGCTGACAACTCTTTAGGCAAGTGCTCCCCCACTGAGCGATGTCCACAGCCCTCTCACCTGAACTGTAAATAGTGTGTTTCTGTGAATCTGTGAATCTATAGGTTTTTTTTTTAATGGTACAACCTTTTATAAAAAGAGAGATGGTAGAAATAATGTAAACATCATGGTTACTATAGTGGTCAAGACCGGCAAAAAGATTAAACATCTTCAAAGACATCTAACTAAGTGACATTTTGAACCCACCTGCGGGGCACACAGCCATCAGTATACTCCCTCCCCCTAACTCGCCCACTGTGACCTCTGGCAATGTGTTTTCTTTATTGTCTCTAAACTTTTCACAAGTTTTGGCACTTAGCCTATGAAGATTGGCATCCTAATACTTCAATTTCTTTATTAAACATGGTTTAGGGAGCAAGTTACATTCCTGCGCCAGCTGCTAATGGGCAATTATTGGTTGTAGAGTTTGTTTAATTTGTATAAGCTTTTTCATAGTTCTTTCAAGTAGATATTAAAATTTTTTTTATGAGTGACTTGTGAGATAAGGAATCACTTCTATTGATGTAAATTTGTGGATTATAATTGAAAACAAGAACAATATTAGTCCAGAAATAGAGAAAACAAATTAACTTTCCTCTCATGCTTTTCTGCAGGTTTCCATGGAATTTTGAGGTTTTGCTGGAGGGGGTGGATCGGGTTCTGTGATATTCTGTGCTAAGCCACCATGGCATTCAACATCCCAACTGCCACACTGAAAGTGTGGATAAAGGCCATCTTCACTTGAAGTTAGTGTCCTGTGAGGCCTCATGGTCAAGACCTGGAGGACTTCTTCAGTCACAGAAGTTGCTTGCCAGGTTGGAGCGGTTGAGGGACAGATGAGCACTGAAGGTACAGAAATCCCAGACCGACCTGGAGTCCCGGCCCTGTCTGCCTGGGAATCTCCCTGGAAGAGGCCGTTATGGGAGGGGCTGGAAAGGTTTTGACATTTGGCCAAGACATCCCATCCTTGCTGTTGTTCTCTCGTGGCAACGTGGACTTCTGAATTCAACCCTGTTTATCTTATAGAACCAAAATAATGTAGCTTGCATTTCCTTTACTGAAAACCAGGCTATTTGCAAAGCAATTAAACAGTAGCATCCTGGGTAATTTATATAAAACTGAGTGCCTGCGGGATTCTTTTCAAAGGAAATGAGAAATTATTACTCACTCTGATCAGTTTCCACTTCTGTTTCTTTTCTCATTTTCTCTTTAATTACCGAACTTCCTTTCTTGAAATCAGATCTCTAAAACAGACCTTCACCATCTACTAGAGAAAGACATTATTTAAAGAGCATTCGGGATCCAGAATAAATGTTATTTTGTTGATATTTGAAAGTATTAATCAGAAATATTTCTTCCAATGTTTTGTGCAAAAATCAAATACAAGCAAACAACAACAAAAACCTCTTGCCCAAAAGACAAAACTGAAAAAAAATAATTCAAGTAAGTCTGTAATAGAGGAAGTTTTTGAAATCTAGGCATGTAATCCCCATAGCATAAATGATTAAATGAACACAATTAGACTAGAAACAGTCATTGCATTCATATAGCATCTATTTTCTTTGTGTTTGTGTGTGTGTGTGTGTGTGTGTGTGTGTGTGTGTGTGAGAGAGAGAGAGAGAGAGAGAGAGAGAGAGAGAGAGAGAGAGAGAGAGAGAGAGAGAGAATGTGTATGCATGTGTGTAGTGTATGAACACATGTGTGTCTGAGGGCATATACACCAATTCAAAGGATGGCATCCGGTGTCTTATCCCATTACACCCTGCTTTGTTTCCTTGAGGCAAGATTCTCTAACTGAACCTGCAGCTAAGCTGGCAGTCTGCAAGGTCCAGTGAGTCTTGTGTCTCTAGCTGCATAGTGCAGGCTTACTGTGATGCACGTGACTATGCTTGGTTTTTTACCTGGGTTCTGGCCATTTGAACTCGGGTCCTGATGCTCTCCCTAGCCCTAGCATCTATCTTCCAAGGTCTCTCTCTCTCTCTCTCTCTCTCTCTCTCTCTCTCTCTCTCTCTCTCTCTTTCTCTCTCTCTCTCTCCACTTTACATCTTAAATGATCCAGCTAAGTTCCTTTCAGCCTGACTTTTCTTTTAAGAATCCATCAAATACACTTTACATTCTTCTTTAGAAATAATATTTTTTTGTACAATGAACCTTTTGAAAAATATTAAAACCCAGAGCTCTTTCTATCTCTTAAGAAATAAAACTGTCATTTTCCCCTTTTACTTCTCTGTAGTGTGTTTTCTCAGTCTGTCAAGGGAACTAAAAAATGATCCTCATTGGAAGCCTTTAAAGGGACTAGAGAGCTGTATGTCTTGTTCTTGGCTTTAATGAGTTTCTACCCAAAGGGAAAGGATAAGCGATAGACAAAGTTGTCTTTGGAAAAGATGTGAAAAGACAGCGAGGAGTTGCTGTCTCTGGCGTTGCTGGTGCCTGTGTGGGAAGCATAGGCAGACAGAAATCAGAGTTAGATCCCGACAGTCAGCAAAACTGGGAAGCAGAGCTCCCCAGCACAGGGACAGTGCGATTGAAACACACACCAAGCTAGAAGAGGACGAGGACACGGGCAAGTGCAGGAGGGAGAGAAAGGAGTCCTTGAATGGGCGAGGACAACAGGACCCGTGACAGCCTAGGAGGGGACACTTCTGGCTGCTGGTCAGCTACAGTAGAAATGGAAAACAAGGGCTCTCTACTTGGACCTTATTTTTAAACAGATATTGTTAAGAGAGCTGGATAACAAAAGAGCAAAAGAGGGAAGCTGAAAGGGGCCATGGACAAGTGTCTTCCACCAACAGAGGCAACAGGAATAATGGATGCCCTCTGGGATTGCTGAGTGGGAAAAGTTAGAACCAGGATCTGAGAGAAAATACACACACACACACACACACACACACACACACACACACACACACACACAAAAAAAAACCAAAAAAACAAAAAAACAAAAAAAAAAACAAAAAACAAAAAACAAAAAACAAAAAAAACAAGGTCAAGTGATCCAGGATGGGGACAACGGTGAATGCAATGTTCTGAAAGATCTCAGGAAACAGAGTCATGGGACAAGCTCTAAGGAATGGGATGAGATGTGATCAAGCAAGTTTCTCTCTTATGTTTAATGTCCCTGGAATTATTGCCCTAGCCTTGATCATTCCTGGTCATTACTTAGCTTATGTCTCAATAACAACCTGGTTATTATCTGGGTAAGGTAGTGATGTTTTTGAGAATTACAGGGGCATAAATTCTACTTCTTCCATGGTCTTTCTTTCAAAATAAAGATAATGAGTTTCTGATGAATAGATTATGCTTACTTATGGATTTGATGAGGAAATAAGACCTGCTAACACCTAGTGTTTTACATGATTATTTTGTATTCAGACACTATCTGTTTAAGTTTTAAAAACATAGTTGACATTTTTTTTTCAGTTTGGAAATTAGACTTCTAACTCTCAAGGAGGTTTATGTTGCAGAAAGATTTGTTTTTAACATCAAAAACAAAGTGAGAAGTGATGGAGAAGGAACATTTTCACTAGTCATTACAAATTTGCTTGGGCAGAATCTTTATAAACAGATGTCCTGTCCAAAACAAGTTTAATTACTACTGGAAGCTTAGATAAAACAAAATTTGATTTTTTTCAGGCATAGTGCATTAGTAAAATGTCAGTCAGTGTGATTTTTCAGATGAGATGGGAAGTATATCTTTGCTCTCATTAAAAATTGCCTCTCATTAAGAGGAATCCAAACAAAACCTCACCCTTTCTTAGTATTTATTTTTGAATTTGTGTATTTTGATGTTTGTTATTAGTTGGCTTTCTGTTGCTATGATGAACACCATGAACAAAAGCACCTTGTGGGAGAAAAGGTATATTTGACATACACTTCACTATGTCCATCACTAAGGGTCGTTATGGCAGGAACCATACAGGAGCAGTCCTTACTGGCTTTCTCTGACTGGCTTGCTCAACTTGCTTTCTTAGGCATCTCAAGACCCTCTGTGTAGGGATGACACCACCCACAGTGGCCTGGGCCCTCCTATATCAATTAGCAGTCAAGGCAATCTTGTCAATAGACTGATCTGATCTGGGCAATCCCCCAGTTGAAACTCAAGTGACTCTGGGCTGTGTCATGTTGACAGCTGTAGGTAACCAAGGCAAAGCCCTTATCAACTATGCTTGTATTTTCTGAATTATTATACAGAAGAGCTCAGTAGCTTTATAGAACCAAACAAACTACAAATTAAACTTTACTGGTAAGCAAAATCCCATTACATTATCTAGTAGCTCTTCCTCCTCTCTGAGTTAGGTGGGACCAACTGTATGAGAAATTTGTGGTTTCCCCTCAAACACTCAGCACTGACAAAGGCCAGCTTTGCCTTCAGTTAAGATCAGAGGTTGGCAGTCAGGCAACACTGGGTTGGGGGAGGGTGATTAAGGCTCAGCAGGAGGGGCACTGGACAGTTGTTTCTCTGTGTCTGGCCAGGGAAGGAAGGAAGGAAGTGAAGGAAGGATGGACACTTGAGGTTCTAGAAAACCCAGTGGGGTGGAAGTTGGAGTGTTGAGGAGCTTTGCTACCAATTACTTTTGTTCAGATGTCTCCAATTGAGAATGTAATAGCTCACAGTGGGAATGAGGCTGGGTTACTACACAGAATAGAAGCAAAAATTCAGGTCAAGTTGAAGCTTGTTGGGGGTGGGGCTTGCTCCTAGAATATTAACATGTTTAATCATGATAGGAATTCTGGAAATCAGGGTTCTTATGAGTTACATGGCAAAATCTTTATTTAATAAAGAGCGTGGTATGGAACAAAATACTAGGGGTGAGTGTGAGTGTGTGTGTGTGTGTGTGTATGTATGCGTGTGCATACACACTTGTGTGCATGCATGTTTCTATCAAGAAGGAAGGGAGAGTGTTTGACAAAATGGAGATAGAAACTTCAACTTAGACACTAGTGTGTTCAAAGTTTAGTGCTGTGATTGAAGGTCACCTCAAAGCAAACATGAGCTGTTGTTGGAAGAACTGTACCACTGGGTGCCTACAAGAATGCTTGTCATTCTTGTCCAGTTCTTAGTCCAGTCCTGGTGCCCCTGATGATTATTCAAAGAGCTGCCATGACTTTCAGATGCATGCTAATGCCCAGAAGTCCCCAGAAGCAGAGAGATATAGAAAGTAAAATCTCACAGTGCAGAGGGAAGGAACGCATGAACAGTGTCTCCCACCTACCTAAAGAGGGGTTGCTGAATATTTTGTGCTTACACATGTTACCACCAGGGGGCGAATGTATTTTCAGTTGCAAAACACAGCAGCCTGAGCAGAGTCAAAATGCTTCCTCCATAGCTGGTCAGGAGACACATCCCAGGTATGCTCTGCAGAATCACAGGAGGGAGTGATGGTCCCCCACTCCCTGCTTTCACCCACAAGATTAGGTTAAAGTGAATCTCCCCATTAATTGTATTGCTCATGGGAACAGTGCTGTCAACAAACTGACAGGATTCTTCCAAAGCAAAATATTAAAATATAGTTTAACTAATAGAGTTAGCAGAAGAAAAACCATTTAATTTATATGTCATTTTGTAATTTATAATTTTTACAGAGGATTTTCTAAAGGGCTAACTTGTAGAATTCAACACATTTATACCAGCCATCGCCTATTACTTCAGAGCGTTAAATAAACGGCACCCAAACAGAGGCATCCCTAAATCCATTCCTATCTTCCTAAATGTGAAATTACTTATTAAAGGAACAATAAAGATTTACCAATGCGGTTTAAGATATCCCATTTTCCCTTTAATGAGGGAACAAACGTTCAGCATTAGTTTGCAGGCTGATAAAACACAACCAGTTTCCATCTGTGAGCACTTGATCTCCTTTGTCTGGGAACAAATTGTAAGAGTTCCAGGTGAGGTTAAAAGCAAGCTGTGCCGTGCTTATCAAATAGCTCCAGGCTCTGCAAATACATTCAGTCCCATGAACACAAAGGTACATTTGTTGGACATCAATTTTTCAGGCTAATTTGCCTCCAAAGCTTAGAAATGACGACCATTAACTTCATCTTCAAACGGAAGAGGCAGAGATGAAGGTCCTTCTTCACTTGATTTATAGCAATGTGACCCACGCCTGCGGCCCTTCTCCTTCTATGAGATCTTACTCTTCAGACTTCAGACTCAGCTTGGTGCTCACCACTCCCTTTAGTAAAATGTAGTTGAATTATTAGCTAGCAACAAATAGCAAAGCAAATAGAATAAACACAGTTCTTACTCATTTGCTATGAGTTGAAGTTTACCCTCCTCCAACTGCCATAAACTCCAACCTCCGTTATTTCCAACCAACGGGAAATAATTAGGTTCAGATGGGGTCATGAGAATGGGGCTTTCTGGATGGTACCCCAGTCCTTATCAGAACAGGTGAGAGGGCTGGCAGAGCTTGCTCTACTACACAAAGACACAGGGAGAAGGTGCCTGCCTGAAACAGGCAGAGAGCCCGACCAGAATCTGGGCATACTGGCACACTAGCTCCAGATCTCCAGCCTCTAAGGCTGCAGGAAGAGGATTTCTCCTGTTATAACACCATAAGCTAAGACACCATCCAACATCTAAGACCAAGTGTCCCCTACAGTGTACTGTGGGCAGCACTGTCTGTGCAGAACATATTCCTGCGTGTGGGCTGGGGGTGGGGGGGGACCAGTTTACTGCAAACACTGACTGGTCATCCAGTTGTAGGCACTAGAGCAGTAGCTATAAATTGTACGCAGGAAGGTCTCTACAGGAGTCAACTGGCTGCCTGCATCAGTGCTGTGCAGGCTTTATTTTTGTGGAAGAGACTCTCAGCTTTGCTAGAATCTTTGATCCAAAATCTTAAAAACTACTGCTTTAAAGATTCTAAATCTCGGGCTGGAGAGACGGCTCAGAGGTTAAGAGCACTGACTGTTCTTCCAGAGGTCCTGAGTTCAATTCCCAGCAACCACATGGTGGCTCACAACCATCTGTAATAGAATCTGGTGCCCTCTTCTGGCCTGTAGTCATACATGCTGTATACATAATAAATAAATCAATCTAAAAAAAAGATTCTAAATCTCTCATCTCACTTTTGTTTCTCTCATTGATTTGTCATTTAATTGGGGATATCACTTCTAGGATTAGAAACAAGGGGTTGACAGTCTGGTTTCCTTTCTTATTTCTTTCTTTTTCCTTTCTTTCTTCTTTCTTTCTTCCTTCCTTCCTCCCTTCTTTTTTTTCTTGTTAAATTATTTGTACCACTAATAGCTGTGTAGCTGGATCAAGTTTAATTTATTTGCTTTGAAGATTTTATTTATATTATTTGAAATCATGTGTACATCTGTGTGTCTGTGTGTGGATATGTGCATGTGTGTGCAGTGCCCTTGGGAACCAGAAGAGGGTAACAAACCCCCTGGAATGGAAGTTGTGAGCTGCCATGTCGTTACTAGGAAGCAAACTCATCCTCTAGAAGAGCAGCAAGGGTTTATAATATAATTTATAATCACTCCAGCCTCTGGTTTGTTAATTTCTTTATCTTTGTGATGTGATTAGGATTAGTGTCTCATGAAGATCTATTTGTTAAAGGGTTGGCCTCAACATTGTGCTATTGGGAGTGATGGATCTTTTTTTTGTTTTGATTTTGTCTTTGTTTTTTGTTTTGCGAGACAGGGTTTCTCTGTTTAGTTTTGGTCCCTGTCCTGGATCTCGGTCTGTAGACCAGGCTGGCCTTAATCTGCCTGGCTCTGCCTCCCAAGGACTGGGATTAAAGGCGTGTGTCACCACCACCCGGCAGGAGTGATGGATCTTTTGAGAGGTAGGGCCTAGGAAGAAATCTTTTAAATTGTTGAAGGCTTGCCCTTGAATGAGATAGTTGGATTCTGGCCTCTCTTCTTTTTCTTTTTGCTTCTTAGCCATGTTATGATGGTCTACTCTTAGAACACGATTCAATAATGAAATCATGTAAGGAGAATTCTGAGTGCTTGTGAGAAAACCCCAAGAAAGCAAAACATGAGTCTTGTGACCTTAGTTTCTTCAAAAACATGGAATTGTTCTTGGAATGTGATTTGTGCCCCTCCTGGGTGTAGTGGATGGGGGAGTTCAGTTCAGATATTCATTACATGGAAAAATGTTTTTGCCACATTTGGCTTGTCTACCATGTGAGGTTTGTCCTTGTGTTTGGACACTTTTCTCAAGTGACTCTTCTCAACTCTCAGAGGATAAATTGTCTCATGCCCTGAATAAAGTTGGCTATTGAATGAGACTTTAGTCTGCCTCATTTATTGGCTCCATTTTCCCAGGTCCCACTGCCTCTAGAGTGGTGAAAGTCTACCTTGGTCACATGTTTGATATCCTCTCTCCACATGGAACTAAAAGCAATGGTCCCACTCTTTTATAGATGAGATATTCTATAACTTTGAGCCAAAGTAAATCTTTTTTCTGTGGGAGGCCAGCTCCCACCTTTTAAAAGGGTTCCTATGAGGAGGAGAGAGGGATAAGAAAGAAACTTTTAGATAGAGATAGCAAAGAGGAGAAAGACAGAAACACAGGATAGCTTCAGAAGGTCCTGGATCAAAACCCAACAGCCTCTTCTGCCTCTTCAAAAGGGCTTTTTTTTTTTTTTTTTTTTTTGGTTTTTCGAGACAGGGTTTCTCTGTGTAGCTTTGCGCCTTTCCTGGAACTCACTTTGGAGACCAGGCTGGCCTCGAACTCACAGAGATCCGCCTGGCTCTGCCTCCCAAGTGCTGGGATTAAAGGCGTGCGCCACCACCACCCGGCCTCAAAAGGGCTTTTTATAACAATGCCAAGGGGTGGGGCAAAAGACCTCCCCCTTGCTAGATCAAAGCACACTGCAAAGCCAAGTATAAACCCTTCCAAATACCTGGTAACCACGCCCATGGCCAAATCATCCCCCTATGCAGCCCTGTTGGGTAAAGCAAATTCAGATTCTCGGACCCTGAGTAAGTAAGTTCTCACTAGGAAACCTCTGTGGGTCTCTACAGCTCCCCCTTATTAATATTTTAAAGGGCCCCTCAGACCCCTCAGATAGGCTGTGCCTGCCTTAGGTCGTCCTTCTTCCTTAATCAGCCTTACCTGTCAGGGAGATATGCTTCCATCAAGCATACTCTGTCTTAGGTTGGCAGCTAGCAAGAAGAACTTTACCCATCTCTGACTACCAGCCTCTAGCAGGGGGAAGTACAGAGCTTAACTCAACTCTGACTTAGGTTCCTACTAAGAGCTTGCAAGTAGCTGGAACAACCACAGCAATCCCTGGGGCTGCCACACACCCCAGTAAAGGAGTAAAGGATGACCAAGATAAAATGTTCTTTTTGAATGGGTATAAGATGTCTATAATAGCCTTAGCTGTGCCAAGCCCTTTTTTAAATCAATAAGCTCTTGATGCAAATGCATCAAATAAATCGGTAAACTCCTGATGCAATTGCACCAAACCTAAAGACTCCCTTAGTTTCACCAAATCTGGTTCATTTTTGATTTCAACAGATTAATATAATTCTAGTATGAATACTACTATACACATTTACAATTCTTACAAACTTACATCCAAAAGCAAGCTCTCTATAGGACTAGTTACACTTTACAAACTTTAGCAAACATTCAAAAGAGATCTCTTAACAGAACTATTTACATTTTTTTCCAACAAGATAGAGGTTACATTAATCATGAGTCACCATAGTTAAAACTGTAGGTAAAATTAAAACTGTTCCATTTCTGAAGTTCAAAGTTCAAAAAAGTCAGTTCTAAAAACAGTCTTAAAGTTCCCCTGAAAGTTTGAAATCAGAGCCTAATTTGTCAGCAGCTCTGGAGTCTTTGTATCTGGCTCCCTCAGCCCTGGGATTCAGCAAGCACTGCTGCCAGGGGGCTGTAACACTCAAGACAGTGCTGTACCCCAACCTCCTGAGACACCTTCCCTGCTGGGCCCTCCCAGTCATCCTGGAGCTGGTCATGGTATGCTGCCAAGGTGGAAGTGTGCTCAGTGGTGGTTGGTCACCAACTGGCCAGGGGGCAGTCCCTTTACCCAAATTAATTGCAGCTCCCCTGAATGCAACAATTCAACTAAGTTCAAACAAGCGTTGCTGAAACTTTGCTGTCAGTTACAGCAGCATTTTATGGCAGTCTTTTCTGAAGAAACTTGCCTCAGAGAGAAGGTGTTTGCCAAGGTAACTGAGCTGCTACAGAGCTCCTTTCAGAAAACTTTCTGTGCAGCCAGCAAACAGAGACTGCATGACTTTGGCTGCTGGTTCCATTCAACTTTTTTACTGTTCCAGTCTGTCTGTACCTCCCATCTCTGGGTCTGCTCACCTAGAGGCCCTGGCATCCTGAGACCCTGAGGGCTCTCTCTCACCTTGTACTGCATGGCTGAATGCCACCCCCGCTGCTACAAGCTACAGTTCCCAAGCAGTCCTTCTAGGTCCAGGAGGAAACCCAGCCACAATCAGTTGTGGCCACTGTACCCCTGGCTCCATTTACATTCACTTGAACTATGTTACCCTGGGCATCTGGCTGTTCAATTACTGGGAACATTTGAAATCCTTATACCTCCTTCCCTCTGCTAGCTGCCTCCCTAATACTGACTTGAAGGGGAGATTCAGGACTAGCATTGAGGGTTTGCCATATTCCAGGAGGCCTTTGCACCAGGGCAATTATGGGTGACTTTTCCATGCTGATAAATGACCCCCACCAGGTGAGTCTAATTCCACCCCTACAGAAGGAAGAGGAGTGCCCTTCTGAGAAGGAGAGACCTGAAGAGCTTCCAGTTTTTGAGAAAGAGAAATTACTAAGTCTTTCAAGCCCTTCAATTCCTCCCTTGTTTAATCCCAAGACTTCTGTTCCTTAAACTGGGCTTCATGGCCAAGGGGGAACTGATTCTGATTGAATGATGTTGCAAAAGCATTCTTATCTACCAGCAGTTCTGGTAGAGCAGAAGGTTTTGTTCTGCCTGTATCTGCCTCAGGGAAAATCCTCCCCTGCTGCTCAGACTTAGATATAAGCTGTCCCAAATTAATGCCCACAGGCTAAAAGCTTCCACGGCAATCTTTTCTGACTCATGTTCCTCATAATATTGTTGCATTTTGACTCTGATTCTCCCCCAGGAGTCTGCATCCAGAGTCCCACAGTCAGAAAACCAATGACACAGTTCCTCTATAAACCCCAAGAACCTCTGTACTTGTTGCTGTTCTACCTTAACTCCCCTAGTTTTCAAGCTCTCTACAAGCGAGTATACAAACATCTGCTTACTATTTCCCTGCCCTGTAGCAGCTTTTCTTTCTCAGACTGCTAAGTCCGCAGTGGCTGCTTGTTCCTGGATGCTGTTTTCAGGTCCGGCACTAGGAAAATTCCACTCTTACCCTAAATTCCTTCCTATTAAGCCTACACAATATCCATATACCTAACCCTATATTTTTACCTAATTTTATAGATAGAAATTGAGAGAGAGAGAGAGAGAGAGAAACCTAGACATAGAGAGATACTTGTTGTAGCCTAACTTGAACTATTCTGCTTTATTTATACACAGATTTTGCTCCTGAAGAATAAAATACCACTGCCTTAACCTTAATACAAAACCAGACATGTTCAATTGCTTCTGAGGTGCTCCCTCCCCCTCCCGTTACTTCCTCTTCAACCAAGTCCCTGTTCACTAGGAAACCTCGGTGGGTCTCTACATTTCTTTTTATAAATACATCAGATATTTTGATATAATGAGGGAAAATTGAGGAGCCCACCTGTTAAGAAGGTGATAGCTCTTCACCCACAGGGTAAGAAGAATGTTCATTGAGGGGTGCCTGTGGTACTGAAATTTAAGTAGTAATGAGATACTCTGAGACTCATTAGAAAGGGGATCACCAGTGTCCCCACCTCCTGAGTTTCTGATTCTGCAGGTGGAAGATGGGCTCTGGAGATCACCACACCTAATTTCCTCTGAGATAAAGATAATGACTCTGGAGGACCACTGCTCCCTTCCCTCTGACATGTGTTTTGGTGGCTCTCTGTCTCTTTGCTTACCATATTGCTCACCCAGGGAAATCCTCTTATGTGTGACCATTCATCTCTGCATTCAGAACCTCAGGTTTTAGCCCAAACTTTTAAATCTGGCACCCCTGCTTGTTAGGGAGAGGGGTGGGCTTCCCAGATACAGAGGAACACTGTCTAGTAGAACTAGACACATGTACTTCTACATTCTCTAGGGACCATTGAAAGAGAACTAGATGAGCTAACTTTAGCCTTGTATGTTGTTTAACCCAAATATATCATCAGATGGCAGGGTTTTATCATAAAACATGCAACTGATATAAAAATTACTATTGAAATATTTTGCTTTTGGGGTTTAGAAATCCAGGGGTATGTGCTTTACATTTCTGGCACATCTCAATTCAGACTAGCTCCACTTTGGGTGCTCAGGATGGTATAGCAGGGTTGCATGCAGTTAGAGACTAGGGAATGGTGTGATAGAGAACTTGTGGGTGTGAGAAACCTGCAGGGTATTCTAAGGAGTGAGAAACTCTCCAGAGAGAACTGGGACTTTCATGCTGCAGACAATTCTGTCACATGGGTGACATAACTGCTCAAAGGCCAGGTTTCCTTCTGTAAGAACATTGTAGGCTAGTCTGGAATCCTTTAGTAGGAAGTTACTCATTTTAACAGGCAAGGGAACACATCCATAGATATTCATTATGACATCCTAAAATATTCACATTTCCAAAATTGGGCCTCTCATCTCTCCAACTGAATTCATAACATCCCCATTGATTCTGAGTTTCCAATCAGGCCAAAGAGCATCAAATTAGCTGTTTTTTTTTTTCCCCCGGGAGAGAATCTGGGTGATTACTTTAAATAGAAATCTCCAGGCACACTGCCGTGTAAGTAAAGCAGAGCCACCATTTTCCAATGTGGCTTCCCCAGGGGTGACTTCCCGTACTCAGACCCAGGACATATCTGAGATGAGAAATGTGACCTAACCTGGAGGAATCCCCACAGTGGCTGTGGCCCAGTACTTCATTAATAAAAATGCTTTGTCTAATCTCATGTTTTCTGTTCCAACCACAGGGAAACAAACTTCTTTTCACCAACTATTCTACTTTCTGCTCGAGTAGCCATTAACTCACAGTGTATCATCTCTGTCAACACCTCAAGTTGAAAAACCACTAAACTGTTGCATCTGTAGCAGAGAGAGAGTCACAGTAGAAATTTTGTACTTTTGGTTTTGCTGAAGATCATTTTCATTCTGCTTCCCGATGAAATCACCACAGTAGACTGTGGCGTGGGATGAGCCTCTAATGGCAAGGTTCATCGTGGAAGAGGTGTTTCAGGTTAAATTATTCAAAACTACTATTCTTAGAGGCCAATAATAGTTGGATACTGACAATTTTATCACTAGAAAGGTGGTATTTTTCTTTTCTGTTTATCTTCAATAGCATTTAAAATTGAGCAGAAAGGAGAAAAAGTAAGTATCAAATTCTCAAATATGTCTTATTTCCAGTGGAAAAAGGGTGTACTTTATAACAAGGTGATAAGAACCTCTCTCACAATTATATTTTGTTTATTGAGCCTCTGTCTTGACTAGAGAAGGGATTTTTCTTGCTGGCTTTCAAAGGCATTTTGGAACCCTGACTCCTCTCTCCATCTCATCTGCTTCCCAGGCACATTAGGCAAGCAGTGGTCTGCCATGTGCTCCTCCACTCATGTGCTTCCTCACCACAGGCACAAAAGCAATGGAGCCAGGCAGCCATGGGACAAAGCATTTGGAGCCAGGTGAGCAGGATGGTCAACTTTCATTGCAACATTGATTAGATTTAGAATCACCATAGAAATACATGAATGTAAGTAAGTGTACCAAAAGTAAATTATATCAGGAAAATCAGATGTGTTTGCCAAAAGCTATAACTAAAGAGCAAATCCTCCCTGAATTTGGATAGCTCTATGATGGGCTGGGATCCTGGACTGAATAAAAAAGAGACTCTGAGCAGAGCTCCAGCACTCCTCTCTTTCTGCTTCCCACATTCTTGCCGCCATTTGTTCCCTGAAGCCACAGACTGTTGCTCGTTTCTAAAGCTGTGAGCCCAAATAAGTTGCTTTTTGTCAGGTGTTTTGGTGATCACACTAAGAAAAGGAGTTAGTACAAGGGTTTATTTCAGGCATTTTGTTGCAGCTGGCCAACGTAAAGACAAAGGATGTGAACACATCTGTAGCAGGCAGAAGAGACACCATCCACCAAGACACAATGTTCTGGTGGAGTGGGGCATGTAGGGAGCTTCAGCAGTGGGTACGGCTGGAGAGAGGTGTCAGTGACAGGAAAGGAAGGGCTGGGTCGTGGATGGACCCTCAATAGCACAGGAGAGGGGGGGAAGAGAGAAGATAGAGACAGAGAGACAGAGAGGAGAATCATTGAAAGATTTTAAGCACAGAGAAAGGTGAAGCTGGGTGTCATGTTGAAGACAGATCAGAGTAGACTAGAAAGAAAGAAAACTGTACATAGAGTCAGGCAGACCAACTTCGATATTATCAGAAGGAACTGTGGAGCACATGAGTCAATGGCAACAGAGAGGTAGGAGAAGTCAAAGTCAGCAGCTATGTAGATTATTGCAGTTGAAAGGTTGGACTCTAGACCACTAAACGCATCTTCCCGTGATATTCATTTTTCCAATTGCCAGGGCCCAGAAGCTTCAATGAATTTCCCCTTTAAAACCGCAGACCCAAAGAATCAATCCACCCCTCAAGCAGCTGCTTAGAACGGCAAACTTCCTGTGACTGATGGTGTCAATCATTGTACCAGGCCTCCACTCTGTGAGAGATGTGGAACGGGGGCTTATTGAAGCCTAGAAAGACAAGAGGTTGAAAGGCCAGCAGATAATATCCACATGCTACATTATGTCAAGGGCATGGGGTTACTATGAAAAGCAGGTATTGAATAAATATTCATCACTTCAAAGAACCACGCAAGTGCTGTTACGTGAAGAGGAGGCACTAGAGTAAGAGTGCCAGGGAGGGCTTGTCAGAGGGAAGGGGAGTTGAACTTGGTTTCAAAGAATGGACGCACTGTTTCCAAGAATCACAGGACTAGCTAAGAAGTCTGGGTGAAGGCAACAGGGACACACAGAGTCAGCTGTGAAGTGGCGCTTCTCTTTTGAGATCTAGCTCAGGTCTACAGCCATCTTCTGATGAGGCAGGAAGGAAATGACTTCACTCTAAAGACAGAGACCTAAATAATCCCAGAAAACCAAAAATAAAAATGCTGTTTATTTCTGGTTCCTCTGTTCATGTATAATTAACACTTAGAATAAAAATCAAGGGAGAAGCTAATTCTAATGCTGGAAATGATTGAAGAAAGAGTTCAGCGCATCGAAGAAGAGCCTGAGGAGTGGGGCCTCAAGAGTTAAACCTGGAACCTCAAGTGTCATTTCTGTTTGTGTCTCTCCTCAAACGGACATAAAGCATGTAGTTCTGCAGTGGTGCCCTTTGGTGTCACAGAGGGGCTTTCATTAAAGCACATGAATTTAGTTTGGGCTAGCTGCAGACATTAAGGATTTGGGAATGGCCAAATCTCAAAGCTTCTATAGCCATAAGCACCCCATCAGTCAATTATTCTCTTTAGGTAATCACACTTTAAATAGGGCATGGATCACAAATCCATTGCATGTTTCTGAGAGAGTAGTGAAAACCTGCCAGAGGCAAATAGTAAATTCTGGGTAACACTGAATAAATTTGAAGAAGCCTTTCTGTGGAGCTGCCGAGGGTGTGATGTGAAGGTTAGGGTCGGGGAAAGAATGTGAATGTGGCTTTGAGCTGATGCCCATCCAGAGGAACACCAAGATTTCAGTGCCACTCTGTAGCCATCAAGACTCCAGTGTCGCCCTCACTGTGATGTGGAGAATATTGACATAAACATAAGACACCTTCCCGGGATAGATTGAACAAAGAGCTGTAAAGTTATATATCCTTATTCCCAAGTTATTTAGCTGGCTTTTATGTTAATTGTCACATATACTTAGTACATATTAATGAGGCATTTAATGGGATGATTTGATACATGTATAAAATGTGTAATAAAATTATAGCAAATAGCACGTTCCTCTCTCTCTCTCTCTCTCTCTCTCTCTCTCTCTCTCTCTCTCTCTCTCTCTTGGTTTTTACAGACAGGGTTTCTCTGTGTAGTTTTGGTGGCTGTCCTGGATCTTGCTCTGTAGACCAGACTGGCCTCGAACTCACAGAGATCCACCTGCCTCTGCCTTCCGAGTGCTGGGATTAAAGGCATGCACTACCGCTGCCCGGCTGCATGTTCATCTCTTTAAACATTTACGTTTTCTATGTTTTGGGAGCATTCAAAATTGTCTATCTATTTCCATTGTTCATAGGACAGTAAGTTATTGATTTCTCATCTGATGTCGACTGCCAATGGGCGGAAGGGAGAGGTTGTCAGAGACTGAAAGATTTGGGGACTCTCTCGAAAAGGGAAGTTTAATTTGGCTCCACAGGCTATGTGAGAACCAGAGCTGTGTTTTTAGTTTTAATTTGATTTAATTGCTTAAGAGATCCAAGGAATAAAAATGCCTCTAACCTGTAAGCCCCTTACCCAAGGACAAATTTTTTTTTTTGAAATACCGGAGGCTATTGTTTATGGGAGATAACAAACCACATGCTTTTGCTACCCTAAACAAGTTTGTTTGACTCAACTGTACCAGATGTGCTTGATCACATGTCGGCAGGAAGTATGTGGGTAGGAAATATATCAGGATGTATGCTTGCCCCTGACTGGAAATATGTCAGAATATATGCTTGCCCCTGACTGAACCTAATTAGAAATACAGTGGCCTTATGGGTTTGCTTTTATAAGCCTCTGTAAAAATGTAACTTGCCACCTGGGTTCTGGGAACCCAGGAATGGACCTGGCCAGAGTCCATCTTCCTGGTCAGTATTTAGTTAAAGCTTGCTTCAAAATTGGCTCAAAAGTGGAACTGGTCTTTCTCTTGTGAGTCTCAGGTTTAATAGATGGAACTGTTTGGAGGACCTGAATGGGAAGGAAGGCATTCCCTTGGGTGGGGAAGCAGGACAAGGGCCAGCCGAGGGGTGGAGACCAAAACAGCCCTAATCAGAAAGGGAAGGAGACCCCCAACCCTTCACAGTGGGGGCTTCCTCCTAGACCTCGGATTAGGCACAAACCACACCCAAACACCTATTTTCACAAAGAGATCCTTAATCAGGGAAGAAAATTTAAAGTGGCTGTTTTCTGACTCAGGCAGAAAATAGCAGCACGTTACAGGTGTAATTTTTAAGAGAAGAAGGGGAGGTCTGTGTTAGAAAGGGCTAGGATGTGGTGGTAAAGGAGATAGGGGACCAGGAGAAGGGGGAGGGGACAAGGGAAAAGGGCAGGGGTATTTGTCCTGGAGTGACAAAGGACAGCCTCTGGATAGGGAGGAGACAGGCACGGTGTTGGTTTTAAATGCGGCGCTTGTTGTCATGCTAGGAAAGGTCATGAACCATGACAAAACCCAGTATCAGAGCTTTATGTGGGGTGGGGTGTAGCTAGAGTTTTCCTGCCTGGCCCACAGTCAGAACAAATCTCTGTCACCCGCCAGTCCCACAGTCGCTCAGACCCGACCAAATAAACACAGAGACTTATATTGCTTACAAATCGTATGGCCGTGGCAGGCTTCTTGCTAACTGTTCTTATATCTTAAATAACCCATTTCTATTAATCTATACCTTGCTATGTGGCTTGTGGCTTACTGGCATCTTCACATGTTGCTTGTCATGGCGGTGGCTAGCAGTGTCTCTCTGATTCAGCCTTTCACTTCCCAGAATTCTTCTCCTCCTTGTCCCGCCTATAGTTCCTCCTGCCTGGCTACTGGCCAATCAGTGTTTTATTTATTAACCAATCAGAGCAACACATTTGACATACAGACCATCCCACAGCAGTGGGGGACAGAAGAGAGTAACCAGGCCTGGGAAGAAGCACGTGCAGAGAGAGAAAGTTAGAGGGAAAGAGCAGAAGAGAGAGGAGGAGCCTGTGACTGGCTTTTTAAGGATTCCCTTGCACATGCGCAGAGGGGCTTACAGAGTTATGCCATGCATGCACAGGTTGTGTGACTGTGCTGCACACATTTGTGCAATCACGAAGTGCACTGATGATGTAAGACCCCTTACTTAGCTACTGAACTGCACATGGAGTGGCCAGAATCCTAACACACAGCACATAGGCCAATAGCAGCTTATAACACAGGAAACCCTGTGTTAGGATGAGGTGTTTAATTTTAATTGGGCATGCTAATTAGGTGAACCATAGGGAGCTTCTGATTGCTAGACCTTGGTAGTTTGCCTCAGGAGGAGGAAGAGACCAAATAAGGGAACAGATCTTGGTGGCTAGCTTTAGGAACATAACCTAATGATTTTTAGAAAGGCAGAGGGAATGGGGGGAAGGGCAAGGCCTGCTAGAGCCACATGCTAGAGTGGACTAGTGTCCCTTCAGAAAGGATATTGCTATGCCAGAAGGTGTCCTGGTTGGGGCGGGGGAGGGTGTGAGGAGTGGGAGGGTGTCTCAACAGCTGGAGCAGCAAAATCAACTTCAGGTCTTAAATCCTGCCTGAAGGAATTAAGATGTAGTAGGCAAGAGGATCCTTGCTGGTCTTAGAGAAGGGCCTCAAAATGGTAGATTCTGAATGTTCGTAGAAGTCTTCCTGGCCACGAAGGTAAGGATGAACCAGATGTGGGAAAAACAGTTTGGATCAAACAGTGGCTTTCCAGATTGTCCCAGTTGATTCCAGTTCGCCACAAGGGTGACAATGGGAACAGGGAGGACAGGCAATTGTTTTACTGTCATTAATTATTAATAAATTAATTAATTCTTGAGGAGTCCAAATAGCACTCCTTGAGAAAAAAACACTGGGCAAGAGGGACTCAGGAGAAAATTGGTGCCTGGTTAGAAATCAAGAAAAGCAGCTGATCGAGTTTAACCATCGGGAGGGGGGCGAGATTCCCCACCTTCCCGAAGGCAGTCCCATCCCTTGACAGTGGCTAGGTGTGAATCCCTGTCAATGAGTGACCTGCAAGGAACAAGATGACCCTTTAGGCTTTCCACATCTGAGAAGAAAGCTCAAACCCAGAGGAAAACAAGATAGCCAGCACTTCAAGTAGACTCTGCCCTCAAGTGTGGGGAGTGTAAGAAGCACTGAGGGAGTGGAATGTGCATTTTGAATATGAGCACAGCAGGACTTCCAGACCAATTGGCCCATGGGAAAGTGGCAAAGCCATTGTCCATATGACCCAGGCTCAAGAGAAATGGCAAAGCTTTTCTTAGGACTCTCAAGTCTGAGTATTCATGAGCTCACACTGACCAGCTTGTGCAAAGACTAGTAACTGAAGCTTGGTGCTTCTAAATGTTCACAGACTGAGATAGCTCCCCTACAGAGACCTCCTACCAAGACTAGTTAACCCCTCCCCCTGTGCTGTACTCATCAACATGCTGAAGTTCCAGGTTGTGTTAGTCGCATTGGAGAACTCTACCCTATCGTGTGTATGTATGCCTGTCTTTTCTTCATTCCCTTGCTAACCCTAGCCAGGGTTCTAGGACCCAAGTCTCCCGGGTCACAGCACTTATGTGGAGCTAAAATCACAGTTCTGCCTTTATTGGCACTTGGAAATAGGAAAACACTCATGGAATAGACAGACTCTGCCTCAGCATTTCTCAACTCTACACAGCTGTGCTTTATCATAGTCATAGCACTGAAGGGTGCTATGATCAACTATCTCAGAAAAATCATTTTCCACGTTTCTGTTTACTTCTCATGCTCTCTTCTCTCTCACTGGATCAACACCATATTAGGACAGTTCCCCACATTTCATGCTCATCGGGTGCACCTCATCTTTTAGTTACCCATGAATACACTTTACATTACAGTAGCATGAACATCTTTGTCACGCATCTAAAAGAGCCAGTTTTTATGATGCTCACTATTTCTTGTTCAAGCATATAGCACTAAACTGTCAACAATGAGAGTCTTATTCTTACATGCCTGGAATTTGTAAATTTTCTATTTATATGGTGTCCCACAGATGTCCTATATTTTGTTCAAATTTTCTTATTTATTTCTCTGAGACTGGGTCTTGCACTGAACCCTGCCCAGGTTTTCTTGTTTTTTGTTTGTTTGTTTGTTTGTTTTTCCAGAAAGGGTTTCTCCTTGTAGTTTTGGTGCCTGTCCTGGATCTTGCTCTGTAGACCAGGTTGGCCTCGAACTCACAGAGATCCACCTGGCTCTGCCTCCAGAGTGCTGGGATTAAAGGTGTGTACCACCGCTGCCCGGCCATGCCCAGCTTTTTATGTTATATCTGAGATTTGAACCCAGGTCCTCATGCTTGACCAGCAAGTGCTCTTATTTACTGAGCCATTTCCCTACCCCTGAACTTTCAATTTCTGGTATTTCAGTTTGGCTTTACAACATTTCTATCTTTTCATTGAATTCAACTTTCATATCCTATGACTTCCTTTATTCATCTGTTTGTGTTCTGTTTGAACTCATTCAGAAGTTCATTTGTTTCCTCTGGATTTGCTTTTAGTACACTCATGTGGTTTTAATTCTACATCTAGGATTTCAAATAAATCAACTCACATTGGAAGTCATTACTGTGGAATTAGTAATTTCTGGAGAAGTCGTATTGCTTGATTTATCATGTTTCTTGTGCTTTTGTGTTGGGAGTTTACACATCTGAGATTAGGCCATTGGCCAGATAGTTTTAACACCGCTTTCATCCTCTCAGTATAATTGCTTACCATGTTCAAGTGGGACTAGGCTGTAGTAGGGTCAAGGTGCCATTTCTCTCTATGCAGTAGTTACATTTCAGTGCATGTGCGAGGGGTACCAGGCTCAATCCCCAACACATCACTAAGAATAGAATAGTGTTGAGAGGACAGAGCAGATGCCATAACAGGGTGCTCAGTCTTCTCTCAGAGATCAGGCCTCAGTTTCAGTTTCCTGAGGCAGAGCAGGCAGTTTCTGAGGAAGAGCCACAAACAAAGGGCAATTAATCACTGGTGCCCCTAATAACAGGGACAAGGGAGATAGGACACACCACACTTGGGCCACTGAACCAGCCCCCACAGTCAGTATGTGCTAGGCCAGTCAACCTCCACAGCAGCTCAAGGACAAAGCCAGGGACTTGTCCAGGCCTACCCCAAAATGGAAAACTGTACCCTGACTAGCCTCTAACTAGCCCTGACCAATTAGAACGTACTATGATTGCCACTTGCTTGAGCCAATCATATCTAAAGTGACCGAACTGCCCTAGGAACTCCCCTTCCGATATGCTTAAAAAGAACTCAAACATCTCTCTCAGGATCTTCACCATCTTGCCTTTGTATGGGATGGCAGGCCCCAGTATGCTGGAATAATAAATGTTCTTGCTGATTGTGTATGTGGATGGTGGTCTTTTGTGGGACTTCTCTAGGACCCTAACAGTGTCTGCAGAAACAGTCACTGTTAAAGTGAAATGAAGCAATAGTTGATTGAATATAGTAATAAGTGATTAAATAGCAGTGACTCTTCAACTCTAATAGTTGTTTAAAATAAAGGAATATTGGTAGTACTATGGGCAGTTAGATATTTTTAGTATAGGTATGAGTGGAAAGGAAAAAGGTGGAATAAGACTAGTGATTAGTGTTAGGATGACAGATAAAAAGAGAGGAGAGAGAAAATACAATGAGTGAAGAAGAGCAGGGGTCAGGAGGTCAGCCTGCTCTGGCTGAAAGCTGGATGAAAAGAGAAAAAGGCAAAAAAATATGATCAGCTCTCAAAGATGCTGAGGTAGGGATGCTCCCCAAACCAAGCTAGCCTACAAAACAAAAATGGAAATGAAAAAAATAAAAACAATAGAGAGTGGAAAACAACATGACAAAGTTGGTCTGCTAATTTGGCCTTAGATGTTAATTAACAGGGAAAGAAGCAAAGGGAAGAGATCTGGGTGAAGTACAGAGTCTGAATGTGATCTTTCATCTGCTGATGGTTCCAGCCTTGGTTGTAGGTGTTCCTAGATGCCAATCCCTTTGCCAAGTGACCTTTTGCACATTAGGTGCCACCATTCACTGGTCCAGTTGTGAACACTGGTCCAACTTTTGAGTAGTCCTTCACACCCTGGGTTGACCTTTGCTGGGTCTGGTCACAGACGTTGGACGAGCCTCTGGGTGGACTCTCACTGACTGGGTTGCCATTGTTGTCATACCCCTGAGCCATGGCCCTTTGTGAGGTCAGGTCACAGATACTGGTCACACCTTGGGGTGGTCCTTCCCAATGTCCAGTGTACACTTGGAACTTGTTTCACTGCAGATGGGTTCAGACCAGATTTCCATCTTGCTGAATACTGTGTGATTCAGATTCAAAGTTTCTACCCCTCTGTTTAAAGATATTCTCCAGACCATGTCTAAGCATATATTCCTGTATATTCACTCTGGTTTCCCAGAGTATGAGGTTCAGTGTGTGTCTAGCATTGCCAAGTTGTGGATTTAGTAGGGGTCTTTTTAGAAATGGCTCCTCAGTACGGCTCCAGCTGGGTGCCAAGAAACATGGGTTTTCTGGCCCTTGCCCTTTCTCTGAGAGTGCTGCTTCTATGTACAACTCCTACCTCCCACCTCTCTTTTTTCTGCTCTAAAAGTATCTGTTACTGAAGGCACAGTACAGATTTTCTGAACCCCTGTCTTAAGTTTGGCTCAGCTGTCTGCTGTTGCATTCATTCCCTCCTACTGGGATGAGAGAGCTCCCCCAACCCATGCTAATTCCTCCTCAATGGACTCTAGCCTTTCTCTCCTGTTCTGCACACTTCCTTATTTTATATTTCAAATCAGTCATGTACTAGTCCAGCTGTTACCAGCTGTTTACTCCCTGGAGGTCTTAGCACATAGTCCTACATGTCATCTACATCTTGCTCATAGTCTGTCCCAGTTCTGGGCCTATTAATTTTTTAAAATAAAACATTCTAACTGTGGAGTTAAGAAACACAAATGAGCTATATTTTGAAGACGGCTTCAATCGAATTCACTTCATCCACAAACCTTTTCCTGTCTTCTCTAATCTGAGCATTGTGTTGTGGCCCTGCTGATTCTAGGGTCAAAGATGGAGTTCATCCCTCTCTGCTTCAGGCTTATTGTGTTCTAATTTTCTTCTTCAATGAACTGAATGGTTTATTGAGTAATTCAACATGTATTTCTGACACCATGTCCAGGCTTCCACTAGATCTGAAGGTAACGGGTGAAGGGTGAGGCAGCAAATCCATCTTTCCTTTTCAGTAGGAGACTGGCCATTCTCATCCTTTTACCTCTGCAGTCTACTGGGCTATTTGTTCTTGGCCTAGCCCCACCCTGCTCTCCACCATCAATGCTCCCCCTTCTTTGACCCTTGCTCATCCTTTTCAGCTCTGCAGCTTTTTTTGGGGGGGGGGGTGTTGTTCTTTGTTTTTGTTTTTTTTGTTTTGTTTTTTTCGAGACAGGGTTTCTCTGTGTAGCTTTGTGCCTTTCCTGGAACTCACTCTGTAACCCAGGCTGGCCTTGAACTCACAGAGATCCTCCTGGCTCTGCCTCCCGAGTGCTGGGAATAAAGGCGTGCGCCACCACTGCCTGGCTTAGCTCTGCAGCTTTTACCCCATGGCACTGGGTTCTCCTTCTCCATCTTTGCCTTTTTGGCAAATCATTCCTTTTTTTTTTTTTTCCGTTTTTCGAGACAGGGTTTCTCTGTGTAGCTTTGCGCCTTTCCTGGGACTCGCTTGGTAGCCCAGGCTGGCCTCGAACTCACAGAGATCCACCTGGCTCTGCCTCCCGAGTGCTGGGATTAAAGGCGTGCGCCACCACTGCCCGGCCCAAATCATTCCTTTTTTATGTGTCCCTTACATATTGATTTTTTTAAGTAAAAAAAAAATCAACCATTAATGTTTTTTCTTTTCAGTTTGAAATGATCTCAAGACATCTCAAGCATGCCTTCAGCCATGAATCTCTTCTCACCTCCATACCATATATTCAGCTAATTGACCAGTTCTCAGGATTGACTTAGGAAAATCTCAAACTAAGGTTGCTGAACCCATTATGCCCCCAAAGGAAGACTTTTCCAACCTTCCTGTTTGTTTCCCTTAGTTCTGTGGGCCTCCCTTCCTTCCGAAAGATAGCAGCTCTTATCACATTGCTTTGCAGAGATTTATGGTTCTATAACCTTGGTGGGGGCCTCCAAACCTTTCCATCTTCCCCTCATAGACACAGTCGATGATCCCATCCACCCACATGTGGATACTGTGAAGGCTGAATGGAATTGCATGTGAAGTCTCAAAGTTCCTGATGGTCAGCACACACCTGGAACGTTCGTTTCTTCTTCTTTGTCTTTTTTCCCTCCCATCTTTGCCCCACTAGACTAAGCCTATCCTGAGGAATGGTGTAACAACAAGTATTCATTGAAGTTTTTCAATAGACGTGTCTTCACAGTGTTAGGAATAGACCATCTACACAGCCTGTGTCCTGCATTCAGAACACAATCTGAAAGCAGGGCCTGGTGAACATACCCAGAACCCCAGTATCTGGCTGCAAGTTTGAAGTCAGCCTGAGCAACCAAGCAAAACTCATTCTCAAACAAACCAAAAATAAACAGCCTCCCACCAACAAATAAAAACAACCCTCCCCCAATCTGAACAATCGGAAAGCCACATTCCTAAATTCCAGTGAAATTTTTAGTGTGCACATTATTGAACCAAAGGATTTCATGATTAATATTGATAACCTTATCTTCTCATTAAATTGGAATTGGATCCAATGCCTATGTCTAGGTTATTATTTTGGAAGGTAAAGCGCTGAGTACTGACATTGTTCCTTTATTTGTAATAGTTCAGCATTCACTATGATAACAGAACACAGATGAATGATGATCTCTTCTTGAGGAAAAAAATAATGATTCCAGATCCTTGTCATTTGGAAGTGGGCACCTTTTGATTGTGAAGGTACCTGCTCTGTTCAGTGTGTCTGTAGCTTAATTGCCTTGAGTTAGGCATTTGGGAGCTGCCCAGTCTGCTTTGGGCAAAAAGGTTACACGCCGCTAAGCCATGGTGATCCCTTCCACAGAGAGAAAGAGGGTGGAGTACAATCCACGGCAGCTTCAGAGTGAGTGTCTACCATCAGCCTTCCAGCTCCACCAGAGGCCAGAGCTTGAAGCAGCCTGTTGTGAGCATACTCTGAAAAGGGTGACGACACCATGCTTTCTGCCATTAAGGGACTTAGAAAATTCATCTAAACCAAGATTTGCTTTTCTGTTCTCATGTGTTTTGTGAATTATCATGTAGCACATAAGCAAACATTTAAAAGTGAACTCCATGTGTTTGGTTACTCTAAATGGAGTTTGTATGAAAATATTGAAGCACAGGAAGAAAATTCACTTCTACCTTCTTAGTTGGTCACTCATCAGTTTGTGGGCTCTTCTTGGAGGTGCTCTGTGTACTCAATCCTGTTGTGGCAGTTTACAGCTTTGTCTGTGCAAGCTCAGGGAATCCTGTGTGAGGGGAGATAGATGCATCACCCAGTGGGGAGTATGTCACAGACCATCAATAGGGGTTGGTGTGAAGCCCACAGGAGACACTGCCTTGGAACAGTGATAGAAAACCTCATGGATGCACCATCATGTAGGCAAGACACAAGGAGATGTGTCATCTAGGGAAGAGACAAGAATCGTGAATCCAGACAAAAGGAAAAATATGTGAAAAGATGGGGGCAAAGAAAGTTGGGGTCCTGGTCAGAGAAAAAGAATGGGGGTTTTGTTACCACTGGAGAAATTTTGCTGGGAAGTCATTGAGGCATGGTAAATGGTAGACTGAAGTTTCACGTTACAAAGACCATTTTGGCTGTAGATTAGATAAAAGATTGGCATGGACTAAGAGCAGAAACTGGAAGACCAGTAACAGATCTTAGTTAAGGGGCCTAAAATAAGGATGTTTTTCTGGAGGTGCATCTTAGAGTTCATTGGAATCTGTAAGTCAGGAGTTTTTCTGGTTGTTGGAGGGTAGGCGAGGCAGTAGGTATCACAGGGGTCAGAGAGGGAGGAAAGTGGGTGAGAAATCTGTCTGCAAGGCAGGCTTCTAAGAAATGGGGCATTCTGTTTTGGATGTGCTGGTTCAGGCTAGGGGGAGGAGGTTTGATTGGGGGTCTGCTGGAAGCGAACAGTATATAGGCAACAATGAACAAGGGGGCCAGGCAGAGGCTATGGCTGTGTGTGTTGGGAAAACAATGGTGGGACCATTTCCTGCAGTGCAAACACACTATGCTTAAAAGAACAGTTGAGAGAAATGATGCAGAGTCACTGGAAAGACGTGGCCTTACGGCCTTACGATGGGGTGAAGCTGGGGCAAGGGGTGGGCACAAATACTCAGTGGTGTCAGATGCTACAAAATTCAGACAGGGCAAGGCCGAAGTGGTCAACGGATGTCTTAATCCTGCATTGCTGCTTTAGGCCCTTGGCATTGACTCACTCCATCGCCTCCTGAAACCAGACTTAGAGTCCTGACAGGTTCCCTCTGCGATTTCCCTGTTTTGCTCTTGGTGACACTGGCCTCTCCCCAAGTTATGAGCCACGTATCCGTGGTCCTGACCTCCTCCCAACTTGCTTTCTTCCATCTGAAGTTAGGACCAGTGGAGGATCGATGCAACTGGAAGCTTTAATTGTCAATTCTATACAACCTCAAAAGACCTATCAATGTGGGATTGTGTAGATTAGTCTGGTCTGTGAGCATGTCGAATGGGGGATTTTTTTTTTTATTATTGCACTGATTGATGTGGAAAGACCCAGCCCACTCTGGACAGCACTCTCTCCTGGGCTGGGCCCTGGACTGAATGAAAAGCAGAGAGTCAGCTAGCACTGGAAAGCATGCCTCAGTGTCTCTCAGCTCTGTACTGTGCATATGATGTGATTAATGTCTTCAATTCTTGCCTCAGTTTATCTGCAATGGTGGACTCTAGCCTGGAAGTATAAGCTGAATAAACCAAACCCTTCTTCTTTAAACTATTTTTTTTTGTCGGAGTGTCTTAATAACAGAAGTGAAACTAGGAAAGTGACATCCAAGTGTGATGAGAATACTAATGCTATGAATACTAATCCCCACAAAGAATTGTTTTGATCAAATTGTGTCATACATGAGGTACCAGGGCTCAGTGTAGAGATGAGTGAGTGATTAAGTGCTTACCTTACACATAAGAAGAAGACAAGAATTCCAACCCAGTAACACACACACACACACACACACACACACACACACACACACACACACACACAGTCTGAGGTAACAAATGTAGCATTCATGTAGGAAGAAAGTTAATTTACCAGGGAGCACAGTGAATTATCACTACACAGTTTATTTAGATTCTAGAGCAAGGGTAATGTTAAACAACATTGCTGCTGAAGAACATATGATCATTATAAGTGCTTTCTGCAAAATATAGGTGAGATAAAAATGTAGGTGAGGTAAATAGCCCTATCCCAAAGGATTAGCAGATGCACATTGTTTCACACACTACCTTACTACTTCCTTAGAGTAGTACAATTGAAAAGCAAGTTGAGCAGAGACATTTTCGTAGGTCAGAGTACAGCTACCTTGTCATGATGTTAGTGACTCTTCTTGTTGCTGCCACCAGATACCCGACACAAAGAGGATACCCTAGGGGAAGGGGCTAATATTGGCTCATGGCTTGAGAAGATGCAGTTCATCACAGTGCAGAAGGAATGATGGGAGGAGGTGCTCGCAGCTATGGTGGTAGGGTCTTGCTCACATTTGGGTGAACTGGGAGGCGATGCTCATCTGGCTATCTTCTTTTCTCCTTTTTACTTAGTTTGGATTCAGAGCTTGGAAGCTAATGTCCCCCACATTCAGTGTGGGTCTCCCCTCCCAAGTTAATCTCTGGAAAAGCACCCACAGATGTGCCCAGGAGCCTGTTTCTTTGATGATTCTAAATCTAGTCCAGTTGACCATGCAGATTAACTGTCAAAGTAACTTTGCTAAGATTGCCAGAGAAGACAGTTCTAATAGCTTCACATTCAGAAGAGGAAGCTAACAGGTATTGGAAAGTGAGCACAGGATAGAGGCTCCAGAGTCCTCAAGTGTGTGTGTGTGTGTGTGTGTGTGTGTGTGTGTGTGTGTGTGTGTGTGTGAGAGAGAGAGAGAGAGAGAGAGAGAGAGAGAGAGAGAGAGAGAGAGAGATTGCTCTTGGAAAATGTTGAGGAACCCATAGAAACCCTGAAGAAGAGTCTTGGGGTTACCAGAGGACAGCAGCAGAAGTGAGGAGAGAGTTCACCTTGCCAGTTACAGGGAAGGAAGAATCTCTAAAGGGGAAGAATTATTCAGGCTGGACCTTGGATTTCATCCAACTTAGCAAACAGCTCCGAGTAAATTGTCTATGGGGTCACTGAAGCAAAAGGTACAATTAAGCCTGAAACATAGTGATATTTACATGGAACAGCTGACTGAAACCTTAACTCTCAGGGCCAGAAAGGGAGGGTTAAAGTCTCAAAAAGGCCAAGTTCCAGGGTCCCTTCCTCTTTCAGTGATGTTACCTGCTCTTGAAGCTTATTCTTGTGTCCCTGGAGACTTGGGGGATATCCTCAGGACATGGACAATGCAGAAGCAGTTAAATCTCCAAAAGCCAGTGATCCAGGTGCTTCATGGCTTTCAGATGACTTCTTCCCACTCCCCTGTCCAAGCAGAATATTCCCTGAAGCTACCTCAGTGCAACAGAGAGGATCTCCAAGAAGGTGCCAGTGAAATCGGTGTGAGTCAGGTCACACCATGGTTAAGCTGTTCTTCTGGGAGCTGAGGGAATGTGTGTCTGCCTGTGCATCTGTCTTTTAATCCCTCACCCATTCTACGAATGTTATTAAACCATCCTATGCACCAAGAAAGGGGGGCACCCCAGGACTTTAAAGTTTGCAAAACACTTCTTTATATATCATTACTTCCACTGCATGTGAAGTTCCAGCAGCTCCCTTAGTTGCAGGATGACATCCAGATCTGTTGCAGCATTTGGGCCTGTTCTTTGAAGTCCTTATTCACTGATCCCATTCTTCACTGTTCCCTGAAAGAGCACTAACTATAGCTCATTCTGAGGTCCTCAGCCAGGAGCATATTCTTAGATCCTCAGAGGAAGAGGCACATGGATGAGGTGCATGGATCAGCCTCCTTGTGCAGGGCCACTTGTCCTCAGTCTTGAATTGAGGTCCTCACACTGTCATTGAGCTGCATGAGTGTCTAGTTATCAGGAGTCAGAGGCACAAGGAGTTAGATGCTGCACCAGCTATGAAAGGTAGAGGCATTCTGCCGATGGTGTTAGTGCTGTGGCTAGCAATAGGGAATGCCCAGCACCCTTGCACAGGCTGCATCTTCTCTGACTGTCTTATCTTTCTGAGAGAACTTGGTGTTCTCTCAGACTGCCTCCCCTCAGTAACAGACGTGTGGCCATCAGCTGACTCAAGTTTCCTCAACTTGAGCACAGATTTCTCTTGCTATGACTGTGCTTACTCCCAGCAGAACGAATGTTAGAGCTAACACGAGCTAATTTGGCCGAGGCTGGTTTGACAGGATGCTGAAATGAGCATTCATTTTAGTTAGGCAGAAAAAAAAATCATCAAACCCTTTGAGCTCAGAGTTATCCCCGTGGTTCACATCAGCATGTAAACGACAGAGCAATGAGAGGTCGAGTTAGCGAAAGAAAGTTAAATTATTTGTATTCTTTTTTAAAAAATGAATCTATGAAATATCTCCTGTGTGGTTTCCTATTAATTGAGTTTAAGAGATTGAAATAATGAGTGCTCACTAAGTAGTTTCTGCACTATAATCTCCTAGAAGATTGCCCCTCATGTTATAAATTTGGGAGAAGAGCAAAAAGATTCATTTTGCCCCTCAAATACCATCTACTCAGAAAGACCTCCCTTTGTCCAAACTTCCAATTACATTTGAACTCTCTATCTCATTTCTTTGTTATATAGTTTTCTTTCACCAATGATATCTGCCCTGACTAGTGGGGTCTCAACGAAGGTGACCCACCTGCGGGAGAGAATGAAAGGGACGGGGGACACAAAGGAAGACAGCAAGACAGGGTTCTGATCAAGCTGCAAATTTTATTCTCCTCAGCAAGGCTTATATAGCATGGGAGGGGAAGGGGGCAGGAAGGAGGAAAGGGGTGCAGGACATGCAGGATGTGCAGCTGAGGGGGGATGTGCAGCTGAGGGGGGGACATGCAGGTCATGAAGCTGCAGGATGTTGTGCTAGGTGATAAGGTCACTGGTCAGGGTCCATTGTTCTGTTGCTATGCTACCTGACCACAGGATGTTCTTTATCTTTGGGGGCATCTGGTTTAGGGCCTGTGGCTTGTTCTCTGGCCTAGCTAGTACTTTTCCATGGTTCATGTTTGGTCCCTGACAGATATAAAACATATTGTATATTTTGCCTCCTTGTTTTGTTATTGTGTAAATTTACCAAAATGTAAAATTCTTTAAGGGTTTTTGTGTGTTTTATTTAACGCCCAATCCAAAAACATAGTTGATATGCAGCAGGTGTTCAATAGATAGTTGCTAAATGAATGACTGCTTATCATGTCATAAAAAAATCAATCTTCTCCAGGATGGGAACCCTAAAATGTGTCTTTTATGTGTGTGCTGGCATGTGTTGTGGAATATTACTTTAACTGTGTAAAGGTGTGTTACATTTGTTTATGCTGCATTTGTTTAATGATATAAGGATGTGTGTTTAATTACGTAAAGATGTGTTGCATTTGTTTCACCTTGCCAGCCTAAGGTAACTGATTGGTCTAACAAAAAGCTGAACGGCCAATAGTTAGGCAGGAGAGGGATAGGCAGAGCTGGCAGGCAGAGAGAATAAATGGGAGGAGAAATCTAGGCTCTAAGAGAGAGGAGAATGTGGGAGGATGAAGGGGCACACTTGGGACAAGAAGCCAGGCAGCCACCAGCTAGCCAGTCACGAGAAGCTGTGAAAGTAAGATACACAGAAGAAAGAAAAGTAGAAAGCGCTGAGGCAAAAGGTAGATAAAGAGAAACAGATTAAGTTAAGTTTAAAGGAGCCAGCCAGAAATGAGCCTAAGCTAGGCTGAGCATTCATAACTAATATTAAGTCTCTGTGTCGTGATTTGGGAGCTGGTTCGTGGTCCAAAAGAAAAAGCCTGGTACAGGCATGTTCCTTGGGTTGCCCATGAGGCTGAGATGGTTTTGTGTGCACACTACAGAAGCAAGAGTCCTTACTCAGTGTTGCTTAGTTTTGCCTCTCGCATGTCAGTGAGCAGGGAGGCTCTTAGGATCTATACCCTCAATTAGGTAAGAAAGCAATAGCCTAACTTTTTAAAGCAAGTATATCCTGATACTGGTCTTAGACCTATTGTAAATTCTAATGTTTCATTTATCATCATTCTTCCACCAACTTAAAAAATATCATTCTATTTACTATTTGAAATTTGCATATGTTTATATATGAATATATGTATATCCTTCTTCTAATTCCTTCTAGAACTCTCCAACATGTCTACCTCACAGCTTTACATTCTCTTCATTTTACTGCTATTTTTTATAACCTACTGAGTCCAGTTAGTGTTGCCCATATGGAGAATAACAACTACCAGGGGCCACACCCCCCAAGAGAAAATGACTCTCCCACCCCCCAGCAGCCATTAACTGCCAATAGGTCCTCACCAGGTGTGGGGCCTTCCGAGTCCCTCCCTCATTTATGCTGGAGTTTTGACAGGCTTGATCTTGTACAGGTCTTGTACAGGCAACCATAATTTCCATGAGTTCATGAATGTAATGTTCAATTCACAGCATTTTACAGCACTCCTCCCCAATTCATGGCTCCTACATCCTTCTTGCTTCCTCTTCCACAATGTTCCCTGAGCCCTGAACCCTGATATAGATGCTCCATTGGTGCTAAACTTTCGGTCGCTGATTCCTAGTGCATGGGCAGTTCTCAGTACACATTAATCCTTGCCTCCTGCAAAAAGAAGCTTCTCTGGCAAAACTTTTGAAGAGCATAACACTTTACCCCAGCTGACTTTTCCAGAGTCAGGGCCAGTTTATTTGTTACCCCCACCCTCCCCAGCATACTGGTGATGCTTTCTGAACTGCAGGGCACTCAACAAAATTCTGTGAGCTTGGATGTTTCCTCACCAATTCTGCTTTCATGTGAGCCATGAGCATCACCTACGGTCCATGGGAAGGGGATAGGCTGAAGAATTGGGTGGACACCTTGGGAGAAAGGGCTGCAGGAAACCCTCTGTTTTTCCCCATATATCTATGCTGGGGCCACGGGGGAGACTAGAGATAGGCTAAAGCTGGAAGATGACAGCAGGACACAAGGCTCAGCATGTGAAAGGTTACGTTAGGTGTACAAAGGAAAGAAGAAGGGGAGAGGAATTAGGTGGAGAAAAACAGAGAGTGGGCGGTAGGAAGATACAGTGGGAAGATTTGAACCCCCAAAGCCAAATGTTCAAAGTGATGTTGGCTTGACACATGCATATATTACCATGTACTAAACAGTAGGGTGTCAGTTCACATATGGCTCTCTTTGAATCCACACAGCATTTAAAAACATCATTACTTCTTAATGTTATCAAGATCTGGAGCTTCAGGACATGTTACCTGAGGTCACAGAGGGAATACCTGAAGCTTAGGGATTTAAATAAATGCCTGTATAGATTGATCCCACCGTCTAAGAAGGCTAGCATTAATTAACAGGGCAGGCAGATAACCAAGGAGAGCACATCTCAAAATAGTATTGAGCTACAGGAGGCTGGAATCATAAGGGGTGGGTTTTCTAGGGTACAAAGAACAATGGCTTGTTTAGAAATGGAATTTTGCAAAGATTTTTAATGATGCAACTTTACTGTGGCATTAGAGTTTTGTTGGAAGTATTAGTCATACAACATGTTAAAAATATTGGAGTAAGAGTTGCCATGTGGACTGAAAATGATTGAAAGACTTTAAATAAGGGCCAACTGGGGACAAGTCGGGAGAGGAGCAGGGAGTCTAAGAAGGTGTGTGTGTGTGCGTGTGTGTGTGTGTGTGTGTGTATGGGGGGTAGGATTGGAAACAATTAGTGTAGGAGGGATGGGTTGCGTGAGAAACTCACTCTTAGCTCAGGCTGTCTCCATGGCTAGCAGACGAGCAGATATTTGTAGCAGACAGAACAACTCTCCACCCACTCCCGTATCCCACCCCGAATGCATCTGACTAGGACTTTTTGTCCATCTTTGGTCTCTCTTCCACAAAGAAATTAGAGTAATCTTTCCTAAACATAAATTCAATTATGAAACTATGAGACCTTGGTTGACCTGACCCCCCCCCCCCACCTTCCAATATCACATCTCAGACTCCAGCACTAACTGTTGTGCTTGAAAGGGCCACGGCTCTCCCTACCATAGGGATTTTGTGTATTCCCCTCTCTTTTCAGAGACTCTTTCTGACAGTCTTCAAGTATTTTCCTACGTGAATTTCCCTCGGGGTCTGTCACTTCACAACTGCTTTTTCTCAGTTGCACTCACAGACACTACAACTGTATATATTTCTTTTTTCATGTTGTTCTGAGTACTTGCTTCACTAGATTTCATGTTTCAGGAGAGCAGGAGCTACGTCTGTCTGCTCCATCCAGCACCAAAGGATGCATCCATCTATTTCATAAATGCCTGCTAACCATTTCTTACAGTGTTCAGGATGACATACCTCCTACGGAGTGTGGACTCCAGCTAAGAAAAAGAAAACCTACACTTGGGGTGGTTTGATGAGGTCTCTGCCATCAGAAGAAAGGTCAGAAACACAATAAAATAAAATCAGTATGAACAGGAAGTGTTTCATAGCATGTTAGTGGCTTGGGCATTTATTTGAAATGGAAGGATCCACGAAGGGGAAGTAACTTCTGTTTGCCATGGAAGGCTGGGTTAAGTTGAGCTGAGAGGGCTTTAAGCATTGAGGTGGTGTCTTAGTCTTTCCACAAACAATGAGGAGCAATCTCTCTTGAATACTCAGTCTTTAGGCTGAGGTGCTGTGCATTGGACTGATGGAGATGAACCCCCAAGGGTAATGAAGAATGAAGAGGTGGGACCTGGCGTTGGTGACAAGTGGGAAGCTGATATCAAGGCAGGACATCAACCGAAACTGGTGTTTGTCTTTGAAGATTCAACTGTCCTGTCATTGTGTGATTCTTCTGTAGGCTGTGGGAGTGTCTTGGTATACAATGTACATATTTTTGTCTCATCAAATAAACCCCTTCAATCCTCTAGCCTGCTACAATGCTTCGTCTTGTGAAGGTAGAATGGTAGGAAAAAAGGGATTTGATGAGAGAGAGAGGACCTTGCTCACTTCTTTCCCTCCAAACCCACCACAATAGCAGCATTCCCCCATGCTTAGGAGGGTGGCCTGGATTCCATACTCCAGCTGGAGAGGAGGTTGAAGTAGGTCTGGGAGTGGGTGGCAGGTGGGCCAGTGCTCAGATTGGAGACACTGCAGTTAGGTGGGCAGTGCCTGAGAGCAAAGTTCTCTTCCTAAGTATATGTGAGCCATAATTACTGCCTTACTCCTGGAGCTTGTGGAGAAGAGAGAGGTTTTCCTCCTCGTCCTCCTCCTCCTCAGCACCTGGGGCCTTCTGTGACTTTTAGATGCTTGATTTGGCAGGAACTTATAGAATTTCCAAGTATTCTTGTGAAGTAATTCTCATTAGGCCAATCTGAGACTCCCCCACTGCCAAGAGGGAGTGACGAGGAGAGGCTGGCACTAGGCCATACATTGTTGATTCTTCGTTAGGGGAAAGCAGTGGTGATATGCATCGAAACACGTCCACACACTCCATAGATACACTATATAGAATGTACATGTGTGTGCTGTGTGTGTGAGTGCCTAAGGCCAGAAGATGGCGTCAGATCCCCTGGAGCTGGAATTACAGGTAGTTGTGATCCACCCACCACGGGTGCTGGGACTTGAACCCAGGTCCTCTGGAAAAGCATCCAGCTCTCTTATCCACTGAGCCATCTCTCCAGCCCCCATAGGCATTTAGTATATGAATGTTACATGGCTACAGATTCTATAGGTATACTTAGAACTCTTAGGTGAGGTGTCTTCTCTAGGGAGAGTAAGCCGCTGAACAAAACAAGAAGTCGGGTTTTCAACAGACTGCACCTCTTTATTCATAGACCTGCTTTCCAGTCTCTCTGAACCTTTCCAATGAGACCAACTCATCTCAACTGGTACAGTGTTTAGTGGTGACTCCTATTTTCTATCTTTGCTTCTTGCTGGTAATTATTCCAGTTATCATGGGGAGCAGAAATCATGTGGCTGGGGCAGTGTGCCTGCAGAGGTGAGGGGATTTGACTTAAGTAGTTTTCCTGCCTGAAGTCTTTGAATCTATTCCAGTAGAAAAGGATAGAAAGCTCCCTCCCCAGAACAAGGCCTAACCAGGTTGTCTGTCATATGAGATGTTTGTCTTTTCACTCATTAAAATCTCTTTAACCAATAACCTCAGGACCAAAATAGCACAAGAATAATCAAAAGAGTAGCAGTAACATTACTGATGCTTCTGTAATCCTGATAGCTGTCACATAACTTTCCCCTGGAAATATGTGCAGACATACATGTAGCTGTGTGTACACACTGTGTGTATACCGTTACATGTGTACATGTGCCCACAGAAACTCAGAGAATGGCAATAACCGCCCAAATGCAGAACTTCTCTAAGACTCTACGATGCATTGAGTCACACTTTCAGTGACAGCATTTTAGGACAGTATCTGTCCTGGTCCAGTGGTGTCTGTGGATGGTTTTGATATGTAAGTAGCTAAGTATGTCCTGATTTGATTGTGGAGTAAAAAAGAAGGAAGCAGCTTTTGATCTTCCTTTCCAGTTTCCAAACCTCCACATGCCTTGGCTGTCAGGCAGGGCCTGTAAAATATTGAACTCTTTCTTCCATTCCTGTCCCTGGGGAGTTCTGACTGCACAGTCCATCCAAGGGACGCGTTGAAGTTCCAGTGTTTAAGATTATTAAATTTTTGAACAGGGGATAACTGGTTTGCCCAAGAAAGACTAGTGTATTGGCACAGTGGCACCCAGGGTTTACCCAGCTCAGTGTTCAGGCTGTGGGCCATTTATTTTAAAAAATTGAGTTTAAGTTCTTATCCATAAGAAGCTATAATTGGCCTTTCTCGATTCCCTGCACACACCATGCTTGTGCTCACAGCTGTGCCTCATCTCAGGGACACCCGTGGTTGGCTTCAGTATAGTAGCTTCCAGCAGCCCAGAAGTATGTGCAGCGACCCAACTGCAGTGTCTGCAGCTTTTAGCATAAACTCTCACCCTTAGAAACCCAGTGCAGAGTATTTTGTCAACATAAACAAGTTATCAGAGACACATCACGTTCATGGAGTGTGACACAAATATCAGCAATATAGTCCCCAAGGTTTGCAAACTAGGGTGAGCAAATACCTGCCTCCCTAGAGACAATGTTGTTCTGCAGGAAAGCTTTAAAGACAGATGCAGTGAAGGCTCACACAGCCGCTAAGAGTATTACTCTATAAAATTCAACGGAACAAATATTTCTCTACGTTTAATTCCTACTGGATGGAAACGATAGTAAGGAACTAAAAATGAATTGCGCCTCTTCTGTGCTTCATTTAGTAATGGCAACAGCAACTGCCACAAAGGATTCCATAGCCGGAGAGCATGATGACTGCAAAAGAAGCCCAGAGCAAACCCAGGAGCAGAAAAGCAGTGCAACTGCAAGGCGACACACTTTCCCTGCGCTGTTGAAGCTTTCAACTCCCCCAGAACGTTCCCAAATGACTTCTTCTCTTCGTCTGTGACATTTGCTAAGGTGAAACTAGAGAAAAACATTTAGCCTATTTTAACCTCCATTTGGAAACTTTATATGTTAAATCTAAGTTCTCTCTCTCTCTCCCCCCTCCCTCTATCTCTCATATGCCGTCTCTGCTTTATCTTTTAAATACAGAAAATATCTTCTGAATAGTCTCCTTGTTTTTGTTTTGTTTTTTTTACATTTCTGCTGGCTCAGTTAGTCCCAGGGCTTTGGAAGAGGCAGTGTAGAAGAGCCTCTAACTAGCATCCCCAGCAGTCCTCAACTGAGTCCGTGGCGTCCAGCATAGAGCTGACCAGCCTCCATGTTGGCCAAGAACTTTGGGCAGAATCCCACACTTCAACGTTTACCTACATTTCTGTCAGCGCTGGCTCCTCCTCTCATAAATGAAACACATCCTGAGCAGAAAAGAAATAAAAAATGATGAGGAACACAAGCCAGCCCGAACAGTCATTTCTGTCATGAAGCAGTTCCTTCTGTATGGAGAAACCAAAGCCGTGCTCACTCAGACTATCCTTCCATTTTCTTCACGATGAGAGGTTTGAAAAAGTAGACCTCTGAGAGGAGATACTACAGACTTCCAAATTGGTGAAAGAGCTTCCAGCATCACTTGGGTACTCCGGGTAGGAGGAGCTGGAGGAGATGATATTTTTCAGCCTCTGGAGAGCAATGATTAACAGCAGAAGCAGGAAGGCCAGGAGGCTGAGGAATATGGACACATAGATGTAGACATTGGAGAGGTGGCCCGAGGACGGGTCTACCGATGTGGATAGCGACGTGGGAAACAGCTCCAGAAAAGTTCCATTGTCCACACTTCCTGCAAATCCAGAGGAAGGGCCAACCCCAGACATCTCTACAAATGGGGGGTGTGGCGTGGTGTGAGTAGATGCACACAAAAGTTTCACACCGGGCTTAAGACTGCTGAAATTGGCATTGCCTTTTCATGATGACAGCGGCAGGAATCACAGGCTGGAATAGCAGCACAACAAAATGTCTTGGTCTTTAAACAAAGGCAGCATCAGGGATCAGTTGTCCACAGAGACTGTAGGAAAAAAAAACCAAAGACACAGCTCAGTGCACTTGTCAGGAAATAACACATCTGTTACTGAGCTTTTTAGTTTTTCTTTCAGTGAGGCTTAATTATTAAACCCACCGGGGAGGAAAAAGAATGAAATAATTCCCTGAAAAACAAATAACGTTTATGTCTTTTTATTATAAATTAGATGCAGAAATGAGCTTCAATTTTCCCTTTACAGTATCCTAGGTGCCAGGTTCCTCCAAGGAACTAAAAAGAAAGTAAAAAAGAAAAATATACATCTGATGTGTCCCACTGTGATTCTAGCAAATACTGCAAGTGAATGCTCTGAGATGCGAACCAAAGTTCAGATCCAAAACTCCCTCCTTCACAAAAATCCACTCTGCACAGGCTACATACAGCCAACTCTTGACCAACACAGGTCCCAATGTTTGCCTTTTGTCTAACGTTTTGATTTATTAATAAAATTTTATTGCCATGCGATCAGGATTCATTCTTATGTGTTTCCTTTTCTTAAGGTCGGGTTCCCTCTGAATGATGAAGACAGTATAGCATTTGCTAGCAAGAGATTTCAGTTTGAGACTCAAATTACTCACCATTCCTTACTCTCCCACTTGAACCCTAACTTTCAGAGAAAGAAATTTTCAGTATCATGCTTACATGACTATTAACTGACTGAAACTCTGAAGGAGACTGAAATCCTTAGAGTGAATTAATTCATAAGGTAGATAAGAAGTATGCTAGCTGTGGTTATAGTGCAAGGAATCAGGCATAGGGTTTCCTTAAGAATATTTCTGTTTGGAGGCTATCACAGAGATCCAAAAACTTATCAAAATTCAGAGAATACATGTATGTCATGGTTTACATAGTTGTAGTTGTTACTTCTACAGTGAAACCTCTGTACTTAAGGTTCAAGAACAGCGCAGAGGAGGGAGTAGAAACATTTGCTGTGAGACAGTGTCTTCATTGTGTGACGGGGGAGTGCACCCTTGAAATCCCAACAATGTGGTCATCTGAACAAGACTTGCACAATGACGCCACCAGTTGACTTGCCAATGTGAGTGAGGAAATCCCATAAGATCCCACCCCTAGCTGAAGAGATACAGGCAATCCATGGCTGCTGAGAGAGAGAGGGAGAGGGAGAGGGAGAGGGAGAGGGAGAGGGAGAGGGAGAGGGAGAGGGAGAGGGAGAGGGAGAGGGAGAGGGAGAGGGAGAGGGAGAGGGAGAGGGAGAGGGAGAGGGAGAGGGAGAGGGAGAGGGAGAGAGAGAGAGAGAGAGAGAGAGAGAGAGAGAGAGAGAGAGAGAGAGAGAGAGAGAGAAGAAATTAGTCTTCTGCATGGTTGAGCACCCTGAGTTGTCCAATTCCAAGTGTTCAGCCCTAAACACATGTACATAAGAGAAACATTAAATGGGCTCTGTGGTGTGTGTGTGTGTGTGTGTGTGTGTGTGTGTGTGTGTGTGTGTGTGTGTGTGTTTCTAAGGTGTATGGAAATAGAGTGCTTTCCTGTTACTCTGGTGCAAAGAAAGTTCTTCACTTTATGAGAGACATAGCCTTAATAACGAATATCTCCAGGTAGAAAATTCTAAAACTTTCTTCAGGTCCATTAAAGAGTCTCTTCCTAGCTCCTTCTGGTATGAGGCTGTTTTTCTATTAAGTTTCTACATCTTACTTTGGTGTGGTAAAATGGAGACAGGGTGACACCCACTGTGTCCCTGGCTTTCCCTTCTAAATCACTGCCCAACATTTTATCTGAGAATGCCCACCCCCCACTTCTCTTCTCCAAATCTAAGTGACAGAAGCTTTAAGTGGATGGCACTTGCTGCTGTGGCCAGGACTGATGATCCCTGGATTGGGAACACCTCAGAAAGGGTTGTCTCTGTCAAGTTTTACACAGAGTAATGAGTCTTGCTGAGTGCCTCAATGTGGGCTAGCAACAATGTCTTACTAGTTCCTAAAATAATTAAACTCCCACTTCACCATTCTGTTTTGCCTGGTGTTTTTAACTCTATTAAGCTGCTGCAGGCTCCTAAGAATCTTTAAAAAAATAAAAAATGATAAAAGGAATTGCAGTGGGAGTACAAATGTGTCACCCTGATTTGGCAACACCCAGCCTTTTTACAGCACTTACATGATCCAGCCGTTCATTTCTGGAGAGTAAAGTTAAGGGGTCTTAGAGGCAGCATGATGCAAGAAGAGAGAATTAATATAGAAGCCTGATAGACTAAAGCAGAGAAGTACCCCAGATGTCCCTGCCCAACCACAGTGCAGCCGGGGAAAGAGGAGATGCACAGACGTTAGCTGATTTGACAAGAGCTAGAGTTATAGGCAGATAGTAAGTCCCAGCTTCTGGCTTTTGCGAAGCTCCACCGCTTACCATCCACTCTTTATTCTTCTGTTGTTCCAGTAGCAAGGCCTCTATTCCTCTTCTGGAATGAGCAAAGAAGGTAAGGACCGGGCACCCTCTGTTCCTCAAATCCCTTTCTGGGGAAAGTAGGATAGGGATTGCACCCGCTTTGCAGATGAGAAACTGGGGTACAAAGAATCTGAGGTTTACTCAGGGTATGTAGCTAGACAGTGAGAGAGAAGTAGCTAGAACCATGCTTAAGTTGTATCCTTGGTTTCCTCAATAGTGGATGGAAAAGTCAAATGACGAGACTTGGGTCATTAGCTCCTGGCTGCCAGCCACCTTGAGCAAGCCTACAGCTTGAGTTTGTTTTGTTTGGGGGCAGGGTCTTGTGTGTCTCAGGCTGGTCTCAAACTTTTCATCCTTCTGCCTCAGCCTCATGAGTGCTGGGATGAAAGGACTGTGCCCATATACCCGATGCACAGCTAGTCTTGAGAGATCAGTTTCCTGCTTGTGCCACAGTGATTGTCTTCCTACTACTCCAGGTAGGCTTGTGGTAAGATTGTTCTGTTCCTATAATCGCCCTGGGGTAGGGGGAGACCTTCCCAGTTAGAACATTAGTGGGGGGGGGGTTCCTTCTACAGGCCTAGAAAGACAAGTGGTGTTTTGAGGTCTATGCAGGATCACAGCTCTAACATAAGGTCACAAGTTCAGCCAGAACTGACTGGCCTTTCCCAAGCTGCTTTTTCTGCCACTCAGATGAGTATCGTTTTCTAATGCTGGAGGCCCAGGCAGTGTTACTGTGGTACCAGAATGTCAGAGGCAAGGCTGCCTCGTGTCTGCAGATTGCTGTTCTGACCAAGGTCTCTCTTTTCAGGGTAACTGTCCTGAGAGGACCTTTGTTCTTCCCGAAGGTCACCTTCTGCCCTGGAAGCCTCAGCTGTCTGTGGAACAGTTCACAGAAAATACTAAGAAGCTGTGGGTCTCCTATGTGGCCTGTGGATAATGGTAGAAAATAAAAGCATATTCAATTTCAGAGTAAAATATCTTCTGCTCTGAAGGCCGTCTCCCTAATTTTACAAATTGAGTATCATTTCCAGATTGCCTCTTAATGTAAAATGACAGCAGCCCAAATTTGATCTTACTGTTCTACTCTGAAACAATTGGGGATACGCATTGCTGGAGATGATTTTAATTTGGTAACATCAATTCTCATTTCCTTCTTGGATTTTTGAAAAACTGGCAGATGCTCTTTCTGTCTGGTAGATGTTTTATCCAGTGGTTGGTGTATAATGCTGGTGATAACCAAACCCGTCCTTGTTTAATGCCGTGACAGGTAGCACCGTGGAAAAGAAATCACAGGAGAGTGTTTCGGGATGGCACTTCCCAGCTCTTTCTCACAGATGAGGCTAAGGCAGAATAGAGGGTGACTTCATCTTAAATGCATAGCCTTGACCTGTCTCGGGGTAGCGACAGCAACCTCTCATCTCAAGTCATACTTAGATACAGGGAAAGATTTTGATTTTTTTTTCAGAGCCATTCTCAGACAGAAGATTTTTATTTATTTATTTATTTATTTATTTATTTATTTATTCATTCATTCATTCATTCATTCATTCATTTATTTATTTTGAGGCAACCAAGACAGTTCATGGCCAGCCAAGTCTCTTTCTTTCTTGGAATAAAAACTTGTCCTGGGAAGAACTATACCAAAGGTAGTGACCTATTAAATCGAGCAAGGTGGGGCTTGCCATGCTCTCCATGAGCTCAGAGATATGGGGCGTGGTGAGATAGCACATATATGACCAAGTTTGTGTATTAATTTGGCACCATACCCAGCCTCTCATAGACAGTGGATCCTTTTTTTTCCATGAGGAGGTTATAAAGAGTGTAAGTTCAAATTTTCTCTTTATCTTTTAAGATAGAGTCTCACTCTACTGCCCAGACTGGCTTTGAACTTACAATTCCCCTGCCTTAGTTCCTGAGAGCTGGCGTACACCTCCATGTCCATGGGACTGTGACCGTTTGAAAGAACCGAACTGTAGTGTGCACTTTGATCCCTCCTTCCCTTCTGAAGAGAAGAATTGGCCAGTCCTCACCTCAGAGTTCTCTCACACCACACGCTGGAGGATGCATGGCGCATGAGCAGAGATGTGACAAGGCCCAAATTTTAACACAGCAACTTATGAAACTTAGCCTGTCGGCCAACCTCCATTGTAGTATAGGAATGCTAGCCTCTGAAGACGCCATTCAAGTTCCTATGTGGGTAAGAAGTGTTTAAAGTTTTGTTGTTGTGTAAAACAGAGACAAGCTACTTTGTATCCTTGAGGTCACTCCTTAAACCATTACCTAGCTATTAAGATAAATGAAGGTATGTCAACATTTCATCAGTACCAAGTCCTGCTGTGCCATACCAAAAAGTGATCCCCCCAAGGCATTAGGAATTTAGAGCTGTGTGATAAGGTTCTCACATGAGTGGCATACTCCTGCACACATGTAAGTTTCAATACTGTAACGCAGCTGAGTGTTTCTGGTGACGTATCGGTCATTTTTCTCTAGGACACTTAGGAACTACTACTGCCAGGATCCAGAAGAGATTCTACTCCATCTGAGCAAAGCCGTCTTTGGCTTATTAGAAAGAAGGGTGTATTGTATAAGACGTTGCCTTTCAGCCATTCCTTCATGCTTTGTGTAATTAGCTTCTCTCTAATGCTTTCTCTTTGCCTTGGCCTTAGGTCATGGGAAATGAAAGAGAAGATTGGTGCTGACCATAATTCTCCCCACCACTCTCTCTAAACGAAAATCCTTATTTGCATTCAACGGTAAGCACAAACCTAGGCTTGCAGTCATCAAAGTAAGGTTTATAACTAATGAGCTATGCTTACTCAAAGCTTATTCAGCTAGCCACTATTTTCCCATTTGAGAAGTGTTCTTACTTATCAGAACACTAGGAGAGCAGAATTCTGCATGAACACTCATCATGATTCATTGTATCTGTCCAATAAAAATCAAAACCCAGCTAAGGAAGGAGACTGCATCCAGAGGCTATCAGCCAGTGAGCTAGAAAAGTGGTTCTCAACCCGAGGGTTGTGACCCCTTTGGCAAACCTCTATCTCCAAAAATATTTATGTTATGATTCATAACAGTAGCAAAAGTACAGTTATGAAGTAGAATGAAAAAAATTTATGGCTGGGGGTCACCACAACATGAGGAATTGTATTAAAGGGTTACAGCATTAGGAAGGTTCACAACATGAGGAACGGTATTAAAGGGTCACAGCATTAGAAGGTCGAGAACCGCTGAGCTAGAAGGATCCCTTAGCAAAAGGGATTGGAAGTTCTGCACAGTGCACTGGAATTCATGGATCCCTACTAGATAGAGTATAGTGGAAAGTTAAAGTGCACAGTCCTCGGCTCTCTCAATTCAAATGAATGAGCAGAAAACTTCCTCATTGCACTTTTGCAACATGAAAGTGAAAGCTCTGTGTCAGTGATTTGTTTTTCAAAGCAGTTCCAGGGCAGCTGTGGATCCAATCCATCTTCAGGGTCTCCCTCTCAGGCACATCTCTTATCTACTCAAGGTATTTTCAGAGTCAGTCCAATGTTTACTCAGAAATGAATGAATGAATGGATGAACAAGCAAACAAATGTGAGGCTAGAGAGATGGCCCAGCAGTTAGGAGCGTGTACCGCTCCTGTGGAGGGTCTGAATTTGGCTCCCAGCACCCATGGCAGGTGGCTCACAACTGTCTGAAACTCCATTTCCAGGGGAATCTAACACTTTTGGACTCCTCAGGCACTGCACTCATGTGCAAATACTCACAACCACACACACACACACACACACACACACACACACACACACTAACAACAACAACAATAATAATAAATGTTATTAAATAAATGAATGAAAAATAAGATCAATACTGCTTTGTTAGACAATGGATTTTATCCTAATTATTTTAGAAATTAATTATTCATTTAAGATATAATATCACAAATACACTTTTTTGATATGCAAAGCAGAATTGATTAAGAGATGTTATAAAAACATGAAAACATTGCAAAGGGAATATAGTCTAACTTTCTATCTTATACATTCTCAAAAATGATTTAGGCATCAGCCCTTTGCATTTATATAATAGTGTTTTAGGGGAGAAAGTTAAACTGTTGCTCCTAATAATTTTTTAGCATATTTATGCTTCTGAAAATATTTTATACCTAAATCACTACCTTAGCAAAATATTCATTCTCAAATACTAGAATCTTGGAATAAGATGGATAGGTGATTTAACTAGGCAACTGCCTAGATTTAAAAAAAAAAAAAGGCCATCACAAAGGTAGTTCCGGGCATAGTATTTTTATGATTCTTCTATGGTGCTGGGGAAAAGACCAAGTAGAAATTTCCCACACTTGTGCATGGGCCGACCACGCATGGGTGACTGGACTACATCAAGACGACAAAAGTTGTGATTTCAAGGTCAGATGAAACATGACTGGTTAAGAAGTAGCGGAGGATGGAAGTCACTTTTGGGATGGGGAGGAAAGGCCACGCTAACGGGATCATTTACAGAAAGAGCCAGCAGGGAAGTAATGACTGATCACAGGCCAGGCTGTAACAAATCTGGGGGAGAACAGTCAAAGTCAAGATGACTTTCAAAACGTTACTCCAGTTTTAATGAAGAGTTCTGTTCTCCTTTCTCCTCATACTCAATTCTGATCATTTCCAGTTTTTTTTTTTTTTTTGGTTGTGTTCAGAAAAAACAATTTTTATCCTTAAAATAGCTAGGATTGTTTAAACCATAGAATTAGTGTACAAATTGTCTTCCATACTTTTATACAATCTGAGTGCGTTTTTAAGAATTTACATTAAGTCATGCTGTGGTAGAGGCAAAGGAGATTCTATTCTTTCTTATTATGTCCCATTTTATCTCTTCAATTAAAATAGCTTTATAATAATTTTTTATTCTTCGAGGATTTGATATATGTATACAATAAAATATAATCTCCACCCTCATCTTTCCCCACCTCCCCCAGTATCTCCACCAACATGCTCCCTACCAACTTCATATCTTCTTTTTCCTTTTGATAACCCACTAAATCCAATTAGTGCTGGCCTGCTAAGTCCAATTAATTAGTGCTTGTGTATGAGGTCACTCACTGCATCATGGGAAACCTACCAGGGACCACATCCTCCAAGAATAATGACTGTCCCTCTGTCAGCAGGTAGTAACCACCAATAGCTCCTCAGTTAAGGGTTAGGCCTTGAGATCACATCCCCAGCCTGTGCAGGTCTTGTGCAGGTAACCACAACTGTAAAATAATTTCTACTCAACGTATGTTTTTCCAGTGAAAATATGCTTGGAACATTTACTGATCTAGTGTAATATCTAGAAAAAAATTGTTCTAATAAAGTTTGTAATTATCATAAATCTTTGAGATGGAAATACCTTTACACACCAATGCCAGCTATCCTTCAGCTTCAGAAGCCTCTGTGTGTCCCCTAGACTGCTCTAAGGGAACAGGGAAGAACTTGGGAAATTAATGCTTCCACAGTCGCTGATCAAGTCCCCCCTAAGTCTATGCAGACTCCTCAGAAGGGGGCAGCTGTAGGCTGTTGAGGACAAGAAAGTGTGAGTTGTCACCACTCACTTCCTGCCCATACTACCCTTCCTTTTTACTTTCTGCCACTGACCCCCTCCTTATACACCAAGACGTTTTTTACAGTTCATGCCTTGTTGTGATCTCAGTCCGCTTTTCCTTCCATTCTTCACTCCATTTCCCTATATTTCTCATAGACATTTCAGATAAGGTATCTAATGTATATGTTTCTGTTTGTTTGAGGTCCTATAAATATTTATTATTATGTGTGTGCGTGTGCGTGCGCATGTGTGTGTTTCCAACATACAGAATGTATGACCACTGAACAGTTTATTTATTCTAACCAAGATCTCAAATTTATATCCACTTAAAATATCTTGATAATCGAGGCATAGAGAAGAAAGGAATGCAAATTATCTAATATATCCAATTTTCAAGTTCGCTCATAACAATACACTGCAGACTGAAAACTGTAATTGATCCATAAAATCATACACGTAACCACAAATTGAAAAGCAGGTGATTTCATAGCTTGTCTAGAGAGAGCTTCAGCATTGATAAAATAGTCAACCAGGTGCTTTTCATATCTCTGTCTTTACAAATACCCTGCGTTTGTTTGAAGTGAAGTGTCAGACAGTGTATTAAAGCATCCCAATGGTGTATAAATGTTATGTATCTTGCATTCTCTATAGGAATCCCAGCTCAGAGAGTCTCTGACTTAAACGCATTTAAAACCTACCTATAACATTTGCTTGGATTAATGAACCATCTCTTGTAATGCAGCTACAAGTAGAACTTAGTTGATTATACAAATTTCACATATTATCTGGATATTAGCCAAGTATTTAGTGTAACACTTACAGATGAATTTTGCCAAATAAATCCCTCATTCTTCCAGTCCTCAATGGCAGACACTCAAAGCGTGATGAAGCTTTTTGTAGAAAAAAGTGGGTATTTAAGAAGAATAATGCTTAGTAATTGCTAGCTTGCACCGGCTAAGTTTTGAAAGCATTCAGTTTTGGTCATATGACATGATTTATGCCATCTGAATACTGAGAGCAATGAGAGAAAGACCCAGATTTCAACACTTATCCCCCTTAATGCAATGCAGAGTTCTTGATGGATCTTAGATAAATTAAAATTTTTATAAAAGCTTTGTTATAAGGGACATTAAGGATCCAAGACAGTGGAACATATCTGTAATCCCCACACTTTGTAGAGGATCATAGGTTCAAGGCCAGCCTGGACTAAACATATAAGATGGCTCAAACATAAAGACTATATGTTAGATTACATTAATAGTTAATTTCCAAATGAAATTTAAGTAAATAAGAAAGTATTCTTAGGAAATATTATATTGAAATAGCTAGCCACATTAGCAAGAAACCTTCAAGTAACACAAAGGTGCATACATGTACATATGCATAGAAATACAGTAAAACAAATGTGTCAATGTGTTAACAACTAGTTGCTCTAATCTAAGGATATATGGGTGTTCACTGTTAGGACTCTTGCAAGTTTTCATGAATTTTTGGAAAGATTTCAAGAAAATATGTTTAGAATAATAAGCTGAAATTCAGCCCAAATGTTAGACACTTCTAAAGAAATACAAGGGTGGCAGCATGATGCTTCAATGAGCATCAAAAAATTCAACTCTTTGCTGCTACCATGATGTCCCCCTATCTCACAGGTGGTCACAATAAACAATTGCAGGGTGGTCCCTGGTAAAAAGGATTGTGTATGGGAACCAGAAACCAGTGAGCCTTACTCATGAATTCACTACCATTACTATCCATTGAAATGAATGTCCCGTGGGTCCCCTGGATCAAGTAATCCAGGCATGTCCCTCTGTCATCATCCATCACCTTCAGAAGCAGCCACAGATATCCCTTCTATAGCTTAAATACCCAGGCAAATGCATCACTATGGAAGCATCCTAGTCCTACAGAGCAGGCAGACTCTGAGAGACTTGTGGAGAGCCCACAATTGCTACCAAGGTCCAGGTTCAAAGTAGAGACCTGGGAAATAACAGTAGTAGATAAACTAGACAGAAATAGAGCCGTTACCTAGGCAGCCAAAGAAAACACACAGGCTGCAACAGCAAGTTTCACAGATCAACGCACTCATGCTTCTCACAATCCCTAAGTAGTGAGCATCTCCTGGATCATCTGGGTTTGGATGAGTTCTCCAGAGAGGTAGGAGGCCAAACAAACATCATCCTACAATGTCTTCTACAGTCCAGGCTCAGAATTCTCTGGAACGAGGAGCCAGCAAATGATTTATGAACTGAACCTAGTCAATTCCAAACACAGCTGTAAATTAAATACTTGGGAGCATTGATTTGCGGGCTTTCCATTCATCACTGATAAGACAGGGGTGCAGAAAGATACTCTGAAATGATGAAAACTAGACAAGTTGGATTTGAGATGTAGATTGCAAATGCCACCATCTCTACAAGGGGACAGATACTCTCTTACCTGAATCTCTATGTAGACCACAATAGCAGGGAATACAGGATGCTGTGCTTTTCACTAGGGAAGTGTGTTCCGATATGGGACTTCTGAGACTCTGCTCATCCTTTGTGTGAGAATAGGGTAGTAGAACCTAGTGTATTTACCCCCCTCCCCCTGAACCCCACAGAGTGAGCTCAAAGGTCTGACTTACAAAGAATATCAACATATTCCTGTAACACTGAACAAAATAAATGATATGCCAGGCTATCTATAGAGCGTCGGAGGAACTCGAGCCCTCAGCAGCTTGTTGTCATTTTAGATAATAACTCAAGACCAGACTCTGCCAAATGCAATACGGAAGCAAAAAACAAGTGTTGGCTCAGTTCCCCTAGCACGTACTTCAACTTCGACATCTAAGAAGGCAAAATTGAAAAATAACTGAGACTTATTTGTAGAAAACAGATGAATCCATAGGTGACCTATGCAAAATGGTTATACATTTTTCTAAAATATAAACAAATACAGTTTGAGAGAGGAACTAATGAATAATCCTTTCTACAAGCTCGTTGCCTTACCTATTCATAAAATAGTCTTGGTCAGAGGCACACATTTAACCTCAATTATCTGTTCTTTTTTCTTTCTTATTTCAGTGCTGTGAGCTGGCATGTAGAGAGGTATGCCATGAAGAAGAATGCTATGAAGTAGAAGAAAGAGGCAGGGGATGTGCGGAAGGACAATCTTCAGAGCATGATGGGAAAAGGGAGGGAAACCCTCGATGTCTCTAGGGGAAAGAAGAGCCAGACAAGCCAGTGGGAAAACCAGCAGCACCACATGGATGCTAGCTGTGAGAAGTTGTTGGTAAGCAACATGTACTCATTCTGGGAGAAAGTAAGGGGGAAAAGTACAGGGAGAGGGAGAGAGAGGGGGAGACTGTTCATATGTGTCTTTCCATCTTTATGACTCTTCAAGGCAGTTATTATTAACTTTTTACCTTTTACAAAATGATGCTCCAAGTCACTCATGCACTTAGAGGCAGAGTTGGAATTCATATCTACATCCTTATGTCTTTAAGTTCTACGTTCATCATATTTATTTTCTTCAGGAGGCTGAGGGTGGGAGAGAGATCCTTTCAGACCTGGAGTCACCATGGAGGAAATGCTCCAGTTTCCCTCCCTCTGTGTCTGTTGTAGTGTTCCCACTCTGTCTGAATGTAGGGTGGCCATCATATCACCTGCTAGAGCTAATGAATTGTAGAAACCATGATGTGTCATGACAGGAAACATGTGACCAGAGCAAGGGTTGCCACATCCCTTTTTTCTGTGGCAGTGACTGTGTAAGAGTCCCCGAATCACCACAGCAACTGCTTTTAGCTCTTGCTGATGCCATTGACACGTAACATTAACTTAGCAGTGGGTAAACACTCATTGTGGGTTTTGATACTGCCACATGATCTACCTTGTGATGACTAATACAAAGTCTCAGTCTACAGTGACAGCAGATTTTATGATGGGTCTCCAAGAATGTGACTGCTAAGAAGTCTAATCTGAGTAGCAACCACACACATTGAATGCATAACATGTTCACTAAGACTTTGTATATTAATAGTTAGTACAACAATCTACAAGTAAATAGAGCCAAAAATATATTCCCTCTTGAACTGAAATGTGTTAGAGTACAAGAAAAATCTTCCACAGGGACAAATGGTTTCTAGGGGAATAGGTGGCAGGCGATAATGATATTAAAAGTAGCTTCAAGTTAAAAAGCAGCCCATCATAGAAATTAGGGTGAAGGCTACTGCTTTTGGTTCAGAAAAGCAATACTTTTCAATATTCATTCAATAAAAGTCATTAATTACGTAATACACACAGGAAAGGATAAAGTATCATGTGCATACAGTCGGTGCACATTTATTTCCCTTTCTTATTTATTCTTTGATAATTTCATACAGTATATTTTTATCATATTCTTTCCCATCCTCTAACTCCTCCCAGATCCACCCCCACAGCTCATCCCACATCATGTTCTTTCTCTTTAAAAGAATTAAATTAAAAAAAAACTAAACAATATGGAGTTTGTTTTGTCTTGGTCAAATATTCCCAGCCATGGGGTCTGCCCTGGAGTGTGGTTGAGATGCCCCGTGTCACTCCGTTGAAGAAAATGGATTTTCCCTCTCCCAGAAGCTATTCTTTGCAAATACTTCCTGGCGAGGGGTGGGACTAAGTGCCCACATCCTGTGTTTGTGCTGTGATTTTGTCTGGCTTGAGTTGCGCAGGGCTTGTGCATGCTGTTGCAGTGTCTGTGAGGTCATGTGTGTCTCCCCTGTTGTGTCTGGAAAAGGCTATTTCCTTGTGCACATGTTTTATACACCACCTTGACTAAGAAATCTAAAAAGACATAATTTGTCCTATATTATATGTTCTGTAGTATATGTCCTAGGCTACTTTTCCAATATATTTACCTCCATTACATCTAAGAAAGATGTTCCAGGCATACCAAACTGCTCAGAATTTCCCAATTAATTTTTCAGCACCTACATTTAATCTCATAATCTCCACCTACTTTCTCCATGAAAATTTCTGGCTTCCTCCTCTGTATTCTCAAGCTACATTCTACATTCTCTCCATAAGCATTTATATATTTCAGTATACCATGTTTGTGCTAGGATTTTAATGGACTGTAAACCCCCAGATGAAAGGACCAATATTTTATTTACCTTGCTACCCACAAAGCATACCTGTGCATGATCAATGAATATTTGCTAGACAGTTGCATGAATGAATGAATGAAATAAAAAATAAACTTGAAGCTTCTTGGAGAGACAGCCCATATTCTATTTTTTTACAAGCAAAAGAATATTTACTGAATGAATAAGTGATCCTGTATAAAATCATAGTTACTCAGAATGGTAAGTACTCAGAATATGCATGAACTTTCCCTATGTTTTATAAATAATTTATTTGTAGCAAAAAATTAAGCTTTGAGATACAGAGTAAGATCTGCACATATATACTCATAACCAATTGTGGTTTTTGTTAGTGACTAACAAAGCTGAGATTGTATCTGGTCAGTCATTGACGATAGCTAAGGAAGAAATGGAAGAGTATGCTTGTAAAGTAAATGGAAGAGTAGCTCACAATGTGAATATAACAGAGTTAGGGGTCTACTATGGGCATTATCCTGTATTTCTGAATTTAAAATTAGGGATTATAGCTACCTCTTCTTTTGTTTCCCATCAGAAGCTGAACTCAGTCTCTTACTTTCTTTAAGTGACCTCCGTAGTAGTCATCATAGGCTGATATTTATCAGAGCCTTTCATTATTGTTTACAAAACTATCAATATCAAACAACTATCTCCACAATCATACTTTAACCTAGACTGAATTTATATCTTAATGTGAGACAATAGACAGGAAATTTACAGTTAAGACCTTGGGTCTGTCAATGACATAATGACATGTTCAGTTCTTGATAAGAATTCAGAGCTCTGCCATACTCATACTGTTTTTGGCTGTGCTGTACCATTTCAAACCAGAGATGCTGTTAATGCAGATATGGTTTCTTGAATGTTAGGAACTGGTCAGTCTCTCTCTCACACGTCTCACTGCCAAACTTGGTTAAATGATAAACTGGATTCAAATTGTGACCATGAGCATGGTCACATCCTAGGGAATGCCTGAAGAAGCAATTCTGGTGTCAGGAGACAGTTGGCCTCAGAATGCTGTACGCTGTGGTCACATCTCAAACATTAGAATCAGAACTTAGGACCACAGACTTTGGCTCTGCACCATGCCATCCTGGAATGGCCAGTGAATGCCCAGATAGACTTCTTGAATTTAATTTGTCCAGGACTTCACCTAAGTCTCTCTGGGTCCTTTATATGCACATATTGTCTGAGAGGAATCCTGCCTATTCATGTACTTACAGCTTGAGCACCTTTGTTGAATTTTCTAGTCTATGAACTAACCAAAAGGCTTTGTTATTTTTCCTTTAGCTTTCATTATGAGTAATGATAAAAGTTAACAAAATTTGGGCCTATGATACCTTATATTAATATAGTAATGTGTAATACAATTTGATCCATTCTTGCCATTTCTTCCTGATAATATGTTAAATGTAAAAATCACTATATAAAATAAGAATAGTAAAATATAAGTACAGGGAAAAGAGTGAGTATAGAACTATTATCAAATGAACTCCAAATTGATCCTGCTGGAAATAGAGGCTGAATGAGAGAACTTTTACGTGAGATGGGCTCATCTTTCACCCTTATAATGAATGATAACCCCAAGGTTACTCAGTGACCCACTCATACAATTGATCATGATGACCAATCATCCCCGCCATCACTCATCTCTCTCATTAAGTAGGATAAAGGAAGCCAGGAAGAACAAGAAGAAGTCAGGAAGCCTGTATAAGAATCCACTGGTGGCATGCACGAGAGCATGGCTGTTATCTCAACATCAGACACACTTGTACATCTCACAAACATCTAGTAAATGTGGTAAGCTAATCTGACCAAGAGCAAGGGGGAACAGAATCCATCTTACCTTAGACCAAGCTTCTTCAGTGACAGCCATGAATATGCTCTGAGTTGCTTTTCAAAGCACTTTGCGTTTTGAAGAGGAATAAAGATGAGAAATAAGCCCCTCGCCCCCAAATCAGAATACAAAATGGAATACCCTACCCACTTCCTGGAGCTCAGTGGCCCCTGAGTATTAGTGGAGCCAGGAAGCCTTTCTCTGTCGCCACTTTGCCCAGCATTTCAAGGTGGTCAGGTTGTAGTCTCACCAGGCAGCTTTACCCACAAGCACCTCAACTTTCTTTTGCTGAAGGCTGTGCCTTGTGTGTATGTGGTAGGTGGGAACAAGAAGCCTTTCCAGCAAAATTGAAACACATTCAGTTACAGCCCGATATTTAAGACCTACTACGGGCTAGATCACAAAGTAATCTTATTTATAGTCTAGTTGGCCAACTAAGACAATTACGTATGCTCTTTAATATTGGGCGGCAGGATAGCAAAACAGCAAATAGTTTAAGAAAAGACAACAATCTTGCCTCTTTTCCCTTGTCTGAACAATGAATCAGAGGAATAGAAAGCGAAAAGCACCCTAGAATAAACATCCTTAGGAGGGATTCCTGGGTGGAACTCAGGACAGGGTCGGTGGCTGCCCATTCTCCTGCTCTGGGTACCTGCAAGGGGAGCCTTGTCCAATACGATGACTTTGACCTTCTCTAACCATCTAGCCACTAAACAAGACCCACCGAACTGAAGTGCTTCAGCAGAACGTTCTCCCCAGGAAAATAAACCAGCAGGGAAAACGAAGGACATTAAGAAACAGACCCAGTCATTGGAACCTGATGCCAAACCCGAGTGAGCCCGTGGGACCAGACATCTGGCCAAGTAAAGCGCACAGGCATAGTCCTGGTCTTCAACAAGACGTTCCTGAGAATGAACGTGTCTCTCTGCTCTCAGGAGGAGGGCACATTGCTTATTATTCCGTCTTAACGGGAATTCAAACATTTTCCCATAATGCGCGAACCTTTCTCTCGCCTGGGAGGCGCAGGGCTGCAGGCAGTCTCGCATCCTGGGAAAGCGAAGGGTTGAGGGTGCGTTACTTACCCAGAAGAAAGCTCCTCCCGGGAACCCAAGTGTTCAGCGCCGGGCAAAACTTATCCGAATTTGCAGCCACCCGAAGACAAGAGAGACGACTCAAGGGAATACAGCACAGAGCAATGCCAGCCGTCAATGTGCGCGTGGCGACTCCCCAGAAAGGAACAGATGACCCTAGAAATAAAGAAAAGCTCACACACACCGCAAAACCCACACAAAAGGCACCAGAAACGTATTACAAAGTGTACACTGTCGGCAGGGGAATCAACCTTAGCAGCGGCAGACTGGAGGGCAGACTTTCCTGACTCCTTGTGCAGGGAACCCGGCAGATCATCCCTGGGTCAAGGGCATTGCCTGCCGGGCCCCAGGTGGATCCAGCTGTAGCTGGCTGAGTGTCCCTAAGACCCTGAGAGCTGGGCTGCAGGGCCTGTTTCAGGACCCTAAGGATGCGTCCAGCTACGAGAAGGAAAGATTCGGAGGTGTTCCACAGCAAGGAGCCAAATCTTAAGTAGTCCCAGGAGAGTCTGGGATAAAGAATCCTGAAGCTAAGGGATCCCACTGCCGCCCTAGGCGGGGCGTCCGGCGACCCTCTCTGGGGACGAGCCCTCTGCCATTGCTCCTCGCCCCGTACGTCTCAGTTCCCCACTCCTGTGCCCAGGCTCACTGACATGCGGATCTGGACTCTGGCGTTGGGGTGGGGCGGCGGCCCTGCCTTGGCGATGCGCGCCCGCACGGCGGTCCCAGGGAATGCACCTAGGGGACGCGGTGCGCGATCAGAGCGCACGGGCGACGGGCGCAGTGGGAGTGGGCACCCGGCTGACTGTGCCCGGCTCTGCAGCGTCCCTCCGCCCTCAGGGGCCGCGCGACCAATGGCTGAGAGCCGGGCCCACTCCCAGCTGCCCGCCGGGGCGCTCAAGCGCTAGGACAGCGCCAAGCTCTGCCGAGGGAGGAGCTTACACCGTGGTTGGAGGATGTGGAGGCGTTGGCGCGGGGAGCCCCATCTGGGCAAGGCAGGTGTGGTGCGGTGAACTTTTGTGGGGGTATGTGGTGGGGCTGAGATTTCTTTTAGGCGCAGGGGAGAGCATCCCCTTCCATCCAAAGTTTCTCCTTTTACGTCTTTATGAGTCCTGTGTAGCCCCTACTCCCAAAGGCGAGCTGCGTGGGGCCATCGCCTCCTCCTATGACGAATTTCACCTTAGACACCCCTCCCCCAGTTCAGCCTTTCTCCTTAACGCCCTCTCAGTCCTCTGAGAAACCATCAAATGAATGAATAGGACCACGGTTTCTATGACTGCTAGTCACAGATAATCATAAGTCTCCACGAACAACTGTCACAATCATATAAAGGAATTCGGGAACGGGAGCCTTCCACGCCTGGGCTTCTTCAGATATTTCAGCCGAGATGGGTTCCTTTTACTCAGCCATTCAAAGACCCAATTGGCTGGTCTATGTATGTGGGTTGAAGCACTTTGTCCTGGGAAGTGTTGGTCACTTTTTATTGATGGATTTCCACCTTGAGACCCATTTTTCTTTGGCTGGAAAGCAGATCAACAGAGTACCGGGATGCCGAAGTCTCTATGACCACGTGCACATCCCGCTGTTCAACAGTGCCCAGCTCCTGGACCACACGATTTCTGTCCATGTTCATTGGTTTTCCAGGTAGAGGCAGGCAGGGAGCTAAACTCTGAGGTACCATTGTGAGTAAAGACCATGCTGTATTTCTTCTCTTCCCTATCCAGGGCTTGTGAGACTTTTTTACATGGGTCTGCATGTGCCTCATCTAAAATGCAAGAGTGGGGCTGAATATATAGACCAGTTGGCAGAATGCTTGCCTAGGCAGAGAAGATTCTGGATTTCATTTCTAGTACCACATAAATTCGGCATGGTGGTACATGCCTATGTGCTCTCAACACTCCAAAGGTGGAGGCAGAGGATCAGAAGTCCAAGGCCGTCTTTAGCTACCTAGCCAATCTTGGCTATCTGAGACTCCATCTCATTTAAAACAAAATAAAAATGCAGGAGGGCTTAATGAGCAGTGTTGTCAAGCAGGCAAGTTCAAGGAGGCTTCTCTCCCAGCATTTGTGCTCCAGAGCTCACCCACTTCCTGTTTGTTTGCTTGCTTTTGAGACAAGGTCTCACTATGCAACCCTGGACTGGGACGCCCTGTGTATTCTAGACCAACCTCAAATTTATGATTCTTCTGCCTCAGCATCCCAAGTGCTGGGATTACTGATGTGTGCCACCATGTCAGGTTGGCAAACCTCCCCCATTTTTCCATTTGCCACTTCCAGAGTTCTGTTACATCATCTACCCCTGTGCTGGTTGGTTTCTTTGTCATGTTGACAGAAACTAGAGCCACCTGAGGAGAGGGAACCTCAACTGAGAAAATGGCTTCATCAGGTCTGCCCACGTGAAAGTCTATGGGGGCATTTTCCTGATTAATTGTTGATGTGAAAGGACCCAGTCCACGGCGGGCAGTGCCAACCCTGAGTAGGCGATTGTAGACAAAATTCTAAACAGTCTTAGTGAGTAAGATACACAGAGCCAAATACAGAGGTAAATAGCCAAAGAGATCAGAGAGTCAGGACTACCTTATCTTACCACCTCACTGCAGTCACTTCCCCAGAGAGTTTCTTCCTTTTGACTTGCGTTTTTATTGCCTTTCTGTTCTGCCCTCTCATTGGCTCTAAACCCAACCACATGACCTCCTCGTCACTGCCTGTTTATACAGACCTCCAGGTCTCTATGGTTGGTACTGGGATTAAAGGCTCATGTCACCACGCTTGGCTGTGTCCTTGACCACACAGAGACTCTGCCTGCCATGTGATCAGATTAAGGGCATGGGCTACCACCCCTGACTTCTGTCCCTGGCTCGCTATGACCTCTGATCTCCAGGCAAACTTTATTTATTAACATACAAATAAAACCACATTTCAGCACAAATAAAGTATCACCACAGGCAATCCTGGGTTATATAAAGAGGATAGGCTGAGCAAGCCAATAACCAGTGTTCCTCCATGGTCTGCGTCAGTTCAGCCTCCAGGTTCTTGTCTGAGTTCCTGCCCTGACTTCCCTCCATGATAGACTGTAACCTGTAAGTCAAATAAATCCTTTTCTCCCCTAGTCATGATGGTCATGATGTCTGTCACAGCAGCAGAGAAACAGACTAGAACCGCCTCCTGCTCACTATTTGGTAAATTCTACCTTGCATTTTCGCTAATCCTCTTCCTGAGCAATCATATTCATTACACTGGGTTGTTATATACAGGACTGTTTTATCATTGAAAGAGAAGTTCTCTATGCCTCCTAAAATCATGTCATGGCCAGTTGACTTTTACTTAGGAAACTCTGAGAACTCAGAGAGTTGAGCCTGTCACCCTTTGGGACAGTTGTTCTCAAACATCTGTGTCTAAGATCTCTAGCCCTAGCCCCATAGTCTGCTTCCACACTCCATGTGGTTCTAGTTCAGGGTCTCCATTGAGAATCCTGCAGAGGCCCTATGAGTTTCAGAGAGAGGTGGAGGAAGGCTGGTTGCTGCCTGGGCTCTCCCCCCCCTCCCCCACCCCCCCCCCCCCGCTAGATTGGCATAAGCTGGCTTCTTTCCTCATGATGGCTTTAAACAAGGAGACATCAAATTGTCACTTGGTCCCTTTTGGAAGCTCTGAGAAAAATTGTTGCATGCCTTTTCCCCTAGATTCTGGCTACCCTTGTGGCTCTCAGCTTGTAGGCAGATGGATCACCCCGGTTGCCACCCATCTTCATCTTCTCTACGTGTTTCTTCTCTTCTGAGTTTCATTAGTTCCAAGTTCCACCTCAGTCTAGCAAAACATTTGAGAGTCTTAACTAGACCTTCAGATGTCCCCCAAGCACACATTCATAGGTTCTAGTTATACATATATTTTGGGGGCAAGACCACTCACTGCATTATAGATGGTTAGTGATTATCCAAGTTCTTTGCTTCAGGGCTAGGATTTCTTGCCTTCCCAGTTTGACATCAGATAAATTCTAGTGATGTTAGGTTTTTAGCTCATTATCGAAGTCAATTTGCTAACAGTACACAAGAAAAGAAAGGGATACTCAAACATGGCCTAGAGAGCACATGTCAGTGTGTTTGGGGATCTTTTTATTTTTTCAGTTGTGTATAACTCTTCATTACCCCCTTTATTTGAATTAAAATTGATTAATAATTGTACCCTCTATTTTAAATGATATGAAACTCCCCTATTGCCTCCTACAGCAGTGAAGAACTTGGTAGATGGCTGGTATGGGAATCAATGCTCCTGCTCCTCCTTTCCTCCTCCTCCTCCTCCTCCTCCTCCTCCTCCTCGTCCTCCTTCTCCTCCTCCTCCTCCTCCTCGTCCTCCTCCTCCTCGTCCTCCTCCTCCTCCTCTTCTTCTCTCATGTACAAATATCTAGGGAATATTGATCATCAAGTTTACTTACAGGTGTCTTCTTTGGATACTGGCAAGGCAGAACCTGAAGGGTATTCACATGCAGACTCTGGAGACATAGCTTCTGGTGAGCTTGAGGGCTAGTCTTTCACCCAATTCAGTGTTATTTGGGGAGAAATGGGTATTGAAAACATGTGGAATTTGGAATAATAGAGAATCATTAAAATCTGACATGGACAATTAATATGTGTGTGATGGTGATGTAACTCAATTATGTAAACTCTTGGAGTCTCATTTCTTAATCTACAAACTGGATAGAGCAGTATCTATTTTATAAAATTGTGGTCAGGGATGTTTAATGTACACACTTGAAAAATGGTACCAATGTACCTGGTTCTTAGCTACAGGTCAGAATATAGTGCACACTTAAAATATTATCTCTGGGGGCTGGGGAAATGGCTCAATGGTTAAGAGCATTGGCTGTTCTTGCAGAGGCCCTGGGTTCAATTCCTAGCACCTCGATCTGTAACTTCAGGGGATCTGATGCCCTCTCTTCCAGCCTTTATGGGGACTGCACACATGTAGCACACACACATATGTGCAGACAAAACACTCATATATGTAAAATAAAAGCTTTGAAAAAAATTTTACCTTTTCTTCCTTATGACCATGAAAGCAACCTTCAAAATTCCTTTGTCCATTCACTAATATTCTTCTAGGTTGTCAGACTCTTACAGGTCCTGTTGTATTCTGACTCGGTCCCCCATTTGATGCACCTCCCCCACATCTACCTTCCCTTTCCTGCTTCCACCCTTCAGTCTTCAAGCAGTTGTCTCACCTACCCCAAGTTCAGAAATCGGTGCTCTCTGAAAGAATGTTGGGGAACCATAACTATAAAAAAATTATAGATCATAATAATTTTTTTTCTTTTTTTTTTTAAATGTTTGTTTATTAGGTATTCAGTGTTCTGTCTGCATGTTTGCCTGCCCGCCAGTAGAGGGCACCAGATCTCATTATAGATGGTTGTGAGCCACCATGTGGGTGCTGGGAATTGAACTCAGGACCTCTGGAAGAGCAGCCAGTGCTCTTAACCTCTGAGCCATCTCTCCAGCCCCAAGATCATAATAATTTTTATGATGTGTCAATGTGTCTTTTCTGTTGTTTAAATCATGATATTCCCCAAAGCATGGAGAAATTTGTGGTGTCTGATGTTACAGAAAAATTCCTGCTCTACGAATTCTATTAAATCCAAGAGGTTTTTTTGAGCATCTGCTATCCTCCAGGAATTAAGGATATAAGAATCAAGGAGACAAAGCACATGCCCTAAAATTCATATACACTAGCCAGAAAGGAAGACATGCCATAAATACACGCTTTGAATGACCTCTTTATGCATGTTTCATGGTACATATGAAAGAATCCCTGTACAGTTTTGGTTGTGACACTGTCTTGTCTTGGCCAACCAAGATGTCCTCCCTATCCACGGTCCCCTCTAGGTGAGCTGCCACATCCTTCTTCCTGAGAAAGCCAGCTGACTTGGGATGGGCCTGTAACAGAAAGACAGTCCTATCTGAGTTACTGTAAATGGCATCTCCATTTTTTGTAGCTTTGCCCTCCTGCTGCAACTCCACTACTTGAGACTCAGTGGCAAGTGGAACCCAGGTCTCAGTGGTGAAGTCTAAGAGGCCGTGCACTGTTTCGCCCGCTCAACATGTAATATCTGGGATGAGAGCATGTGACCTAGACTTGGTCAGTCTAATGTATATTCCTTAACTGGGAGGTGGTGATGCAGGGGGCTGCTAGGTTGAGTTCCCTCTGGTGGTAATTAAACCAGTGTAGGATTCCAGCGCCAACCAGGGCAAGGGGATGGTTAGTGACCTGTGGTTCTAGTGTCCAGGGATCAGTTCCAAGTCACAGCTCCTACTATTGTGATGGCAGGAGACTCCCCTCTCTGCTAATTCACGGATGTGAATCTGGCTTCTCTTTGTTTCTATTTATTTATCTACATCTCTGATCATTAAAACATACCAGGCAAATTGATTTCTATCGCCGAAACTGACAATCCTTTGGGCTAAAGCCTGGAACAGGCTGTACTTCAACAAGAAAGACAATTAACTCTTTCAGGTAACTTTTCTTCTTATGGTGTTTGAGGTAGAAATATTAGCATGTGTTCATTAGCATCTAGAACAGATGCTAAAAGCTCACACCCTGAGGTTTTGGGACAGCACAGCCTGGTGAAGGCTGAAATCCTGGAAAAGTAGAGATTACAAATGAGAAAAACTGCAGACGTGATGTCGCACACCTTTAATCCCAGCACTCGGGAGGCAGAGGCAGGAGGATCTCGGTGAGTTTGAGGCCAGCCTGATCTACACAGGTGCAGCCAGGATTACAGAATTAGACCCTGTCTCAAAAAGAAAAGTTGTGAATTAGCAAAAGACAAAATCCATGCTGAGGAGAGAAAGGGAAAACAGCAGTTACCTGCTAGCAGCAGGCCAAGAGAAACCAGAGCGTAGTGAGGGTAAGGGAGTGAGTGAGTCACCCCTCTTCGGGGCCTCCAATAAGGCTCGCTGGATCTTCCTGGAAGCATGAACTGTTTTCCTATTTGGGAACTACATTTGCATTTCTAGGAAGTTGAACAGCTCTGACTATTTGTGAGTTCCCATTTGCCCTTATTTGGACACACGTCTTCCACAACTCCTCAGTTATTTGAGGAAATTAGGTAATGTTCTGTCCTATACGAACCATCTCAACAGTTACAGTGATGTGACTAGGACTCTGCAAATGGCTGTCGTAAATGACTAAGCTCTGTGAAATGGCTGTCTGGGGTTGCTGATGTGCCTCCCAGGTTGTTATTTGTCTCGAAATCCCCAGCATCAGAGCTGGCATCTGAGCTGAGCAATTGTGTTCACAATTAGTGTTCCACAGGAGGCCCCTCCTAAACGGTGCTCTAGTCCACAACGGGAAACAAGAGCCACATTTTTTTTTTTTTCCTCAGCATTGGCCTTTGACAACAGAGATCTGAGGAGCTGGTACTTCAATGTGAACTCTCACATGGTCAGTACTTGGGGAATGAGCTGGATAGAGGGCAGGGAAATTGTGCAAAGAGTAGGAAAATATTCAGACTAGATGGTAGTAGAAAATGACAGTGAAGGGACTCTGGGGCAATCTATCAGGATGGCCGATGGAATAATTCCCCAAGAGGAGGTCCTAGCTGGAAACATAGTGTGAGGTGTGCCGAGGGTTGTGGAGCCAACATGGTGGCCATGACAGGCGGTAGATGCCAGCGCCAAACACCCTCACCCTCAGCCTGTTCGGTTGGGCTTGTATCATGTCCTTCATGCTCCAGCTCCTGCAAGAGGTTGAGATGGGCTACAGCGGGCAGAGGTCAGTAAACATGCCCTCTGACCACTGGGAGACCCTGCTTAGAGACTCCAGCAGTAGCTGTGGTTTGGGATTAATTACATCAACCTGGGGCCTTCATTTTTCTCTCCCGGAACAGCGCCCTCTCCTGGTTTATGACAAAGAAAGCATCAACATGTCCCAAGCAGTCAGTGGACAGTATTCAGTTCAGGGGGAGTGGATTTATTAACGAGGCTTCAAGTAGGAAGCATCTACTGTGTGAAGGTACCTTAAAATATCCTTATTGGAAGAAGTAAAATTATCCCCAAGGAGCTCTGTTTATTTTTCAAAAACATAAATTGTATCAGAGTTTTTGGGTCCCTCCCTCCCCCTCCCTCTCCTTCCTTCCTTCCTTCCTTCCTTCCTTCCTTCCTTCCTTCCTTCCTTCCTTCCTCTCTTTTTCTTTCTTTCTTTCTTTCTTTCTTTCTTTCTTTCTCTTTCTTTCTTTCTTTCTTTCTTTCTTTCTTTCTTTCTTTCTTTCTTTCTTTCTTTCTTTCTTCTTTCCTTCCTCCCTCCCTCCCTCCCTCCCTCCCTCCCTTCCTTCCTTCCTTTTTTCAACAGTGGGTAGAATTGTTCTTGGCACTACACTGAGTCACATCAGGGTGCAGATGAGAGAAAAACACTGTCACATAAACACAGATACTTCTTATGAAGGAGTCATCTCAGTGATGCTTGTGTGGCCGGACATTGTGTTGTGGGTTGTAAATCAATCATGAGCAACGTTAGTCACCAATGGGGATCTCAGTGCAACCTTCTTCGTATCTCTGTGTTGTGACTGCTGAACGGAGTCTATGTGCAACTTTAGAAATGATGCTTGAGATGGAGATTCATCATTTTCAATTGCTCTGTGGGAGCTTCTCAGAGATAGGTTTTCCTTGGTGTGTTTTTGTTGTTTCCTCCTAGTGAAAGGGCGTTAGGATGGGGAAACTAACTTTGAAATTAGCCAGAAATTTGGGGTGTAGTGGTATAGAACTGGAAGGGCTTGAGATATGGAAGTTGATATCTTTCCAAAAGACTGTCTGGCAAGAGCTTTGTTATCCATTCTTCACGTTATTCCTCAGAATCTCCTGAGAAACATCTATAAAGAGAGATGTTGGCATGACTAAAGTGCTTTAAAAAGAGCGTAGGAGTTATAGTGATATGAGACCTGATCATCTCCAGGAGGGAAGTGAGAAGGTTCCAAGCCAGACACAGTCGCTGCATCCTTGGCCTTGCTTCACAGCTTTCCACAAAAGGGGGGTCCATGTGCCAGATGTGTGTGTGGCTTTGACCATCCCATGGGGCCTGCTGTGCCAGCATCTTTGGATACCCATCTCTCTGGGAACATACACATCTCAGCAAAGGTGCTCTAGTATCAGGAGAGGAAAACACCTGGACTCTGATTTTCTCAGCAGAGTCAATATCAGTGGGCTGTTATGTATGTGCCCAAAGGAGTCACAGTTGTACAGTTAACTTTTTGTTTGTTTGTTTGTTTTTTGAAACAGGATTTCTCTGTGTAATAGCTCTGGCTGTCCTGGAACTCGCTCTGTAGACCAGGCTGGCCTTGAGCTCACAGAGATCCACCTGCCTCTGCCTCCAGAATGCTGGGATTAAAGGCGTGCACCACCACCGAGCATGAACTATTTTTTAAACATGCTCTTCAAAAGAGTTCAAGGAAGTATTTCTTGTATGCAAAGTATGCAAAGTAAATGTAATTAAAATGTTTGTGAAATTGATGCAATTAAGACTGGCCAGTCAGCCAGGTGTGGTGGTGTACACCTTTAATCTCAGCACTCAGGAGGCTGAGGCAGGCAAATCTCTGTGTGCTCCAGGCCAGCCTGGACTACATGGTGAGCTCCAGGACAGCCAGGGCTACATAGAGAGACCTTGCCTTAAAACAACAACAAAACAAACAGAAGGATGGCAGGTCATACTCCCATCTTCACCCCTGCTTGGACCTGCAGTTCGCTGAACGTACTTTGCAATCTAAATTCAGAAGTGCATGTATTTACTCAAACAGATCTTATTTACCAGCTCCCATGAACCAGGGACTGTTGAGGAGACAAGATGACAAATAAGACAAACGTATACAAGAGTGGCTGTGGTCAGTATGAGCACTTCGACTATGTCTGAAAATGCCCTCCATCTTGTGACTTTTCCACTCACCACCAGTATGCAGATCCTCCCATGCTGGCTTTGCCTTTCCTCGTCTTCTTGAAAACCAATCAAGCGGACACCTCATTGTTTTCCATCTTCTTGCTGTGTTCTCTCCCTCTCCCACTCCATTTCTCCCTTCCTCCTCCTTCACCCCTCCCTTTCCAGGCCTTCAAACAGCAGCCCTTCTTCAACATCAACAGATGCATCTAGTCAGCATCCCTGCTGATTTTCTTGCCTGATGGCCCCACTTCTCTCCATCCTCAGCTTGGGCTGCAGTGCCCATCATCCCAGGAGCCTTCCAACCAGGTGCCCATCAGCACAGGATGACTTGCAAGCTGAGGACATTGCAAAGACATTTCTTTTTTTTTTTTTTTTTTTTTTTTTTTTTTTTTTTTTTTTTTTTTGGTTTTTTTCGAGACAGGGTTTCTCTGTGTAGCTTTGTGCCTTTCCTGGAACTCACTTGGTAGCCCAGGCTGGCCTCGAACTCACAGAGATCCGCCGGCCTCTGCCTCCCGAGTGCTGGGATTAAAGGCGTGCACCACCACCGCCCGGCACAAAGACATTTCTAAAGGAGCTGGCCAGCTTCATGTCAATTATTTTTAAGGTGATGTAGCCGAGAACTCATGAGCATTTATATCACCCTTTTGATACTGCATCTGAGAAAGGCATAGACATCCCTCACTCCAAGTCCTACCACTGTATATCCAACTGTGCTGTAAAACCTTTAGCATGCTACATAAAATTATACCACCATATTATTTAGAAGAGAGTTTTCTTAAAACTAATTTAAAATCCTGAGACCTCACATATTTCCTTCTTTCCTATGGATTTTGCTTAAGGAGAAATGGTCTATTTTTGTCATTTGTGAGGCTCTAAATTCAGACACTGAATAGAATACTGTAGAAGGGAAAACAATAGTTTTGTTTAATGATTTTGGCTCTTTTCTCTCCACCCCATCTGCAATGAAAGTTTAGTTCTGAAAGTGAGACAAAGAGGGGACCTTCAAGAAATGCCCCAAATCAAAGCCACATTCTTATATACTTGAAATGTTTACCTTATCCGTCCAAGATACTTCCCTTCGAGGTGTTTAACAAATACACATTGAAATGTCTGAACAACTACAGTTACGGAAACAGTAGACAGACATTGGCCGAGGGCTGGCTGCCATTTCCCTCACCCTCTCCCTGTAGAAGCTCTGCTGGTGACATCTTCCACTGCAATGGCATCTTCATCACAATTAACAAAACAATTCATGTTCCCATCTTAGTCATGGGTCATGTTTTATTCAGATTTTCTCAGCTTTTAATAGGTATCAGTCTGGACTGCATCCAGAGTGCCACATTGCATTCACCATCCTGTCTCCTTAGTCTATTTTTGGCTGTGATGTTTCCTTAAAATTCTTTTGTTTTATGACCTTCCCAAACTAGAACAGTACTGGCTAGGCATTTTGTCAAATGTCCTCTCACAGGCATTTGTCTGTGGTTATAGATTTGGGGAGAAGACCCCAGGGGCCACCATCACCAAGCAGGCTGCACTGATCAGCACCAGGTGTGCCTGCTCTGCTGAAGTGGTGCTGAGCAATGTTCTCTATGAACGACACTCTAAAGTTATTGCTGTGGTTGACAATGGTAAAAGTCCTCTCTAGAGCTTGTGGGTAGCTGGAATAAGAAGAACCGTTGAAATAAGTTCATATTGTTGATTCCTACAACTCAGTGCCATGCTTTATATGACCAGCAGTTTTTGAAGATTGTTTTCTTGCTTACTGGATTTGGGCTTTTAAAGAAAGGGTCTGGGGCAGCTGTCCTGGAACTCACTATGTAGCCTAGGCTGGCCTCAAACTCATGAGAATATCCTAGTTTCAGGGTCTCAAGAGCTAGGATTATAGGTGTGCACCACTACAACCAACTCAAAAATTACAAGCTAAAATGTTTATGTACTGTGAATTCTAACATTTTTTTGAGAAGACAAATCCCCCTTTAACAAATAATAAAATATATATTCTAATTTGCTAATAGTCTTATGTTACAAAATATTTAATAATTTCTTCATAGTAACAAGAAATACTACTCTAGTTGTTTGCTGGTTGCTAAGTTTTCAACAGTAAAAGTTCTTTTTTTTTTTGCTTTTATAAGATCAGGGGAAGAGTCAGAACTTATTATTAGAAACCTCTACAGCAAAAAAAAATAATGGAAAACCATATATTTTTATTTATTTGGTTTTTTTAGAGACAGGGTCTCCCTAAGAAGCCCAGACTGGCCTTGATTTCATGACCCTCCTGCCCAGGCAGGACTCTCAGATGCTGGGATTATGGGGCATGAGCCATCAGGACTGACTCGGAACTCTGATGTTATATTAATTCTCTAGAATTTATTTCAGAAAAGATAAGAAACAAACTAGATGCATGTATGGAAGACACAAAGGAAACCTTGGGTATTTCATTATTCTCTTCATGTATAAAGAGTTGTTGTAGTTGACCACTGCATAGTTTTGAGAATCACCATGGAGACAGGATATTACTGTCTGGTTTTTATCATAACTGATTAAAAAACGTTATATTGAGTCTATATATTGATTTCAGTAGTGAATAGTCCAACAAAAATCTTTCAGTAATTTCTCATTATTTTAGTAACATCATTCATTGACATGAAGGACAGTTTTAAAATGCAATCAGCCTCTTAAAGGGCATTGAAGTTTTAGCTCACTGCCTGACTTGTCAGATAATAGTTGGATTGGATAGAAGATTTTCTTCCTATAGTGAGCAAATCATTGCTGTCATTTGAAAGTGCTGTTGACATGTATAAACTCATGTGATCAGAAGAAGCCAGACAAGGGGCATATGAGTCTTTCTGCATTGTTTCTTACAACCACTTGCGACTTACAACCACTTACAAACATTGTCTCGAAGTAAGTTTTAATTTAAAAAAATGTGATGGGATAAAAACGATTTATGAAAACACTGTTCTGACAAAAGTAAAAAACTGATTTTGTGTGTGTGATGTGGGGTCTTTTGTTTGTATCCCTGGCTGGAACTTATTATGTAGATCAGGCAGTCCTTGAACTTGTGGCAATCCTTCTGCCTCTGCCTCCCCAGTGCAGGACTATGAGTATGCACTACCGCACCCAGAAAGAAATGTGTAATGAAATCAACATTCTGCTTTGACTTTTCCATGTTTTGTTGTGAAAATCCGGATTAAACAAAGTGCCTCTGAAGGAAAGATCACCAAGTACAATTTATGTTCAGGAAAGTCTTAAAAAACTTTTTTGACATATGTGTCAAAGACATTGGGAAATAAATGATTCTCCTAGCTGAAAACAAATACTTTCGCAGATTAGAAGACTCTTCACTGTCAATAAATTGCTGATATCTGACACCTCGATAATACATCCTTACATAACTTATTCTGGCTTTCAATTCAGGAAGAATTCATAGAGTTGACTGTTGTGTTTAGTTTTGGCTGCTAACTTGACACAGCCTGGAGTCCCCTGGGGAGGGAGTCTTTATAAGGAATGATCTAGCTCAGGTTGGCCTGTACATATGTCTGTGGAGGGGCTGTCTTAACTGTTAACTGGTGTAAGACTCAGCCTAGTGTGGGCAGTGTCATTCCCTAGGCAGTGTGGGTTCTTAACAGCGTAAGAGAGGAGAAAGCTAGCTGAGAGCAAGCAGGGATTTGTGCATTCTCTTTTTGTTCTTGACTGAAAAGGTCGTGTGAATTCCTGCCTTGAATTCTCCAAACTTACGTTGTGAGGCAGACAGACTCTTTCTCCACAAGTTGCTTCTCATCACTGTGCTTGTCACAGCACAGCAATGAAGCTAGAACAAGTGTCATCATTACACAATTTCTATTATTTGGGTATCAGAGAAAGCTTCTGAACATACTTGTATCAGTAAAATGTGGGCATTAGTAATGGTTTACACTTTCTGTGACAACTCAGAAATAAGTAACATTTAACCACTGATGCAATAAAAAAAAAAGTACTCTCATTTACTGTGGTGGCTTGATTGAAACATGTGGCTCATGTTCTCCGCATGGTGACAACTTGGTTCCAGTTGGTGGCACGGATTCCAGAAGTTTAGGTGATGTGGCTTTGTTGAAGGAAGCATGTCACTGAGGGCGGGCTTTGAGGTTGAAAAGCCTCTGCCACTTCCAGTTTGCCATCTCTGCTTTGGTCCCTGGTCCCTACTGCCGTACCTACCCTTGTTACCACGCCTGCACTCCATCATCATGGACGCAAACTCTCCTTTCTCTAAGTTTCCTTGGTTGTGGTGTTTTATCACAGCAACAGAAAAGTAACTAAGACATTGACCTTGACTGCCCTCATCCTTGTAAGAGAGATTCCAACCAAGTGCTAGCTTTCTTGTTTAATAGCTTTTTAATAAAAGTTTTTAACATGTTGTTTTGACAAAATATTTGATTGGGGAAACAGTATAACCACTTTACAATAGTTGCAGTAGCAGTTCGGTCTGAAAGAATTTTTTTTTTCTATCTAGAACCCTATGCTCATAAAAATAGAAAAAAATATATTAAACTTCAGTTTATGTACATATTTGTTGCAGAGAAATGTGTGAGGGTGATAAATAAAAATCCTATGAGTACAGAAATATAAAATTCAGTTACGGGGGTAGGTGTGAAGGGAGTGGACTGAAAGTACAGGCTCAAATAGAAAGAAGATGAGAAACTTCAAATTAAGAAGTTCTTTTCCATGTATTTTTAAATGGATGATGGCGGGTACCAAAATTACATGGTATTTAAATTCATGGGTTAGTCTTTAAAAATGATAGATAACAGTACGTTATATATCACAAAGTCTACCACATTCAAATTTACAACAAAGCGTTTATGTATTACAGTAAACATGTGTGGGAGGTACATGGCTTTCTGAAACTGTTTTTAGGGTTTGTGCAAGCAGGAACTGAAGAGCAGGCAAAATGGATGCTAGCCCTCCCCAAACCCTTTCCATCCCTTTGTTTCTGTTGTTAGAAGCATCAGGCAACCAACACATCAACTCAGTTCTGGTTAAATTCAGTTGTCTACTAGTTCACCATGACTCTATGCTGATGCACAGCACACACACACACACAGAGAGAGAGAGAGAGAGAGAGAGAGAGAGAGAGAGAGAGAGAGGGAGAGAAAGACAGAGAGACACACAGAGAGACAGAGACACACAGAGACAGAGAGACAGAGGCAGAGACAGAGACAGAAAATAAAGAAAAATGTAGCGCCTCTTAGAAGTGTTGTAAGTCATGAAGTCATCTCTGTCTGACCATTCCTTTATTCACTAGAAATGAGAATTAATAATTAAAGTATTATTATACAACATAAGCAATACCTGCTTAGCCAGTTTACAACCTGAGATTATTGTCATGTGGCTTGCATGCAAAAATTAGAGGACAGGATTCTACTAACTCATGGTCAAGTAGTCTGTGGATGTATTTTGAAAGCCATATCAGTCTACAATGAGAGGCTTTTGTTTTACATTTTATTTACTATTATTGTGTGTGCACATGCGTGTATGTATGCATGTGTCACAGTGTGCATGTAGAAGTCAAAGAACAATTTTGTGGAATCACTTCTCTTCTCCCACTTTCCTGTGGGTTCAGGGGGTTGAAGTCGGGTCTTGAATAGCAAGTGCATTACTGAGTGAGCCTTCTCATCCTCCGCCACCAAGATGTTGTTTTGATTGACATGTATTAGGAAGTGTTTGATTCCTACAGGGAAGTTGTTAGAAAAGGTTTAATAGCCTTTTCAGAAAATTGCATATATTCTTAGATAAGATTTCCCAATTGTAGTAGTAGATAAGAAAAAAGGTGGCATTTTCTTAAAGGTAAGATGGAATTTGGACTCTGAAACTGTATCAATGAACTTTTCAAAATTCTGTCCTGTTGAAATTTTTGGCCTGTCTTTTGTTCTGAATGGGCATTTTAACTGTGGTAATAAAGTATCAGCTCATTGCATTGTGTAGATCTTCCACGTGTTGGTATATTTTATTATGCAATTAACTGTAATGTTTGCTATTATTTCTGCTGACCTCATCAGAAGCATTCTTGAGTTTTAAGAATCTGTCAAGTTGGCGGTGACAGATGTGCCTGTCTACAACCCCAGTTCCTGTGGAAAGCTTGATTCCTAGCATTGGCAGCAAACACTGCCAGTCTTTTTCCTTAAAGTGATGTCTCACTTGGTTCGTTGTTGAGAAAGTGGCTGCCAACTAACAAATCTAAATGAACAGGGCTCGTCGCTGAATCAGATGTAGGTCGCATTCTTGGTTAAAAGTGACTGCTTCTAATCATATCTCAATCTTATGATGGCTTTTCCTTGAGAAAAACCATCACACCTTAGCAAGCACCAGGAGTAATTTTTTTTTTGCACATGTTCCAATTGGTCATGAAGAATATAAAAAAGTCTGCTCAAGGGCTGACATTTGCTTAATAAAATTAATATTTGCATTGCTTGATCAAGGAAATTTTAAAATGGACATCTTCGGTCCTTTTCCTCATCTCCACCAGTGAATGGCTGTGAAGGGCAGCCTAACAAATGGCAGCAGACACCCTACCAGGACACATCACTAATCTCCTGTGGCCACTACCCTGGTTTTCCCTAAGCTGCTAGCAGCTTTACCTAGACTGTGCTGGCACCACCAATGCAAATACCAACAACACGAGAAAGGCAAGTAGCATCCACGCACCATTGCAAACGCAGCTTTGAGCTTTAGAATATCCTGAAAGGGACTCCCACATCCACGGCTCTTACTTCTGTATTAAGGATTAGCTAGCACCTTTCTCCCAAGGAAGCCAGCCAATCTCTGCCAACTTTCCTCTGACACATATATGCTCTTTACTAAAGCCCCTCCACTCTCACCTCCTGCTCCTCACCACCAACGCCACCATCCACCAGGCTGAGAAAGGAATTGTACTCAATTTCTTGGAAAAATCTCTCTTTTTACTGTCACCCCTCCTCCTATTCCCCCATTTCCTCTGTTCCCCCACATCATTTCCCTCCTTCCCCCATTTTCTCTTCCTCTTCTCTTTATTCTGTGCCTCCCCCACTTTCTCTGCCTCTTCTCTCTTCCTCTCCTTCTTTTTTCTTCACTTTATTTTTTTAAACCATGCTAACATAGGGTGCCATTTCCCTTCCTAGCATTTTTTTTAGTACAGAATATAACACTGTTGTCTATCAGCACAATGATGCACATAAAATGTACAGAGGTGAATCATCTTTTACAATTGAGATTTTATATCCATGATTGCCAGCCCCTCTTGCCCCCTCCCTTCAGCCCCCAGAAACTACCTTCAGTCTATTTTAGTCTTTGTTTTTATGAGTTGACTACTTTAGGTGCCTCATGAAAGTGGCTTATTATCTTCTGTGACTTGATATTTTAACTTAGTATGATGTCTTCTGGGTTCATGCATTTTATCAAAGACAAAAGGATTTCCATTCTTTTAAAGGAGAGATTGCCTTCTGACCTAGGGAATTCTGTGAGATTCTTTTATATATTAATTTTAAATAACAAAAGGATACTCATGTTAGTAATGGAAGTTACTTTAACATACACAATTTTTAAAGACTTATATGCATGTATATGTACCACATGTGTGTAAGTGCCTGTGAAGATCAGAAGAGGGCATCAGATCTCCTGGAACTGGAGTTCCAAATAGCAACTTGCTGCCACATGTGAGCTAGGAACTGAACTTGGGTCTTCTATAAAAGCGGAAAGTGCTCTTAACCTCTGAGTCATCTCTACAGCTCCTAACATGCATACTTAAAAAAAAAAATCTTACTTCATCTTAATTACATTGGAGGTCTGCCCTATCATTTTCATTAAAGTTTAGTTCCAGGCAGTTAGTGAGCTCAGAGACTAAAAGTAAAATCAGTGTTTTGCTAATTGCATTAAACATTTATGAATTCTTAGCCCATGTCTTTCACGATGATTAACAACTATCCGTGGATCAACTCTGGATCTCTGTGATAGTTTGGTCTTCTGTAGCTCAGCAAGTAGAGTCTGTAGGAGACATGGAGGTATGATGTTCAGAGGAATCCAGCCTTTAATGTACTTGCTGGCTAGTCATCATGGTGTAGGTGGCTGCTGAATTTTTTCAGGGATGTTGAGCATAGATTTCAGTGGGAGATTTGGGGGCAGATCATGCAGACCTTGTAGGAGTCTCCTTAGCAACAAGACTGAAATTAACACCTGCGTGGTCATTCTTAGTGCAACAATGCACTTGTTGCTATGAGAGTTTGCAGGGATATGTCTAAATTAGAGATTCCATTTGCCTCCAAGGCTTAGTGTTCACTTCATTAGCCCCAAATCTCTGAATGATTGCATAAGAAAACCATTTGCCCATTCATACAAACCACAGTTAGGGGCTCTGATAAAGTTCATGAAACTCAACTGTAAAATTTCATGTATAATACATGCTTGCTTTGCAAAAAAGTCCTTCTGAGGTAGACCTGGGGTTTGCAGGGCCTGAAGCTTATGTGATTTCAGACAAATAGAAAATTACAATAATCTTACATAAAATGAATGAATTCACCTCTACAAATTATGACAGTCTAGGCAATTCAGATCTTCTTCAGGCAGCTGACTAGAAATGGCTACTGAGAAATGTCCTTGAAGGAATGTGACTGAGTCTCCTGGACACTACAGTCCAGTAGCTCAGAACCTTCATGGCCAGGCTGGCAAAGGGCAGGTCATTGGCTTCACAGTAGCCTCATCTTGACCTTGGGAGAACTCTTGGTTCCAGACAATGCTGCTTCTCAAACCTTGCTGGAGAGCACGGCTGTTCTCAGACGACCCTGAATTATGCCTTTGGTTTGTTGAAGTGGCAAAAACATGCTGATTCTTTCCCTTCATGAAGCGATGTCATATTTTAAATGACATTTTAGAACCTCTAAAATTATATTTAATATAATCTAAAATTATATTTAAGCATTATTAGGTATGGGAATGTCCCACAGGGCACAAACGTGGTCTTTCTCTGGAAAGACATTAAAAGGGGATACTACAAATTTTGCAACTTTAATTCCTAGCTCTCATTAATTTTTTTAAAAAAGAGGTCTTCCCCCAAAGGCAATTTGAAAGACAACATTTTCATAAGATTTATTGGACATGAAGTAATTCATTATCCCCAGTGTCACAGTTATCGTATTAACAGATTTGTATGCTAATGAAAGGGCAAATCCCCATCCATATGTTTCTGACTGAACATTAAATCTCCTTCGGAAGCCCAAGGTTAAAAATGATTTTAGTTAAGACAATACTAAAGACCATTAAGAATCATGGAAGAATTTCCTTCACTTCATCTGCCAAGATTATTTAGAAATATCCTCTATTCTGGTATCATTACTTGCATAAATTACAAAACACATGAGTGCAAATAGAAAGGTGATAAAAATCGTTTCCTAAAAAGTTTGCAGAACAGTTATATTTTATAAACACCATAAATATTAGATGAAGTGTTCCCACAAGTGAACATGTCTGTAATCCACCAGCTAACCTGGCACTGGAGTGGTAAAAGTAGCTTTTGGTGTATGGCTGTTATCACTAGCATAGAATTAGTGCATTTTAAGTACATGTCTTTGAACCAAACATTCAGCCCTTTATTTCACTCATGGGTAGCAGAAGATCATTACAAACACCAACTGAGTGCTTTATGCATTTGATTCTGTCACGATCTGATCATAGAATCCTCTATGGTTGTCCCTCAATGAAGTATATTTTAGTGGAATTGAGATAAAGATCACTTGTTCTTGTTGCTGTAATGAAATATATGAAGAAACCAATTTAAAGACAGAAGGATTTATCTCGGTTCCTGGTGCAAAGATGTTGTCCATCATGGCAGGCCAGGTATGGAGGCATGCATGTGAGGTGCCTCGTGACATTGTATATGCAGTCAGGAGGCAAACAGAGAAGAAGGCTTGCACTCCACAGTCCTTCTCATTCTTAAAACTTCAGTCTGTGCGAGTTAGTTTTTTGTCAACTTGATACAAGCTCCAGTCACCTGGGAAGAAGGAATGCCAGTTAAGAAATTGCTTCTATCATATTGGCCCGTGAGCAAGTCTGTGGGGGCATTTTCTTGGCTAATGTGGGAGGGCCCAGCCTACCGTGGGTGGTGGTCCTGGGTATAAGAAACTAGCTGAGCAAGCAGTGAAGAGCAAAACAGTAAGCAGCATCCTCTATGGTACCTGCATCCTGATTTATGTCTTGAGTTCCTGCCTTGGCTTTCCTCGATGACGGACTGCAACCTTTAAGCCTAATAAGACCTTGCCAAGGTCCTGCTGCAGCCTGGGTTCAGTTCCTGAGATGGACAAGGAGTGTCGGTGCAAAGAAATGAACTGTCCAACCATCAGATGAGTTTCACACAAGTGGCCAGCCCCAAATAGCTCCAGCAGTCTTTATTTATACATCAAAACAAGCATGTTTTCCATACTAACAAACAAGTTTTTCCCATCCTCCAGGGTTAACCTCCGGCAAAAACGAATATGTCAAATATGTTTTATTATCTCCAGCTTTTACATCCAAACATCTTTGAAACCAAAAACAACACTTATCATCTTGCTAGCTTGGCCAAATACTGAGCCAGGTACATCCTGTCTTTACAAAACTAAAAGGTGATAAACAGAGGCACACATTTTCAAGAACAACAATATCACTCAAAACTTAACAAAGCATATTTACAGAAATAGGGGTGAATTACCTCAATCCTGTCAGCACTGAATCAGAACAGCTCCCGGGGTCTAAAGTAACAGCTGGCATCCCCAGACAAGAAACCTGAGAAGCATCAGCTCCCAAGGAATTTTAGGGGAAAATATTTGAGGAAAAAAATGGGGTTTCTGGGAATGATCACATCTGTTCCATGCATGAATGACAAAAGACATTAAAACCACCGAGAGAATAATCAATATTATGAGAGAGAAGTGAGTGTCCAGGCCACACGGTCCCAGCAGTAGTCTACACTGTCCCAAAGACCACTGGTCCTTGCCAAGTGAGACTGTCTCCATGGGCTTTGCTTCATCTGCAGACCTGTTGGACAAGCACTCATATACTGGTCCAAGACTAGGCTGCGTGGCTCCTGACAAAACCTCTTTATCCTGGAGTTGCTGTCAGTTATGGTGTTTATCCCAGCAACAGGAAAAGTACCTAGATTAATGTGGTACCATAGGCTGTGGAATGGTGCCACCCACAGCCAGGGTAGACCTCCGTCATCTTCTGTTAAACCTCTGTGGAAACACCTTCACAGAGATGCTTAGAGGTTTGTCTCCCAGGCAATCCCAAATCTCATTAAGCAGCAGACCAAGATTAACTCACAGGTTCCCCTTATGGAAAACTTGGTATTCAAACAAGTAACTTTTAAGCCCTAATCACCCATTTCTGATCCTCCAAAATCTATTATTCATCTCATAGCACAAAATACAATTGGTCCATCCTTTAAAGACCAGAAAGCTTAAACAGTTCCAAAACTGTTCAAAATCGTAAGTGCAGTTTCTTCTGAGGCTCAGGCAATCTAAATGTGAGCCCCCTGAAAAGAAAACAATGTATGTAAGGCATGGAGTTAGCACAATCATGCTGAAAGGGAGGAATGCAGGCATAACAAAGAAACATCAAGCCAAGGGAAGAAGCAGGGGGCAAGCACCAAATCCTGCCGCTCCCTGTCTGCATCTAGGGATCATGATGGAATCATCCAGACTCCAATAGCCTTGAGCAGCCTCACCTCTACAGCCTTGCCTGTAGATATTTGGCCTCTCTCTTGGGCTGGCTCCACTCAATGCTTCTAACTTTCCTAGGTAGTTTTCCTGTGGTCCTGGAATTCCAACGTTCTGGAGTCTCACTGTCTCTCAGGCTACACTTCTCCAACTCTGTGCAATGGTCTCTCAGGGCCTGCTTGTGGAGAATGCAACCTTGCTCTACATTGTTGGAGCTCAGGGACTTTCCAGAACCTTAACGCAAGCCTTAAAACTCCCTCACCCTTGGGCATCTTCCATGGCTACAAAACAAGCACCATGTGAATACTACTACCAAGTTCTGACGCTAGCTTAAGATGTCACCTGGTCTGCTTGGACTACAGTGAAAGTGGCCTCTCTGTGCACTTGAGACTGACCCTGGGGAGACACTTCTCTTGGTGGCCATTGGGGAGCAGGACATTTCCAGTTTGGGCGCTCAACCTTCAAAAGTGATTTATCTTAAACCTGCTCTAGAAGAGTGCTGCATCTAGAGTCACATTTAGATCTAGGACTGAGCTGGGGGTTATTGTTGGCGATTACTCATCTCCAAGCGTTCTTATGCTTTGCCCTTAGATTGCTGGAGTCAGGGACCTGGGAATTGGGCACAGACTTCTGAGTGGACCTGGTGGACTGTCAGAGAGATGCACTTGGCTCTCGAGGGGGGAGGAGCTTTTCCTCCTGAGCAGCAGTGGAGGCTAGTTTGTGTCCTAGACAGGTGTGGACTCCTCACCTTGCTTCACATTTCAGTGCCAGTCATCAGTTTGGGGCCACTGAGTGCCTGTGGCATTGACAGCATTTTCCTGGAGACTTCTGGCTTCTGGGTGACAGCAATGTCAGCCTAATAATCTCCAAATTACAGTTGCAGAGTTGTGCCTACAAGCCTAGTGGCCATGACTTTATTCCTCTAATATTGATGGTTATGTTGTAGGCTGGAGTTTCCTAAACTCAATACCTTTGATTCACATACCTCATGTAGTTCCTGACTTTGACTGACTTAAGCCCTGTTTTGTTAAAAGAGAAAGAAGAGTTTTGGTGTGTGTGTATGTGTGTGTGTGTGTGTGTGTGTGTGTGTGTGTGTGTGTGTGTGTGTGTGTGTATGCTTATATTATCTCAGTGGATATTCCAGAAGGAATTATCCTTGCTGTACAGGTAAGAAAACATAGGTTTAAGAAAACAGCATTATTAGGTGGGGCATGGTGGTTGAGGCCTTTAATCCTAGTACTCAGGAGACAGGGGCTGACCTCTATGAGTTTGAGGCCAGCCTGTTCTATATATTGAGTTCCAGCACAGTCAGAGCTACATAGTGAGACTCTGTCTCAAAAACAAAAACAAAAACAAAAACAAAAAACCAAATAAACAACTCTCCCCCAAAAAGGAAAGAAAAAAGCACAGCTCCTCCCCTTTCTTCTAAGATGTATAGAATTGGCACCTTAGCACAGTCCCGGCTGCAGATTGTCCTCTGACCTTGCCCCCCAGTCCTGATTAGTTTTTGTCAACCTGACACAAATCTAGATGTAAGAGGTAATCTCACTCAATTGAGGAACTGCCTCCTTCTGCAGTGTTTATCTAATAATTCTTTATCAATAAAAACTCGGGAGTCAGATATCAGGGTAAGAACCTGAATGATCAGAGACATGGTGGAGAAGTGACCATCCTCCATCCAAAAGGGACAAGATTCTCTCTAAGCCCTGCTCTACTACTTCCTGTATCTCTATTTGTCCTCAGTCCTCCAAAACCTCTATGGTTAATTTTGGTCAGTTAGTAGCTGACTCTGCCCTCTGATTCAAAGCAAACTTTATTGTCAGAATTCCATCAAAGTATCACACAACATCCTTCAGATTGTCCTGTGGGACATTTTCTGGATAGCTAAATGATATAGGAGGGTATAGCCCACTGTGATTAGTGCCATCCCTTAGTAGGAGGGCCTGGGCTGTGTAAGAAAGGTAACAGAGCAAGCAATGGAGAGCAAGCCAGTAAGCAGTGTGCATGCATGGTCTCTGTTTCTGTGCCTGTCTCCAAGTTCCTGCCTCAAGATCCTGCCATGACTTCCCGTTATGATTGAATGTAACCTATATGCCAAAAAGAAAAAAAAAACAGCCTTTCTTCCTCCAAGAGGCTTTTGGTCATGGTGTTTATCAGTGCAACAAAGGAGCTAACTAGAACACTCACTTCACCACACTGAATCCTTCAAGTTCCTGTCTCCCTCTTTACTTTGTCCTCCATTGTTTAGAGGTAAGGAAAATGAAATCCTGCCTTGTGTTGCCAAGCTCAGTGAACTCTCCATGTGATTCAACAGAAGAAAGGTTGGGTCTCCCGTCTTTTACCTTGGAAAACAAAACAAAACAAACAAAAACAATAAAAAACAAAACCAGTGCCTAACTTGTTAAAAGGAGGGAGGCGGAGCCTCCGTGTATCCCGAACTTGTATGCTCTTTCTTTTCATCCACATCTTCTAGTTCTAATGCAAGATCAATCCAACAAGTTCTGTGCTTGAAAATCTTCCTAGATGCCAGTTTCCTTTTCTCTCCAGCCAATTCCTATCCAGGTGCCCACCCCCCGACCCCTGCCCCGCCACCCTCCATTTTTCTCTCTCTTCCCTCCTCCTCCCACCCTCCATCCCACTATCTTGATTGGGGATATTGCACCTTCTCTTGGATTAGTGTAACATGGCTTCCTGACTTGTACCCCCATTCTGATCTCATTTAACGTGTCCATGTTGCACATAGTGATTGAGAACAAAATGGATTTTGCTCCTCTGTCTGAAATTCTTGAGTGCTCTTCATCCTATTTGGTGATACCCAAATCTTTCAGCCAAGAAAGAGTCCCAAACTCCAGAGGTCACTCCTCCTCATTTCTTGAACATGGCTCTTCTCCTCCTGTACTAGCTCCTACTAGTACCAGGTGGGGGCAAAGGCCCTCTTTGCTTTGTGTCCATATTTGGACACAATTGTGTCTAACAATGCTTGTTATCTAATAGGGACACACTATGTTTTTACATAAAATAATGGATGAAGGAGAAACGTGATATTGTTTGAGACAACAAAAACTTCAGATGCCAAAATAATGTAAAGGTACACAGGATTAATTCATTGACTGGGGACAGACAGGCTCCATGATCTAGTTACTTACCTCTAGCCATACATCATAGCTGTCCCCAGAGCTGCACCGGTCTGGTCTCCTGGGTGATCTTTAACCTATTTACCACCACCCTACCCATTCCAAACTCAACGTGTGTGTGTGTGTGTGTGTGTGTGTGTGTGTGTGTGTGTGTGTGTGTGTGTGTGTAAGTGTTCCTGTAGAGCCCAGAGTAGGGTGTCATATGTCCTGTTCTATTATTGTCTACCTTATTTCCTTGATAGAGGATCTCTCATTGAGCCTGAACCTTATTCTTTCCAGTAGGCTGGCTAGTGAGCTAGCAGATCCCACTTTCTCTGCCCTGAGGTAACAGGCATGCCTTGTTTTGTTTTGTTTACTTTTGTTTTGTTTTGTATTTTTATAACATGGGCACTGGGATTCAAACTCATATCTGAATGTTTGCACAGCTAGAAGTTTTACTCACTGAGCTATCTCTCCAGCCCCCACCCCCCATTTGTTGTTGTTTAGGCAATACAAGTATAGTGTATTGATTCACTATGATCACGAGATTGTTTTCTGTTATAGTTATCTAAATCGTTTTTTGGCGGCGGGGTGGGGGGGGTCTTGAAGAAAACCTTCAAGACAGGGTTTCTCTGTGTAGCCTTAGCTGTTCTTGGCTGTCCTAGAACTCACTCTGTAGACCAGGCTGGTCTTAAACTCACAGAGATCTGCCTGCCTCTGCCTCTTGAGTGCTGGGATTAAAGGTGTGCACCACTACCACCCAGCCTTATTTATACAATTCTAACCCAGTGAAGTGTTTAATTTTCTTAAACTTAGTATCACTCAGTATTTGAAATATTGTCTGAGTGTTTGGAGTGTACCTGGATTGCTTAAATGTTCATTTCTTCACCACAAACAGTGGTTTTCTTCCCCCATTGTAACATAGGTGAAAGTTAAACCTCTAAGGGCAAGTCTACACTGGAGACCAGTTGTATAACAGGTGGTTTCATTCCAAACAGTCTGGAGCAACCGTGGCCGGAAAGGGAGTATAGCAGAGGAACAAGGAGATAAAGACAGAACATGAGCTTTGCTCCAACATTTACAAGACTAAAGCAAAGCTGGAAAGTCTCCTGAACTCAAGGTCACAGCCATGCTGGGTGCAGGCATTCCTGCCACGGAGAAGTCTGCAGCTGCCACCTCCACAGTGGCCACTACCTGAGTGCCGCATTACCTTTTGTAACTGACCGGAATGACTCACATGAGAAGATTTTCACGGCATCTCTAATTATAACGAGACCTCTGCTGCTTCAGTTTCTGGTCCTCATGCTTCTGCCCACACACGGCAATCAGAAGGTCACAGGCTTGACCAAGAATGAAATACAAATCCAAGTTCACAAATAGTTGGGCTGATTTCAGGAGGCAAATCCTGCATTAAGTATCAGTACTAGACAAAATGCCTTGAAAAACCATGATTCAGAAAAACCAAAGCTGTTCTAATAAGGATTGAATCTGCAACTTGATTTGAGAATGCTTTTTTGGGGGTCCATTTCTTAGCTTCTATAAGAGATGGGCTGTAGCAGTTGGGGTGAAACTGGCTGAGATCACAGGATTGCTACCCTGTCACCCCATTCCTGAGAGAAGGAAGAGTGACTGACATTGCCTAACCGCTGATGTTTATGAGTATTAATGGGCCTCATTTTCATATCTGACACAACAAGATGTAAAACATATGCGTGATGCTTAGCAATGGGGGTCACTTTCGGATGTCTACTGAATAACTTCTTCCTGTCAGCAGCCACATTTTATTCATGGCAGAAACACCCCTCCTAAAGTCTCTTATGCATCTAGGTATCATCTTTGTTCTAGACAATGAATCTGCTTTTGAGAAAAGTACTTGATTTTCTGGCAAAAAAAGAACTAGGCATCTATGCTTTTCCACACCCACACCATCACTCTCCTCTTCTTCCCCAAGGAGAAAAAGCTAGAGCTTCTCCTGTGAATTTGGGGTGAAGAGCCTGGAGTAGACGCCCACAGAATAGCGATTTGACCCTGATGTCTTCTCAGGGCTGAATCCTACTTATCTGAGTAAGTAGACATGGGTTTTCTGCAGCTGATAGTGTGAGAAGCAAAATAGCTAATATCTCGACTCAAGAGTTAGATTCTTTTAAAGCTATCACTATTCTTTGTTCTAACTCTGAAGGCTAAGGCTTAGTATCACTGTTTAATATTTGCTTCTCAAAATCATCCCAGCCATGCTGTTCGCTGGATCTTGAATGGTCGTCTCAAGCATGTTCAGTGGTGAAGGCTGGGATACAGTGACTCTTGGGCAGAGGCAGCCGCACTAGGATGTGGTGATCTGAACCTGCACAGGGTTGCAAGCGAAGAGGAGCATGGCCTACCCTGTAGGATCAATGGTGGGGGCAGGGCTTGGGCTCTGTGTTCTCCATTCTGAGCAAGTGGTTTAGCAACTTGAAAAAAGTTTAGGATTTCAATTAGTGCTTACTGGAGCTTACTGTGTGGTCAGTTCTGTTTCAGGAATTTTCCACGTACACACTTACTGAATCCTTACATTGGCCCTAGCTGGGGGAACACTCGCATCCTGGTTTTACAGAGTTGAAAATGGAGGCCCTAACAGGTTCCTTCATTGGCTGACAATCACACCCTGTTAGGTAGGGTGTGAGACTCTTCTTCCTGTGATGAAATACCTAACAGAAGCAACTGAAGGAAGGGTCTCTTTGGGCTCATAACCTGAAGATAAAGTCCACCAGGGCAGGGAAGGCAGAGCTGCAGGAGCATGAGGCAGTGGTCCCGTGGCATCCACAACCAGGAAGCAGAGAGCAACGCATTCTGGTGCTCAGCTGGATTTCTTCTGTTTAGTTAGGCCAGAAACCCAGCCAGTGGGATGGTGTTGCCCACATTCAGGGAGAGTCTTCCCTCTTCAGGTAAATCTCCCTGGAAATCACCCTCATTGATACACGAAGGTTTGACACACAGAAGTGTGCTTTCCTGGGGATTCTAAATCCAATCAAGTTGATTGACAGTGAAGATTAACCATCCCAGTCAGGATCTGGTCACCTTTTGTTTAATGAGAGGAAGTACTCCTGTGGACCCTTCCATTCCCCGGACTGAGGTCCCTGTTCTTTCTCAAGATGGGTTGTGGGAAGTAAAGAAGAAAGACACATGCATCTTAGTCACTATTCTTTTGGACCACTGAACCTTAAAGGAAAAGGCTCAGTCATGGTGCTTCTGTCCAACTCAGATTTACTCTGAAGAACTACTGGCTTCCCTGACATCTCAGTGACCTGAGGGAAAAGTGGGGGAGACATTTTAATAAGCACACAGGATTGCTCAAGGCAGCTTCATACAACCAAATATGAAGAGTAATAACACTAAAATCATTTCTAGTTTAGCAACATTCTGAAGGCTAGACCACTTGTAGCAGGTCAAGACTGGTTGATTGATTTGAGACAAACTATATTAGTGTAGCCCAGGACGACTTTGATCCTCTTGCCTCAGCCGCCAAGCCCTGGGGCTGCAGACACATGCCGCCACTACTGGTTCTGCACAGTCTTTTGGAGTTAGTGTGGAAACAATAACCTCATTGCTTTTTCTAAGTGTTCCCACTTTCTTTCTTTCTTTTTTTTTTTTTTTTCGAGACAGGGTTTCTCTGTGTAGCTTTGCGCCTTTCCTGGAACTCCGTAGCCCAGGCTGGCCTCGAACTCACAGAGATCCGCCTGCCTCTGCCTCCCAAGTGCTGGGATTAAAGGCGTGTGCCACCACCGCCCAGCTGTGTTCCGACTTTCTAAGGCACAGGTTCCCAATATAAGCCGTAGGACAGGGTGATGCTATTCATGCTTATCAACTTGACAACATCTGTAACTAAAACCCAGGTAGCTGAGGGATTTTTTCTCAGTTAAATCTTTTGAGGTGGAAAGATACACCTTTAATCATATATTTTGAGGTAGGAAGATCTACCTTCAATCTGGGCCACACAAAAGAAGGAAGCTTTTACCGTTTGCCTGCTGACAAGTTCATTTCTTCACTGGCATTACAGCCTACTTCTTCAGGATTCTGGCATATACTGAAAACCAGCTGAGGCATCCAGCCTCATGGACTGAATAACTACTGAATTCTTGGACCTTTTGTTGGTAGACAGCCATTGTTGGACTAGCTGAACCACAGCCTGTAGCCATTCTAATAAATCGTGTGTGTGTGTGTGTGTGTGTGTGTGTGTGTGTGTGTGTGTGTGTGTGTGTATTCTATATGTTTTTCTGACCCTCTGGAAAACTCTACCAATGCATCCAGAATCACGTGACAATCTACTAAGATCCCCACAGCCCTGCTAACTGTCCAAGCAAAGATGTCAGAGAACCTGTAGTGGGTCCAAGGTGACCAGCTAAGGGACTGGGTCCCAGGACCTTCTAGTCTTGAGAGCAGACCCCAGGCAGAAGTGCAGTCTTTCCTCCCGAAAGTGTGCAGAACATATTAATGAGCATCCAGACAGGCATTTGATCTGCATCATCTGGGACATTCTGCAATGATTTCTACAGCAGGTAATTTAATTAACATGATGGAAAGCAAAGCCTGCCACCAACACCTAGGCCACCACAGAGCTTACTGGAGGCAGCTCACCGTGAGACAGCACATGATGACATTTCAAAAGAGGGCCGGAATTAACCGCAAGATGAGGGTTTAATGAAACTCTGATTGAATCAAGGTTTCGGTACCTGAAAGGTGCAATGAATACAAATAGGGTGGCAGGTGGAAATTTTATTAGTGAGAAAAACAGAGAGTGCAGAAGAGAGTTCTGTAGCTTGTATAGTAAAGCAGATGCTTTCAGAATGGTAACAATTATGTATCAATCCCTTGAGTCAGGAATTGAGTTTCAAAGTAAATTCCATTGCCTTTCAAGTATCCAAACACCATTTCTTTAAAGCTTTAACTCGGGAACTGTGATTCTGCAGTGTATACTAGAAAAAGTGGGGAGTGGAGATGTGGCTCAGCCATTAAGAGTACTAGAGCACTTGTGGCTCTTGCAGAGGACACAGGTTCATGCCCCAGCATCTACATGGTGATTCGCAACCATCTATACCTCTGGTTCCAGGGGATCTGATGCCTTTTGGCCTCTGTGGGCACCAGGCAAGCATGTGGCACACAAATATACATGCCGGCAAAATACTCATAGACATAAAAGTAAAATAAAGGACCCTTCTAAAAAAGAAAAAGATGCATTGAGGCACAGTTAGGATCTGTGTTTCTGAAAGTTTTCTGAACCAGTGCCTACAAATCCTTCTTCTTTCACGTACTTGGATCTATATTTGGTGTTGATGTTAGGGATTGAAATAGGCAGTTGCTTTATCACAATGCTCTCCCTTAGCTTCACAGTGTATTTTCTGAATTAGTTTATGAGCTTCCTCAAGATGGGTATCCAATGGTTAAGGACCCTGGGGTCACATGACCTGTATGCTATTCGGCTCCACCATAGGTTAGCTTTATGACTTAAGTTCCTATCATCATTGACCTATTGTTTCTTCATCTGTAAGAAAGAACCCGCCATAGAGGGCTAGAGTGGGGAGGAGCGAGTTATCTGTAGAATTTATAGACAGAGGTCTGGCACATGGTACCATGCACCTAGTGAACACACTATTATGGGGCCAAAGTTCCAGATTTCTGGATTCATACACTTCTCATTTCTTTCACCTGCCCTTTTTTATTCTCTTCTTTTGGGCAATTTCACAGTTAATTAGCACCTCTATCTTATCTAGAGTGACAAAAATAAGGAGAGAAAGTCAAGACCATCAATTTTGGCACTAATTATCACCTAGTTAACATATAAAAAGGCTGAAGGCATCAGCAAAAATGAGACATCAGGCTGTCCACAGATTTATCTGTGTTCTCTCCAGACTACAGCTCTCCCAACTAGCCTGTTGATTCACTTAATTGAAGGATGGCTATCAACAGTATTGGCTGGGGATGCTGGCTGTACATTAGAGTCCGTGGGAAGGTGTTTTGCTGGTTGTTTTTAGTTTTGTTTTTGGATTGTCCTTGCTATGGCCTCACCCCAGATCCATGTCCCTGGGCTTGCCTTTTTGTTGTTTGTTTGCTTGCTGTGTTGTTTGCTTTTGACATTCCACTGTGATCATGTGAAGTGGACTTTAGTAGTTCGGGGAAGTGATCATTGGTAAAGTTCGCCTGTCACGGACACTGGTTGCTTGACTGAATTTCCTATGAAAAGTTCCCTGGTGGACACCGTGTAAACTGGTCTTCCTCAACTGTTTGATTCACCAGGGGAGCTGGTGACTCAGTCTACCTCCTGCCAACATGCACCGCTATGTCTTCTGAAGCGTAACCCTGTTGGGATGGTCTGAGATGGTATCCCAGGATTGTAAATTCTGCTAGGAAGAAATAATCACTGAACTTTGGGGGCCGTCACCACAACATAAAAACATAAAAAAAAGCATCAGCGCCACCATCCAGCCATGCTCATGCCTGTGGGCACTGCCACCCCAATCTTCGGAGCATCCCTCTGCTTCCACAGACTTTTCTGTTATATTTATGTTTTCAAAAAAAAATGGCATCCTTAATTCCATCACAAGCCCTTCCTGGCTCTCCTAATGTTGCTGCTGTTCAGTCCTCTTTCTGAAGTTGGAATGTTCAGTGTCTTCCTCAATATCAATTTCCCCACCACAGTCTGCACAAAACATTTAGTTTCTCAAACCTCACATCCTTGCTCTTGAGTCTGCTTTGTCCTTTCACTGCCCCTCTCCTCCATTCCCAGCTAGTTGAAGGGTCAGCTCCACCAACCATGTCTACGTCTCATGTCTTCTCTGCTTCCCCTGCACAAGCTGCTTCTTGTCTTTTCTGGACTGAAATGTCACCATTGGAGTTCCTCAGTGAATGCCACAGTCGCCCAATCTAAAAACACATTCCCTTTTCCTATTATGGAAACTCTCTGCTACATTTGGCAATTTGCCCTTCCTTAGAGTTTTATTTTATCTATCTAACCTATCTATCTGTCTATCTAAATTTTTTTTTTTGATACAGGGCCTCACTGTATAGCTCAGGCCAGCTGCAAACTTAAGATCTTCCTGCCTCAGCCTACGAAGTATTGGGATTATGCTGTGGACCCATCATACCCAAAGCTTTTTGGAATTTTCTGACCCCATGGTTTTGATGCTAAAGGGGGGTTCTCTCTCAGATTGTCATTCATGGGAAGGTCCTCTGAGTGTGAGGCATCCAGGTACCTTGAACAACTCATCAAATTGTACTGCAGTTATCCTTTATATACGCCCTAGTCATGACAAGAACATGTTTTATCTTCTTATTAAATTATACTGCAATTTTCTTTTATATGCCCCAGTCATGAGAATATATATTTTGTCTTCTTGATCTTTTTAGATCAACACATTTTCAAAAACTGTTGAAGGCTTGTATTATTCCTTGGTTAATCAAGGTTTCCTACTGAAGCATTGACAGATGTTCATAATGGTTGTAGGCATTAGAACTACAGTTTGGGGTTTTAGAATTCCAAGGTCTAATGATCTCAGATATCAGCAAGAGTGCAGTTTCATGAAATGCACACACTGGAATTATGGGAAAGACTTTTCAGAAAGTGATGATGGTTACAGAATTTCAGACTGAGCAATAAAGAATGACAGTTGTGATTGTTTGATAAAGAGAGCAGTGTATACATATTTGCTGAGTTTTTTTGAACATCATTATAGCCATTCTTTTGAATTCTTTGTCTGGGAGATATTCTAGGTCACTCTCATTGAGGTTCATTACCATGAAGTTAGTAATTTGGGGAAGAGGGGCAGACCATATTGTCTAGATATTTTTTTTTCTGTTATTTTTGTTTCTGTGATTAGGGTGGTGAAATCCAAAGTAGAAATAGATGACAAGGATCTTTTCTGAAGTGGTGTGTTTCTCACAGGTGTTGCTGAACTTTTAGCATTATACTATGATGTTATCATCTAGGGATGTATCCACAGGAGGCATGTTGCCCATGGTCTTCAAGTTGGGCTCACCTGATAAGTATTTAGTCTAGTCGTTCTGTTTTGCTTGTATTATTAGGGATACAAACTGAAAAACATGGGCCACTAAGATGGTCTTAATTTCAAATACTTATTGTTATTTCTTAATGGCTTGTGACTTCTAAGTAACTTCCATACTGATGAATTCCATATAATTACACTTAGGATGTAAGATTTGTGAGGCGGGGAATAGCACACAGTAGAAATTTAGTGAAAGAGCTACTTTCTCTTTTCATATGCATATCATTGTTTCCATTAAGTAGCAGAATACTGACAAAAAGATAACTACCAATTATTGTTTATGGAATTGAATTAAATGGGACTGTTATTCATCTGGAAGGCGAATGTTCCCTCAGAGCAGTTGTTTGTGATTACTTTGGAGACCAGAAACCTCTCTGAGATTTTAATGAACATTGCACATAGTCACTACACATAAGCTCTTAAGCATAATTCCAGAGACTTCATAACTCCACTGAAGAGCATTCATTTGCTCTTACTCCAGAGCCACAGGACAAGCCTTAAGCATGCACTATTTTAAAATGTCCCATTTGGAAAAATATCTTTGTTAAGAACCATGATTATTGTCTCCTTAGGCATGCCTACCAGTTTTAACTGAACACATGTTGATACATTTAACCTTTCCAATTTATATCACCAAATTTGATTTTAGAACTAGAGGAGAGAATTTAAGATCTTTTCTAACTGTAGAACTGTCTTGAAATACATGACCCTCTAGGGTTAGAGTCTGTGGGGTGATTGGCCTTCCCCCCAAGGCTGACTTGAGGTTGGGCTAGGCCCAGTGTATGTCCCTCATACTTATTGGATGATTTTAAATAAAATTTCAAAAGCTAAATGTTTGTCCACATAGTTAAATAATTTACTGATAGCCTGGTAGCCTTACAAGCACAAATCCAAGCACAGAGCTTTCAGATGCAATGTGATTTCTGTGTGAATTATTGCAGAGGATTTAGAACCAGCGAGCAAGCTGAACAGTGGGTCTTTGTCTTTCTAGAGAACCCAGAATGCATTGGGGTGCTGGGGCAAGTCAATGGCTTCATCTGTGTAACTTTAAGAGGTGTTCTGTTCACTCTTCACTTGCTATTGTGTCTCTGGGGTAGAATTATTTTGTTCGTTTAGTTTTGTTTTTGTTTTTATTTATTTATTTATTTATTTTGGTTTTTCGAGACAGGGTTTCTCTGTGTAGCTTTGCGCCTTTCCTGGAACTCACTTGGTAGCCCAGGCTGGCCTCGAACTCACAGAGATCCGCCTGGCTCTGCCTCCCGAGTGCTGGGATTAAAGGCGTGCGCCACCACCGCCCGGCTTGTTTTTGTTTTTTACTAGGATGTCTTTCTTCCATAGACCTAAGACACATACATAAGAGACCAAGTGGGAGCCTGAACTGTGGCAACCAATCACCCCTTTTCTACAACCTTCTACCTTTTTCTTCAAGCTGTTTCTGCCCTTAGTCATTTTAAAGGAATCTAAGTCACTATAATTCCTAGCCTCCTCAGGAAATTTATAGATGTTACTGAAATGTAATCCATCCTGGCGTAAAAAAAACTGGGAATGAATTTGGTATTGAAATATGTGCAGACACGAAGAGTTCCCCTAGATGAACGGCTCTTCCCCCTCCACTGTCTTGGAGAACAGCTCAGTGGCCAGACATTTATGTAAGGGCTTTACACACCTGCACAGCCTGGCGCTGGAGAGATGATGGATCGCCCTGGTAGAGCACCCGGTCTTTGTGTGGAACAATGCTGCTTCTTCAACCCTGGAGATCTGCCCTAGCAGCAAGCCTGGAACTGTCCGAGTGAGTCTGTAACGACTAACGATGCTGGGACATCTTCCTTGACACCCAGTCATTTCACCTCCAAATTTGGTTTTTCGAGACAGGGTTTCTCCGTGTAGCTTTGTGCCTTCCCTGGAACTCACTCTGTAGACCAGACTGGCCTCGAACTCACAGAGATTCACCTGCCTCTGCCTCCCGAGTGCTGGGATTAAAGGCGTGCACCACCACCGCCCGGCTCACCTCCAAATTTTAACCCTAGTCTTTTTTAATTCTCTCCTGCTTTTTCCTTTTCTTTTTCACAGTTTTTCACTGAACACTTTCCTTCCTTCTGAATCTGAATTAAGGGCTGTCTAGAGATAAATAATTAGGTAGAATTTTTTTAAAAGTAGAGTGCAAACCTATTGTACCCTGTGAGATCAGCTCTCGGGGCTGCATCCAGGGTTGCAGAAAGAATGTTTTCCAGTGTAGCAGGACTTAGGAAAATGTCTTTGAACACCTTTCTCTCCTTCCTTTGAATCTGCATCAAGGACTGTCTAGAGATAGTCAGGTTGAGTTTTTTAAACTCAAGAGTGCAAACCAATTTTTTTTTTTTTTTTTTTTTTTTTTTTGGTTTTTCGAGACGAGGTTTCTCTGTGTAGCTTTGCGCCTTTCCTGGAACTCACTTTGGAAACCAGACTGACCTCAAACTCACAGAGATCCGCCTGGCTCTGCCTCCCGAGTGCTGGGATTAAAGGCGTGCGCCACCACCGCCCAGCTTATTATTTTTCTTTACAGTAAATCCTAGGCCATTCCACTTTTTAGATTTGGAAACAGAAACGCTAACCTGGGTATCTTAAACTGAGGAATCTTAAAGTAGTTTCCATATTAAAACAAGACAAATAAGTGTGACCATTTTGAAAATTCAGATAATAAGGATTGACTCAAAAATAGTGTACCAAGGCTTCTCTGAAAAGATTGTGCCCAGTGAAATGTAGTTTCTGATGTATTCAGTTCTATTTTATTCCTTAATCAGAATTAAATCTTAAAAAAAATCAGAGGGAAAATGCAGACAACCTTTTGGAACCATGTTTTGCCTTCTGTGTTAGGATGTCGGTGAGAAAGCAGCATTTACCTTCACGGGGCAGAGCTGGCTGAGCTGGGTGAGGAGAAGATGTGCTGTGCAAAGGGAAATGCTTGTGGCTCCAGAGCTGTAAGTATGACCTCTCTCTTTAAAATGGGTTCCGTGGATTATTCTTTGCCACTGTGTATAGATCCAAGAGGAAAGTGAAAGTATAAATAAAGACTATTCATATGGATGAAACGTAGGCAGAGAATAGAAAAAAGACTAAGTTTTTTGTGGACTCGGACTTAAAATCTGAAAATTACCATTTATGAATCTTGCAGGAGGCAGGAGAATACACGAGATAATAGAACAATCAATGTTTTGATCAATGACAGAATCCACTGGGTACGTTCTTGCTTTTGTAGAATGTTTGCAGAGTTTTGAGAACTGAGTGAGAATGGAAATAGACTGCGGTATAATTATTGTCACATTGTTATACAAAATAACCTTTATTCAAGGCCCATCTGAGTTTTCATTCCGTTGGGTATATTTTTAACCCTGAAGATTTTATTATTAATCTTTTTTGGATCGTCCTTTCTCACATGCTTAACTCTTGCAGTGAGATGGTGAGAACATTTGATATCCACTCCAGTGATTCGCGGAGATATAATATGTTCTCATTAATTGTTCTCAAGTATGGTATATCTAAGCCCTTCAGCCGACCCTTCTTGTTGAAAACAAAACTCACACTGTCTGACCAGCATCACCGCAATGCTCTGGCGGACCAACAACTACCATTCTGATCTCTGCTCTATCAATTTGACCTTTAGATTCCAGATGTTCCAGTTTGGTTTCTGCTGATGTGATAAATACCACCACCGCCACCCCCCCAAAAAACAAACCAAACAAGAAACTCTATGTCTAACCTAACACTCACTTGAGTATCAGGTAAAAACTTCGGATTGTGTTCTTAGCAGACCTGTAGTCTCTAATTGCCCAAAAGCTTAGAATGGCACCAGAAAGCATATGAAACCAGTTATAGAGTGTTCCCTGCTTCACAGTAACCCATCTCTTTAATGCCTCTACCAATGTAGTTAGTAAATGCATTTACTTATTTATTTATTACTTAGTTCTATGAGTCTAAAAAGCTTCTGAAACCATACCCACACTGGAGTATGTCATTTAAGTCAAACTCAATCTGTGTTCCCAAACTTTGGCCATTTATATTTGGCTCAGAAAAAGTGCTATCTCCTATTCCCTTTGTGTCAAGAGCTGTGTTGATATTGATTAGCATACATATCTATGGAGGCCTAAATTACTCAGGGTCAGAGAATCTGAGCTTGCTTTACCCAGCAGGGCTGCATAAGGAGATGATTTGACCATGGGCATGGTTTCCAGGTGTTTGGAAGGGTCTATAATTGGTTGTGTGATGTGCTTTGATCTAGCAAGGGGGAGGTCTCTTGCCCTGCCCCTCAGTATTGTTATAAAAAGCCCTTTTGAAGAGGCAGAAGAGGCCATTGTGATTTGATATAGGTCTTTCCAAAGCTATCCTGTGTTTCTGTCTTTCTCCTCTTTGCTATCTTTCTATCTAAAAGTTTCTTACCCCTCTTTCCTCCTCATAGGAACCCTTTAAAAGATGGGAGCTGGCCTACCACACATATCACATTTTCTTTATTGCTCATCCATTGATTAGCATCTCAGATAATTCCATAATTTGGTTATTGTGAATAGTTCTGTAATATACACCATTGTGCAGATGCCACTATAGTATTCTGCCTTTGACTGTTGTGTATATACCTAGAAGCAGTGTGGCTAGTCTTAAGGGAACTCTATTCTTAATTTTTAACAGAAACTTCATATGAATGAAGAGCCACATGCTGGTCTGGGGTTCTTCACTCTGGGCAGAAGAAGAAAACATGGGCCCACCCGGCACCACAAGGCGCTGGCTGAGTGGACCAGCTCCATTGTGCTGAGCAAATACACAGTGGGGTATGGAAGAGAGAGAGAAAGACAGAATGGTTCATGTCCTATGGAGAGAGGCAGATCCAAAGAGGTGAAGGCAGTGAGGAGTGGGCTAGGGTCGGTGCCCTACTTGCCACCAGGGCCACAGTGATATCTGGGCCTGGGGGCTGCCAAGGGCCATGTCTACACCCGAGGCCCTGCCTCAGTCGTGGTCTGTGCTGATGTCTATGGCTCCTGTTACCATTGAAGGCTTAGAGGATAGGGCTGCACAGAGTTTAACCTGCCCCTCACTGGCTGCAACACTAGGGAGGACTGGTCCTACCCCTCACTGGCTGCAGGTCCTACCCCTCGCTGGCTGCAGCACTTAGGAGAGCAGGTCCCATTCCTCACCTGGGTAGTGTGACAGAGCTGACTCTGTTAGTGGGGGTATGGGGGAGCTGGCCTTGAAGGCATAAGAATGGGAAAGCTGGTCCTGCGCCCCTTGTCTGCCATGTAATGGTGTGGGTGAGGGAAAGAGGTCCCACCCCACCCCACCCCACCCCTCTCCATCTGCAGCAGGCAGGAGAGCAGATCAGCCCCTCACCAACTGCAGCACCAAGGAGAACAGGCTTTGCCCCTCACCTGGGCAACACAGTAGAGCTTTAGTCCATCTTGACTTGCTGCTGGCGACGGCTAGGGTGAGCCAACCCCGAGGTCACGGGCGTGGGAGGGCTAGTCCAACTACTCATATGTCATGAGGCAGTGTGGGGGGAGGATACCTCCCCCTGCTCTTTGTCCCTTGCTGCCTGTAGCAGGTGGGAGAGCAAGTTCCTGGGTCATGAGAGTGGGAGATCTGGTCCTGCCCCTCACCAGCTGCAGCACTCGGGAGAGCGGCCCTGCACCTAGCCTGGGCACCACAGTAGTGCTGACTCTGTTGGCCAGGGTTGTGGGTGAGCCACACCCAGGGCAGGGGAACAAGAGAATCACCCCTCCCCTTGCTGTTTACTGCATAGGGTGAGCTAGCCAGGGAGGTGCTAGGGAGCTCACCTTGGTGTTGAGAACGAGGGAGAGCTGGTGGGCTGACCCACCCAGCAACCACCCAGGCCTAGAACCACGGCTATGAGTTGACTCACCCCAACGTCCATCCCATCTACGATCTTCTGGAGCACGTGAAGGGGCTGGCCCTGCATACCCAAAGTTTCAGGATCTCCATGACACAGGACAACAATAGGATATACAAAAGGAGCCCCAGTGAGAACGCAGTATCTATGGTATAGCAGAATCTATGGTATAGCATAAACCAGAGGCCTCGAACCAGACCAACGGCTCTTGGCAATGAACGCCTGTAAGACGGACTAAAGGGTAAACCGTGACTCTCTCTGTCACACTACAGTTTCCACGACAAGATTTTTCTTTTTTGTCCCCTCTCTTTATTTTCTTTTAAATATTGTTTTGTTTTATCCTGGGGAAAGGTTACAGGGGCAGATGGGAAGGGATGAGGAGATGAGTGGGATCAAGCTGTGTGATGTGAAATCCACAAAGAATCAATTAAAAAAAAAGTTAAATCAGAAGGGGAAAAAAGGCAAGTTAGTCAGACTTGCTGACTCCTGTTTATCCTAAGTATAGGTTGAGCCGATGTGTTTACATTTTTGTTCAGCTAGAGATACTTGCTTCTCCCTTAAGTTGGTCTTCAACCTATGATTTTCTTATTTAGTTTTAGTGTTTATAGTTATATTTTACTTATTAATGTCTAATTTTATTCTACTGTGACCAGAGAACATACTTTATAGCTAATTTTTATAAATTTGTTGAGACTTGATTTATATCACAGAAAATGGTCTTAATAAATGTCCTATTCTAATTAAGAAATAATGTATAATCTGCTATTATGGAGTGGAATATTCTATAAATATCTACAAGGAAAGAAAAGAAAATCCATAAATCTTTCCATAGCATCTAGATTAATTCACATTCCCACCAGTGGAGTTTGCCACTTTTTACCTCCATACCTTTGAACAGAAGTTCTTTTCTTGACTGTAACTATTCTAACTGTGATAAGACAGAACCTACGGAAAGTTTTTATTTGTATTTATTTCCCTGGTGGCTAAATGTGTTGAGCATTTCCTCATATATCTTTTGATCATTTATAATCCATCATTTGAAAGATGCCTATTCAATTCTATTAGCCATTAGTTAATGTAATTTTTACTCTTACAAAAACGGTGTAGGTATTAGGTGAAGAGTTGGCAGCTTTATCACGGTCCCTCTTCACTCTGTTGTGTTTATTTCCTGAGTTACTGCAGTCCTATTCAGAAAGTTCTTGCCTGTGCTTACAGCTTAAAGTGGTCTCCTGATCCTTTCTTCTAGTGGTTTAAAGTTTGAGGTCTTCAGTCCATTTTGAGTTTTGGATTTAGCTTCATTCTTCTGCACACAGATACCCAGTTAGCTCAGCACTATTTATTAAAGAGATGATCATTTTCCCAGTGTGTGTTTCTGTGTAGGTTCAGAGGAGCCTAACAGTTTGGGCCCATTCCTGGATCTTCAGCTCTGTTCCATTGCTTACATGTCTGTCTTTGTGCAAATACCATGGTGTTTGGGTTATGATGGTTTTATGCTACATTTTGAAATCAGGTATTATGCTGTACACAGCTATGAAGAGTGCCATTGGAATTCCAACATGGAGAAGAAATATGCCTTTCAGATACAAACCAACAAATCCAGAACTCTGGTTTCCAACCACCTCCACACATTCCAGACCAATGTTCACCTACAATATTCCCCACAGGGGTGTCAGACAAGGCAGAGTCTTTGCTCCAGAGACCAGTCATGTTAGTGCTCACCCAGCCTTCCCATTCCTATTAATGAAAACTGTAGTAAGGTTCTTGTACATACTTCTTCCTTGTCACTCCAAACTGATCCTTGGGCTTCCTTCTATGGTTCCTGCAGCATTGTGTGTCTTTTCCTTAAATCTCTGAAAACAATAAACTATTCTTTCCATGGTTATCGACTCTTGACCCATTGGCCTTATTATACCTCCATTCTAAAATTAACCTTACCTTTTAAACAAGTGTTACATTATCCATGAACTTGATGATAATATCCGCTGTCTTTCCATGGTTGGTTCTGTAGTGACAGCTAACCTTCACAGACACGATCAAAGACAAAAATTATACATTTAAGGACAACATAATCTTTGACTCCATCAATAACTCAGAAAAATAAGTTCTCAAGAAATGATTTGGTAGCTTGACTAGAATTATTATTGAAGTCCTGGAAGCTTAGTGGAGTGAGTATGCCCTGTCCCCTGCCACCTTGGGGGCAATCACTATTCACCTGGTGTTTAGTTATACCAGGACTGATGCTTTTGGGTAACTGATTGCTTAGTTGTCATTTTGGGTTTATTTCATTTTGTGCCAGATAAAAGCTGTGCCTAACTGTGCAAAATTTAAAGTTTTACAAGAAAGAAGTTGATTAGGTAAGCCGAAAGCATTACCACCAGACTTTTCTAATTAAGGTTCATAAAGAAAGAATGTGAAATAATTCTAACCTATTTTTCTCTTCTCCTCCACAAAAATTCATAATAATAGAATAATAACAGGTTTCAGGATAACAAAACAGGAACATCTCAGGGTTCCTTTGAGTAGTTCAGAACTTAAAAATTAATATAGGGTTAAAGTTTGACATGATGAATTCTATATTAATTATAAATTAATTACAATATACTAATTATACTAATTAGCTAAATAGAAGGAAAGAAAATTATAGATATCTATAACAGCTAGAGTTCCACTCTGAGTCAGACACAGAGACCTTTTCTCACTCCTTTATGATGCTCTGCTTCCAGTCCCAAGGGGGGATGAAGGCAAGAGCTCCCTGCCAGTGCAGTTATGTGGCATTTATGTAGAAAGTGGCTAGAAAATATACTAAATCTACCTTTAAAGTACAAGAAAATGACCATTGGAATTAACGAAAGTGGAAAAAAATAGTGAGATACTTGGCTATTTTAACATTTTAATCTCTTTCAAATAGGAAATACTTTTAGAAATGAGGATTTGGGGGCTGATGATGACTTAGTGGTTAAGAGTACTGTCTGCTTTTTCAGGTGTTCAAGTCCCAGCACCTACATGGTATCTCACAACTATCTGTAACTCCAATTCCAGGGTATCTGATGCCCCTCTTCTGGCCTCTGTGGGCACTGCACACACAGGCTGTATATATATATATATATATATGTGTGTGTGTGTGTGTGTGTGTGTGTGTGTGTGTGTGTATATATATATATACATATACATATATACATATATATATATATAGGTAGGCAAATACTCATACACATAGAATACAAATAATAAGTCTTAAAAAATGAAATCAGGATTTTACATGTTTTTAATTTATTCTATGTGTCTTTTACATCATGTATCTCAATCCCATTCATTTCCCTATCCCTTTACATCTACCCTCTGCCCCTGTACTCCCCCCCCACCCCGCCAAATAAAACAAAATTTAAGAAAAAAAGGTGGGGGGGGGAAGAAAGAGGGAAAAATTAAAAATCTCGTCAGGGGAGCTGCAGTATGACACAGTGAGTCACACAGTAAACCCCTTTGTCCGTGATTCTTTACTTGCAAGTGTTCACTGTAGAGTCATTGGTCTGGTTCGAGGCCTCTGGTTTCTACTACACTATCGATGCTGGGTCCTCACTGGGACTCTTCTTGGGCATCCTGTTGTTGCCCTGTGTTGTGGAGATCCTGCAGCTTTGGGTCTGCAGGTCAGGTTCCTTCACATCGTCCGGCAGATTGTAGATGGGGTAGATGATGGGGCAGGCCACATCATAACCCTGGTTCTGGGCCTGGGCAGCTGTAGGGTTGGCTTGCCTGCCATTTTTCCCCTGTCTTCACTACCAGGGTCAGCTCTCCAGCATTGCCTCAACTGATTTACCATTTGCAGCAAAGAGTGAGGGATGGGGCCAGTTCTCCTGCTTTCACACCCTCAGGGTCTGTTCTCCCACACCTACACCATCAGGACCAGCTCTATTGTGTTGCCCAGGCAAGGTACAGGGGCCACTCTACCCAGTGCTGCAGTTGGTGAGGGGCAGGGACAGCCCTCCCCACTCTTATGACCTCAGAGACAGCTCCTCCATCTGTCTCAGGTGTTGATGGGTGTGGGGTGGGGGAGGTGTCTTTCCTCCACCCATGCCACCACATGTCAGATGAGTAATGGAGACAGCTCTCTCTTGCTCACAACTTCAGGGCTGGCTCACCCACACCTCTGTCAACAGAATTGGTTCCATTGTGTTGCCCAGGCTAGGTGCAAGGCCTATTCTCCCGAGTGTTGCAGCTGGTGGGGGTCAGAGATGGCTCTCCTGTTCTTATGACCACAGGGCCGGTTCTCCCAACTGCCTCAGGTGTTGATGGGGTGGGGCAACTCTCGCCTGCCCATGCTGCCACAAAACAAGCTGAGTAATGGGGACAGTTCTCCCATGTTCACAACTTCCGGGCTGGTTCACCCATACCTCTGCTAACAGGGTTGGCTCTATTGTGCTGCCCTGATGAGCTGCAGGGCCTGTTCTCCTGAGTGAGGATTTTACATGTTTATGAAAGCATAAATGTAACCCACTTCTGAGATGCATCATTGAATCAGAAAAGTTTCTTAGTGCAGTAGACAGTAGTTAATTTAGAAACTAAAGTACAGAGAAAATGTATCTGTGGTCACTAACCCTCAAATGGAGTCATTTTATCACACCTCCCAAGGCTCAGCCTCAAATGGTGACATCTATATCACACACACCCCTTGCTCAGACTCCAGTGAGGACATCTATCTCACATCCCCCCTTGCTCAGCCTCCAATGGGGGCATTTATATCACCCCCCCCACACACACACCAAGGCTTAGGACCATCATGGAAGAGGGAGCAGGAAGACTGTAAGACCCAGAGGCCAGGGAGGACCAGAGTATGAAAGGTGAATTTGACGGAAGTGATATTAAGACTCAATGGGGAAAGATGACTCATACAATTAATTCAACAATCAATTATTCCAATTATTTTGTTGCATAGATTATCATATAAAATACATTTAAATATTCACATCATGTAGTACTAGTAATTTCAGAAAGGTGTAAATATCTTTAACAGTACTGAAGATCTAAGAGAGGGCCTCATATATGACAGGCAAACACTCTACCACTGAGTTAGAGCTCCACAGCCCCAATTGTTATAAACTTGAGCTAAGAACAATTTCTTTAATAAGACATTAATTCATAAATATATTAAAACCATTCTCTCCGTGACTTACTAAGAGAAAAGGCCCAACGATACTGAAAATGGTAAATGCCAGAGAGAAATGCTGAGCCAAATCACCTGCCATTTTCCGGCTTAGGCAACGGCTCCAGTGAGCTATCTACACCAGAAAACCAGTGAGCAGCAGAAACTTCCAGTGTGGGAAACAGGTACTCTCCTCCCTGTGCCCCGAAAAATAACCAACAAAAGCTATAGAAGAAATCAAAGAAGACAGAGACAAAACTGTCAAATGAAATGAGAAACAGCCTAGTGCAGAAGAATCCAGGAGCCTTAAATGGGACAGAACACTCAGAAGGAAAACGTGGCAACAGAAATGGAAGAACCGAGTGGAAGACAAGAAGCAATCTCTTCGAAACAGTAGATAAAAATACAAAAATGAGCATTACAGAAAGAAAGAAAGAGGCCAGTACAGAAGGTTTAACATCTGAAAGGTAATTCCCCAAAATGGGAGGAGAGACATTATCATAGATACTGATATAACTAAAGACAGTTCTCCAGAACAGAAAATCCTTGAGGAACCCAGCAGTGCCCCGCGTAAAGATTCCCATGACACCGTGGTGCCTACCCTAGCACTGGGTTCAAGAGAAGTTTTGAGACTCCTCTCACATCTCCCAAACCAAATATAACAACAACACAAAACAATATCGAGTTCAGGGAATCTGCTTCACAGAAATGAGCACCTAAAACCAGACAGTGGAATCTGCCACCGTGAAACAAGAAATCAGTTTATGGATTCAGTTTATGAGAGAGCCAAGACAAAGCCTGTGAGTAAAACTGTGAAGTGGACTCAGGGAGGAAGGCAATCAGGATGGAATCCAGAAAACTAAAGGGGAAACTGGTATCTGAAAGGACCAGGCAGACACCATAACAGGCTGTCAGTCTTCTCTCAGAGATCAGGCCTCAGTTTCAGTTTCCTGAGACTTGAGCAAGCAGTTTCTGAGAGGGCCATGAACAAAAGACACAGTTCTTGCAGTAGCTCCCTTTCTGCACGTACTCTGCTCAAGGTTCAGCCAATTGTTGACTGTCTAGGACCCCTCACCAACTTAGAGCTATGTGCATGAGTCAAGGACAGAGCCTGGGCCACTGAGTCAGCCCCCACAGTCAGTATGTGCTAGGCCAGCCAGCCTCCATGGCAGTTCAAGGACAGAGCCTGGGCCATTGAGTCAGTCCCCACAGTCCGTACATGCTAGGCCAGCCAGCCTCCATGGCAGCTCAAGGACAAAGCCTGGGACTTGTTTAGCCCTGCCCAAAAATGGTAACTGTAACCCCCAACTGACCCTAGCCAATTAAAAGTTACTAACATGATGGCCACTCACATAAACCAATCCTGAGTCTGTTCCTATATAGTCTGTAGACCCTAAGTCCCCCTTACTTTAAAAACCCTGCCTCATTGCTACCTGGGGTCTCTCCTGCTCTGCTGCTGTGTCAGACGGACCAAGAGTTCCGAGTTACCTTGTAGTAAAGACTCTTTGCTTTTGCATCGTATTCAGTCTCTTGGTGGTCTTTGGAGAACTCTGGGTACAACAGTATCTTCCTGAATTAAAAAAAAAGGGGGGGGATTGTTTCTGGCGGGGGGCGGGGAAAGGGAGTGGGTTGGTTTTGTTTCAGTTTTGCAAACTGTTGGTGCATAAAAGTCAGTCAGATCTTGCAACCCAAGTAGAGTAGCATGGGAAGCGGAGTGGGTTGGGGAGCAGAGTGGCATGGGAAGCGGAGTGGGTTGGGAAGCAGAGTGGCATGGGAAGCGGAGTGGGTTGGGAAGCAGAGTGGCATGGGAAGCGGAGTGGGTTGGGAAGCAGAGTGGCATGGGAAGCGGAGTGGGTTGGGAAGCAGAGTGGCATGGGAAGCGGAGTGGGTTGGGAAGCAGAGTGGCATGGGAAGCGGAGTGGGTTGGGAAGCAGAGTGGCATGGGAAGCAGAGTGGGTTGGGAAGCAGAGTGGCATGGGAATGCATGTGGAGAAAGAAGATCTGGGAGCCCTGGGTGTGCTACGGGTTAAAGGTTGAGCAGATACAGAATGAACAGTCAGGAAGGCCAGGAATGGACCAGGATGGAGTGTTTCTAAGAAGACCAAGAAGGCACCGAAGGGGAGGCCATCATAGTGTCAAGCTGTTCAGACCAGTGATATGAGAGGCAGCCTGGTGGGATCTGACTGTGCAGGTCAAAGAACATGGAGGAAGGGGAGGGGGCAGGGTGAGGGATGCAGGAGGCAGCTTATCCTAGGCTGGAGATGCTTGGGCCCAGTTCATCCCTCAAGGGTTCCTGTGCAGACACTTAGCCCCCTGTGGATGTATCAGACTACAGAGATGCAGTCTTTAAGATGTGAAAATTAGATCTTTAAGAGGGATTAATCCTTTTTTTCTCAGAAGAAAATTAGGTCTCATGGGAGTACGTTATCACCCTCCACCATTCAGCCAATGTTGTAAAGCAAATGTATTTCCCCACCTGCTCTGCCATTTTGCACCCTATCTTGTCTGTGACTTCTTTTGCACATGCAGCTCAGGGCTCTTCTATGCACTATCACCATGTGATCTCATCTATGGTGTGAGAGAGGCACAGGGTCTTTCAACTAGTCTCATTTCCAGAGCAGTGAGCAACTTTTCTTCCACAAAGTACATAGCTTTGAATAGTTTGCCATAGCAAGGAAGGGTGGACTAAATCAGAAATGTAAGCCATTGGAACTGCTTTTGGGAACAGTGTGGATGTTCAGCTGGGTGACTGGCTTCCACATTTTACACCAGGGTACTCTTGAGGAATGAGGGGATAAGATTTAGATGGAAGGCTAGAGGGAAGAGAAACAGAAACACAAGATAGCCTCGGGAGGGCCTAGATCTTTATCCACTGGCCCCTTCTCTCTCTTCTAAAGGGATATTTATAGGAATGCCAAGGAGTGGAACAAAAGACCTCCCCCCCAGCGCAGCCAAGTGCAGACCCTTTCCAGTCACCTGGTAACCATGCACATGGTCAAGCAATCCTCTAGTGCAGCTCTGCTGGGTAAAGCAGGCTCAGATCTCACTAGGAAACCTTCGTGGGCCTCCACAGCACAGGCCAATAGACAAGGAAAATGGTGACGATTCAGGAAGGCTAGAGGAGTACTTGCTGGAATGCGAGCCTCGATGAAGCACGGATGAGCAGATCCAGTGCTCAGGATTATTAGCCCTGGATCCATCATGGTGTCTCATCATCGCAACAGAAGGGGAAGCCGAGTGTGGGTTTGGATGTCATTTAAGAAAATATTAAATATTGAAGTATCGCTGTTAAAATTTGGCTCAAACACAGATTGATGATAATGAGAAGCAGAAACAGAAGCAGAGCTCACAGACATGAGGTCAAAGGGATTGTAATCTTCACTGCAGTGTTGTTTCATTTGATTTTAAATTTATTATTTTTGAGAACTCCATACTTGTGAGTATTGTACTTACATCATTTCACCCTTCTCTCTCTCCCTCCATTGCCTCTTCCATCCCTCACTTCTAATTTATGACCTCATATTTTTAATTATCAGTGTTTAACACACACACACACACACACACACACACACGCATACACACATACACACACACCAACACGCGCGTGAATGACCTACTGAGTTCATTTAGTGTTGCTCATATGCACATGTGTTTAGGGCTGACTAATTGGGATTACATAACCTATTGGGGAGCTCATATCTGGGTATTTCTAGCTAATGCAAATATTATAATTTAAAAATAATTTTTACTGCTTCTCTTATTTTCAAGGTATCAGGTGGCATCAAAAATACTTACCCAACTTTTCTTCTCCCAGTAGTCATGTCTCAAAGAGTTTGTGCTACAAGTACTTTTACTGTTATCAGTATCCAGACCTCTTATTCACCCTGTGCCTAAACTATATCGGAAGGCAATGAGAACACTTGAAGAAGAGCAGAAGTAAATTATATTTCAGTGCAGATGGAAGGAAGGGTACATAACCAAAACAAGCACAACGTTGGCATCGATCTTTAGAATACTGTCAAGAGAGTTGAAGCAACCACAGCTCTCACAGGATGCAGATAGAAACACGGTGCGTGTTTTTGAGTTACGTCCAACCTAAGAGAACTAGGGAGAGACCAGTTACCATTGGGAAGAAGAGTGTTGATGCCACTGTTAGTGATGTGTCGGTGGCTCGTTCTTTGAAGAGGATCTGAGGCTATTCACAAACATGCAGTGAAGAAAAGTCATTTAAATATGAAAAAAACGAAAGGAAGCAAGGATAAGAAAATGAGAGGAAGCCAGACACACAGGAAGCACCCAGATGCTGGTATTATGACCTTCTTCATTTCTCTGGAAATAGGTCTAAAATTAGTCCCCAAAACAATGAGTCCACTGGGTCTCAGTTCTAGAATCCAGGATTGAGTGAAAAGATACCAAATCAATGCAGTGCCTAGGCAGGTCACTGTAAACAGGACTGCAGGAAGACGTCAAAGCAAGGAAGAAGGACTGCTGTGTCAGTGTGTGCAGTGAAAACACACACATACACACACACACACACACACACACACACACACACACACACACACACGAGAGAGAGAGAGAGAGAGAGAGAGAGAGAGAGAAACAGACAGACAGACAGACAGACAGAGACACGCACACACACACAAAGTCCCACATACACACATGTGTACTTACACAAATACACATAAACACATCCCATGCATGCACACATATACATATATACACTACAGAAGTAAAGCAGTGTATCTAGAAAAAAAAAACATAAGTCAAGGAATAGAAGGAAACAAAACACACTTGCTTATACTTATAGAGTAACTTATTGGAACTATTTAATAAAACAAGAAAAGATAGAATTAAACTAAAAGAGATAAAAGATATTCTAAAACTGAAGGGAAATACAGAAGTGGAATGATTTAAAAATAAAATTAAAACAACAAGGAAAAGAGCAGAAAACATTGAAATCGAATTTGACAAAGGGAGGGCTTAAGGTTATTATGAAAATTAGGATAGAAAATGCAAGTAGTAAAACTAAATGGAAAAGAGAGAAGAGGCAGAGGACAAGAGCATACACCAACATTAAAACAAGGATCTCCTTGACATAACACAACAAACGAAATGTAAGAGGCAGCTAAAGACAGAATGCAAAAGAACAAAATGAATATTTAATGATTAAGAGATTACTGTGTTCTGGAAGTTTTGGATTCAGACTGATCCCCAATGACATTAATTGGAGCTAAGCTACTAAACTTTGAAGATAAACAAAGCATTTTTAACACACGCAGAGAGAAATCAACATCACCCTGTAAGGCGGTGTTTGGCCTTGTGTTTCCACAGTGGAGAGAGTGGGGTAGATCACCTCAAGACCAAAGGGTTCCTGGCAAATGAAGATGAAGTCCAAAGGGAAGAAGTGGCTTTCTCGGACTCCAGCACTCATAGCTCCTGGAAACACAACTGTGTGGGCTGCAGAGACAGCTCAGTGGTTAAGAGCACTCACTACTCCCTCAGAGGACCTGGGTCTACTTCCCAGTACTCATACAGCAGCTCACAACCATCTTTAACTACAATTCTCTGGGATTCCCACACTCCCTTCTGTCCTCTGTGACCAAACACGCACACATACATGCATGTGGTGCAAAGACATATATGCAGTCCAACACTCATACATATATAAATTAAAGGATATGTATTTGTTAAAAAGAAAAACAGTTTAGACAGGATTCAAAATTAATGACTCAGGAAGGGAGACACCAAGGGTCCAGGTAATGATGAGCAGTCAATTTGATTGACTACTGAATGGCTCCTATGCCAATATGGGAATTATGTTTTCTGAGCAATATGTAAAGGTTATTAGCCTGAAAAACTAAACTAAGACAGAAATAAAAATCTTGGAGAAGGTAAGGAGGGTGGGAGGAGTTTGGGAGCATAAGAGGAATGGTGAATTGCAAACCGTGAAGGCTCTCTCATAAACATTCTCTCCACTCAAGTCTCAAGACGCATTGAATGGCACCAACTCTGAGAGTTACTCCCCAAGAAGCTGTTGCAGATCACATCAATAAGAACAGATTCATTAGCTTTTGGAGCTACTGAAGCTGACAGATCCATAAGCTTTTAGAGTCAGAAAGGCTAGGAGATCCATACGCTTTTAGAATTAGCATGATTTATCTGGGTTAGCTGATCACAAAAGAAAAGTGGGGCCACTCAGTACCTGTCTGTGCTTTCATTACCTTGAGACAGAAGGGGAGAGCTCAAACTAGAAGGATACCACAGGAACACGTTGCAGCCCAGCACAGAGCTGAGGGTTTGTAGAAAATGTAGGGTCACCTACAAACAGCATTGCTATTTATAGAAGAAGGCTAAAGCCATCCCAGAATCCCAAAGGAGCAGCAGGCTCTCAGCCATCCAAAAATCTGATAGAGGAATCCTGGGGACTAGGAAGGCTTTAAGCACAGGAGATGTGAAACGTATGCCACTTTGAGAAAGATGAAGTAGGAAAATTTGGAATATACATTAACAAGCTTGAGGTCTGGAAAAAATCATCGAAGAGGCTGCTGCGTGGTATGTGTACTTTAAGAGGAAGGGCAGCCACTTTTGATGACATTTTCACATTTATCCAATTCAGCACTCAGAATAATTCTGTTAGATGAACATTGTTCTGAGCCCAACAGACAAATGAGCACATGCCCTGTGTCACACATTTAATGGATGCCTGAAGTAAAATTTAATCCAGGACGTGTTGTCCTTTCTGAAAGAAAAAAAGTATTGGGTAGATGAGTTGACCCAGTTTTATCGAGGAGACTGGTCAAACCATCTTTAGTGCTTTTTGTAATGTAGATGCTTCTGTAACTTTGTAGAGACTAGTACATCCTGGAAGCCTGAGACCATACCTTAAATAGTTTTGCAGTTTTTGTCCTTTTCTTTTGATAGACTTTTCTGGGAGATAGGTGATCAGAAATATTTGGTGGGAAGCCTGCTGAAACCAGAGGGCAATCTCCAGAGCTAAGCAGCGGAGTGCTGGCCCATTAGACACACTCCTCGGAAACTTCATGAAGACACGAAAAGAAGACAAGCTTATCGAGTTTGGTGATGACAGAAAGTTGGAAGAGGAAGTGAATATGATTGATGATACAATCAAGATTCAAAATGTTCTTGACAGGTTGGGATGATAGACAAAAACTAAATGTTCTAGTTCATATTTACCTTCCGATACTCAAACCCCCAAGGAGGGAATGGGAAATGCGGCTTGGCAACAATCTATGTGAAAAACAATGTCTATAACATAAGCAAAGAATTCAATGTAGTTGCTAAAATTATATTTAATTTGCATAGATATGACAGTGACATGCAAGACAAAAATAATAATTGAACTTGGGTTTTGTGCAGATTTAGTCACAGCTGAAATCTGGACATTCAAATTTAGGTGAATTTATTGACAAATTCAGAGCCTCCTAGGAAAGATGGCCAAGAAGGGGAGACATGGCCTTCAGATGGATCTGAGGAACCAGGGAGATCTTGGCCCTATAGTTGTCTGAAGGGCCACACAGTAGACAACTGCCTTCCAATATTTGAGGGGCAGATGTCCATAGTGTGAAGCATGTCAAAGTCTTATCCAAAACTAGGAGATTTGCTTAATGTTGAATTGAGAAGAAGAAATGGAAGAAAGAAGGAGGGAAATTTTCTGTTGATAAAGAAGAATTATCTCACAGATTCATCCACTGGAGACATTGGCTAGCTTTTAACAGGCCCCGGAGTGCTCACTTAAGTGTGACTATGTAGAGAAGATTTCTGTATAGAAAACAGTCAAGAACATCTCTTTAGTTTTCATTTACATCTCACTGATGGCTAAGGCTGTTCAATCTTTCCTCATATGCTTGCTTGCTTACTTCATCTTTTGACAACTGTCTGCTCATTTCATTAGTTTGTTTATTGATTGAATTATTTGGATTCTTGGTGGTCTTTTAAGTTCTTTACATATTTAAGAATTAGTGCTCTGTCAGGTGTAGAACTAGCAAAGCTATTATTCCATTCCGTAGGTTGTCTCATCAGCCTGCCCCAGCCAGAATGACCGTCAGCAGAAAAGAAATGTCAACAAATGCTGGGAGGGAGGAAAGGGGGATCTCTGTCCACTGCTGGTGAGACCTCAACTGGTCTAGCCACTATGGAAATCAGCATGAAAGTTCCCCTAGAAAACCAAAAAAACAAAAACAAAAACAAAAAACAAAAAACAAAAAACAAAAACAAAAAAAACCAACAAAACAAAACTACTGTATAGCCCAGCTGTCCCATGCCTGGGTAGGCATCTGAAAGAGTCTTTTTTTTTTTTTTTTTGGTTTTTTTCGAGACAGGGTTTCTCTGTGTAGCTTTTCGCCTTTCCTGGAACTCACTTGGTAGCCCAGGCTGGCCTCGAACTCACAGAGATCCGCCGGCCTCTGCCTCCCGAGTGCTGGGATTAAAGGCGTGCGCCACCACCGCCCGGCAAGACTCTTAATCATCACATTAGAGATGCTTACACATCCAGGTTTATTGCTGTACTGTTTTCAGCAGCTGAGAAATGGAAATCAGCCTCCATATATGTGGTGGTTTGAATAGAAATGACCCCCATAGGTTCAAATATTTGAATGCTTGGCCATTAGAGAGTGGCACTTTAGGAGGTGTGGTCTTGGAGGGAGTTTGTGTGTAGGGGTGGGGTGGGATTGAGGTTTCAGAAGTCCAAGCAAGGCCCAGTGGCTCTCTCCCTTGCTGCTGTCTGAAAATCCAGGGGTAGAATTCTGAGCTCTTTCTCCAGTACCATGTCTGCCTGTGTGCTGCCATGCTCTCCACCACGACAGTAAGGAACTAAACTTCTGCGACTGTAAGCTAGTTCCAATGAAATGTTTTCTTTTAGGAGAGTTCCTGTGGTCATAATGGCTCTTCACAACAATAGAACATTGACTAAGATAATACCTATCAAGAGATGAATGGTTAAAGAAAATGGGGTTTATATCCACAATGAAGTTTTACTCAACCATGAAGAATCAATCATGTCATCTGTAGGAAAAATGTGTGCATCTTGAGATTATCAGAATTAATGAAGGAAGTCAGACTCAAAGATAAACCACAGGTTTTCTCTCATTTGTGGATCCTAGATCTTACACAATAACATGAAATTGTATATATCATATGAAATAGAAGTAAGGCTGTGTGAGCTAGTGGGACTAATAAGAGGAAGTGGATGGAGGAAATGTAGGGAGGGAGTGAAAGAACGTGGTCAAAGTGCATGATATCCTTGCATGAAAATTGTCTTCAGGGAACCCACCACTGTGTACAATGAATATATACCAATGAACGTTTAAAAAAAAAAAGTTCCTCTGGTTCCTCCCAAAGGACTTCTACTGTGGCATAGGGAGGAACTTGATGCCTCATGAAGAATCTCATTTGCTGTCTCTACCACACACTTGTTTTTTCCTTTAACTGACCTAGCATTCCCTTCCCGCCATCCATTTCCTTCTGGGAGCAAATCTGTGTTATCTCATCTCTCTGTTGAGTATGCTATTTTATAATGTACATATCAAAGAAACTATTAAAAGTCAACTTTTTCTCAGGGATGAGAACTATGGAAAGAATTGGCCATGAAAACTATTTGAAATCATTGACACAGAGCACATTTGTCTTTATGTGAAATATCTCCATGCAGGTTTCTTCCTTTTCAATATAAAATCAGTTGAATTTTTTTCTCAATTGTAGTAAGTTGCTAATGGCTACCAACAGTAGCATGAAACAAATCACTCATTGCATGCACTCTGCAAATGCTTGCTGGCTTTTAACAGACAGGCATTTTCAGAGAAAGGCCCAATGCAGCCCTTGAAATCCAGCACATAATTAGATTGCTCACTTTCTGGCAAGAACAAAAACTTCTAATTAATGAGGTCTGCAATTTTCTTTAGGAACTAGTTACACATCCCACAGAAGAGTCCTGGAAGGGTCGTGGAAGGGGTTGCTCTTCCAGTGCGTTCCATCAGTAGTCAATGGCTCTCCTTTGCCCCTTTTCATTTCCCTCCTCCCTGATCGTTCCACCCACCAGGACACCTGCAAAACAAATTGCATCTGAGGTTTTACTCTACTTGTGTTTTTTTCTAGCAAGCATTTGCCGTTGAGTACTTAGTATGTGGCAGATCCTTATTTTCTTGGGTTCCAATTTAGAATTCCCACAGCAGGGTCTATCAACTATTTTGTGAAATGGTTTTTCTCCTTAGAAACATGATACAAACATGAAGAAATGCATCTAGATTGGCGTTTGATGAGCTGTTTATAATCTAGCATCTTCAAGCAGTTGATCTGGAGTTCTATACTGCATTAGGAATGGCATTGTGTCTGCTCGTCGCTGGAAGGAGAAATCAGGTCCAGAATCAATATTCATGAGCTCTTGCTTGATGGTTCTTTCCCAATCAATCTGCATTCCTTCCCCTGGCTCTGTCAGCTACTTAACAAGGCTGAAGATTGAATTCCATGGTCTTTTTGTAAGTTCAAATTGCTATTCACATCTGTCAGCATTTGCTTACAAAATGATCATTCACCTCTCCAGAGAGAAGCCAGCTATTTCTAGGCAAGGTGCCTGTCACCTTGAAGAAAATATTTTAAACCCATCAAGGAAATAAAATGAAAGGATGCTAGAAGAATATAAGTAAAACAAAATGGTTTTAATTTTTAAAAGTCACTAACTAATCTGGTCATTACTAGGAACTTCTGGAATCCAAATATTTCTTCATAATGTTAAGTCTTTAATACCTAAGTTTGAGATAGAAGCTTTTGTTTCATTTTTTAAAAAATAACTTTTACATGCTTTACATACTGTATGTCTTTAATAAGAAAGACACTACTAATGCTTGTACTAATACTAACTATTTCAGTTTCATCTCCAGGGCAGCAATCACTGATGAATAGTGTCTTTACTCTCTCTCTCACAAGTTCTAACATTGTTTAAAGCCTCTTTTTATGGGGTTTAAGAGAAGGAGGAGTCGGCAATCTTGGAGGGTGGCTTGCTTTGATTGATAGATCAGTTCATATATTCATTTTTCCTGCTGTGTATCCCTTCTCATTATGCATTTGATTTTTATGGACTTCAGATTATGCTTAACATAAGATGGAATATAGGGGGGTTTTCCCTGACAGGTCACTAAAGGGCGCAGTTTTGTAGTTTGAACACATATCCAAAACCAGTTCAAGAAATACCAGCCCTTCTAGGCTTTATACTTGGATACATTCAGAGTACATTTGAAGAAAAACTATAAATTTGGTTGTCACATGGGACAGGGAAACTTTATTCAGAGATGGTAGTACCTGAAGCCTACTGCAGGCAGGGGGCGGGGTTTCTGAGGTTACTGGGTGTAGAGGGGTGTGTGTGCATAGTGTGTTCAGTTGAAGGAGGTAAGCTGCCAAGTGCATTGTTACAACAAAGGTTCATGTGCATAACCAAAACCAGATAGGTGTCCCAGATAACCTATTCCCTAAGCTTGCCTCCCTCAAGGCCACCGAGAGACCCTGTCTCAGGAGGTAGACAGCATTCTTATGGTCTCCGCATGTGCACGGTCATCTATACACACCGCACAAGCACATGCACCTGCACACATACACAAACACACACACACACACACACACACACACACACACACACACCCACACACACTCACAAACATGCACGCACACACAATTTAAGAAATCTGCTCATATTAAGTGTACAGTTTGATGAGTTGAGCAACTATGTACTTCTGTAATGGCCACAATCGTCAAGAAACACAATCTGTCCACTGGTTGCCTTAAAAAGCTCTATTATGTTTGTGGGCTAAGGCCACATCCACAGCCACAGGCAAACAGTAACCTGCTTGCTGTCATTATAGATGGTTTTCTTTGTCTGATTAGCATTTTAAATGAACCCAATTATATAATAAGTGACCTCTTCACTTGTAATTTTTCTGAGGTTCATCTGTCCTGCTGGATATACCACAGTCCAGGGCTTTCCATTGCCTGGCTATTCGGCTGTGATCATACCATGACTGATCACCTTGACTTTTGAAGGCTAGAATAGACTGTTTCCAATTTTGAGCTATTATTAATAGTAGTTGAATAGAGCTGTCTGGTGTATTTGTGAAGCAATTACTTCAAATATACATGATTACATGTATAGATATGTGTGGATGGAAACTTAAGAACAGAGATGTTGAAAAGCATCACATGGCAGGTAAATATTTAATTTTATAAGAGAGTAAGAGTTGACTTTCTAAAGTGTTTATGACATTTTTCCACTGCAAGGAGCATGAGAGTTAACTGTACTGTATGGTACTACATATGGCAGCAAGTAATGGGTTAAACTTTTTAAATGAGCTTTATGATCTGACCCACTCGGGGTTCATTGTGTAGGAAGGGGCAGGAAGAGTGTAAGAACTGAGGTGGTGGATGACCCTAAGGAAAGAGTCTTCTGGACACATACGAGCAGCTCAAAGCCGTTGTGACAGATACATAAGACCTGGCCAAGCTCAACCCATTCCAAATCCCAGCATAGAGAGGGGAGATGGACATGAAGTCCACCTCTGGCTGAATTTTATTGGCAATTGACAGCTGTTGGGAGAAGGGGAGTTGGTTTTATTTTGTGTATAGCACCAACTGTACTCAATGAGTTTTTTTTAAAAAAGGTAAGTTAGATGAGCAGGAAAAGTGGTGAAGGGGTGGAGAAATGCAGGTAGGGATGAATATGATCAAAGTGTGTGGTGCAAAATTCTCAAAGAACTAATAAAAAATGAGAAAAAAAGAGCTTAGTGTGAGGACAGCCTTCAATGCTGGTTCCCAGTACACCGAAAATGCTACTTAAGGGGTCGGAGAGAGGGCCCAGTGGCTGAGAGCACTGGCCGTTCAATCGTGGGCCTTGGAGTTCCCAGCACCCATTCGTGTTGGGCAGTTCGTTAACACCTGTAACTCCAGCTCCAAGGATCAGATGCCCTCTTCTGGCCTCTGTAGGCACCCTCACACACTCAGACACACACACACACACACACACACACACACACACACACACACACACACACACAGAAAGTTAAAATGTTATTTATATCCTAACCTTTTTTTTTGGTTTTTTGAGACAGGGTTTCTCTGTGTAGCTTTGCGCCTGTCCTGGATCTTGGTCTGTAGACCAGGCTGGCTTCAAACAAACAAAGATCCGCCTGGCTCTGCCTCCCAAGTGCTGGGATTAAAGGCGTGTGCCACCACCGCCTGGCCCTAACCATTTTTTTGACGTGAGTCCCTAGCCTTATGATATAACCACTTTTTCTACTTTCACACAGGGTATGTAAGTCTAATTTTACCACATTCTCACCAACATGTGACCAAGTTTTAGAGTATATTGACAGCAAATGATGGTGCTCTAAATTTTTTAAGTGGATTAAATTTTAAAAAATGCGCTTTGAAAAGTTGAATTACAAATTTTACATCAACTGCATCTCAATTACTTTCTTTTGCATACCCAGAAAACAAAACAAATAAACAAAAAAACCCATGTCCCTGCCCCTTCCGATTATTAATTTTATTTCATCCTGAAGCATGGCACATGGAAATGGTACCTCTCTTGTGTCAACCACAGGTCCTCAGCAGTGTCCTAGACCAACACATACTGTTCCAGGCTGCTCTGAACGTGTGTCCTCTAACTATGTGAAGCACAGTCCGGACTGCCCTGTGTGTCTGGCTTGCATGAGTACTTGTTATATTGAATAAAAGCTGATTATCATCCTTGAAAAGCCCATCAAAAATAACATTATCACATTCAGAATTTTGGTGAAGCTGTTGGGCAGTCACAGGATGTACTTGCTAATTCTTTCATCAAAATATTACCCAGAGCTGATGGTAGGAGAACAGCATGAACAGTTCGTTATCAGTCCCTGGGAGAGGCTTCCCAGGGCGGACAGGTGAAGGAGCACAGGGTCCAAGCCTGAGCAATTAAAGATAGGAAGAGACACTGGTCATTTAATGGCTTAAAGGCACATAAACAGATTATGCCATCTAAATTTTGTAAAACATGGGCAGCAAACACCTCATGTTGAAAGGGAAAAATCAGTGGCCATCTTGAGAGACTCTCCCCTGCCCCAAAGGTATTTGCTGTCCAGCAGTTTTAGAACTGATCAGAAGTTGAACTCATGGGAAGAATAGGCTGGAACAATGAATCTATATATCCTGGACTTGGCAAAACAGGGTATGCGGAGTAATGGACTCAACTGACCAGAAATTGAACTTATGGGAAAATAGGACTGGAACAATAAATCTGAATGTATATATCCTGGGTTCAGCAAAAGCAGGACATAGGGAATAAAAAACTTATGTCTCTGTAGATACTCTGCATCCTGTTAGCCATCAGTAACCTCATGCTTATAGTTCAGCCAGTAACTTCAAAGAACTACCTCACCTCTAACCCCCTCGTCCAATCCCGAGATATGTAACCCTCTGCATGTAAACCTTTCCTATATAAACCCCTTAAAGTGAGTGCTCGGGGCTGTCCTCCTCCACCCGCTGTGTCGAGTGTTTGGAATACAGACCAAGCCCGGGCTTGCTTTGTTATTAATAAAGCGCTGTATGCTTGCATTGGATATCAACTCTGTGGTGGCCTTACTTGGGAGTCTTGCGACGTAGGCACAACAATGTAAACCAAGTGGGAAGCTATTGGTAACTCTGATCAAGTGTGGTGGTGACATGACTCTCAAGCTGGGAAATTGGCACTGTAAATATACTCTAACACCTTATTTCACGGGGAGAACAGATTCGGGTGTCAATTTGTCTGGACCATGAAATGCCCAGATAGTCATTCAAACATTGTTCTCTTGCTGTTTCTGCCAAGCTGTTTCTTGATGAAAGGAACTGATTTAAGGTAGACTGAATGAAGCAGATTGTCTTCCCTCTTGGGGTTGGCCTCATGCAATCCATTTAAGGACTGTAGAGAACTAAAGGGTAGCCGGCCTTCCTTCATGCCTGCCAAGCTTGAAGCTGGAACATGGGGGTTTTGCTGTTTCATTTTCCTAGGTTTGAAACCCAGGTCTCTAGCCATTGGAACAGAACTACATCTGAGTCTTAGGCTTCTGCATTTGGAGTGGAATCATAACATTAGCCTGCACAGGTCTCCAGCCTACTGACTTAGCATGCAGATCTTGGGATGTGGCAGTCCGTATGATTATTGGGTGAGTCAATTTCATACAAGGAACATTGACGAGATACTGGTTCTGTCTTTGTAGAAACCTTGATTAATCCATCACATCTTGTGCAAAGGAAAAGAATTTGAAATTTGAATTTAAAAAAAAAGAAGACTTTTGTTTCAGATACAATCAATGGATGAGGCTTCCAAGACAAAATCCTTTCTTTTCTCCTGTTTAAGGTGAAATGAACAAAGAGCAACCTCTCCTAGCTTCTCTGTCCCATGGCCATTGTTTATAGCCACAGTCCTAACAGCTTGTGTCCTGTTACTGCCTGTGATGGCTTGAATAATAAATGTTCCCCATAGCCACTGGCATTTGAATACTTGGTTAGTATTCAAATGGTCCCCAGTATTCAGATGCCCTTTGGGAAGGTTTAGGAGACATGGTCTTACTGGAGGATACACCACTGTGGGTGGGCTTTGGGATTCAAAAGCCTCAAGCCATTTCCTGGTGTTCTTTGCTTGGAGCTTACAGGTCAAAGTGTGATCTCTTAGCTCCCTGCTCCAGCACCACGCTGCTTTCTGCCTTGCTTGGCCACCAGGACAGACTCTTAGCCCTCTAGAACTGTAAACCAAATAAACCCTTCCTTCAGTCAGTTGCCTTGGTCAAGACAGCAATAGAATAGTAACTAATACACCATCCTTTCTCTTGGAGGTGTCGGGGAAGAGCGTGGAGATGATCAGCCATAACTCATTCCCATTCATTTGAGGGACAATAACCCCACGGCATGTTTCCCTGATGGGAATGTTGCCTTGCCTGGTGTGGACATGGAGTCTGTGTAGTCTGTGTGCTCTTCCCACAGCCAAGTTAGCTGCCACCTGCCTCTGAGCCACATGTCATGACAACCCCACCAGCTTCAGGCTCTTTCTTTCTACACAGAGGGAAATAGGAAGCCTCAAAGTGAGTTTAGTTCTCAGGCCACGACTTCTGCTGATGCCTGGAGACTCCCACTGGGCTTCACAAATGGCCAGAACCCTACAAAAGAAGACTGGCAACAAGCACATCACAACATGTTTCTAAATCAGAAGACACAAATCAATGCAATATTCGAAAAGCCAAGTTTTATTTAAAAAAACTTTTATCTTACTTATATGAGTACCTGCGTACATGTATCTGTGAACCACATACATACAGTGCCCACAGAGGCCATAAGAAGGCATCAGATACCCTGGAACTGAGTTGCAGATGGTTGTGAGCCTCCATTTGGGTGCTGGGAATAGAACCCCAACCCTCTTCAAGAGCAGCCCGTGCTCTTAACCACTGAGCCATCCCCCACACTCTGCTGCCAGGTTCCTTCTCATGCTAGAGATTCAGACCATAATAACGGGTGGGCCCTGTTCCTCCTCTTGCACCCATTCTGGGTTCTGACTCTGTCACTTCCTTGATGGCAGGAGGCCAAGTCTGGTGGCTGATGGTGGAGGATATTGACAGCCCTGACACACGGTCTGGATGAGTGCGTTTGTATGTGTGGGCATGAGTGTGGGCATCGGGAGACAAGCAGGGTCAGAGAGCCCTTTCTCTCCAGCTAACCATCATCAGACCGCTTCAAAGCACTTCCCCGTCCAATACCTTAGGTAACCCTCAGATCGAGCATATAAGTTACAATACTTACCCAGCTTGGATGAGTGGACTCTTGAAACTCGTAAGCTGCTGTTAGTGTAAGATCACAGAGTCAGGTGGTACCACCCACACACCCCATGCTCCCCAGTTAAAAATCCTCGGTGCCCACCAACCAGCTCCAGAGTGGCTTAGGCACAATTTCAGAAATTTTTTTTTCTTTTCTTTTTTTTTTAATTCAAATCTCATGAACATTGTCTTGAGCTCTCAACCTTGACCTTCCAAGAGGTCTGGAAAAGAAGAAGAAAAGAGGAATATCTGTTGTTCTGCATTAGCTGGACCCTAGAAGATTATTTTCCGTCCTGAACAAGATGAAGTTGGAATGGCAAATGATGCCTCTATACAAAACTCTTTTGTTAAGTTTGATTATTTCTGAAGGGTCAGTAGCCTAGCTCACAGGGTGGAGGTCATGTCGATTTAAAGGAGAAAGTTGTTCAGAAGCATGCTCTGTCTTGGCAAGTTATTTTCATCATAAATCAGGTATTTAAAAAATGTTTCTATATATTTCAGTGAATCATACTGTATATTTAGGGGTGATACTGAGCCACTGGTGTGTTCCAGAATGAATAAAGATGTGGTATCTTCTAAAAACTAATTTCCCTTTAAGTGATCAACACTTATGCAGCGAGGCAGGAACATTCCACTCTTTGGAAAGACATTGTGTGAAGCTTAGCATGAAGGTAATTACAGTTATCTTTATCTTTCATTTCAGAACTCTTCTGGTTTCTCATGATAAGATAACAGTGAGGATAGTGTTTCTGAGTGCATGCTTGTTCTGTCCTGAGAACCTCTTCACTTCTGTGTGTATCTCACTTCCCAATCACAATCCCGTGTGTCAGGAACCATAATCATTCCCAACTTCCAACAGATAAAAGGTAACTTAGGCCAGATAATGTACCAAAGACACACATCGTTTCTACCGAGTGGAGGAAGCTGCAGGTCTGACTGCAGGATCCACATACTTTTTCACAGAACACCACGCTTCTCTGTAGCATTAGACATGCATTCCAATGGTGGAGGTCACATGACCAGAGGGAAGGTCTCTTATTCAAAGTATATTTACATGTGCTTTCCGGATCTTTTGCTGGTAAAATTCTTTCTCGTATCCTTTCCTTGGTTTCCACCCAGAAGAATGCATTGGGAAGGTAATGGTGAAATTTCATTGTCAGCTTGACTGAACTGCATCTAGAAACCAGAGGAGACACACACAGAGTTCTGTCTGTGAGGGCGTAGCCTTTGTGCACATTTGGATCAGTGTGTGAGCACAGACTTCATCCATATCAAGGCTGAGGAGTAGCCCAGTGGATACAGTGCTTGTGTACAAGTTTGGAACTCTGGCATGCAAGCAGAAAGCCAGACACAGTGTGAGCCTGTGACTCCAGCACTGTGGGGATGGGAGCAGAGACACATGGATCTTTGGAGCCTGTGACTGACCTTGCCTCAAAAAATAAGGTGGAGGCGCTGGAGAGATAGCTTGTTAGTTAAGAATGGGCACTGATCTTACAGAGGTCCAGCCACTCACAACAGCCTACAGCGATAGCCAGGGTTTTCAACTTCCTCTCCTGGCCTCTATAGGCACTGTACTAACAGGGTCTCCCTCCCTCTCTCTCCCGCCCCCCAGACATACACATACACAGACTCACACAAAAAAATTAAAAATAATGGAAACAAAAATATTTTAGAGCCAGGAGGTGGTGGCACACGTCTTTAATCCCAGCACTCGGGAGGCAGAGGCAGATTGATCTCTGTGAGTTCGAGGCCAGCCTGGGCTACAGAGTGAGTTCCAGGAAAGGTGCAAAGCTAGACAGAGAAGCCCTGTCTCGAAAAACAAAACAAAAAAAAATATTTTAAGAAACAGGCCGGGCGGTGGTGGCGCACGCCTTTAATCCCAGCACTCGGGAGGCAGAGGCAGGCGGATCTCTGTGAGTTCGAGGCCAGCCTGGTCTACAGCGCGAGATCCAGGAAAGGCGCAAAGCTACACAGAGAAACCCTGTCTCGAAAAAACCAAAAAAAAAAAAATATTTTAAGAAACAAATAAAAATAAGATGGAGAGAGATAAAAGACAACTCATGTCAGCCTTCAGTCTGCACATATGTGCCTACAATGTGTGCACACTCACATATACATGTGCCTACTCACATGGACACCCACTCGTGAATGTGCCATACACAGATAAATACACACGTCACTCACATGAAGCCTGGAGATAATTTTATATGATATTCTACTGTGTTTGTGTTTTTAATGCAGCCCAAAACACAAGGTAATTGTGGAATATTCATCTTGTGGCATCATGTCAATTTTCAAAGAGTTTCAGATTTTGACACATTTTAGGTTTGGGGATTTACAGATTAAGGGATGCTCAGTTTATGTAATTAACTCTGTTACTATTTCTTTTATTGCTTCTGAAGGCGCTCTCTCCTCAGAGAGAATTAGACAAGTTAGATTTCCCCTTGAACATGAGTTAGCAGGCACAGATTTAAACATGGTGATCTTTTGATTCTACGTTTCGACTTTCACCCCACAAACCTCACCCACTGCTCTGTCTTTAGTCAACACTATGCAGATTTTGTATTTGAAAGCAATCTTTGGCTTTCCAGCCATGATGAGACCTCTTACTATACAAATGTCAAATTAAAAAATTAAGATTGCAATCCAAGAACATTAGTAATATTGAATTTGTGGCTCAAAGCCTCTTTGTACCATATATGGGAAATTAACTTGATCAATATGTCTGATAATTTGATGGCCCTACTATGTGTGCAGAGTGGCTCTTGATGGTGATGAGACACGAGAAAGGTTATCTGTGCTTTGTAAGCCATCTCCATCTGATCCGCTGCATATGCCTCTGACACAGTTTCAGTGACCAAACACTGAAGAGTCAGTGAAGTGGCCACCTTAGCAATGCTGAGAGCAGAACAGCCTCTTCTTAAGCACAGGACCAAAAGGGGCCGTTTCTGTCCCGACATCTGGTTGCTTCAGAGATCCTTTCCTATCTCACATGCCTTTGTTGAGTACCTACTGTGATCTGAGTGGAGGTCTTAAGGATTACAACATCATCAAATTACAGTGCTGGCCAACAGGAAATAGGACATCCGTGGGAGTGACCGCACACCAGACAGAGTGTGATTTTTCCTCTCCCACACTGCAGCTGTAAGGGATTTAGGGGGAGGGACGCTGGTAAAGGTGCCTAGAGCCTCCTGCAGGCTAGGCAAGCAGGCTACCCTGAGCTGTCTCCCCAGCCCAGTCGGGGGCTGAGGTGGAAGGTAGAATTCTCTAAGGAGTTGCTGCAGGAGCGGAAGGATGTGCTAGTCTGAAGTGACTGCATTTCCTGAAGGGAAGAGGGACAGTAAAGGACTTTTGGTGACAGGGCTCAGAGCACTGAGTGGTACCTGAGAGAGCAGACACCACAGGAAATAAAGCTTGAGGATGTCTTCAAGCATAAGTTTTAGAAATCGGATTCTAAGTTTTGTCTTCTGCTGAACCTGAATTCAGTCTGATGAATGAAATGCATTTAATCCAAATGGCTGTTAGATCAGAGCTTTCTAATTTAGAAAACGGAATGTTTGGGCATTTGGAGAGTTATTGTCCAAAGTGAGGTGGATGTAGATTATGATGAGTGATGTGTTAAACACATGATTTATAGTGGTTTCAATGATTACAAATATTGGGTCTAACATACTGTTTTCCATTGACAGGAAAAGATTTCCCTCCTTCCTTGTCAGGGACCAAACATGAACCATGGAAAAGTACTAGCTAGGCCAGAGAACAAGCCACAGGCCCTAAACCAGATACCCCCAAAGATAAAGAACATCCGGTGGTCAGGTAGTATAGCAACAGAACAATGGGCCCTGACCAGTGACCTTATCACCTAGCACAACATCCACAGTCAGGAAGCAGAGTGTTCTAGAGTTTGAGATCATGGTTAATACTGGCCCCATAAAATGAGTTGGAAACTAGTCTTAGGGTGTTTCTGTTTTGATTTCTGTCTTAGTTTTAATACTGTCTTAGTTTGCATACTGTAAGGGTATGCACTTTGTATTGCTTGAATTATGTTAATCTCATTGACTTTTATGACCCTGGATGTCTATTTACAAATTCTGTTGGACAAAAAGTGTAGTCTGCTACTTGGTGACGGAATGTTCTGTAAAGAGGTTAAATTGGTTGAGAGTGTCATTGTTTTTGTTCACACCCTCCTGATTCTCCACCCTCTTGTTCAGTCAGCTCTTTGGATGGGGTGGTTCACCTGTTGATATTACCCTGACTATTCTTCACCTTATACATTGCAGTCTGTGTTTCTAGAAGTGGTCTGTGAGGTGATTGCTGTACCTTCCTCATCTCCATTTCCATCTTAGAGCATATGGTATGCCATTTATCATAGCTGTTTTCATGTTTGTGTGTTTAGTTTTTTTTTTCTTTCTGGTAAAGGTGAAGACTTTTTGAGAACTAGAGAACATTTGCTGTGTGAAGACGAAGGAAGAGTGGTGGAATTCAGCAGAATACCAAGTAGAACAGGTAGCAGATGTAAAGGGCCTCAACAAGAAAAGGTCTGGGGTTTCCAAGGAATACAGAGACAGTCAGAAGGGGTGGGAGGGGGTTATGGCACAGAGAGGAAGACAGTAAAAGGACATGTGGGTGAATATCATCATTGGAAACCTCAGCACAGGCTTTACAAACAAAGAACTCTTTAACTGAGGCTCACAGCAGAGGATGACTTGCCCATGTCCTATGTTCCTGGGGACCATTACTGAGGGACTAATTCCCAACTAGAGTATGTCATCACACAGCACAAGAGGACAAGCCTCTTTAGAACCATCATATGCATTAAGAAGCATCTATTAGATTGGCATACATCATACCGTCCATGTTTCACTAGAAAGAAAAGTGTCTGGTTGAACCTCATCTGGACACAGAAAATAGTCAGTGCCTTTAGCTAGATTCAGATTAGAGTGAAGCAGGGGGTGTCATAATGCCACCCCATCTCTTAAGGGTCAACATCAAATAGAAGATGCATGATCATACCAAAAGGTTTGAAGGTGAAAAATAAACTAGAATAAAATTTTATACAAGTAACGAGTGAGTTTCCTGTGTGACTTCTGTCCAGTCTTTCTGTCACCACTTTACAGTTTATAACTGTGTGATGTAACCACTTTATAAGGAGTGAAAGAGTTTTCCAGAGTAGAATTAATGATCTTAGGGCATTCGAAGTCCTTGATTCAGTATCCACCTGCAACTGAATTGGGCCATAATGATGGCCAAGAGGCCATCAGGCACTTTCACTGCCATAGTATTCTCTGCCAGAAGATACATGTCTTTCACCAGAGTTCAGCACAGGTTTCCTTTCAATAGATAAATTTTTATCATGCCTTAAAAAACTAAACCCCTACATTTATATGCATTTCCATGAGTCTAAAATAGTTTTATTTATGATCTAAAATAACATTACTATTTCAGTCCTCTTATTTATGGTCATGTGGTTTATGGTGTCTGAATTGGACATGAATATGCCTTTGAGGAGGTCTTTCCTCCTGGAAGCCATCTGAAGACTAGGTGTCTGGCTATATTGTTCTAACAGAGAAAATAATCTCAACCCAGGGCGTCCTCCTGCAGCTTGGAGGCTGAGCCCACATGAATGGTTGTTCATACCCCTGCTGCAGCGCTTGCCAGACAGTGGGAAAGATTAGTGTGATTGACTTCCTCAGATGCATCAACCCCATAAGGGAAGAGAAAGGTATGATTCACTGTTAATTCAGAAACACAGCCCTCATCTCCAGGGAATAAGATATAGGTTATTCTAGAGGCAAAGAAAGTAATAAATCTAAGGCACTTTCAAAATACATTAGTGGAAGCATTAGGTAGGTAAGAAACAAAATCTCTGCTATTGGCTTCAGATTTTTTCTGATACATTTATTTATTTATTTTTTAGTTGGTCTGTGGGTTGGTAAAAGCTAGGGTTCTGTTTATATATTCTAAAAGGATTTACCCAGTAGTAACCAGGATGCTAGGTCAAACATATAGGTGGTCAATGAACGGCTATTGGGGGCTAAAGATAGTCCAGGATTATTTGGCTTGCAACATTCCAGGTATCCATAATCACAAAAGTTGTGATCAGACTTGCGGAGTCTTTAACATGGGTGCAGTTTTTTTTTCCTTGGGAACTTCTGTTCACACTACCTTGTATCCATCGCCCAGGGTAGGGCCTGGCAGGTAATCAAACACCTGCAGAGAGTGCAGAGCATTGATCGAGCTGACTATCGCTCTGAGTAAGCTTGGCAGGAGCCCCATCGGGAGAGAGAGGCTTTTAGTCCTTTCTGGCAATGTCCAGGAAGGCTCCAGATGGGTATACAATGTGAAGGATGCAAGGAGCCAGGATATGGGCTGGCAGGAGGCCCTGTGCAAGGATCCACTGGGAGGCAACTGTGCCAGGAGAGGGGGCAGTGAACTAGAAGGACAGACTGCAGGATGATAAGGCGTGAGTCCAAACGCAGGGGCGGGGTGGGGGGACCAGACACACTTCTTAAAAGAATACAATACCTCTGCTGTTGCTTCTTGTGTGATAGGACCATTTCTTTCCTGTCTAACTAGTTTTCAGGGAGAAGAGCCAAGGGCTCTTCAAAAAGCTAAATTGTGTAGATTTTTATAGATGAGAACCAAGGGAACTATGCTAGTCTTCCACCTGCTGTTTGAGTGCAACAGGTTATTTGTATCATTAGAAATTGTTCCTTTGGTGATGAGACAAATTTCCAAGATACCCCTACATCTTCATAGACACATGCACACTTGGCAACAGCTTTGCAAGAGCTTGTCTTTTGTCTCTCTTTTAGCAAACTAAATGAAACTGATCGGTTATATGTTTGGACCCTGGGAAAACAGGAATTTGCTGAGTTTTATAGCCTGGTGAATGTAAGCCTTAGACAGCCCCAACAGTCTGCTGAGAGCCAAGACCACTCAGCCTTTGTGCTGGTGCTCTGTAGGCTCACTAACTCCCCTACTCCTCTGGAGTGAGACACAGCCTACCAGGTGATTGCTTATGTCAGCGGATATGGGGGTTTGAATAAGAATGGCCCCCATAGGCTCATGTAGTTGAATATTTGGTCACCAGGGAGTAGAACTGTTTGAAAGGATTAGAAGGATTCGGAAGTATGGCCTTATTGGAGTAGGTGTAGCCTTGTTGGAGTAGGTGTGGCCTTGTTGGGGGAAGTGAATCACTGGGTCTAGGCTGTCTCTTTCTCTGCTTATAGATCAGGATGTAGAGTTTTCAGCTACTTCTCCAGTGTTATGCATGCCACCATGTTCTTAGCCATGATGGTAATGAATTAACCCTCTGAAATTGCAAACACACCCCCAATTAATGCTTTCTTTTATAAGCACTTCTTTCATCATGGTGTGTCTTTAAGCAATAGAACAGTGACTAAGCCAGTACCTTTCAGTGAAACTGATCCTTCAGGTAAATAAATGTGGGCAGCCTGAGCTACAAAAACTGTCTCCATACTACTCTGTCTTTGTCACTGTTCTACTGCTGTGAAGAGACACCATGACCACAGCAACTCTTACAAGGAAAACATTTAATTGGGGCTAGCTTACATTCAGAGGTTTAGTCCATTATCATCATGGTGGGAAGCACGGCAGCACACAGGCAGACATAGTGTTGGAGAGGTAACTGGGAGTTTTACATTCAGATTGGCAGGCAGCAGGAAGAGAGAGTGAACCATTGGGTGTGGCTTGAGCCCATCCCCAGTGACACACTTCCTCCAGTAAGGCAACACCTCCTAATCCTTTCAAATAGTGTCACTCCTTGTGAGCCTATCAGGGCCTCATTTCATTTTCATTCAAACTGCCACATAGTTAGAAGCCTTACTAAGCTGCTCTGTGCTGAGGAAGGAATTTGCATACAACGTTACCCAGTTTACTTGACCACAGGGCCCTCACCTTCAGACAATGCACAAAGCGTGCTAAAAAGCTTGCTCTTAGATACCCCAGAAAGTGGGAGACAAGAGCTTCCAGTCCAGTTCAGATCCTCCCTGGAAGTCACCAGGCTAGGGGGAGTAGTGACCATAGTCCTGACCACTGATAAGAGGTGTAAACATGCACAATTGCATGGAAACCTCTGAAATAGTTCACTTATTTCTGATGTGTTAAACATACTCATAAACATAGCTAATGACCCAACAATCCTTACCCCAGGTGTTTGCTTGAAGGTATTGAAAACATATTCCCATAATAGTTGGTACTTAAGTGTTCACAATCACCTTACTCATAAATGTCAACTAAAAAGAAGGCAATTTCCATCAGTGGGGAAGGAATAATCAAATTGTAGTTTGGGTCTATCATGTAATACTACTTAGAATAATAAGATGCAAAATATTGACACATGTGCCAATGCAGGTGACTCTAAATGCATCTAGGTACACAACAGAGTCTAACTCCCAAAGGGTACGTGCGTATATAATTTCCTTTATGTGACATTCTGGAGAAGACAAAACTACAGTGTCAGAAAATGTCTGTTTTCCCACTGATTGGCAGGGGGTGGGGAGAGGGTGACCTCTAAGGGGCAGTGAATGGAATTTCTAGCTAGGATGAAACTGCTTTGTATTATGAGGGAGACACGTGCAGAACTCCATACTGCAGACGAATTTCTAAAATGGTCTTATTAAATAAAAAACACGGAGCCAAATATAGGGGTGAAAGCCTTAGAGAGATCAGGGAAATAGGGAAAGCCACCAGCCAACCTTACCTCACCAACTCTGCAGCTTCCAAATGCGAGTTACTTCTTGTCTACACATGCCTTTATTGCCTTGCTGTTCTGCCCTCTCATTGGCTCTCTTAGCCTAGCTATCTCACTTCCTCTTCCTACACAGCTCTGTCACTTTCTGTCTGTCTGTACAGACCTCCAGGCCTCTACGGTTGGTCCTGGGATTAAAGGAGTGTGTCCCCATGCTTGACTCTGTTCCCTAGTGTGGCCTGGAACACACAGAGACCCTGCCTGCTAAATGATTGGATTAAGGGCATGTGCTACCGCTGCCTAACTTCTTTGTTTACTTAAAATGGCTTGCTTTTTTCCTCTGATCTCCAGGCAAACTTTATTTATTAAAGCACAAATAAAATATCACACCATACCAGTAAGTCAGTTTCTATCCTAAGACAAACTTTAATAATTTATCTATTTTTATTATATTTTTATTTAAAATTATAATTTATTTTTTTTTTATGTGCATTGGTGTTTTGCTGGTGTGTATGTCCATGTAACAGTGTTGGATCCCTGCTGTGGGACAGAAGAAAACCAATAATCTAGGGACCATTGTCATCAAGATTCTATTTCTTTCCATGCTTGTCCTTGCTTTTAGAGAATCCTTTCTCTACTCAGAATAAATCCAAACTTTCCATTTTTATATTAGTAATGTTCAAGTTTTCCACAATAAAAAATAAGCCTTTCCAATAACAGTCTCTAAAGTCTCCAGAAGAAAGATGGGGCCCTATAACAATGACTCTATCCAGTCCAGAATGATGCCATGGTACTCATGAACATTACTCAATGATCAACTTTGTACTAAAAACTCTCCAAGACAGTTCCAAGATGAGATGGTACTACACTTCTAGCCAGAATTTCAGACAATCTTACCCATTACTCTGAGACTGGCTACAGAATCTACAGCTAATCCTGTTGATGAAGAAAGCTAACCCTTATTCTAGCAGAGTAAATATTAGAAGAAAGAAGTTATACAAATTTAGGTCACAGGGAAATAACAAAGAAAAATACACAGCATGAATGTCACAAGAACTGGGAACATTTTATATACTGTAATTTAAATAAAACACTGTCAGTTTTTTTATAGACTTCCCAGTGTTTTTCAAACCCTAAAAGATCAGATATTTATTAAGTATCATTTTTATGATCAAAAAAGCTCTCTCCAGGCCGTGGATTACAACCACATCCTCCCTTTAGCCACATCAAATCCAAGGGGGAATATTTTAAGTTCTATTTACTTCATCTTTTAGGTTGGATTTCTTTTCTTGTAAAGATTGTTCAAATTAAAGAACAAGTCCAAACCCTCTGTCATTTGAAAGGGTTTCTGCACTGAAATCTCATGAAATGACTTTGTTGTGCTTCAGTTGAGCACTGGTGCTTTTGAAAGGTAAGAGTGTATTGATCAGAGCTCCACATCCCCGAGAGATCAAGAGCATCCTGCTTTCAAGGAGATTTAGACCAATTTATCCAGATGGACACACTTCTGTGGACTCAAGGGCAGATTAAAATCCTGACCTGTGTGTGTGTGAGTGTGTGTATGTGTGTGTGTGTGTGTGTGTGTATGTATGTGTGTGTGTGTGTGTGTGTGTGTGTGTGTGTGTGTGTGTGTGTGTGTAAGAGTCTGTGCCATTAAAATTATTCCCTGGGATAAAGGTGTTAAAATGAGAAAAGAAGCTTCTAGAATATTTCCCAAACCCGGGGCCTTAGGAGGCAAGACCCTTAGGAGACAAGTGTTTGAGTCCCACACTCGGTAGTTACCACACCCCTCACCTGCAGCTCTGGGGTTCTTCCTAGCAAACCAGGACATGTGCGTCTGTGAGCAACTGCTGGCATGATGATCTAAAACCCTGTTCTAATATCTCATCTGACACCCGCGGCACGCTTTTCCCTGCTAAGCACCTCTAGTCTTGCAGGGGTTTCCTGTGGCTCTCCCTGACAATACTAGAGATGCAGATATTCCTGGCATCCCCCTCTAGATGGCAAATCATGTCTTGTGACATCCAGTGTGCCCATGATCCTCGAGTAGCTATGTCTTGGGAACGGTATGAGAAATCCAAAAATCCACTCTGCATGCAGAGCCTTGCACAGGGTGAATGGCCTGGAGAAAAGATGCCTACGTGCTCAAGGAGGAAGAAAAGTGGAGGAAGAGGGGATGCTGAGTTCAGTGAAGATAGGAATGGGAAAGAAATTAGTAGAAAAACTGAAATATTATAAGGCCCCTGTATTAGTCAGGGTTCTCTGGAGTCACAGGACTTATGAAATGAATCCCCCTGCCCCCTGCTCCATATATATACAAGGGAACTTATTGGAATGACTTACAAGCTGCAGTCCAACTAACTAATCCAGCAATGGCTAGATGTGAAGAAAAAGTCCAAGAATCCAGTAATTTCTCAGTCCACAAGGCTGGATGTCTCAGCTGGTCTTCTGTAGATGCTGGAATCCCAAAGAAGTAGGCTCCAATGGCAGTGATGAATGGGGTGTGCTAGCAAGGTGAGGGCAAGCAGGCAAAAAGTAAAACCTTCCTTCTACCGTGTCCTTAAATAGACGTCCAGCAGAAGGTGTGGCCCAGATTAAAGGTGTGTCCCTCTGCCTCAAGATCTGGACCAAAGGTGTGTGTCTGGTTATAAGAATGCAGGGGAGCCGGGCGGTGGTGGCGCACGCCTTTAATCCCAGCACTCGGGAGGCAGAGCCAGGCGGATCTCTGTGAGTTCGAGGCCAGCCTGGGCTACCAAGTGAGTCCCAGGAAAGGCGCAAAGCTGCACAGAGAAACCCTGTCTCGAAAAACCAAAAAAAAAAAAAAAAAAAAAAAAGAATGCAGGGGAAAGTGAAGCAGGGCTCCAAGTTCATGGAGCTTATGGTCCTATAGGAGAAACTAGGCAGGTAGTGAAAGCATGCTTGAGTGCTGTGACAAGGGGGTATGTGGACATTCACACCAAGGAGAAACTTGAGGCAACATCATTTAGTTTTCTGAATGAGAGGTCTAGAGGCAGATAGTTTCCACATGAATCTGGGCACTGCCATACTATTGTTGTTGCTGACTTGATGCTTAGCTGGCTGAGCATCATTGGTAAAACAGGATGCTTAGGATGGTGATGATGGTGGTGATGATGAACTATCTCATAGTGTGTTCTAAGAACTAAGGTGGTAAATACACATAGCAAGATTAGACCAGTATGTGGTATATAGTAGGTTTGCAGATTCCTCTTTGGTCTTTGGGGCCACTCCTTGAGAAATGTGTCCTGTTAACTCTTTGTGGAATGCTGACTTCATGAGAGGACAGACATATCCAACCTTATTCATGGTTAATTGATAGTTGGTAAGTTTCTTGAAGATGAGCATTTTGCCCAAGGATGAGGAAAACATCCATAGTCGCTTCCTTTACTCAGAAAGAAGCAAATTGGGTCTAAGGTTCGGGATTGCAGGGCGAGTGTTAATACTCTCACTGCATGGTGGTCCAAGGCTGGTCTCCTGTGATTTGGATCTTAAAAGACCAACAAAGGCTCAATTGCCAAAAATCTTCATGTTGCTGGCTAGAGGTGGAACTATGGGAGGAAGGTCAGTCTTTGGTGGTATACCCTTACAGGGGATCTCAGGACCCAGAGAGAAGTTCTCAGACCTCATCAGAGAAGTTTCTTTGTGCAGTGGATGGTAGTGAATGCAAAAAATCACAACCAATCAAAATGCAGAGAATGCGTGTCAGTGGGGGTGCTCATTCGCAAATGGGACATCTGAATCACCCCTCCAGGCTCAGGGACCATTGCAGAAGGGAGAATGATGGGAAGATTGTAAGAACCAGAGGTTGGGGATGACCAAAGTGAAACAATGTCTTTTTGATATGACAGGATACCTGAACTCATGACTCACAGCAGCTGTGGTTGTCTGCACAAGATCAAGCCAGTCAACATTCCAACTGAGAAGATATTGAAGGTTGACAGCTTATGGAGGAGGGAGAATCAGTTTCCTTTAAAGATGTGGTCACAGGTAGGTGGACCACACACCAGTGAACGGCCTCATACCCAGAAGCACATGAGCAGCATACATTGAAGTTGGTGGGTTAGTTTTTTAAAGGACAGGAAGTTGAGGGGTGTATAGGGAGGTAGGAGTGTATCTGGTAGGAGTTGGAGGGCATGAATATGGTTAAAATATGTTGCACAAAATTCTCAAAAAAATCAACAAAAATATCGCATTGAATTTTTTTGTTGGTGTATATACAAACCCACATGTCATTTTTCCAGAAAGGAGATAAGTGACGTTCACGAGCTTTCCTTTAGCTCCTGAGTACTGTGAAGATAAACTGTCCACGGAGCCTGAGATTGGGATCGAATCTCTCATGCTGGGGCTGCCAGGAAACTGAACAGTGGGGAGTGGAAATCAGAGCTACAACTGCTGGGGCCTGCTGGGAACGATGAAGAGTGGCCCTCATTCGCACTAGAGGCTTGTCTCCTGGGCCACAGGGTTGAAAATGCTGTCAGGAGTATGCCTGGCTGGGTGGTAACCACAAGGAGCCTGGAGCAATGAGAGGCTGGATCACTGTGGCTCACGGGCAAGGCAGCTTTGCTGGATCTGATGAGGAACACTTCTTCTTAGCCTTGTTAACTGGGGCCGCAGAGGGGTCATCCCATACATCCCAGTAAGATGGAAGAATGAGAGATTGGTGAAATAACTTCTCTGAAGTCACTGAGTGATGGCCACGCTGACGATTGCCCTAAACCAGGTCACAAAAGGCTGTATCGTGCCGATCTTGAAACAGGGGCTGTGATGGCTATTCTTGGTTGTCAATTTGACTTCATCTTGAATGAACTGTAGTTCAGAAATGGAGGGCACAGCTGTGAGAGATTTTTCTGCTTGTTTTGAAGGGGGTGGATCCACTTCAACACTATATGCTTTCCAAATATTTTCTGGGTAGAACTGACGGTGACTTCTTTGCTGGACTATTAGGGTGGTTTGAGCTCATGAAAGATGGCTGCTGGAATGTGCAGCTCCCTGTTACAGTGAAAGGCTACTTATGAAAAGCCTCCAAAGGTCTAATCCAGGCCTGGTCAACCTCACAGTTCCTTCTTTCCACTTCAGAAATTGGGAAATTCTCTTCCTATAAAACACAGCTCAGTGGTTGTCAGCTTTTTCCTTAAGAGCCAGAAGAAAAGGCAGATAGAGACGTTAGCTCCATCCTCCCCGCTCCACTGGTCTCCTTTGACCAGGGTCAGCTTGAGTCAGCCCTCTCTGGCTTACTCTCCCGGGGACCTTAAAGGCTCCTCTTTACTGGAGAGGAGCATGAATTTGCCATGTCTTCAGTCCAGCTGAAGCAGGCCAGTCTCAGGGGATGGTAACCTAGCAACCATTTAAACCTTCAAGCCTCCTACACAGGCACCTTCTTCTTGGAGTCACCTGACCCCTTTCTATCACAACCTGAAAGGACTGTGTGGTGAGGAAGCTGGAGGGGCATTAGTCTCAGTGTGTGTGTGTGTGTGTGTGTGTGTGTGTGTGTGTGTGTGTGTGTGTGTGTGCGCGTGCGCGCGCGCGCGCGCTAAAGGAGGAAATAAATTAAAGACAGAAATGGGGAACCTGGCCATTAAAGAAGCTTGAAGCTTTACCATCTCCCAGTTAAAACATATTGAGGAATCTATAGGCTGATTGTGAGCTAACTATTGCCTCAGAAAATATCAGAAGGGGCGTCCTCCTCCATCTAAGCAGAAATATCTAAGAGTTGATCTTAGAATTGAAAACCCTTCCTAAGAGCATCTTCCAGCATCTAAGAACTGCCATTTATGGAGCACCTAGAGAAGCAGTTCTCAACCTGTGGGTCATGACACATTTGAAGAGAAAGTGACTCTTTCACAGGGGTCGCCTTGGCCATTGGGAAACCCGGATATTTACAACATACTCATAACAGTAGTAAAATTGCAGTTATAAAGTAGCAACAAAAATAAATTTATGGCTAAAGTCACCACAACATTAGGAACTGTATCAAAGGGTCGCAGCCCTAGGAAGTTTGGGAACCACTGGCCTAGAGCGCCCCAGGCATAGCCAAGTGTGTTGTCAATGTTATTTTATTGAATATGTAGACTGTATTCATTCCTATGCTACGGATGAGAACGTTGATAATCAGAGCAGGTAAGTAATCTGCTGCAAGCCACACAGCTTGTGAGAAGTTCTGGTTTCCCAGCAGTCAATGGGGCAAGTACCAGCCTTGCCTTGCCCTCTGCACTCTGCCAGCTTTGCCTATTTGGATGGTATTAAAGGAAGCGGTATGAAATTGCTCTCAAAAGCATCACGTGAGGGGTTTAAAGTGACTCAGGGGAAATCCCCTACTTATACCACAAGCTACTGGGGAAAATGTCTCCCATTGATTTCACCTGCATCTCAGACAGAGTAAAGAGTAAAAATCCATAAGTGCCCATTAGATGAATTAGGGAATGATCACTGTCCTGGCTGGTTTGTGTGTCAACTTGATACAGACTAGAATCATCAGAGGAAGGAGCCTCAGTAGAGGAAATGCCTCCAAGGGATCCAGCTGTAAGGCATTTTCTCATCTAGTGGTCAAAGGGGGAGGGCAAGTCATTGTGGGTGGTGCAGTGGTTGGTGGTCTTGGGTTCTGTAAGAAAGCAAGCTGAGCAAGCCAGGGGAAGCAAGCCGGTTAGCAGCACTACTCCATGGACTCTGCATCAGCTCCTGCCTCCAGGTTCCTGCCCTGTGTGAGTTCCTGTCCTGACTTCTTCAGTGATGAACAGCAATATGCAAGTGAAAGCCAAATAAACGCTTCCCTCCCCAACTTGCTCTTTGGTCGTGGTGTTTCATTACAGCAATAGAAACCCCATTCTACATGAGCATTTAGATACAGTTGTAAGGGTCTCTTTTCACTTAAAAGTCACTTTCGTTTAAGTTCCTGGGAAAGTCAGCATCTCTACCTAGCTGCTGAGAAAAATCTCACCACCTCCATGTGTGACTCTATGACTCTCTGGTTTCCTGGGAAGATGTGTGTGTGTGTGCTTAAAAACAAACGACCGAAGATGAGAGCGAATATTTTATCTGCTGGGAATTAATCTAAGATAACAGCACCATATCTTCTATTACGGTTTGTAGATTTACTTGCTATATTTGTGATTTATACAGACATGCACATGAATGTAAACATACATACTTCATGTAAATAGAGAACACATAATGATGACAGATAGACATTTGCATATATTCATTTTAAACATCAGTCAAGATAATTGTGCACAGGAGCAGGGGGGATCATTAAAACCGAACACATGGGAGGATGTAGAAAACATGAGAGGTGCCACCCGCTCTCTGAACTGCCATGGTCAGTCTAACAGGAAGCATTATCATCGGCCACAGCTGGAGGCACATCTGGAGCAAAGTGCCACTTCCACCAGCCAACAGCAATGGGAACTCAGCCCAGGTTGGCGGCTGACTCAGTCCATATCAACATTGGCAAATGAAGCCAGGATAGAATCAGTTAATCACTTTAACTGAATTGATGTGCTGTCTATGCTGTTCCCTTGGAGTCCCGGCGTCATGGCTGCTTATGGTTGATCTGGTGTGACAGGTGCAGGTGGTAGATGTCATCAGCGCTCGGTGAAGGCGGTCTGTTCTGAGTAACTGTGAACCAAAGCTGATCTCCCCAGCTGCTGTGGGTTTGAATGATACGGAAGAGCCACACATCCCTGACCCCAAGGGAAAGGCAGCAGATGGATGGGAAAGGACAGTCCTCACCATCTGGGCAATCCATGTGTGGAAAACTGGTAGTTGACTGTACTGATATCCTTCCCAATGTCACATATGGCCAAGACCTGTTAGAGTTTATCAACATCGTAGAAGAACAACAGGAAAACACTTTAGCAGCTCTATCAATGCTCCTCTCTCTCTCTCTCTCTCTCTCTCTCTCTCTCTCTCTCTCTCTCTCTCTCTTAATTCATTTTACATCCCCACTGCAGCCTCCCCTCCCTCCTCTCTTCACCCTCCCTCCACCACTTCCCCTCCCCCCTCAACCCACCCCTCTTCCGAAATCTCTCAGAAAGGGGCAATCCTCCCGTGGGCTTCAGCAAATCACGGCATAATCAAGCTGCCATAAGACCAAGCACCTCCCCCTGTATTCAGGCTGGGCAAGGCAAACCAGCATGGGGAATCCGTTCCCAAGAGCCAGCCAAAGCACCAGGGACAGCCCCTGCTCCCATTGCCAGGAGTCCCACAAATGGAGACCACAATGCTTCTCCTATAAAGGTGAATGGAATACATGTCCAAAGAAGATCTCATGTGTAAACTGTGATCCCACTAAGTCACCTCAGACAGGCCCTGCCAAAGAACAAGCCCCAGCACTGAAAAGCAACCCCAAGTTTTCCCACTGAGTACCTTTGCTATTCCCAATTCTCCCCACAATAAATCGTTTGCATGAAAACAAAGGAGCACGGAAACTCCTGGAGACCATTTGCTTTGAAGCACCAACGCAAACGGTCTGGTTTCACACACGCTGATGACTTTCCCCTGGTGCTGGGCAGGAAAGGGAGCGGCAGGTGAAACAGTCCCTCCTGAGTAGCTGGCGAGACTGTGCATCTGGAGTTATCCCAGAGCCTGTGAAGTGGTACCCAGGCACATGCGGACACTTACTTAGGAGATGGAAGGTGTACCTCCACGGCCTCCTCTCCTCTCTGTGGTCATCTCCAGATGACACGAGGGTCTGCACATATCTATGGCCACGGGCTTGAGAAGGCTGTGCAGTCAGAGAGGAGAGGAGGGCATGGAGAAGCGCCTGTCATCTCCTGAGCATCTGTCCACATCACCATACATGTGTGAGTCTGCCTGTGGCTCACTGACATTTTGGAGAGTTCTTTCCCTCTCCCTGTAGGTGAACAGGCAGCTCAGGTCCCCTTCTATACCCGTGTGTACACGTTTGTGCATGTGTGGGAGCTGCATGTGCACACCTGTGAACCTGTGTGTAGAGGTTGGAGAACAACCTCAGTGTCATGACTCAAGTGATGGCCATTTTATGTCTGGCTTCGAACTCCTGGATCAGGCTGGGCTGGCTGACTAGTGAGCGCCCAGAATCTGTTTCCACCTGCCCAGATCTGGGGTTGCACACATGCACCATCACGCCTAGCTTCTTCTTCTTCTTTTTTTTTTTTTTTAAATGTGAGTTCAGCATGTGGAACTCAGATCCTCAGGCTTGCCAAGTGGGCGCTTCCTCAACTGAGCTATCTGCAAGCCGGTCTACATCCCCCCTGTGACCTCTTTTCTCATTTGGACCTAGTTAAGTTAATCCTAGTGCTAGTTAAGACTTTGTTCGCTGGTAGCGATCACAGACGGTAGCCTCAAGAAGTCATTCTGTTTCCTCTCCTACACATAAACTGTAGTCGAGTTAAAGCCGAGTCCTGCCACGTGCAGGGCCGAGCAGGAGGGGAGAGCAACAGCAGACTCCTGACAGGCATGACACAGAAGATTGCTCTAACTTCCCCAGGATTGCTTACCATTTGGGTGTCACGAGAAGTTGAGAAGTTGTCACCTAAATCTAGCCCTATCATTTATTTATTCATCCATTCATTCATTTGTTTATTATTATCTGTCCACCCTTGTGACTCTCTAGTCACCGATCCTGGAAAACTCATCCCCTATTTCAAAATCTTTTTGCTGGTTCATGAAACAGAAATAAAAATAGTATGCAACCCATAGGGCTGTTCTAAAGATCAGGAGATAGTGATTGTGTGTGTGTGTGTGTGTGTGTGTGTGTGTGTGTGTGTGTGTGTGTGTGTGGTTTCCAAGTGATTTGTGCTGTTTATGGCCTTAGATTTGTCCCACAATTCAGTGTGCTCATTCTTCAACATATCCAATGATTTCAAATCCATGGAAAGATGTCCTGGATTAGGGTCTTGACATTCTCCCAAACCTGAGTCCCTGACAAGCTTCTCTCCATGTGATGAAGAACCTGAAAATCTTCTGAGAAGCTCTCCAAGCCATGCATAGTCATCCATGGCCTGTCATATACAAAGTACACAGTAGGTACCAGTCACTGTAGCACTGTGTGTTCTGTTGCCTAGGCAGTAGTCTATTATTTTCTTGAGCTTCTGAGCTTGGGACCCTGAGAGTGTCCTAGGAGAGGAGGCATCCATGTGAGCAAGTGGACTACAGAAAGCTGCTTGGTCTCATGTCTACTGTTCAAGCAAACAAGGAGCTAACAAACCTCACTTCCACTGACTCTAAGTGACAGGGCATCAGAGGACCAGCACCTCAAAGATCACTCCCCAGGACATCAAAGAAACACATGTTATCTTTCAACACACAATTTCAGGCTGTTTCTGGATCCCATACTTGTTTCCAAAGTTATCAGTGAAATTTTCAGAAGAGCATCTATCCTGTATAAACACATCCAGAAGCTTCTGAGCAAATGTGATTGACAACCCAATGATTATATGCTTGTGTTTAATTTGATAGAGTGTCTGAGTTCTTTATACTACAGCTTGCATTTTGGAAAAAAAACATGGAACTTGTCTTTCTAAAAGAGGGTGAAACTTTAGTACTAAATAAATACATTAATGAAAAAGTGAGTGATTTTTGATAAGACTTTAGCAGGGGAAGATGCCTCTGGATGTCCCATAGGCAGCAGAAACTATGCTGCATATTCTTCTGGATTTTTCTTCTATCCATTAACAGAACTCTGAACACACATTGTCTTTGATGCCTTAGCCCACTAGTCAGCAAGAGCATGTTCACTAAATGTCCAACCAGTTTAAATGTAATCAGATTCAGAGTGTGGGTGTACATCCCTTCAGCAAATGTTCAGGTACTTTAAAAAATACTTAGCTTTGCTGCTCTCTCCCGCCTTCTCTCTTCTGCTCTGTCCCCCTAGAACAGAGACCAGCAGTATGGAAGAAAGGGCCTCACTTCACATCACTGGAAATAAGAAAGGCCCCGGCCTAACGCATTCCTTGGCTCCATGCAGACTCATGTCTTCCTGCAGGCTAGTGTCTCCATCTCAGAGTAACACCACTGCCCCTCATGGGTGGGCTTGTCTTTTGTTGGTTTGGCCAAGGCCTGTGCGATGGCTGTTCTTGGTTGTCAACTTGACTACATCTGCAATTAATTAAAACCCAAAAATGGAGGGTAGATCTGGAAGAGATCTTTGCTTAATTTAAAGTAGGAAGATCTACTTCTAATTTGGATCTTGAGGTAGGAAGACACACCTTTACTCCAGATCTTTTGAGCTGGGAAAACCCACCTCCAATCTGGGCCACATCTCTTGCTGGAAGTCTGTATAAGGACACGGAAGATAGAAACTTTTGCTTTGCCAGCTTGCCTTCTCCTTCACTGGCATTAGGGCTTGCTTCTTTGGGATTCCAGCGTACACTGAAGACCACCTGAGACATCCAGCATCATGGACTGAGATGGACTGAGAAACTTCTGGATTCTTAGACTTTCATTCATAGGCACCCTGCTGTGGATATCGCTCTGTATAAATAAAATGCTGATTGGCCAGTAACCAGGCAGGAATTATAGGCGGGACAAGCAGAGAAGAGAATTCTGGGAACAGGAAAGCTGAGTCAGAGAGATGCTGCCAGCCTCTGCCATGACAAGCGAGATGTTAAGATACCAGTAAGCCACGAGCCACATGGCAACTTATAGACTATTAGAAATGGGTTAATTTAAGATATAAGAACAGCTAGCAAGAAGCCTGAGCCATTAGGCCAAACAGTTTAAATAATATAAGTGTCTGTGTGTTTATTTTATAAGTGGGCTGTTGGACTGCCGGGGCTTGGCCAGACCCGGGGAGAAAACTCTAGCTACAGGCACCCATTGTTGGATTAGCTGGACTACAGCCTATAAATCATTCTAATAAATTCCCTTTCTCTCTATAGAGAGAGACCTGTATAATTGCTGTTACTCTAGAGAACCCTGACTAATACAGCCTGGAAGGATGCCTCAGACAAAGCAGGTTCTTCTTGACTGCCACTAGCAGTGCACCTCTGAGGCTGCACCCCTCCCTCCTGAATCCAGCCCATACTCCACTGCAAAGCTACTTTGCCTGCCATGGCAGCCAGACTAGCTGATCCAGCAGCCATAAGCTAGGTAGCCATGACCCCACAGACATTGGCAACCCTCTGTGGAGTTAAACTTGGGACTTCTTCATCTTACCCTGTGCCCTAGTGGTCATGGTCTTGCTTAACACAGGTGCTACTCTTTCAGGCATGGTTGCTGACATGCTAAGGGTGCAAGGCAATGCAGGTATGAGAGTCATCTAGCCCATTCTCATCGCCACAGTTACCCAGCTTTTGGGGCAATGGTGCTGTTGCACAACCCTAGTTGGCACTGGGGAAGTTGAATGTTATCTCTCACCTTTCTCTTTGAGATCTTCTACAGTTTTGCTCAAATCTTCCCCATCCCTGCAAAGAAGCAGATCCTTGGGCCAGTTGAGACCAAAATAAGGAACTCAAATAGGCAAAAAAAGGGCGTCAAGCACATTAAAATAAGATTCCTGTTGCGTCCGTGATTCCCACTCCCACTCCATTTTATGTACTCTACATCTATTTCTAGAACTGTCCTTAACTATTTAAAGCATGCTTGTTTCCCAAATAAACTCAGCCAGCATCAGAACACCCACTTTACAGTTGTGTAAAACCCTGCAGCCATGTACATCAACCAGATGTACCCAGATCCCAAGCAACCAAGAACCAAAGCCTCTTATTCTTTTTCTCACAGACAAGGAAACTTTGTGAATAGAGAGAAGAAATTTCAACATCAGTTCCAGTTCTAGAAAATAAAATTCAGGAAGAAGTTAAATGTGTGTTCCCTTAGTGCTTGTTATGGGAGTTTTGGCATAAAGAAGTGTCTGACTTCATCCCCATGTACCGTGTGGGCTAAGTACAAAGTACAAAAGGATCTCCCTATGACGTGAGATGAGGCAGAAAAGGCTCACAAATTTTCCATGCAGGATAGAGCCAGGATCTGCCAGTGTCTAAGGGGCTTTAGTTGTTGACTAAGCCAGTTCAGAAATATAAGCAGTAGCCAGCAAAGCAAGGATGCCAGCATCTATGTCCAATCTGTGAAAAAGAGAAGTCATTGGAAACACAAAGCTCATTTTCATCAGCAAAGCTGAGAAAGAAGACATGGAGCCCCCAGCCCACTGGGAGTCATGTCGGGGCCCTGTTTGCTCATAGACAGACCAGGATGGTGACAAGATGCTTTCTCTGGCTGCCAGATCATTTTCAAAAGCAGCAATTCGTGCCATGCTAATAGCCCAGTCTATAATTAGGTGTGTTTATCTATGTCCCTGTGATCTTTTCCCTGGTTTCCATGCTTGATTTCCTTCAAGAACAAATAATCCCAATGAGTTATTCCTCAGAGTGGCAAGTGGGAGGGAGGGAGAGAAGAAAGGAGGGAGGGAGCTTAGCTGAGAGGGAGAGGGAGAGGGAGGGAGGGAGGGAGGGAGGGAGGGAGATTACAAAATGGTCTAAATTCAGTGTCCTAGGCAATTAGGAGACAGTGGGTGGCCAACAGCGCCTTGAGCAGCTTCATTTTCCATGTCTGTGAGACGCCTAGGAAGTTCCTTCTGCCAGGAAACTGAAGCAAAGTATCACCCTCTGTATTAGCTCATTTTCCAGGAACACTGAGGGACCAGCCAGCTATTATCCAGTGTGCTGTTTCCTAGGAAATTCTGCATGTACCCAAACCATGTTCAATCTCCAAACTCCAGTGTCCCCACCGAATCTTTATTCCATCTCCACAAAAAGTGGGGAGTACCTCCACAGTCATTATGTAAGCCATCAGAGGAGTTTCCTATTTCCATTGGAGTGGGAGTTTCAGTCCACTGTGATGAAACCGGATGATGCACTGACTGCTGCAACAAGATCTCATTTTATACTCATAAAGACCTGGGAGTAAGTGCTGTCATGTCCCCACCTCTCAGAGAAGAATGGTTAAGACGGTGGCCATCTTGACCTGTCCTGTGCAGAGCCTGGGCTTCTGCTCTGCCTTGGTTCTTGATGGCTGCCTGAGTAGGCTGCCTCTTCTGCCTGAACCAGAAAGGTGCTCGCACTGAGAAAGAATTACTGGAGTGCCGCTGTCAGCTCTTCCTCCTCTTACCCTGCAGCCTACTTCGCTCTGGGTTTATTGTACCTTACAGGTAACACAGTCTATCACCGAGAAAAGCCAAGACAGGGACTAAAGGAAGGAGCCTGAGGCAGAAACCATGGAGCCATGCTGCCTACTGGGTTGTTCTCTACTCATGTTGGCTAGCCCATTTTACACCTGCTTAGGGAACGGTGCCACCTACACCAGGCAGGGCCCTCTTACAAACATTAACAATCAAGAATATGCCCCAGAGACCTTGTCACAGGCACTCTGATCTGGACAATTCTTCAGCTGAGTTCCCCTCTTCCCAGGTGACTCTGGGTTTGTGCCAAGTTGACGGCTGATGCTAACTATGACCAACGCAGTCTCATCAGGCACAGGGGCAAACGCAGGAGCTCTGAGTGTCACTCCCAGTGTGGCTGGGACCCTTATTGTCTGAGCTCCTGGTTGGCCTGTTAGAAACTTAGTTCCCTGGTTGCCACCAGGACTGAAGGAGTCAGAATCCCTAGGGTGAGTCCAAGCATCCGAGTTTTAATAAGTTATGGGACGGATGATGCAACCAAAATTTCTGATCCATTGAGAAGCTTAGTGGGCTCTACACCAGGTCCCTAAGTTAATTAGCCCCCCAAAGATTCAGGACACTAGTAATACCCATTTATACTAATATTTAAACGTAAAGAAGCATATATCAAAGATGCATTATAAATGGATTGTTATAAAGCAAGGGTTGAAAAATAAACTGCCAAGTGAAGCATGGCGTCCTTAGATTCCATATTCTCTCCCTCAGAATCCCAGTATTCTCCACTGGGTTTTGTATAGATTATTACTGTGGAAAAGCCCCAGATGAACCTGATTATCCCCTTGACATTGATCGGGCTTTTCCATCTCGCTATCAAAAGACTCATCTTCCTGTATCAAATCACAATCTCACCTGCTGCTCACCACTGACTATCATTTCAACTCTCAACACCCACCTGTGCTGCCTCCAAACGCTTTCATCCTGGCAGTTATTCTTCTGAAGCATCGTTCTCCACACTTACTCCTTTCTATGGGGTTTGTGCTAAAATACGTATTGATTATCTTTTCATTTAGCCATCTTTGTCTTCTACACCTAGTGTTTTCTCTTTCATTTTTTTATTCTGTCTTTTCCTATAGCATTATGCTGAGTAATTATATTTTCATTTCTGTATATGTGGTGTATAATATGTAATATTATATATATAACATCCCAGGGTCCTGCCTGGGATGTCTCTCTTCTCTCTCTTTTGTTTGAGTTTTGAATTATAGACATATATTTTTCAGTAATGGGAAGCACCGCAGAACTGACTTGTACCTTGTATCTCTTTCCTTCCAGATTAGGCTTTTTCTTCTTCTTTTTTTTAATCCTTTTTCCTTATTTTTATATGAACATTCCTTTTCAATTTCCTGCTTATTGTGGGCTGGCTTTCCTCATCCATTATTTCACAGTGAAATGAATTTTCATTTTGTATCAAAGAAAAAACACTGCACATGTGAGGCAAAACACTCAAGGGTGACAAGGTCAAGCTGGACCTTCCACAGAGATGGCAACTCCATTTCAACCAAACGTTTTTTTACTGGATGAGCAAAGTTAAGGAGCCCAGAATATTTTACATGTAGCTGGAAATTACGTGCATCCAGGCCTCAGCTATTATTGGGGCAGCCACAAAAGCAGCAGCAGCAGCAGGGAGGCAGATATTGATCCAGCTGGCAGATCATGCAGTATTTATTTGCTTTCTTATGAAGAAATCTGAGTGTGCAAGCTTTTGTCCACTCTGGGCATCATTTCAGAAAGGAAAGCAAACTTTCCAGTGTGAGACCAGGAAGCCTATGGTAGGAAGAGATGGAAGCATAGAAATCATGAGGATGGTGGGGCTTGAGCTGTGCTTTCAGGGTAAATGGGATTCAAAATGCTGGATGTGAGGCTGAGAGGACCATGCAGGCAAAGAGCTGGTGAGTGCAGAGCAAAACCAATTCCTGTTGGTCCCTAGTCTCCCGAACCTCTTCCTCAAGGGCAAAGGAAGCTGGGCCAGTGCATAGACTCCTATGCTTCACACACCTCCAGCCAGCCTACTGATTCTGAATGTTCAACAGCAATGCACTGTCACAGGCGAGTAACATGCTAACGGAAGTCCCTCTGACAGGACTAACATCAGATGGGTTCTTCCAGCGCATCTACAACAGCCCACACCTGTGCCAACAGAGAACACTACCTGGCTTACAAAGGAGAGCTTCTGAGCCACACAGGCTTTTAAGCCCTCCAGGATGAGGAAGGTTTTGCGATATGTCAGCCCACTTACAGTCAGTATGTCCTGACAGTTCAGAAACAAATATACCTGCGTGTAGAGAAAACAAAGCCACAGTGGATTACCCTGAGCATGGAGGAGGCTTTTAAACTAACTGGAGCCCGCAATAGCAAGGCTTTTTTTTTTTTTTTTTTTTTTTTTTTTTCCTAATTAACCTCCACATTTCCTTTCAGACTTGAAGAACCCAAAGGCTTTGAGTTCTAAGCAGTACATATACATGTAACATTACAAACCTCCATTCCGAAAGGGGGGGCAATAACATTTAGCTTAACTTTCCTTTATTACTTTGCTTTCATCTTCTTAAATTAATTTTCTAAAATTTATTTTACATACTAACTGCAGTTTCCCCTCCCTCCTCTCCTCCCACTCCCTCCCCCTCTTCCTTTCTACCCCCTCCCCCATTCCACTCCTCAGAAAGGGTAAAGCCTCCCATGGGAATCAACAAAGCATGGTGTATGGAGTTGAGGCAATACCAAGCTTCTTCCCCCTGCATCAAGGCAACCCATCATAGGGAGTAGGTTCCAAAGAGCCAGCTCACGCACCAGGGACAGATCCTGGTCACACTGCTAGGGGCCCCACAAACAGACAAAGCTACACAACTGTCACCCACATGAAGGGGCCTAGTTTGGTCCCATGAAGGCTCCCTGGCTATCAGTCTAGAGTCCATGAGTTCCCCGGAGTCCAGGTCATCTGTCTCTGTGGGTTTCCCCTTCATGATCTTAACCTCTCCTCCCTCTCTTCAACTGGACTCCCAGGAGCTCGGCCCAGTGCTTGGCTGTGGATCTCTGCATCTGCTTCCACCAGTTGCTGGATGAAGGTTCTATGATGACAATTAGGGTAGTCACTGATCTGATTACAGGAGAAAGCCAGTTCAGGCACCCTCTCCACTGTTGCTAGGAGTCTTAACTGGGGTCATCCTTGCATATTCCAGGGAGTTTCCCTGGCACCAGGTTTCTCCCTAATCCCACAGTGGCCCCCTCTATCCAGGTATCTCTTTTGTTGCTCTCCGCTCTCCTTCTCCATCCCTCCCCCAATTTGACCATCCCATTCCCTCATGTTCCTATCCCCCACCCTTTCCCCTCTACCTCCTCTTCTGCTCCCAGTTTACCCAGGAGGTCCCATCTATTTCCCCTTCCCAGGGCGATCCATGCATCCCTCTCAGGGACCTCCCTGTTTCCTAGTTTCTCTAGGGCTGTGGGTTGTAGTCTGGTTATTCTTTGCTTTGTATCTGCTATCCACTTATGAGTGAGTATATACCATATTTGTCTTTCTGGGTCTTACCTCATTCAGGATGATTTTTTTTCTAGTTCCATCCATTTGCCTGCAAATTTCATGTTGTCATTTTTTATTTTGCTGCTGAGTGTATATATGTACTCCATTGTGTATATTACCACATTTTCTTTATCCATTCTTTGGTTGAGGGTCATCTAGGTTGTTTCCACATTCTGACTATTACAAGTAATGCTGATATGAACATAGTTGAGCAAGTGTCCTTGTGGTATGGTTGAGCATTCTTTGGGTATATGCCCAAGAGTGATATCGCTGGGTCTTGAGGTAGATTGATTCCCAATTTTCTGAGAAACTGCCATGCTGATTTCCAAAGTGGCTAAACAAGTTTGTACTCCCACCAGCAGTGGGGGAGTGTTCTCCTTATTTCACATCCTCTCCAACATAAGCTGTCATTAGTGTTTTTGATCTTAGCCATTCTGACAGGTGTAAGATGGTATCTCAGAGTCGTTTTGATTTGCATTTCCCTGATGACTAAGGATGTTGAGCAATTCCTTAAATGTCTTTTAGCCATTTGAGATTTTTCTGTTGAGAATTCTCTGTTTAGATCTGTAACCCATTTTTTAAATTGGATTATTTGTTATTTTGATGTCTAGTTTCTTCAGTTCTTTATATGCTTTGGAGATCAGCCCTCTGTCAGATGTGGAGTTGGTGAAGATCTTTTCCCATTCTGTAGGCTGTCGTTTTGTCTTACTGACCATGTCCTTTGCCTTACAGAAGCTTTTCAGTTTCAGGAGGTCCCATTTATTACTTGTGGATCTCAGTGTCTCTGCTACTGGTGTTATTATATTCAGGAAGTAGTCTCCTGTATCAATGCATTCAAGGCTACTTCCCACTTTCTCTTCTATCAGGTTCAGTATAACTGGATTTAAGTTGAGGTCTTTGCTTCACTTGGACTTGAGTTTTGTGCAGGGTGATAGATATGGATCTATTTGCAATCTTCTACATGTTGACATCCAGTTATGCCAGCGCCATTTGTTGAAGATTTAACTTTCCTTTATTAAGTCACCCAGTCATGAATAGAAATAGTTAGCTCTCACAAAGCTAAAATGAAACTATTACTGCCTAAGAAATTTCAGCCTAGAATATCAGACTTTATTTTTGCAAGGTCAAAATCCCTGAGAGGGGTTATTTAGCACTCCTGTTTATGTAGTTATCGAAACTAGATCCCCCTGTGTGAAACAGTGCCTGGTGCTCAGGGAAAACAGTTGATCAAGGGGGTGTGGCTGGGTGGGTGGAAGAAAAGGATATGAAGAAGGAATGGATGGGTGAAATGAAGTTGGATGGTGGATGAATAGAGGGTTAATCCTAAGATCAGACCCCTGTTTAATCCTGATTCTGACTGCACTTTCACATTTACCCGCTGGCCAATTCTCTATCTCTCTTTTACATATTTTAATGACTTCCAAAGCATTTGAAATTCTCTTCTCAAACCCTTCTAGTTCTACACTAATTGGCATCTTCTAGGAAAAAAATAATTGGCCAATGATGCTTGTGTTTTAATAGCTGTAGAACTGAATAAATTCTCTTCTATGCATTTGCTAACCCTGTACTGGCAGAGGGCCGACAGTGGGTGCTGCCACTACACCCAAGATGTATCCGCCCATGTTCCCAGGCTAAGTCACTCCTCCACATCCCATCACCTCGGTGGCTCTGAGGTACAGACCCAGTCCCAGCAAGCTCGAGCTCATCAGGGTGATACCTACCACCTCATTTCTTGCCTGACAATTGCTGTGTCTTGCAAACCCATGTTTCCTGTTCTTCCTTTTCCTCTGAAAACCTGATTCCAGAAGAGCCATTTTCATCCCTGTATCTGATCATGAACCTTGCTCAACACATCTCTAAAGCTTCCATAATAAACATAACATTCTTTTCTGAATCCTTTAAGATCCGACACAACATGTCACCTCACGTTTCTAAGCTTATCTCCTGACAGCCCTGCTCTCCCTCCTCTGCTCCATTTGCCCCGAGTGATCACCTCATCTCAGGCATATTGGACTCCCAGAAGCCCCTCGGCCTTCATCTTACTACAAGCTGGGGCAGAGGATGGCTTCCTGTTCTCTTCTAGACCATCTCAAAATGTATACGCTTGCAGTTTCTGCACTCCATTAAAATGTCTTAGGTAACTGTACTGTGGCCAAATGATGACAGGTGAAATTGTTCTTCCCAGCACTTCCTGGCTCTCCTGAGGCATGCTCCACAGAGCCTCCTGCAGAAGCACTGTCTGCAGCACTGGTCCGCTGACTGGGGTCAGAGCCATATGACTCACTCTGTCGGGTGGTTCTCCCCTCACTGCCACATTCAAGACAACCCACGGCTTGCAGCCTTGTCAGGGTGCTTGTGTTCTGTCTTGAGCCTACCTACCCCAGGTGACAAACCTACTCATGAGCCTGTGCTGGCTCTCTGCCCTTTACTGCTGTGGTCATATGGGAGTTGTACTGTGACCCGAGGGGAATGTTGAAGTGCAGTGCAGTGATGGGAAAGAACAAAGCCATGCCCACAGGGGCACGGACACAGGAAGGGACACCTGAGTCCCCACACTGGGGGAAGAACCCCTGCATGCTCTTGCTTCCACCAATCACTGAGTGGGGACTCTGTCTGGGACAATCTGTGATTCCAGACAAGGGGGCTCTGTTCATCTGTGGATAATTCCCAGTGAGAAAAAAAGCTGTGGCCACAGCATCCTTGTAAGTTGAAGGAGCCTATGGGGAATCTGGGCAGGATAGAACACTAACCAATCGCCAGTCATTTTCAAGGCATGGACCCTAAATCAGCAACATCGTCACCAGGGAACATGACACAGACACAGATGGTCAGGCCCATGAGAGACCCAGCGACTTAGATTCTGTAGGTGTGGAAACTAGCACTGTCTTCAGCTGTGAATGTGACTGATGCACAGTGAACTTTGCAAAGCACTGTGTCCTACCAGCATTGGCAGTGAGCTCCATGGGAACACAGAGATCAGCTGGCTGGTTAATTATCATTGAGGTCACAGCTAGCCTACTTATGTCCCAAGATTTCCCACGAGGGAAATACATATAATATCGCTGTGGCAAAGGCCCAGTGCCCAGTTACTATCACCCAATCCCAGTGATGCTTATATTTCCATTTTATGCTGTGTTATTCCCAAAGACAGAAACTGACCCCCTGAGTACCCCTCCGGCTGCAGTCTGAAGTGGGAGTGTGTATGCTCCCCGAAGTGGGCAAAGTCTTTCCTCCCTGCTGTTCCCAGTCTGATCTGTTGTCTGCCTTTCAGATTCATTATCTGCTAGTAAATCTACCACGTCTGTAAACTCCAGTTTCTCTGACTCTATGTTTTTCTTCAGTTACGAATATCAAAGAGAACATAATCCAGATTCTCTGTGTGGTAGCCATCTTTACGTGGCTTATTTTTTTTATATTAGCTTGAGCCTATTGCTTTAAACTGCAGCCTTCTAAGCCTGAAATGGCGCTGGCGCTATGGCTGCTGGCTCCGCCCACTTCACCTTCCCAACATGGCGGTGGTATGTTTTCCGCCAGCTCTGGGAGCCATCAACTCTCAGAAATAGTGGGTCTATGCTTCTATCAAAGCAGTGTGTAGCCCAGAAACCTCTTTTTTTTTTTTTGTACTAGCAAAGGCTAAATCTACCACACAGCTTAATGTGTCACTTGCAGAGGCCTCATTCCTGCCATACTGCAGGTCGAGCGCACATGCCAGGAACCCTCCATAGTAGCTCAAACATGCAGGCTGCCACTATCTTGAGAGAAACAACTAGGAACTGTTTTTAGCTTCGTTTTAGAATCTTTTTTCTCAGGTTTTAGGTGGAAACTCTTGCCAACACGTTGGGCGCCATTTGTAGCTAGAGTTTTCCTGCCTTGCCCACAGTCAGGACAAATCTTTGTCACCCGCCAGTCCCACAGCCGCTCAAACCCAGCCAAGTAAACACAGAGACTTATATTGGTTACAAACTGTATGGCCGTGGCAGGCTTCTTGCTGACTGTTCTTACAGCTTAAATTAATTAATCCATTTCTATTAATCTATACCTTGCCACATGGCTCGTGGCTTACCGGCATCTTCACATGCTGTTTGTCATGGTGGCGGCTGGCAGTGTCTCTCTGACTCAGCCTTCCACTTCCCAGTTTTTTCTCCTCCTTGTCCCGCCTATACTTCCTGCCTGGCCACTGACCAATCAGTGATTTATTTATTGACCAGTCAGCAACACATTTGACATACAGACCATCCCACAGCAGCTCTCTGCAAACGAACTCATTACATTACGGAGCACAATCATTGCTTTTAGGTTATTCATGGTTGGGGTGCTGGGTGATGGGAATACACCCCACTTATCAGCTTGCCCCTATAAACTCTGGGGTTTGGGGTCCTGTCTAGGTATTTTTATTGTTAGAGCTGCCTCTTAGATCTTCAAGTGTACCAATGGCTTCAGCCAATGTTTGTGAGAAGATCTCTCAAGGTTATTTCAAGAGTCAGGACAGACGGCTTAATGGGTAAGAGCACTTGCTGAGCAAGCATGAGGACCTGGGTTCAGATCACAGCAGCCGAGAAAAAAGTTGGGCATGACCTACATAGCTGTAATCCCTGCACTGTAGAGAGGGTGGAGATGATCAACTGAAATAGGAGGACTCACCTGCTCGGGGGTGGGAGCACCATTTCCCGGCTGGGATCCTGAACTCTTACCAGTGAAGAAACAGGACTGGGCAGTAGCATTCATCCATCTCTCTCTGCTGCCTGACTGCGAATGTGATGTGACCGACTGCTTTAAGCCCCCACTGCCTCGGTTTCCCCTCCATGATGAACTCTTCCTTGAACCATGAGCCAAGATAAATGCTTTTCTCCCTTACATTACTTTTGTCAGAGTGTTTTACCATGGCAAGAGGAAAGGAGATTAAAATCGTGTTTTTAAGTTTACTTGTTTCAAAGCATGTTTGGAATTTATACTTTGGGGGTTGGAGAGATGGCTCAGTGGTTAAGAGCACTGGTTGCTCTTGCAGAAGACCTGGGTCTGGTTCCCAGCACTCACATGGTGACTGACAACCACCTATAACTTCAGCTCCAGGGAATTCAACGCCCTCTTCTGGCCTCCATGGGTACTACACAAATGTGGCCACAGACATTACAGGCAGGCTAATGCTCATACATATAAAATAAGAGAAAGTGTTTAAAAAAAAGGAGTATAATGTTTAATGCCTAAGAAGTATCTGCATTAATTTATACATAAAACATAACAATTGGACCCCATCCCAATTGTAGGGAACTAAAATCTGGGATGGAAGAATCATCAGTTTTTTCCTTGAGCTTCTCTGACTTACTTACCTGTGCTTGTGCGTCAGCTTACTGCCGTGCACCCTACCGCGGTGGCTTCAGGCAGTGCTGACAGCCCACACTTCTGTCTACTCCCAGGTAATGCTGTGCTGCTTATCTGGGGATTACGGGTAGCAACATCCTAAGTGGAAAAGGACCCAAACTCCTTGGCTCAGCCAGCCAGTCTCAGCCAGCCCTCACCCCTAGCTTACTATTCAGGACCTGTATCACCCTTGCCTACAGATTCTGCTGCTTCTGACTCATACTCTAGGTCATGACCTGCCTCCCTCTTAACTGCCACAGCTCCGATGTCAGTGGAGACACTGCCATACATCTCAGTCTCTCGCTCCTTACAGCATCCTGTGCTTACTGCGATCCATAACTAACTCTAGTTTATTGAAGCTGATTATTGATGGTTCTCTTTCCTTTACCAAATATCAACTGTAAAAGAACTGTGTAGGCAGGGAGGCTGAATCACTCACTCTAGTAGTAACAACGCAAAGTGTAGTAGCTGGTCGATAAATATTCTTAAGCTGTGTGTCTAACACAGCCTTGTTAGTACAAGAATCAAAGAAAATCTCTCATCCTTTGAAGGTTCATTCCCCCTATTTCAGTTTAGAAAATTACACCTGTCAAGTGAGAGGTGTTTGAAAAACCCAACAAGCATCTGGGCTTCAGCAGCCTAATTATTACCACACATTTCCATGGGTTCTCTTAGTGGCCTTTTCTTCCTCATATTGGTCTTACATCCCATAATATGCTATGAGGAAAGAAAGCTGGAACTCCTCTGCTGTCATCTCTTAATGCCAGCACCACTTTTTCTCATTTCAGAACAGGCTGTAAGCTTGCCTTGATGGGAGCAGGGGTCTGGTTTCCCAGGGCGTTACTTTGGGAAACACTGACCAGCACGGTGCCCTGTAGACTCTGCCCTTCAAAGTTACCTGCAGACCTTGATAACAGGCCAGGCAAGGGACAGCCCCTTTGCTGTGGTGGCTTCATCCATCCCATTCATAACCAGTAAATAGAGACAGATGAGGGAACACGGCCAGTGGGGTGCGGGCGCTTGCTCCCTCTTCCGTCTCCCGGGTTGTTTACTGTGGAGAGCCAATATTGGTCCTTGCTGCTACTGGCTGTTTTTTCATTAAATGTCTGGCTCTGTGATACGCATTCTTTGCTTAATGACTTTCCTTGTTTAATAACTTTCCTTCATCTCCTATCTAGCCCAGTATTGGGAAGCAAATTTAGTATTGTGGAGATTCATTTTGCTTCCAAACCTCCTTTCCTCAGGTTCTTGCTCTGGTCTGCACACACCAACTGACTTGGTTCATATATTGTAATCTTAACCCCAAAGGTGACGGTTTTAAGCAGTGGGACATTTAGAAGGTGGCTAAAGACAGAGGACTTTATAAAAGAGGCCCACAAGGCAGGTCAGCCTCTTCCCCAGTGTGAGGACACAGGAAGACAGTACCGTCTGTGAACCCGAAAAAGGGCCCTCCTCACACCTCAGATCTGCTCGAGCCTTGACCTTGATTGGACATTCCTTCCAGCGGATAGAACGGTACACAGTACTTTTCTGCATCTGACTGTTGTGTTTTGTTGTAGCAACTAAATGGACTAAGATGGCGTTCTAAATCTGGAAGTCCCTTTGTGTTCCAGATCTTCCTCCGCTGAGCCAAAGGCCACACTGCTGAAAAAGTCTGTGATTCACCGAGGCGCTGGTTGGAGCCGGCTCCTCTCTAAGGGTCCAGATTGGCTCCTGAAAGCATTTTGTCCAGCTTTCACATTTGCATATCCTCCGAGGCTTGCTCAGTCTCCACCCACCTAACTCACAGAAGTAGAAGAACCAGTCATCCTGGGACAAAAATGAGTGAGGGTCTGGGGGTGGGCTCTGGCTCTGGTTCCCGGGTCCAGAGCACAGCTCTCCAGCACTGGACTTGGCGACATCATCCCCTCTTTCCTCCCCATACCGCCCAGAGAAGAGAGCTTTTCTTTTATTAATCATGCGATAACATCTTTCAAGGCTTTAAAAAGCTTCCCGCGTGCAGTGTGCATCATGTTAGGCCTTTAGAAATGCCAACGAGTTACGCGATGATTTCCTGCTGTTGCTCAGCAGAAAGACGCCAAACATACTCAAAGTGGCTGTGGGCCGACTGCAGCCTCCCGGTACCTGCAGCTGTGAGCTCTGGAGCCCACCCGTCTTCTTTACGCCAGCGGATTCTGCATATAATTGCGTGGTTCTCAGAGCTGGCCAGACGTCAGAATCTCCTGGAGGAGCTTAGAAACTATAATTCCCTCTTGGAAACTTCGGCTGGGGGTCCAGAATGAACTCTGACAACTTGCAGCTACGATGAGCAATACTGACCGCTGCACTCTGTCCCTCCTGGTCCTTTTCGGAGCGGGGCAATTTTCCCCAGTTACCACCTTCTCTTAGACCAATACCCTCTCTCCTTCCTCATCCGAAGTCTGAATTTTTAGATTTGATGTGATTTTTTCCCTCTGCATACTAGACCCATGGTAGTGAGACCCCCGACCCCTTTCTGATGTTTACTGGGCTCCCATCCCTGAGTTTGAGAGAGAACTGAAGCTTACTCTCCACAGGGAGCCTAGCGGGTAGCCCTCAGCTCAGGAGGCAAACTCAGAAAGACAGTGCTCCAGTGTTCCCATGATCTGTCGCAAAAAGAACGGTAGAAAGGAGCAGGCCTGGCCCTGGCCAGGCTAGAAATGTCATCATTTGCTCATTCCAGCTCTAACACCCACCATCACTAGCCTCCACAATGTGCCTGCAGCCAGGAGGGCCTGTACTAGAACTAAGATTATTTAGGGACCACACCCATAAACCTCCCAAACTGTGACTTACATACTCTGTTTCTTTAGAAAGTTGGTCTCTTCAGGTGTTTTGTTACAGTCATGTAAGACTGACTAACATGCTGGATATTCTTGCAGCTGGGCATGATCATGTGACCTGGTTCCACCAGTCAGACCTATTTTTCTGGCCGTTGACTTTGAATCAATTAAAACAAGGAAGGAAGGCCGGGCGGTGGTGGCGCACGCCTTTAATCCCAGCACTCGGGAGGCAGAGCCAGGCGGATCTCTGTGAGTTCGAGGCCAGCCTGGGCTACAGAGTGAGTTCCAGGAAAGGCGCAAAGCTACACAGAGAAACCCTGTCTCGAAAAAACCAAAAAACAAACAAAAAAAAAAAAACAAGGAAGGAAGAACTCTGGGAGTTGCGCTGTGTCTGGAGCTCTAGTGGTTGGGTGAAGGTTGCTTTGTTCAACAGGCAGCAGTTGCCAAACAATAGTCTAACAACTTGTTTGCATAGTGTTATCTTGACTTTCTTGAATGGCTAGTAAGCCTCATCATAGTTCCTTCAGTGACTCTGTGAGTACATGTCATCCATTTGACAAATACTTTTCCCTGCCCCATCAGCCAGAGTCCATCTCTCTGTTAACAACTGGGAACAGTTCACTGGATTCCATGTCCTTCAGTGGATGTTGCCAAAAGCTCATCTCAGAAAAGAAAAAGCTGCCTTCTTACAAATGAGAATTAATCTTCATCTTCAACCCTCTAATACAAGTCCAGAGATCATGCTTAACACTTCTAGCTCCATTCTCTTACAACCATTTTTTTTGATCCCTGAAAAGATAATTTAACTAACTGAACTTTAATTTATCATTTATTCATATTAGAATTCAGGTAACACATCCCCCAGAGCAGCCTCTGCTTCTGGCCCACCACTCAGCTGTCATTGGCGTTTATGACCAAGTGATGACATTGTGAGAACAGCCCCATCGGCAGGCTTTGCAGCCTCATTGTTTGTCAGCTTGATTGGATGTGGAATCAACTAAGAGACTTGTGTGGGTGGTGAAGGTATTCCTGGAAGGATTAACTGAGAGGGGAAGACCTTTCCGCAGAAGGCAGCACATTCCTGATGTGGCCCAGATGTAAGGAAGTCCCAGGAAAAAGCCTTGCTTTTTGTCTGCCTGCCTTCATTCTGGGATGCTGAGGGCATCTGTTCTGTTTCTGCGATGGCTGACAGTGGTGCCCCGCTTCTTCAGCCTTTCAATGTGGAGTGAAGGCCAGTGGCTCCCCAGGGATCCTCCTGGCCTTCATCTCCAGACTGAGTCAGCTAAAGCACCCAGCCTCATTGACTGAGTCACTTCTAGGGTCGAAACCCCTTCAGCATGCCAGCGGTCATTGTTGAACTCCCCAGACAGTGCCAAATAAGCTAATCTAATAAATCCCCCCTTGTAATGTATATTCATTCTACCATTCTGTTCCTCTGAGAGCCCTTACTAATGCTTACTTTGTAAGATAAAAGAAAAATGAGTCCCGACTACTCTGTGAGGCTCCATTAGTGGATGTCATACACAGTGCTGTCAGTGGCCCCTGTAGTTGTGATGAAGAGCCCCAATGGATGGAGGAGGAGAAGGAATTGTTACTCCATGGTATATCTCAAACTCTCCTGCCATACCTCGTTGATGGTTGGGCCATAAAAGGCATGGGTTGAAACTTCATGAAACATAGTTCTAGGGAACTAGGCTTTCATGATAAACAGTAGTAGACCTTATGGTTGATCCTCTATTCCAGTGCTAACGTGAGTCACCAATTTGTCCCTCAAATGTTTAATATATTTGCAAGTATTCTACACATGGACTTGACCCCAGCTCAGGAAGCTAACAGGGAAACCTTGTGACCGGTCTCCAAAAGTCTTGGTACTTTCTTTCATTGGAGTGTTTAGAAGTATTTGCAATGGTAAAAGCTTGGATCTTGGAGGAAGCTGAATGACATAAGGCCTTGATCTTTCAGTAGTTCATACACATGAAGCATTGGCATGCATCTGTAATTTCCATGATTCAAGGTAATAGTTTTCTCAGAGGTTTGACCTCTGCATGATGATCTGGTACACAAATGTTCTAAAACTCCAAAGCTTGTCTCATTGAAAGATATATTTTGATGTTCACAAAAGATGCTCCATGGGTTTTTTTCCTAATATTTTTAAAAATTATTTTATGGGTATGAGTGTTTGCCTACATGTATGTATGTGCAACACGTGGGTACAGTGCCCACAGAAGCCAGAAGGAGGCACCAGATCACCTGGAACTGGAGTTACTGTTGGTTGTAAGCTGCCATCTAGGTTCTGGGAACTGAACCCAGGTCCTCAGCAAGAGCAGCCAGTGCTCAAAAACACTTATCGGTCACTCCACTCTAGCCTCCAATTTTTTTTGGAGATGGCATAAGACTGTTCTTTTAACTTTGTATCCTGAACAGCTCTGGCAACACCATATCCTTAGAAGACATTCAACACATGCTTGTGACTAAATGAGTGGGTGCATGGATGCATGAAGAGACAGAGAGAAAGCTAGGAGTGGAGGGAACAAGATCAAATGTCATGAACAAAATACCCCTTGTGGACTGGGATGTATGAGTTTCAATAGCCAAGGTCACACAATGTCTCATGAACAGGCTTTGATCTGTCAGAAAGGTCATTAGTCCAGAAGACAAAACAGCTAATATTCGCAGATCTGCCTTTATATTGCATTCTGTTCTGAGCTGTTCATCTCATCTCCAGCACTTCCATTGTTCTATTTATAAAACAACGGAGATAAATTACCCAATATCTTAGAATTCATCCAACATTAATGTCCTGAGATTGGATTAACGATTGCTGCAGAAAATGAAACCTGACAGAAAGGACAGTGTTAGAAATTAATACCAGCATTTAAGTTTTTCATTCATGCATTTTTAATAACTTTGATATAGGCTTACATTAAAAAAATCAGTTTGCTTTTGAAATCTGATAATTAATGGAGCCAGTTGTAGCTGAATTCTGAAATCCCAGAATTCAGAGAGCCGAGAAAGTGAATTGCCCTGAGTTTGAGACCAGCCTGGGATACACAGTAAGTATGCATTTAATTTATGATTCATTCCTCAGATATTTACCCAAGACAAATGAAATAAAGCCCTATACAAAATATGTGTATTAATGTTCCAGAATGATCACGATATCAAGAAATTGTAAAGAAGCCAAACATCTATCAATAAGTGAATACTTGAATAAAACAAGGTATGTCCATATGATGGACTGCTCCTCAGCAAGACAGCCATTCATGGTCTTTGAGCCTAAGACCAGCTTACTTATTCATTTATTTATTTGGAACACGAAGTTCCCATGTTCTAAAGCTTTCTTTTCCTCTTCCCTCCTCTCTCTCTTTCTTTCTGTTTCTTTTTTTTTTTTTTTTTTTTTTTTGGTTTTTCGAGACAGGGTTTCTCTGTGTAGCTTTGCGCCTTTTCCTGGAACTCACTCTGTAGACCAGGCTGGCCTCGAACTCACAGAGATCCTCCTGGCTCTGCCTCCCGAGTGCTGGGATTAAAGGCGTGCGCCACCACCGCCCGGCTCTTTCTGTTTCTTTTTAAAGATAGGGTCTTGCCACGTAGCCCAGGGTGGCCAAGAACTCACTGTGTATTGCAAGATGGTCTTGAACTGAGATCAATTTTCTTGCTTCAGTTTTCTGAGTGCTGAGATTGCAGACATGAGACATGATGCCTGACTTAAAAGTATCTTAAGTAGAAATGTTTATATCTTAAGAAATAACCCCTGTCTCTCTCATTTTCCTCTCCTTCCTCCTTGCTTAACCTCTTCCTTGCATATTTTTCAAATGCACAAATTACTGACCCTCAATTAATTTCACTCAATTACTTCACTAATTTTACTAATTAATTCCACTAATGAACAGGGTGAGGGGTTCTGAAATCAGAATAGCCAGACTTGAATATCAACTCCACTATTGACTACTATCTATGTGAGTGGGAGAATTATAAATCTTCTCATTTTCTCTCTTCCAGTAAACAGAGATAGAAATGGTACCCATCATTGGAGAGTAGTTATGAGGGTTAAAGTAGTTCATGAAAACCTCTCCCCACAGTTTCTGGTACAGGAAGATTGTAGAAGGCATTGCTACATCCTTCTAAGCTACTGACCAGAATGTCACACACCACTATACTGTTTAGAAAAAAAAAAGGATCATTAAAATTACCATAATTCCTACTTATTTGGTGGCTGCTATGTGCCAGACACTCCTCAAATCAAATTCTATTTGATCTCAAAATACTTTGGTCTAATGAGTATTATCTACTTTCCCAGTGGGAAAACTTAGAATCAGGGAGGTCAAGCATTTGCATAAGGTCATACTCATTTGCATAATGAGTAAATAAATGACTGAGCTCAAATTGAATCTGAATCTTTCGAACTTGAAAATGTATCCATCCGTTCTTTCTATACCCTGTCTCTCCAAGTAGAGTTCTAGTCCACAGTCAAGAAATACTTCATATATTTAGCACGAGTAATCTTAGCTCATACAACGAACTCTTTCCATTCGGCCTTTGAAAGTTTGCCTCGTGTTTGCACCCCTCCTCTACATACACACACACCACTACCTTCACCACAAGCTCACGAGGTTACTTCTGAGTTAGAGGTCAAATCCCTGTCCACACATGCAAATTTCCTGCCTGGCAAACACTGAGGACCCAAACACTCTGAAGCGCTATGTTTCCTGGTGGTGTAGTTAGAGTCCCAATGTTGCAGAGGTAAAGTAAGTGAGGGTCACACTGACGGCTGCGATAGTCGAGTGCGGTTCAGGAGTCCACAACAAGGACAACACGAGCTGAAGGAGACCGACTCTTCTCATGACCTATTAATTGACTTGCTGTCCTTTAGCATAAATTATTTTTATAGTTTTCAGGAACCAGAAGTATGGTTTATGAAAAAAAATGGATATTCTAATATAAAGTCAGATTTGAGTCAGGAGAGTTAGGGTGGCTTTAAAATATTTAAATGGGATCATCAGTGTGCCTCTATAAAAGCAAGTTTCCTGGATAGTGATAGTTCACTCTGACATGCCTGTCATAGAGGAGAGGGTGCCTGAGCTGATACATTAAAAATAAATAGCTAATTAATGTAGAGATGAGACACAAATTTCATTATATAGTAACTTCAAGGTTCTCTCTGAATATTAAAGTGTTGAGCTTTCTGCTAAGTAAATCTAGCCTTTTTCCTAATGGAGAAGGCAGCGAGGACATTTGAGTCTAACTGGACTGGACCATTATCAGTTTAGCATTTTGGCTGATAAAAAACAAAATAAGCCAGGCAGTGGTGGCTCACGCCTTTAATCCCAGCACTCGGGAGGCAGAGGCAGGCAGATCTCTGTGAGTTCAAGGCCAGCCTGGGCTACAGAATGAGTTCCAGGACAGGCTCCAAAACTACACAGAGAAACCCTGTCTCGAATAACAAAAAAGGGGGGGAGGAAGAGGTCATAGGGCATCAAAGGGTGGCTCCCATCAACATGTGTGTAAACCAAGACACTCTGAAACCATCCCATGGCAAGAAAAATTGTAATTAACAACAGCACAGCAGAAAGATAGACCCTAGGCTATAGATCACCTAGAAGGAATATCCTACCTTTCTTTAAAAAGAAGTCATCAGAAGACCCTAGCTAAGGAGACACCAGTCCTGACTTCTCTGGACATTTGGCCCACAGTGTCACCCATGAGCATAAGCCTGAGACTTCGTTCTAGCTTGTCTGAAAGAGCTTAAGATACAGTGATTTCTCACAAACAAGGAGAGAAGTCGAACATGGAATATCTGAGTCCTTACCAAACCATCAACGAGAATGTTAGTGTTAGGATTAGGGTGAGGGTTTGAATAGAGACTTTGGAGAGTTGGTTGGGTCATAAGGATAAAACATCGAGGAATGGGATTAGCACCTTTATAAGAGAATCCAGAGGCTCTCTCACTCTTCTTGCTATTGAGAATATGCTGAGAAGCTGACCAGTCATGAACTAGGAAGGCAGCTTCACTAGATGTACATCTAGTAACATGTTGCCCTTGGACTTTCTGACATCTTAGAACTGTGAACAACGTACAATGTAAATGTTCTGCAGAAGCAGCTCAGTCTGACTAAGGACAGGAAGGAAATTCCACATCATGATGCAGTGCAAGAACAGAAAGCACCCTAGGGGAGAAACTCTAAGAACCTGAAGAAGCAGCTCTGCTGGCCGCAATCCTCACTGCTCTGGTGCTGAATCGGACAGCTCCTCAGTCTTCTTGGAAATTGTGCAGCTCTTCCAACTCTGTCTCACCGGGTCCCACTATGAGAGTAAATGAATCCCACTTCTTTGTCACTCTTCTAAAATGTTTCCAACCTCCTTTCTCACTCACTCTTATTCTCAAAAGTCATCCAAACCAGATTCATCGACATGTTTCTGAGGCACCAGAGTGGGGGAAAAGACAGGAGAAAACTCTAGTCCCATGAGATAAGGGCACAATAGAGAGAGACAGACTATATATGGTTCTGGAAGCACACAGAATCCCTCACTCAGCATCAGAAGCTCAGGAGGACCCTAAACCATGTCCCAGAAGACTGATAGGCTATAGTCAGAATGAAGAACTGATGAGAACCCTGGGTAGAAGACAAGAATATTCCTCTGCTGCAGCAGCAGCAGCAGCAGCAGCAACAGCAGCAGCAGCAGCATGTCCCTTGCAAAGTAAAGTGTCCTGTGTATCCCTGATGTGGTACCATGATTGTCCCAGTAAACAGGCACCCACCATCCACACTTCAGAATTTTATACTCAAGTTATTTTTGTGAAAGGGCACCTATTCATTCACTTATTTAAAAATATTTACAGAACATGACAATACGTGGTAGGCACCATGCTAAATGAAAGGGACATTTTTATGTCATGATCAGTAGAAGAAACCATGCCCAAATCTATAAATAAAAATGCTTTCAATGGTTTCAAATGAGTGAAGGAAATTTAAAAGTGAAGAAAAAGGAAAATGAGAGGTAAGAAGAGTTATTATTGGAAGGAAAGTGGGAGAATTTTCTAGGTGTGAAAATAGACATTGAAATGAGGCGAGGTTGGGTGGGAGGCAGAGTAGATAGGATTCAGAGTTTTTTTCCCTTGGTTGAAAGGAGCAGCTGAATTGAGAGTTATGTTGAGAGAGTACTTTATGTGTTCAGAATGCAAGGCAGAGGGATAGCATGTGGTTTTAAGGATGACATAGAAATAAAACATGAACAGGCTTCAAGAATTCTAATTCAGTTAGAGAGCCAAGGGCTTACATCAGCATTTTGTGGCCATGCTAGCACATGCTTTGAATTAAAATCTAAAACACATGGAAGACATAAATTTTGGGATCAACCTAATACCTAGGTAACTCTAACATCTCTCAAGTTGTCTGTAATTTAACATAGAATATTAGGCACCTAGTTAAATGCCACCTCCACGATAAAAGCTGAGTTCCTATTCCTTACCCTTTAGACCACACATTTTTTTAAAAACTCAAATAGATTGTGTTTCATCCATCTTGACTCATTGAACCATATTCTCCTATCTTTCACAATATGAAAACTACTCAGATAATCATGGAATGGAAATCTGGCCCCCAAAAATAGTACATGATATTCTCCTGGAGGAGCATGACAGGCAGTGTGAACTCATGACAAGCAGTGTGAACTCACTTGAAGAGTTTTTAAGTCAAGAAGTGAGATCAAAGACCTGGTCTTGGATCTGCCTTCTTTTCTTTCCTCAATGTTTGCATTAAAGAGAGTGATTGAACACACAGAGTTTTTGCTACAGCCAGGGAAAGAAAGTCTTTCCCTTCTTGACTCCAATCTGTGCAGATAGAACTTGTGGTGATATTGTGACCCCAAAATATTGTGCACCCTAATAAACTTATCTGGGGTCAGAGAACAGAACAGCCACTAGATATAGAGGCCAGAAAATGGTGGCACACACGCCTTTAATCCTAGCATTCCAGAGGCAGAGATCCATCTGGATCTCTGTGAGTTCAAGGTCACACTGGAAACAGCTAGGCATGGTAACAAGAGCCTTTAATCCAAGGAATTGATGGCAGAAAGCAGAAAGGTATATAAGATGTGAGGACCAGGAACTAGAGCTGGTTAAGCAGCTGCTGGTTTGAGCAGCAGTTCAGCTGAGATCCATTTGGATGAGGACACAGAGGCTTCCAGTCTGAGGAAACAAGATCAGCTGAGGAATTGGCAAGGTGAGGTTAGCTGTGACTTGTTCTGCTTCTCTGATCTTTCAGCGTTCACCCCAATACCTGGCTCTGGATTTGTTTTTTATTAATAAGACCTGGTAAAATACTTGCTACAGGAACTACCCCACCTGCTCAGAAAACCAAACAGCTGAAACCCCTGTCATCTGAAGGTGAAAGACCAAGAGCTGGTGCCAACATCTAAAATGCCCAGCAGTGGCATAGACCACCTGTCTTTAATATCCTCAAAGATCTGCTCCCTTCTTCATGACCATCTCAGGGATTTGCCAACGCCTGGGTACAGAGCACTGGCTCACATAACGGAAAGGTTCAGGGCTGGCCTGTGCCTGGAAACAGCTATCAGCATCCTGAGTCATCTCAAACTGCATGCTCTAGGTAGAGCACCAGCGAGGGTTTCCTCATTTAATCTTCGTTCATCTGAACTTTGCTTTAGTTTCCCTTCAAAATAGGAGGCTGAAGAGGAGCCTGGCATGATGGTGTGTGTCTACAATCCCAGCACTTAGGAGATGGAGGAAGACAAATCATGAGTTGTAGGCCTGTTGACTGGACTTAGTGGTATCCTGTCTCAAAAAGAAAGCTACGAAACTTTGGCCATCAGGGGAATGGCTTACCAAGGGTGATGCATTTCCAGGCACAGAGAAGGTGGGAAAATTCATGTCATCCATGATGCTCTGCTTCTCCATAGGTCATCCCAAAACAATGAAACCAAGCATCCACAGAAGGAGACTAATGAGACTGAGCTAAAAATGTCCCAGCTTATAATTAAGTTATCTGAGACACAGTCACAGTGACAGAAATTGCATATACCTTTCTTTTCCCGGAGGGAATTGTTGCCTCTCTGTATCATTTTGTTTGAATTTTTAATGAGCATATATTCATAATTTCTTACATAATTTAAACAGTTTTCAAACCATAGGATCATATGCAAATATAACATGCTCTTATAACATGTTTTTGCATAGGAAACACCTACATTTTAGCAGAAAAATGGGAAATAAATGGCCTTTCTTTTCTGTCTTTTTCTTCTGTCAGCAAGAGTACCAATTTCCTGCGGGACCTTTGGCAAAACAAATCACCTTCCATGCTTGGTTTTGACTGGCAGAAATACTTAGTATGCGGAGTAGGGACAAACAGAAATGCCAGGTCACCTGCAAGCAGTGGTCAGCATCTGTGGGTGATGTGAGGTCACCCTGTGTGACATGTTAGAAAGCAGCTGGCCTTGCAGCCCCAGTATTATGTTTCATGAGTGTCAGCATTTCCAATCTAGACTCAGGAAACAGCAGATGAGAGCAGGATCCTTAAGCAGTTCCTATATCCTGAGCTGAAATGAGATGGCCACAAAAAAACAAACAAACAAACAAACAAAAAAACAGTGTTGACGACATCACAAAGGGACACACCACACACCAAAATCACTAGCAAAAAGCAATCTACCTCTGCATCATAGCACAAAGATAACCTGCTCCTGTGTGGATCCGAATGGATGCCAACATTCTGTCTCCCATGTGGCTCCCATATGATTCCCACAGCTGTGGCAGATGGTGGTTCCTCAAGTGAGAAAACTGAGATCCATAAAATGAAACAAGTTCTCACAAATGGACACAGTGGGGGCTTTGGGGCTGATGTGATGGCTAGTTTTATGTCAACTTGACACAAGCTAGTGTCATCTGAAAGGAAGTCAGTTGAGAAATGGCCTGCAGGCAAGCCTATAGGGCATTTTCTTAATTAGTGATTGATGGAAGAGAGCCCAGTCAATTGTGGATGGTGACACCCCTGGGCTGATGGTCCTGGGTGCTGTAAAAAAGCAGGCTGAGCAAGCCATTGGGGAGAAAGCCAGTAAGCAGTATTCCTCTATGGTCTCTGCATCAGCTCCTGCCTCCAGGTTCCTGCCCTGTGTGAGTTCCTGTCATGACTTTCCTCAGTGATGGATCCTTACCTCAAAGTGTAGATGGAATGAACCCTTTCTTCTCCATGTTGCATTTGGTCATGGAGTTTCAATATAGCAGTAGTAACCCCAATTAAAACAGCTGGTCATCCCCTATGCAACATCTGGACATGGCTTTCATGTGCCCTGATGGGCAGACCACCAGCCTCAGGAAGGCATTAAAGATGCCAAGGAGCCTGATTCTAGCAGGCCCTGTGTGATGTCATTTCACGCCTATTCAAGAGTCTATCAGTAACATCCACATGTTGACATCCATGGTCCAGGACAATAAGACCCTAATACCCACACATCACAGGTATGTATGCATCTCACTCTTCTCTGGTGAGCTTGGCAAATATCTTATTCACAAAGTCACGTTCTTAAGATTCTTTCTTTCCTTCTCCTCCTCCTCCTTGATCTACCCTTCCTCCCTCTTACGCACCTCTTCCTCCCACTCTCCTTTTTCTTCTTTCCCTTCTTCCCTTATAGTAATTGTGATTTTGGAGTTTCTCTTCTTTTGTAAAAAATCAATTGTCCATATCAGAGCATTGCTTTTCATATAACATTACAAAGTTAAAAATTAAGTAAGTAATTTACAAATGTAAGCCAAGTGGCAAGAGGAACTGAAGACAGCCCAGAGAATGAGAGCCAGCCAAACGGAGGTGCCTTTCCAAATTGGGAACCGTCCTGGCTCTCTACACTAGCCACTATCTCTCTGTGATCGTGGTGATGATGGAGGGTGATAGTACTTCTGCTCATACTGCCAGTCTGCTCTCACTGTTTGCATCCAAAGAGACACTGACATTAAGATGTCCAGGAGCCAGGCATAGTCATGCACACCTGTAATTCTAGCACTTCGGAGGCTTAGGAAGGAGGATCCTGGGTTTAAGATCAGCCTTGGCTACATAGAAGAGCACTTTAACAAGATGATGGCCAGGGGCTGGAGATGTGGCTCAGAAGTTAAGAGCATTGACAGCTCTTTCAGAGGACCTGGGTTCAATTCCAAGCACCCACATGGCAGCTCACAACTGTCTGTAACTCCAGTTCCAGGGGACCTGACATCCTCACACAGACATACATGCAGGTAAATAACCAATGCACACAAAATAAAAATAAATTGTTGTTTTTTAAAATAGATGATGCCACAGAGATTCAAGTACGTTCTGAGTGCAGAACATTGTCCCCACACCTGCCTCTTCCTTAGTCCTTATTTTCTGGTCACACGGCCTTAGTTAGGGCATCAGTGTTTAGCATAGTGTAGCTGTATGAAGATGCCCACATGTTCTTTGTAAGTCACAGCACAGATGATGAACCCTGATCCCCAGGAGGACTTCACCATGATGGAAAGATAAAAAGGCATTGGTCAGGGTTCAATGCCCAGGTAACTGCAAGGTCATTATAGGAAATTCAGGTCCACAAAGAGCAAAATCAGAGCAAGAAAGGATCTTGGACGAATGGGACATTTTCATTTTAAAGTATTTTGCTCCTAGTTTTCAAATACAGACAATAATAATTTATCCAGAAGTGGTGGAAAGGCGAGGAATACGCAAGTGATTCGTGTGCGTTCCTCACAGTGTGGGTGTAGTGTGGGGAAGGGAGGCAAACACTGAGCGCTGGGGAATAGCATATGTGGCTGCTTTTACAATGAGGTATTTGTTCATTCCCCAAACATGTTTTTATCCAGTCCCGGATTCCTGCTAAGCTAGATTGGCATAAATATTATTTAAAAAAAATAAAGAGGCTGAAGGGCAGTAATTTAACAAGTTGTTGCAGGGTGGGGACATCTTGAAATAACAGTGGTTGAAGAAGGCCACATGCAGAGGCAGGGTTCTCAGTTTAGAGCTGAGTGATGAAAATGAGCATTTTCAGAGCCGAACAAAGAACATTTCAGACAGCAAAAACAGAAAATCCAGAAGCTCTGAAGTTAGGCAGGGGCTTACCATGCTTGAACAGAAAGGAGCCCAATATGGCCAGATCCACACTGCAGACTACCAATGTTTTGCAAGGAAAGATCTGGAGGCAATTCACAAATGCCATGAAATTTTAAAGAGATGTCTCACAGCACTTGGGAAGTGGAAGATGTGTCTTGTCAGTCATTAGCAATGAGATCTATGATTTGTTCCCTTCCAGAGTCAGCGGCATGATGAATGTTCTCATCCTGAATGCAGCACCAGACATTGTCTCCTTGGGCCCACATTGATCACGGCTAAATCGACACAGGCTTTTGCACAAATGAGAATTTCACCACCTGCAAGGAGAAAGTAGATGATGTATCTTTCATCCACAACTTTAAGACTTGGGTGGTCCTTCTGGTTCCTGAAATACTCTTCTTTCACACAGGTGCCTCAGTTGCTGGTTTTGCTTCAGGAAATGGAAGAGTAATTAAATACAACTCAAATGGGAGATTGTGGGAGGGTTGCTATGAAGGTTACTATAAACCCCTTTAAAATTAAATAAACCTATTAAGAAATATTTAATGTCTTTCTATTAAACTAGGCACTGTGAAAATGAGGAGGGAGAGAGAGAGAGAGAGAGAGAGAGAGAGAGATCACGCTTCTTTTATGAGGAATTTACAAACTGTTGATAGAGAAAAGACACATCAACAGTAGAAATTTAGGGTAATGTAATGAAAGAAAAATTTCTGTTGCTTAGGTTACTATAAGAATCCAAGCCGGGCGGTGGTGGCGCACGCCTTTAATCCCAGCACATGGGAGGCAGAGCCAGGCGGATCTCTGTGAGTTCGAGGCCAGCCTGGGCTACCAAGTGAGTTCCAGGAAAGGCGCAAAGCTGCACAGAGAAACCCTGTCTCGAAAAACCAAAAAAAAAAAAAAAAAAAAAAAAAAAAAAAAAAAAAAAAGAATCCAAGATAAGAAAGCATCTGTGTGTTAGGGCCAATGTTAATCATACAGTGAGCATACTGTTCAATATACAGGACATAGAAGGTAATAAACACGTCAAACAGAAAAATGAGGTAGATATGTGTTGTGATTTAAAAGTGGGGGATCTTGAGGCAAGAGAGCCAGCAGGGCCTTCTGTGTGGGTGGCAATAAGCAGAAGGCCAGTGTGTCTGTCATGGGATATCACACCAGGGACAGAAGCACTCACACAGATCACTTCCTGGACGTTTTAAACTTACCAAAGAAGCAGTTTTATTGTCCTAAGAAAGCAAGCACAAATAACTATTTTTCATAAATATCACTCTGCTAACTATGCTCCAGAGAAAAGAGATCAAAGGCCAAGCTATAAAAACAAATAATTCATATGTAGCTGCATTAACCTTGTGCAGGGAGAGCAGTGAGGGCGAGAAGGTGACGTGTGGGGAACTCGGGCTGCACTGGTGAGGTCCGCGACTCCTCCCCGGGCTCACCCATGCCTAGCACATGCCTGCCTGGAGCGTTTGCTATCTGTGTTGTTCTTCCCCAGACATCCACAGAGCTCACTCCCCGGCCACCTTCAGTCTCCTTTCCACATGCTGCCCGCTCACTGAGTCTTTCTAGAATGCCCTCTAAGAAGCTGCAGCCTCCCTGGCACGCTTCCATTCCACCTCACCAAACTTCATCGCTCGCACGCCCATCTGCGTATCTCATTCACTTACCGTTTACTTGTTGTGTTCCTCTGAGTCTGGATGAAGTGAGGTCGTTTTTACTACTTCATTCATTTTTTTTCACCTCCGGTGCCCGAAAATGTAATAACTAATAAATATATTTTGGATGAATCATTTGGTCCCAAGTATGTGTGTATCCTTTGGTCTCAGTATGTAGCAAGGCTGTTCTGCAGCTCACAGAGCATTCGTGCCTCTGCCCCATCACCACACCCACTGAGTCCATAATGTTGCTGAGACATCACAAATCTGAAGGGACCTCTGACTACCGTCTCCAGGATGAATTAAGTGCTTGGACCACTGACTGGACATTGATTTCTAGAAACAACTCCAAGTGCTTGGCTTGTTGCTGTAGGTTGCTGGTTTCAGTTTTTGAGGGCTAAGAATTTTTGTGAATGAAAAAGCACTCAGCGTTTCGTATAACGGTGTCAATTCAACTCCACATGTGGGAAAGAAACAGACTGCCTGCCGCTTAATCACCAAGTCAGAATCGTGCTGGAGTGCATTCTTGGGGAACTGGAGATGCTGGGTGCATGCTACCCAGAGTTATAGAGAATAGCACACAGCACCTATTAAGCTTGGGAGAGGGTTCCCACTAGGCAGTCTGGGCTGCCTATTGGTTGACAGGGCACTTAGAAAAAAATAAAAAGTAAGTTTTATCGGTCTAGTTTCAATATTGGCAATCATGGACTCTAGGCTGAGAACAAGAAATCTTTTTTAAAATTTTGTTTTTTGTTTCCTAAATACATGCAATATGTTGTGTATACATCCATATCTTGTTACCTCTGCTACCGCCTCCCCTTTTCCTCTGAACCTCTTCTTTCAAACTAGTCCTTTGGTGGCTGCACTATCAAAGAAAGTGAGTCCCATCAACGGCTCCTCGGGAAGGTTGGGGCCTTGTGGGCACCTCCCCTATCCACGGTGGAACGTTAAAGAGTCCAATCTTGTGGAGTGTCCACAGCTGCTCTGTGTTCATGAATGCAGTGGCCATGTCATGTCATGTCTGGATGCCAGCAGATGCCTCTCCATCTTCTTGCTCTTAAATGTGTTGTACCCCCACTTCTGAGATGTTACTTGGGCCTTTCGGTGTGATGTGTTGCAGACATCCCATTTAGGGCTAAGTGTTCAACAGTCACTTTTCTCGATGACTTTCACCACATAGGAGACTCTGTATGAACTGTTACCTTCTGCAGAGAGCCCCTTCTTTAACCCAAGCTGAAGAATCATAAGTCTATAGCTATAAATATGTATTTGGAAAGCAGTTTGACTGTGTCATCTAGGGAAAGAACAGTAGTATGTTCCCTCCTTGGGCCTATGCCCTCCATGCTTTTCTATCCCCACATTTATAGCACCAGATGAGCATTCCCTCCTTTGGAAAAGACTTCCAATCCAGTAACAAAGTGATTATTCCCCAAACAGTCATTGCACCAGTGGGCATATCTTATCTGGCAGATTGGTATTATAGCACACATGGTCGGCAGCCGAGTTTTCTCTCCTTGCAGCCTGCAGAATACCTTCAAGCACTATGAATGTTAGCCAGAGGGAAGAAGTTTTCAGCTCAGTTTCAGCTTGATTTCTCCGTGTTCTGTAACCATGGGGGTTTTACCATCTCATTCTGGTGGATAACCAAGAACAATGATGTCTTAGTTACTTTCCATAGCTGTGATAAAACACCATGAACAAGGCCATTCATAAAAGCAAACATTTAATCATGGCCTTATGGTTCCAGAGGGATAGAGTCCTTGACCATCGTAGTGGAGATTATGTCAGCAGGCAGGCAGGCATGGTGCTGAAGCAGTAGCTGAGAGCTCCCATCTGATCCACAAAGCATGAGGCAGAGACAGAGATAACTTGGGAGCAGTGTGGGCTTTTGAAACTTCAAAACCTACCCCCAGTGACACCTCCTCCAACAATGCCACACCTCCTAATCCTTCCCAGACAGTTCCACCAACTAGGGATCAAGCGTTCAAATATATGAGCCTATAGGACCTGTTCTCATTGAAACCACCGCAAATGGCAATGGCCTGTACAGAGGCAGGATTCTTAAAAAGCAGAAGTTGAAAGGCTAAAACTGCTTTTAAGTAACGACGATGCCTTCCGGAACAATACTCATAAATATTCTTAGGAACACAAAAATAATCTAGTATCAAAACACAAATCCAATAAAAATTATCATACATGAGAAGAAGCAATAAGACTTGCAAGGAAAAGAAAAATCAGTTGAAACGGACCCAGAATTAACAGTGGTAATAAGTTAAAACACTTGTTGTAACTACAGAGCATGTGTTTAAAGAATAAGATAAAAATGTTGAGGAAATTTCCCAAAAGGCCCAAATTGAACGCTAGAGAAGAACACACTGCTGTGAGACATGGAAAATATGTTAGAGGAGATTAAAGAAAAAAATAATAAACCCTCTAGAGGAAAAGACAGTGAATGTGAAGACACAACGGGACTGTCTGAAAATAAAACTAAAGGAAACAAAGAGAATTGACTAAAATGAACACAGCATCAAGGAGAGACCATGGACCTGCTTAGTCGGCCTAACATACATGTAATTAAAGTCACTGGTGGGCAGGAAGGAGTAAGGAAGATGAAAGAAGAAATAGCTGGATGGCTTCTAAAATTGATATGAAGCATAATTCCACAACACATGCAAGAGCTTGGTGAGTCACAGGCAAAATACACAAGAACACTGAGTCAGACAAATCACAAATTTCCCAAAACCACTGACAAAGAAAAAAAAAACGTTAAAACAACAGACCAAAGACATAATGCTTATAGAGGAGCAAAGACAATGTGGGGAGAGTTCTCATGGGAGATCGTGAGGAGAGGACCAACCAGTAGGAGAAAAAAAGTCTGTTCTAAAGTGCTGTGTGCACAAAATATTTTCCGAGAAACATTGTGAAACCAAGCATTTTTCAAATTTACAAAAGTCAAATAAATTCGTAACATGCCCACACTATTAGAAACGGAAAGAGAGAATGTGTTAAGTTTGGGAAACAGACAGAAAACTGATGCCAGATAATGGCCTTAAGGTTTTTGATTCTGTAATAGAAGTGAGTGGCATGAGTTCCAGGGAGGTGGATTTGGGACTTGTGGCTTCTTCAGTCATTTCTTGGAAGCCACAAATAAACAGTGACAGCAGAGACTCCTTGTTTCTTGGTAACTGAAAGGACAGCTACAAAAACTAAGAAAGAATTATTAGACACAAAATTACTTCAGAGATGGTAAAAACTGATACGGGAGGGATATGGGGTCAAAGATTTTTTAGGAGAGAATTGTGATGCACGATTGGCAGTCATAGAAGGTAGAACCTAGAGCTGCAGAGATGTCTCAGCAGTTAAGAGCACATACTATTCTTACAGGAGACCTGGGTTCAGTTCCCAGAACCCACATGGTGGCTCAAAACTGCTTGTAACTGCAGCCCTGGGTGATCCAGTGCGCCTGGCCTCAGCAGTCATCTGCACTCATAGGTAAATGTCCACACATCTGCATGCAGAGATACATGCGTACACACACTTTTTAAATGATACAATTTAACAAGAAGGAAGAACTCAACATTGATACTGTTAGTAGAGCTCCACAGTCGCAGAAAAACAGACAGGCTTTTCTCCAGGATGAAATTCCCGAGTCCTCTTGTCCACACGCCAGGTGGCGCTTAGCAACAGACCGACACACTGAATGTCAGCGACTTTCTCAGCTTTCCAGTGTTTGTGCTATTTTAATGAACCTGAGTTTCTGGGCTGTAGACTCCCTTGATGCAACATTCACCTTCTTTCACAGTCCTTTGTGCGTGCGTGCTCACTCCGCTCGTCAGTATTCTTCGAATTACACTAACCCCCAAACATCACCGGTCATTAAGAAATACATACTTTATCGTTAGTGCCAAGCACTGTAAACCTACTCACTTTGTTCATCACGTCCTCTCAGAGGACAAATTTTTATCTGAACACTAGTTCTTTACAATGCCAAACAAATCACTGCTCTTTTCCAGCACACTATGGCTTCCACTTTCAAGCTGCATCACCAGCCCAAGAACTAATTAACAAATCCCTAGAGAATGAAGAAAAAATATACCAAACCTCTAGCTCCAATGCACACTCTCATTAAAAATTTTCTCACCCTGGTGCTGGAGGGATCACTCAGAGGTTACTAGCACTGGTTGCTCATGCAGAGGACCTAAGTTCGGTTTGCAGTTCCCTGCACCAACATGGTAGCTCACAACCATCTGTAACTCCAGTTCCAGGAGATCTGATGCCCTCTTCTGGCCTTGGTTGGCACTGCACACACATGGTGCAAACACACACTCAGGCACACACGTTCACATAAGATCATTTTTTTTTAAGATCATCATTCTTGTTGATCAAGAATGAGCATATTCAGCAGAAAGAAGTGATATAGGTGTAAGATTGGTCAATAGGTAACAAATAGCAACTAGATCATCATGATTTTGTTTAAAAATAAGTGATAAATTTTAAATCAAGTTTGTAGCCAGAAGTTTCTCCAGTCCTACCCTGCCCAGCAGTCAGGACGAATCTCTCCCACCTGTGTCCTGCAGCCACTTGGTCCCAAGTAAACACACAAAGGCTTATGTTACTTCCAAACTGTCTGGTCTATGGGTCAGGCTTCTTGCTAGCTAGCTCTTATAACTTAACTCAACCCGTTTCTATTAATCTATATGTTGCCAGATGGCCGTGGCGTTACCAGTCTGCTGGCATCTTGTTGCTCCTTGGGCGATGGGCTATCATCTGCTCCACTCTGCTTTCTTCTCCTCTCTCTCCAGTTGGAATGTCCTGGCTAACTTTATTCTGCCTCACCATTGGCCAAACAGCTTTATTTAACAACCAATTAGAGCAACACAGACTCACAGCATACAAAAAGGCACCCCACAGCACAAGTTCTCAGGTGTCCCTGGAGATCTCAGTCATTAGGGGAAAAAATGGATTCAAGGTGGATTCCTCCTAAGTGTAGAGAAGAGGCCTGTAGATTCTCCTGCCTTTTGGTTTCCTGGGAGTACAGATGTGAGAAAACGTGGGTGTGTTCCACACATCAGAGCTTAGAGGAGAACCTGCTTTGACCCTGTCTGCTGAGGCAAAACCACATTTCTCAATGGCATGCCGTTCAGAAAAACCTTTATTTCATTAAGAATTATGGAAAATGTTAGTACTTTTTCTGAATCTTATTATCCAAGAAAAGTAGATTCAAGTTTTTCTGTGACTTTTCTACTGTCTGCAATAGCAGAAAATCCATAGTAATTTCTGATGTGTCTAAGGTAAAACTATTTAAACATGACTGTTAATAAATATTTGTTAGGTGACAGGTGTTAGTTTAAGCACTTCTTAAAGATTAATTCATGTTAATCACCATACAACTCCTATTATTATTAGTATTTGATGGTGACTGTCATCCCTATTTCAGAATGACTTGTGTAAATCATGGTGACACCGAGCAATACACGTAATGCTGTCAGCCGAGGTTAATGGAGCAAATTTAACATGTGCACTTTGGTTATAGATGAATTTGTGCACTGTGCTGTGCTACTTAGGCTCTTCTAAGAATTCAACCTTGACAAAATTGCAACTAAGCTTTAGGTATGTTTTACTCTACTCCACTGGGAACACTACTTATTTACCAAGAATTTCTAACTTTAACAAGCCAACCTTTTCTCAAAATACTTGAGATGTGCAGTGCAATAGAGTTTTCTCTTCAGCTGTTTTAATTAAAAAGTAAGTTTGAAGATGATAAATGTGGTGGTTTGAATAGAGTGGTTCCATTAGGCTCATAGATTTGAAGGCTTGGTCACCGGGGAGTTGTGCTATTAGGAGGTGTGACTTTATTGGAGGAAGTGTATCACTGGGGGTGGGCTTTAAGGTTTCAGAAGCTCAAGCCAGGCCCCGTGTCTCTTTCTCTCTTCCTGCTGCCTGCCAATCTGGATGTAGAACTCTCAGCTACGTCTCCAGCACCATGTCTGTCTGCATGCTGCCACGCTTTCCACCATGATGATAACAGACTAAACCTCTGAACTGTAAGCCAGCCCCAATAAAATGCTTTCCTTTATAAGAGTTGCTATGGTCATGGTGTCCCTTCACAGCAATAAAGCACTCATTAAGACAATAAAACTATTACATAAGGAAAGAGGTTTCAACATAAAGAAAAAGGTTATTATTATGCATATCAAAAGTCTAAAGATAGACACATATATAGTATATGTATGCATATATATGTGTGTTTGTGTATATACATATATATATATGATTACACTATCAAGAGTCTTCTAGTGTTTCTAGTTAGAAAAACACATTTTTAAAAGTTTAATATATTCAAATCCTTAAAAGACATTTTAAATTTTTAAATTTTGGAAATTTTATTTATTCAACCTAAATGCTTTTCTTTAATCAGGTGCTAGTTGAAACAAAGGAGAACATAAATCAGAAGAGAGTTGGTTACTAATCTGTGATTGCTGGGTCTGTTCCTGAAGCCTTCTTTTTCTTCCGTATCACAGTGCTCTTTTAGTGGTGGTGAAAGATGCTGGAGTGCAGTTTGTTACAATGGGAGGAAAGTTGTCAATCAGCATTGGAGGTGTAAACTTCTACCCTTAAGATAATGGAATGGAGGTGTGGGGAGGGCAGTACACACCAGGCCCCACAGAGACAATGCCTATCCTAGCTTGGCATTCTTGGTATAGCCTAATCACAAGACTCAAACGTCAGTTACACAGTTTGGCTCAGCTTGAGGTGCAAGTGCAATTCCTTTAAAGGGCATTAGATACATTCGTCAAATGTGAGTGATTAACTTGCAAACAAGCTACTTTGATTTTCAGATCATGTAACCACCTGGCCTGAAGCAGTCAAGTCACGAATATCCGCCCCCTGTGTTCAGTCCGCACTTCAGAACACTGAATCAGGCAGTTGGAAATCCCTCCTCTCTGCCTGGAGCTCAGATGTGCTCCCAGCTAAGGCAATTCACGCTTCTGCCTGCTGAACCTCGGGAGTGAGGAGAAGATTGGTTCTCCAGCTGGGATTTCTGTTCAGCACACAGTGACGAGGGCAGCTTGGGGTGGGGGCTTTCTAGAAGCTTCTGTTTGCACCAAACCCTGCATCATAAGAGGCCTCTGCTGTGGGCTACCTTCCTCTGTAAGTGACTCATTATTTCTAAAGATGCTATATGTTTACAATATGCTAACTGAGGAAAGGCTATTGTGTATCATATCCCCAAGATTTTATTACAGAAATGGAAGGTTCCTAGCCACCCATGCTGTTGCTGTTGAATTCTCTCATGGTAGCAGCTCTAGCACGTTTGGAGACACCTTCACGAGACAGTCCAAGGTGTCTGTCTCCACTGCAGACATCCACAAAGATGAGCTCTCACCATTAATAAGCCTGTCTTTTGTAACTGCATCTTACATGAGCCAGTCCAGTCCTATGTAGAAGACAAGCATCTCTTCCACATCACATTTGTGCAGCCTCCCTCAACTCCTGTGACCACTTACTCTGACCTCTGAGACACCAAGTTCTCCAAACCCTCAGAGACCCAACAGCACCCCCACGGTGGAAAAGCCTCCCTAATCCTATTCACTACTAACATATCTTCCTGACACAGCTTCTCCTTCCTGAGCAAATAGCTAATTAATCTGACAAACAAAATTGATATCTTTCAAATGTTTGTCAACTGTCACAATTTATGCCAAATTCATAGATTACACACACTGTTATTAACGCAGTATTTTATTCAGATTGACTCACTTTTAAATAAATAATTGCTTCATTGTAATTATAATCACAATTTCTTTAAAATAAAAGTTTTATAGTGTCCTTTACTTAAATGTGTGTTCAAAGGAATGCAGGTGTAAATCTTCCAAAATATATATATATATATATTTGAGACCAGACTGGGCCACAAAGTGAGTTCTAGGCCAGTCTGGGCTACAATCCTTTTTTTTTTTTTTCTGTTCTAAAATGTTTTATTGACCAGACGAGAAATCAGCTTCACCACAGCGCATGCCTACAGCCCTTGCAACGAACAGCTATACACAGCATTGTCCCTTCAGTCCCTGTGAACATCAAGGTCCAGCCCTTCCTCCCTCAGCTCCTGACCTTGGGGCCTGGGCAAGGTCGCTAGTGAAGGTCCCTAGAGAAGGGTGGGGTGAAAGAGGCAGGGTCTTCATCTGGGTTGGAGAGGCGTGAAGATTGAGGTGGAGGGAGAGGGTGTTACATGGAGACAGGCTACCTCTGCCTCCCTCCACGTCAGAGGAACTGTCAGGAGTGGCTAGAATAAAGCACTACCCTGGGCTAGGCTGACACAGAGAAACTGTCCATCCCAGCCACCAGATGCAGGGTTAGGACCAGAATTTACCACTCCAAGATCTGGACCACTGATAAATGTGAATGCATGTTCAAAGGATTTAATTAGGATCTCCTTTCCTCATCAAACAGGGAACCTCCAGACTTTGGGGTCCTCTGATCTGGACTGATCTCCATTCCAGGTGGGACAATATCAGTTCCACATTCAAGGCAAGAGGCCAGAGAAGGTGCTCCTTCCTGTGGCCCACTGGTCAGCACCTCTACCTCCCATGGGGACCCTACAGACTGAGATACCTTGGTTTTATTCTGAAGGGCACCAAGAAGCTCAGCCTCCTTTCCAGAGGAGACTCTCTGGTATCCAATAAACCACAGCCTTCCCTGGCCCAGTCCTCATCCTGCCTCCCTCCACGTCTGCTACTTTTCTCCTCTGGGCGCAGGTGTCCTGGCCAGTAGAGGGTGTACATTCAGCCTAGGAACAGAGGTCTGTGGGGGTGAAGTGTTGGGGGAGAGACATGGTCTTTCTAAAGGGGTGACTAGACAGATGTCTCCTAAAGGTAGTGGTGTCAAATGCCAGGCAGGAGGAAGCCCTTAGTGGGGTAGGAGATCAGGTAGACCCCTAAACTAAGAGAAACCAGATACCCAAGTTGAAGTCATTAGTGATGTGTGCCAGGGCTAAGCGAGAGAGAATCTTGGAGGTGTCCATGGCTTCTGGGAAGGGATTAACAACAACAACAACAACAAAAACACATGAGTAGTCAGGGTGTGCAGGCAGCAGCGGTCTTCTCTCTGAGTGAACCAAGGCAACCAGCTCCTTGTCCAAAACCAAAACCTTTGAGCCCAAAGCTTTTAGCACAGCATCCTTTGTGGTAGATCTCACCATCTTTGTCTGCTGGGGTGGTCAACTCAAGGCCTTTGACACATCAGAAGCAGAACTTAGGCTAGGACTTCCCAGCACCAATCACCTTCTCCACAGCATAGACTGCCTGGCTACTCGGAGATGCCAATCTTCTGGGCAAATTTGGATATGTTGTGGTTGGTGATGGGCCTGTGTCCGGGGGCTTCCTCATGCTTGTTCCCAGAGACTCCCCCTTGTCCGCCTGAGCCCTGCCTGTAACCATAGCCTTTTGGCCTATACTTCTTGCCGTAACACGACTTGCACTAGATCTCTTCTACATGCATGGCCACGGTGGTGCTATCCAGATTCTTCTTGCAGACCACGCATAGGAAGCAGGATTTATGGAAGCTGTTGCCCTTGCATTGACCTCTTCAGGAAAGTAGACTGTCTTCTGGCACATCCCATATTTCTTGCCTCCTCCCCAGTTTGGCATTCTGGCAATTGTTGGAAGGTTCCTGGGGGTGGGGGTTGAGGGTGGGGGGTGGGAACACAGCACTCCGGGAAGGGGTGACTGACTGCCCCAGGCTGCACCCGGTTTTGCTCCCCCTCCAGAAGGCACTTCCCGCTCCATGCCAACCAAGTAGGCTGCATTGGAACCTCCAGTCATTTCTCTTCTCTGGGATCTGACTCTCACGGTGAAGCCCATTCTTCACACCAACCCCAAGAGATAAGCCCGTTCAGTTCAGTTTGCACTGTCGGGGTCTTCTGGAAGCTTCAGTGGGTTGTGGCAGCCTTAACCTACCCCCGCTGACTCTGCCACTGTCCTGAGCAGAAACATTTATGCACTTCCCACTGACATCATCTGTGGAGACTGAACTTTTCATTTGCTTTGAATCTGGAGACAACTTAAGAATCAACAGAGTAAAGAGAATATTGTATGCCCATAGTAGTATGAAAATTTCCCCAAAGAAAGCTAGTGTTTCCCAACAGAAATGGGATGGAGGCCAGGATAAGTCGGACAAGGCTGGCCAATCCCTCAAGCTTCATGCAGTGCAAGACAGCCTATGTTACATCCCCTTGAGATGGAATTACAGGCTGTTTTGAGCCACCTGGCCGGGTGCTGGAAATTGAACACGGGTCCTCTGGAAGAGTAGTATGTATGCTTTACCACTGAGCCATTTCTACAACCCTCTTTTTAAAAATTAATTCAGGGTCTTGCTATGTAGTCTTGGATGGCCATAAATTCACAATCCTCCTGCCTTCAAGAAACAAACTATAGCCTCTTCGTTTGCTATTTGTAAAATATATCATAAATTATTGTGAACTGTTATCTTACTGCACTGTAGAACATAATAACTCATTCCTCTTTCCTACTTGTTATTTTTTTGCATGTGTCAGTGTGAGTGTGCAGTGTGCATATGTATATGCATGATTGCATGTGTGTGGGTGCACATGTGTGTGACTGTGCACTCGTACTCCTGTGTATGAAAGCCAGAAGTCAATGACAGGTGTCTTCCTCAATTGCTCTGCACTGTTTCACCTGAGGCAAATTCTCTTGCTGAACTTGAATCTGATTGACAGCTTGTCTAGGCTAGCCAACTTGCCCTAGGTATGCCCAATCTCCACCTCCCAATCCAGGCAGGCTGCCACACCCACCTCTTCAGGCCTCACTCCTGTGTGGCAAACACCCTATCCACTGAGCCACATGCCCAGTCTGTATCTGTGTTGTGGTTGGTTTTTGTACCCATTACTAACTTCCCTTCATTCTCTTTCCATCCTGCCCTTCCTAGCCTCTATTAACCACTTCTGTGAAGTCAGTGTTCCTAGCTTCTATGTGTGAGCAAGAACATGCAACATCTGTCCTGCTGCGTAAGTTTCTTAGTGTTTATCCCACTAGCCCTTTGTTTATTCGATTACAGTTGTGAAGGAACAGAACAAAGAATCCTTGGTCTGAATAATAGAGAATTGTCCATTTTTTTTTCTTTCTCAAATACAGCTTCTTTTTATCTTAAAGGAAGTGCTTCAGAAGGGAGGGCCTCTCTTTGTAATGGAAGGATAGAGAACTCTGGTCTCTCATTTCCTGTTTCAGTACAATCACGTTATTTTTAGCAAACTCCAGAATGGCTTCCTTCCTCCTCTGAATGGTTTCCCAACATTTGCTGTGTTCATCTTATGAGAAAACCTTCCTTAGATGGTCTTTATATCTGGTATGGAATCAGCATTTAGGATGCTGATTTGAAATTCCATCAGCACGATGGAATCAACATTTAATTAATTATGCATATTAAACAGCTGTAATCAATGCAGATTCTGTTACATGAGCTGATTCTAGGATTCCTACTGCTTTAGAATCCTGGGATAACATGAATGACCAGGTGTCTCATTCTACTATCTCATTATCAGGATAAAAAGATGTATTGCTTGAGAGATTAGATCAGGTTTATCCTGCCTGAGACTAAAAAAGAAGAGTGAAATTTGAAGCTCCCCTCAAACAGGCAAGTTGCCGTATGAAACACGGGAGCAACACCTCACCACACTTGTCTTCTTTTTGTATTTCTTTTTCTCAAGACCTGAAACAGAGCCTCTCCTGGGAGAGCATTTTAATTTTGTCAGAATCCCAACTGCCCTGAGGTCAAGGTGATGGTTTTATCTCCTGCATTTTCACAGAACACAAGCTTCTCCCAGATCTCTCAGCAGATTTTAAGTCAAATCACGATAATTCTCTGATTTTTTTTTTCCTCCGCAGTTCCTGGTGCTGAATTATATGATTGCTTTCTGTGATAGGAAATAGCGTTCCTTTAATTCCTGGGTACAGTCTGAGCAGACAGAAATGTGAGCAGCCATTTACCCGTGCACCTAGGCAGAATGAGAAAACCCTTCTGGAAGACGGTGAAACTCGGACTGCCTTGCCCCTAAGGGCAAAGTTTGTTGGGCCAAAAGGCAGATGGCGGCAGTGGACAATGTGTTAGAATTCCTAGCCACTCCCCCATGACTGTGCATGCACTGGCAAGATGCTTAGTCATCTTAGGGCCTTCCTTCCTATGCAATCCATGCGCTGAGTGATCACGTAATTTGCATGCAGCGTGATCTATTTTCTCGAATGGTAAACAGCACTGCTTAGTGAATAACACTGCACCACTTAATAAATAACACAATGGAGACAGACATGCTTTCTATTTTCCCTTTCTGATTCTCTGTGGCTACAAATGCCGTCAGTGAGCAGGGCGTTGACTTCACACCCCTCTCCATACTATAGCTGACAGGCGGTTTCTAAGAAAATGTATTCATGTCAACCTCAAATTTTAAATTATTCACCAACTCATCTCGGAATAAAGTCTACAATTTCAACACTGCTTCAACATAATTTCCGACGAGGCATCTACCTAAGTTACTAGCTTCAACCTTTGCCTCTTGACTTGAGCTGAACAGAACAACTTTGGGGTCCTAGCCCCAGCATACAAGACTTGATTGTATTCTAGACCTCAAGTATTCATGCCTTATCTGCTCCCCGAACTCTCATATCCCTTACCTAAGTAAATCTTACTCATCTTTGCTGTGGTGGTTTGAATGACAGTGGGCCCCTATAGGCTCATATATTTGAAGGCTTGGTTGGCAGTTGATGGAATTGCTTGGGAAGTATTACATAGTGTAGCCTTATTGGAGAAGATGTGTCACTGGGGTGGGCTTAAGTTTCAAAAGCCCACACCAGGTCCAGTCTTTCTCTCTCTGCCTACAACTTACCAATCAATTGTGAGGTCTCAGCTACTGTTCTAACACCATGCCTATCACCTGTGGCCATGCCAAACCACCATGGTTTTTGTGAAAGCAGTACAGACCCCACATCTTAGGGTAGGGCCGTCATCTTAGACCACCTGCTGTACTCAGTTCCAGGAAGGACCTCAGGAATGTGTCATGACAACTCGAACAGATGCAGAGTAGTATGCTCCTGCAGACATTCTGTCTGTGGTTTATGGCCCTTGGAGATATCTAAATAATCCTGCTGACCAGTCCAGATAATCCTGTTCAGTAGATTGTGGTCCCCTGACAAAGAGTCTAACCCAATGGTTTCAAATGTGGTTTCTTGCCCAAAATCTAGACCAATAGTTTCAAAAAATCACCTTGCCCCATATCCCTTCTACCTAATCCCAAGTTACCAAAGCATATAATTCCCGGCTTGCGTTTTTTTCCCTATAAAAACTCTCTACACCTGGGCTTGCTGCCACCACTGCATTTCCCTCCATCCATCTGGTGGTGGCCCAGGTTGAACCTGACAATAAAAGGACCCTTATGTGCTTGCATCAGAAACCAGCTCCTTGGTGGTCTCTGGGGGTTTCGAAAAACAGGTAAAACAGTTTTAGCCCTCTAAAACTGTATACTGTGGTGCCCAGGGCAGTGTGGCTACACCGCTGCCATGACAGGCTCAATAGAAACCAGTCAGAGAGTAGGCCTAAGTTTTGGTTTGCTCTAAGGCAATACCTGGTTCCAGGAAAAACCACAAACTGCCACCTCCCAGGGATGAGCCAGTCAGCATCCAGGGGGAAAATACCTAACATTCCAACCTAAGGGACCTGACACTCCAAACATTTTCGACTGTTGTAGATAAGATCTCCAGATGTCTCTGAGCCCAGCACACACCTATGCCCTTTTGCCAAGATACCCCTAGCCAAATGTCAGCCAATCACGGGTCCTAAACCCTGGAAATCCACTCACCTCAACATCTGCTGTGATAAAATCCCTACCCTGACTGGACTCAGGGATCTCTGCTCTCACTGCTGCATGGGACAGACAGAGAGCCCAAGCTTGAGCTTAAATAATAGCTCTTTGCTTTTGCATATGGATTCAGTCTCTGTGGTTGTCTTTGAGGGGTCTCTGCAATCTGGGCATAACATAAACAAGCTTCCAATTGAATGCTTCCTTTTATAAGTTGCCTTGGTCATGGTGTTTCTTCACAGCAATAGAACAGTGAATAAGACATTCTCTGTCTCAGCTAAGATGTGACTTCCTTTTAATAGCCTTTTCCAGACTTCCCAAGCTGAATTTTAGCCTCTCCTCTGTGCTCACCTAAACTCTAATACTTAGCTCTGTTCCAGTGTTGATCACATGTACTCAAATTCTCCTTATTAACTTTCCCATAGCCTTGGTGAGTCTTTTGCCCTCTCTGCAGCCTTGTTTAGCACAATACAATCATACTGCTGTGATGGTCATCCACAGTCAACAGTGGACCTCACAGACAAGGATCATCCCTTTAATAGTGTACCGCCTGGTGATACGTATAGTATGCTATAGTAGTAAAACAATGATGATCGTCTGACAATGTCTCAGAGTCCATCTTGTTCTTGAGTGACTTACTCATGGCTTTATGAGCATGAAACTGGTACCTAGTCACTGCTTAAGACAAGAAAAATCATAGCAAACAGAGAGTATGCCCACCTGTAGAACTTAGTAACAGACACAATGTCCTTTTCACTTCCCATCCAAAGGACATACCTCTCCATTGTATCACTGACGTTGGGTAAATATTTTGGAAGTCTGTTACATAAATTGTTAAATGGTCTTTTTATAAAAAACCCGGAACCTGATATTGGGGTAAATGCTGAAAGATTAGAGAGACAAAGGAGCAAGCCACATCTTACCTTCAGGACTCCTCAGCCTAAAAAAGCCTTAGCCCATAGGTTTCTAGCTGGAAGGAGTTCCTCAGCCGAAAAGCTTTAGTTCCTGTCTCCTCACGCCTTATATAATTTTTTTGCTCACCATATTACTTACTTCCTATTGCTGGGATTGAAGGAGTGTAACTTCCCACATACTGGGATTAAAGGTGTGAACTTTCAAGTGCCAGGATTAAAGGTGTGTGTCACCACTGCCTGGCTCTGTTTCTCTCCTAGACTGAGTCAATCTCATGTAGTCAGGGTGGCTTTGAATTCACAGAGATCCAGATAGATCTCTGCTTCCTGAGTGCTAGGATTAAAGGTATGTGCCACCACTGTCTGGCCCCTGTGTTTTATCTAGTGGCTGGCTCTGCACTTTGATCTTCAGGCAAAGTTTATTAGGGTACACAGTATATCACCACAGAAGTCAGCTCTCAAAGTTTCCCAAGATGGCAGAATCTTTGCACCTGGAACCAGAAGCTCGTCTTTCGTCCCACTATCTACCCAAGAGGCTCCTGACCTCCAGTGTTTGGTAAAGCATCCCTCCACTTTTACCATTTGTATCTATCATCCCATTATTCTGGGATCAAAGTTTATTTTCTGCAGTGAGCCGTTAAGGCTCATAACATCACGTGCTGAAGCCTCCTTTCCTGGATCTGTGAAGTTGAATAGACTGCTGAGGCCACAGTGCTTCCCCTTTCTTTCCTTCCATGCATCTCATTACTCACCTCTTTATGGTAGCCTGTGGTTATTGTACTGTGATATGTTTAGCCTATCCCTTAGTTAAACTGAGCTTTCCCTAAGCACAAAGACCAGTCCTTATTCTTCTTAAGTGTATCGTAGAATCCAGAAGAAGGTTAGTCAGAATGCCAATCTGTGTACGTGTTGCCATATAAAGCTTTATCTGGTTTGTCTTATTTTCCTTGATTCATATCTGGTTTCACATGACCTAATCCATATCTTAAAATTATTTTGCTTATGACAAAGATAACATGTGCTCTTCATATACAGAGTAAATGCTTAGTATCTTGATAACAATGATGATACCTTCAATAACACTTGTTGATTATATGATTGATTTACCATACCAAAGACATTTCAAGGCTATGTAGGAGAAAGTACCACCTCCTGTCCAATCATCTGCCAAGAGCACTCTAGAAACCTCGAAGTCTACAGGCTCGATTACCTTTGCATCTATACCATCTGGCTCTAAAGCAGCAGAAAGTTGCTTCCCCCGAAGATCAAAGGTCCCAGGCAAGATGGCTGGATACAGTGTAGATCCAGTTCTTAGAGCTGAAACCTCCCTGATAAAAAGTGGACATCAGCAACACTTCCATTATAGAAAATTCACCTGAAAAGGATTCTTCTGTGATGAAGAGCAAGCATTAATTCTGTCTCTGTGTGGCAGAGGGTGAACACTATTTAATTATCTCAGCCACTGATGTTTCTATAAAATATCCATCTTTATTTGGGGACTTAAAGTTGTAAAGTAAATATTTAAAAACGTGAGATCATAAACTCTGCTGCAGCTCCAAGATGTCAAACTTAAGCTTATCATTAGTAATCTCCACATGCCAACAGCAGAAAATAATTAACACCATTGTTACCTTTGTACAAAATTATCCTAGGCTCTAACCTTGTATAGTTAAGGCTCATAGTCCCCTGGTCTGTCTTTTTCTAGATATGTAAGGCTTTGTATAAGTAAATGTAGAGTGTTGTTATCCACAGAACAGTCAGTAGTTAAAGCTTTATCTTTGTGATACATTGCATGGAAATCTTTGGTTACTCTTATGATATCACAATAATGATATCTGTCCTGAAAATAATGTTGGCAGTTAACCACAGACATGATGATTGTTTTAGTGTTTTCATAAGTGCACCGTGACACAGTGACCCTTAAAGACAACAAAATGTAGTTTCCTGGTCTTGCCTAAATGGGGACAACATATAACTTAATTCTGAACAGCTCCAGCAGCAGCCATCTCAGCCACCCCCTGAGAGATAGATACAGAGCAGGGTGAATGATATCCCTGCCACTTTGGAAGAATGGAAGAAGCGGATGCCTTTATTTTTTCCAGAGAAATTACATGAATTCACGATGCTTACCTTGGGATTGGGAACCAGATCTGGAACCCGTATATAAGATAGGGTCTATGCATCTCCCTTTTATCAGGTGAACACTTTTTTCACATGAATTCTGGATAGGTTTATAAACATTAATGCAACAGTAGTAGTAATAATAATATAGTGCTAATTTTGAAAAATGGTCAATACTGGTCAGGATGGGGCTGTTAATGCTCTCTAAATGACAGGTAGAATTGTGGATCTCAAGAAGCCAAAGATGACAGCATGTGTCAAGGACCAGCTGTGTGCCAGATAACATAGTGTATATTAGCTTATTACATGCTCACAACAACCCTTAAGGAACACACTTAGCTTTGTTTGATATCTAAGAAAATGGAGGTTTACTGATGTGAGTACACTGGCCCCCAAGTTCCTTGGGGGGGCTGCGGTGCAGAAGCAAGCTTAATTTGTCCTGGTGCTGTCAGGGCTAGATCATTACCAACAGTCTGAAAGCATGACAGATATTAACCTGTACTCCAGGATGGCTCATTCACGTGAATTCTTCAGGAAACACCCTTGGGCTGTGACTGCCCAGTATCCACTCTCTGTGCTTCCTAATTCTGTTTGATCCCCTTTCCATCCATCATCTCTTCTCCTGGAGGTCCATTTATTGTCTAGACCTATAACCCTCCATTTGTGCAGACACCTCAGCTCTGTAGATTTCTACAGCCTGATAGATAGCTCCTGCTATCAGCTGAAAAACACATAATCAGATTTTGTGAAAATGTGACAAGCTGTTAAGGTTTTGAGTTTGGCCAAAATAGGAGGACAGAACAAGATGGAGCAACAGGTGCTTGGGAGGGAGGATGAAGCTAGACTGCAGATGTTTGGATGATGCTGCAGTGGCTTTGTGTTCTCAGGGCTTAATCTACCTAACTCAGAAAAAGTAAACTGTATTTGAGGAAGGTAACTAATTGCATGTTATTCTAATACCAATGTGTATCTGACCAAAGACAGAGCCATGCATACAGAGAATGGTGTACATATGCATAGACTTGTCTGATTCTGAATTTCCCTCCCATCTTACTATTTAAAGAGTGTTGTCAACAAAAAGAAATAATTCTAAATTCCTATAACAACACCACAGTTGTCATTAACATAACCCATTCTCAAGAACATTGATGAAGAATCTTGTTGCTTTGGACAAGATGTTGGAAAGCTGTTTAGATATATTTTTGATATTGTGCAAGTCATCCATGAAAGGAGAAACAAAGAGATTAATTCGTGATTTGAACTTTTCCAAAGGATCCGAAATAATATTAAATCTAGCTGAAGTTAGTAAATGTTAAGTGGGACTTTCTGAATTGCGCAAACTGTTTTTAAGGTCTGCTCTCCCTATAAGAATGACAGCCTTGTTTAATTTGAAATGCTAAACCCCTTTTTGCTTTAATTTGAAAAAAGCAGAAGCAGATTAGACTTTTCATGGCTTCCATGAGAGTGTAGTCAGCTACTGAAAGGCAGGTGTGACTTGTAAGTCAAGGTCAGAACCCAAACTGACCATGAGATCCTCAGTGACAAGTCAGTCAAGGTCAGGACCCAAGCTGACCATGAAATCCCCAGTGACATGTCAGTCAAGGTCAGGACCCAAGCTAACCATGAGATCCTCAGTGACAGGTCAGTCAAGGTCAGGACCCAAGCTGACCATAAGATCCTCAGTGACAGGTCAGTCAAGGTCGGGACCCTAGCTAACCATGAGATCCTCAGAGCCATTTTGAAGTCAATCTGTAACCAGTTCACAGCAACCTAGAGTGATCATTTTCTCAGACACCTAGTGTTTCAAAAAATGTTATGCTATTAATTTTAATTATGTCTGCAGTTTAAATTAGTTCTCCAATTTAAAAATGATTGCATAAAAGTATTGATGCGGTGTCTGAAACACATTTGGGTGAATCGAGTGGGTTTTAAATGAGGACACATTTCTCTCCCTCTGGGAGCTACAATAACAGGATAACATGGTCTGTGAGGAACTGGCCTAATCCCAAGCTTTGATGCATTCTGTGCATATTCATGCTTGCATCTGATTTCTCCTGTGGTCAGTTGTGCTAGAAGAAAAAGCTAATGATGATTTTCATTTGCTCGGTTTTTCATTTTTCTAAACGACTCAAACAAGTCAACTCTAATAAATATAAAAGGAAATGATGTTGAAAACATCCTCATGCAAGATCTGCACTTCGGATTTGGTGTGCCCTTCCTTCTCAGTATTTCTGGAGAGATTTATAACAGGAACAGGGAACACCTTTGGCCTTTTGGGTTGTCTTTCACCTGGAATTTTCTCAGAGGCTGGATTCAATTTGTGTGAGGACTTCAAGGGTCTCAGAGTGCGTAACTTTACAGGAGGCAAGACAAAAAAGACAGACGCATTCCCTTGGGCAAGTGTGGGAGATGTTCCAGCTCTTATACCTCCTAGAAAACTCTCAGACAACTGAGGAGTCCTAGAAGGCACAATTCTAGGTCAATTTGGAGAAATTCAAACAAAAAAAGAGAAAAACTGCACTTGAAAAGATCCAAGTCAAAACTGATGAAAAATCAAGAGGGCATTTCATCGATTCTATTTAAATCATGAACAAGTTGTTTTTAAGTCTGTTTTAAATTGAACGAACATAGGAGATATTCTGATCTGATCTTCATTTTACATGCATCTTGTCTGTAAGCTCCTAAGCTGTAAGCAGCATCTAATGGGCAATTCTGATATGAACTCAGAATATCAGGAGGAGTGTGGACAGTGAACACTGCTCACAAGGTTTCTGATGGACTTTTCTAATAGAGTCCTGCATAATGAGTACATGAAGACTCTATTGGGAACTGAAATAGAAACCAGTCATGATACATTCTGGCAAAGAACTTCCCTAAGATTTGTCTGTATCCTGAGACTTTGTGGGAGGCTGAGTTTAAAGGTGACCGAGAACATAGTCCAGCAGAGGTCATTTCAAATCAGCCTGGTATTTGTTATACGGCATGGTTATTACTGGTTGCTTTTAGTCAAGGTTATAGAGAAAGCTGAGAGCCAAAACCAGAGAAGAGTTGAAAATCTTAAAGTGTGGTCAGAAAAGCAAGTGCGAAGTTGGCTGCTAAGGAACACATGTGTCCCACAGGCCATTTTTAAAAAGCTTCGTGTGGGGCATAGAGGCATTAGGAACTGACTAGAAGGTAACTCAAGAACTGATCCGGTTTTATCCCTGAAGCAATCCGTGGTACTAACCAATAAAGGTTTTGTTTTATATCTTCCTCTGAGTAATGAATACCTTGGATGTATCCTGCTTACTGAAAGCATCTCGAAGTTGTTTTCTCAGATTTGTGCCGTCATGCTCAGCCTCTCAAACAGTTAGGGGCTGATACAGTTACAATCTAAGACACCTAGACGTTGTTCAAGTTGTTAGTAGACCATGGCATCACCAACACAGTGATGTTTTCCCAGAAGTACACAATGCAAGAATTATAGGGTCATAGATGATTCTACTCTGATTTTGTTCTTAAGGCCTGAGAAGTCATGTCTCTTGTGACATGCAGGGAGTCTCTTACAGGATGGGGCTGTGCGACTGAGGGTAGAGATGCACTGCAGTTGCCAGAAAGTTGGAAATGCCAGGAACATGGAAGCCTGCAGAGGAAAACCAGGCCGTGAGTGGAGGCAAATGCAAGGCCATATGGGCAGACACGGAGCTACAGAACTGAACATTTTGCCTGCTGGGTTTGTTTTTTACTTTGATCCTAGTCCCCCACCCTTCCATTCGGAGTGAGAATAATATTTATTCTATGTCATTGTGTGTTAAAAGTATGGAACTTTTACTTTGTTATGGTTCACAACTAAGAATTTGTCTCAAGTCTGGGAAAAGATGCTGGAATTAGAATACTGAATGTTGGAACTGTCCGTACTCTCAAAAACTGGAAGGCAGAGTGCATTGAGAGATGGCTGTGAGCCCCTAGGGGTCAGGAGTGGAATGCTGTCATTTGAACATGAACTATCCAGTCTCATGGGCTTGTGCTGAGTGCTCGGTGCCTTGCTGGTTACACTATTTATGGAGGAAGTAGAAACTTTCACCTAGCTGGAGAAGTAGGTCTTCAATCTTCCCCTCTCTCCCTCTCCCTCCTTCCTTCCCTGTCTCTTTCTCTCTCTCTTTCTTGCTCCTCCCTCTCCAGGTCCCTCTACCTCTTTTTCTCTGCCCCTCCCCCTCCCCCTCCTGTTCTCCATCTTTGTCTGTCTCTTTCTCTGCCACGACACTAGGAATCTCTGCCACAAGCTCCTGCTGCTGTGAGGTTCTGTCTCACCATGGTCTCAGAATTAATGAATTAGTGGAACCAACGGGCCATGGACTGAAATCTCCAAAGCTTTCTAACTCTTCTCCTTGGGTTGTTGCATTAGTTTAGGATCTTCCTATAAACATATATGAAGACAGAAGTGGATGTAGACATATATGAAGATGGGAGTGGATGTGTGAAGGTTTCTTTATTCTTTCTTTTTTTTTTTTTTTTTTTTTTTGGTTTTTCGAGACAGGGTTTCTCTGTGTAGCTTTGTGCCTTTCCTGGAACTCACTTGGTAGCCCAGGCTGGCCTCGAACTCACAGAGATCCGCCTGGCTCTGCCTCCCGAGTGCTGGGATTAAAGGCGTGCGCCACCACCGCCCGGCCGTGTGTAGGTTTCTTAGGAGAGCCAACTACAGGATTAAAGCAAAGAACCAGCTAGTGGGCATAGGGAGAGCCTCTAGGACCAGGATGTAGGCAGATTTGGTTCTTCTGGAGGAGAAATGGGAGAAAGGTTTGTATATAAAGAGACTCAGAAAAAGAAAGCACACAGAAACCTGGTTAGGAGCCCTCAAACTCACACTTCCACTTAGAAGCATCACCCTGATATTGGAATGATCTCTCTCTCTCTCTCTCTCTCTCTCTCTCTCTCTCTCTCTCTCTTCTCCCCTCTCTAACTCTGTCTCTGTCTCTCTCATCCACAGGATAAACACCAAAATGGGTGCGTTTCAAAACATAGCAACTGGGGTCTTTAGTTTAGTAGGGTCTGAGGGGTTCTTACTGTGCCTTCCACAATTTGTCGGCCTGTCCAAGGCTGTGAGAGTTGTAATGGAAAATGCATTTAAATTGTCCCAACTTTGGCTCATTTGCCCACAGAAAAGCTCCCACATGTTTCCATCCTTTCAGTATCTTAAGCAGCAGAAAGGCCCCTCAGTACACAGCTTGGAAAACACGCCTCCAAAGTAGACTCTTCATCCCTCTCATACTTTTCTAGCCTACCTTTCCATTTGCAGTTGGTCAAAACTCAGAGCTTAAAAGAATAATCTGTTTCCTCAACTACATTCCAGTAATTAGAAACCTGGCTGATTCCAATCCCCCACTCTGAAATTGATTAACTGAGAATCCAGATGTTGGAGATGGTAGCTGTTGCAGCCTATGATGTTTCCTTTTACTGGACTTGAAGTTAGGTTAATTGCCCGGGGATCTAGATAAACAGAAATACGGGCTTAACTGAAGTAGTTTACTTACAGGGTGGTGTCCATGTCATTAACATGTCTAAAAACAGGTGTCCAGATTGGCAGAGTTGAAAAAACAGAAATTGCTATTGGGAGTGCATGAATCCTTGCTATAAAAGATGTACACAGACAAGCTGGTCTGATGTTTTAGGCCACTGGGCATTGGGCCTAATTTATTATTTCCATAATTTACAATAACTATCCATAAAGTGCAGGCTTCCAGAGAAAATCTGCAAAGCTATCAAAGCCCAAAGCTGAGCTCTGTGTAGTTCTGGTGGGAAGGCCTGTTTTGCTCTGTCCTGGAAACTTCCCTACTGGACCCTGCAGGAATCCTCCCTACAATTTAAAAGTCCATGCCACATTGCTGTCTCCACACCCTCAGGACGGCAGTTCTCTTGAGCTCGGTCTGGCTGCTCTGGCCTTTGTGCCTTGACTGCTCTCCATGAGCACAAATAGCTTTTCTGGGTCATTCAAGTTCCAAGGTCCCGATGACAATGTCCCTTCTACGATTCTGCCACAAAGTCCAATATCTGGTCCTTTAGATCATTGCAAAGCGATTGTTTTCAGGTTTGATGAAAAAAAAAATGATTCCATTAAAAGGGCTTTGGTTTATACATTTCAAAAGCAAGCGAATCTGAGTACATTAAAGCAGGTATGCTGTCTCATAGTAAACGGCAATTGAGGATAATGCCTTATTGAAGGAAAATCTTCCCTCTAAAACAGATTTGACATATGTAAAGGCAAAACAAAAAAAAACTTTTTTAAAAAACCTTGATTCTGTTTCTTTATTCTCACTTTTAAAAAACCGTTTATTTCAGGCCTCCAGTCAAATCTTCCTTTGTCCTCTAGCTTCTTATGTACAAGCGTAAGAACTGTGGAGAGTCTCACTCTGTACAGCATGCTGGTCATATCTAGCCTTGCCTCCCACTGTGGGTTTTTCCTTTTAACCTCATTTTATCTAAATGTACTTGGAAACCCTTTATATTCCCCATGGACCTCACTTCATAACTGGTTCAATTAAGGGCCAGCAATTGTCTATAAAAAATACAGTCCTTTCATTTGTTAAACAAAACATCATTGAAATTCTAGCATGTATCCAGATGCTGAGCGCAGGGAATGAGATGTGTCCTGTTGTGATCGAGGAGGGGAGACAGGTGTGTTGACCTTCAGTTGTCCTTGAAAGACAGATATCAGAGGCTTACAGGAGAGCAAGAGCCAAAGACTAGTTTTAAGGAATTATCTACCTTAGAGATGGCCACGTGGCACCAGGAAGTAGGAAGCATTTTATAAAAGGCTGGGATAGTCTGTAAGGAAATAGAATGGAGATGTGGGCTACCTAAGCCTGGCGCTTGTCAGGATCTGGCCAGTGATGAATTTACATGCCCCGTACTTTATCCATGCAGTGATGTGATGGAGGGATTAGATGCAGGACAGTGACGTCAGCCGCCTCATTTCAGAAAAGCTGGAATGGGGAAGAGGAAACCAAATGGCCAGATAAGGTTGCTGCAGTGAGTCCCATAGACACAGTCAACAGAAGGCTAGGACTGTGACAGCATGCTGTCAGGACGGCCATGAGACTAGACAGCAGGACAGTGCTCTACTGTGTACTCTGGTTTGATGAGTCACTGATACTGTTCTTGCCCTAAATGTCACAACCATCACATCAGATTGTCCATCTCCAAAAGACATGCCATTTTTCCCACCTTCCCAGCTCCTGCCTTCAGGGCCTGAGGCAGGAGTAGAAGGAACAGAGTGAAGGCTGAAATGAAATTCTGTCTCATTATTTCCAAGGCTCAAACCCCTGTGACCCCTTTCTGTTGCCCCTAATCATCCTAAGATAGTGTCATTCTCAGGGAAAACTGCAGCTTGTCAGCAACATTCTAGCTTCTTTCTCAAATGTCCTGAGTGTCATACATCCAACGGAGTGGATTCTTACTGCTAGATACTTTTTTGTGTTTATGCATGCACACGCATGTGTGTGAGTGCATGTGTAGACCACAGCACACATGTGGAGGTCAGAGGACAACATCAGATGTCTACCTTGTTTGAGAGAGGGTATCTTGTTTGCTATGGTGTGCACCAGGTTAGCTAGTCTGCAAGCTTGCTCCTGTCTCCAACTCCGTATAGGTCTACACACTCTACCAAGTTCATATTTCCATGGAATCCATGGAAATGGGGACTTGGGTCTTCACACTTGCACATAGCCCTTTACCAACAGAGCCATCTCCCCAGTCTCCTGTCCACTTGTTTTAAATTTTAAAAATTCCCCCACAGAATTGGTTTCCATGGAGTGAGCTGCGTATCTGGCAGAGCTCAGAATTTTCATCACACCACATTCTATAGTTTTATAATATGTTCTAAGACATAAGTCATTAGCATGCCTTTTATTCATAAAGTAATGTTCAGTTCAGAAGAGATTAATCTCTAGAAGTAAATCATTTGAAAAGTGTTATCAAGATATGCCAGAAACAGCAAAGCTGGATCAAGTAATTGAGAACTGGTAAGTACTGATCAAACTTATCCTTCACGACGAGACACCATCAAAGCTGTAATCCTTATAAACATGTAGATCTCTTTCCCCCTGTGGAGCATAGGGCTGCAGTGAGGAGAAAAAACTCACAGTTTTCCTCTTTCCTCGCCTGCCCCATGAGAACTGCGTGTGGATTCCTGAAGAAAGCTGGTCATGTGGAGACAAGAGCTCCCTTCCTAACATAAGCTGGAGATATGATGGCCTGAGACATCTTTAATGCAGTGAATTACAGAGATGTGGGCATGGCTAATGGAACAGCTTCCCCAAACACAGTCAGTACCCCACACCAATGGCCAAAACTAAGTGAAGCTCCTGGTTTCATGTTCAGGGATCTTTAGGAAAACTAAATTCCTGGGTGAACAAAGAAAGGCTGGACTGACATCTCCGGCATGTCCTTCCCAGGTTCAATCTGCCTAAAGAACAGCTACTGAAGCACAGATACTAAGAGCAACAATTAATTAATGAGACCTCCTGAAACTAAGAAGCTTTTGTAGGGCAAAGGACACGGTCAGTAAGACAAAATGACAGCTTACAGAATGGGAAAAGATCCTCACCATCCCCACATCTGACAGAGGGCTGATCTCCAAAATTTATAAAGAATTCAAAAAGCTAGACATCAAAATACTGAACAATCCAATTTTAAAAATGGGCTACAGAGCTTAACAGAGAATTCCCAACAGAAGATTCTCAAACGGGTGAAAGACATTTAAGGAATTGCTCAACATCCTTAATCAGCAGGGAAATGCAAATCAAAACGACTCTGAGATACCATCTTACACCTGTCAGAATGGCTATGATCAAAAACACTGAAGACAGCTTATGTTGGAGAGGATGTGGAGCAAGGGGAACACTCCTCCACTGTTGGTGGGAATGCAAACTTGTACAGACACTCTGGAAATCAGTATGGCAGTTTCTCAGAAAATTGGGAATCAGTCTACCTCAGGACCCAGCTATACAACTCTTGGGCATATGCTCAATCTTATCACAAGGGCACATGCTCAACTATGTTCATAGCAGCATTATTCATAATAGCCAGAACCTGGAAACAACCTAGATGACCCTCAACCGAAGAATGGATAAAGAAAATGTGGCACATGTACACAATGGAATACTACTAGCAGTAAAAAACAATGATATCGTTAAATATTCAGGCAAATAGATGGAACTAGAAAACATCCTGAGTGAGGTAACCCAGACCCAGAAGGACAAACATTGTATGTACTCACTCATAAGTGGATATTAGATGTAAGGCAAAGGATAACCAGACTACAACCCACAGCTCCAGAGAAGCTAGCTAACAAGGAGGACCCTAAGAGGAATACATAGATATCCCAGAGAAGGAGAAATCGATGAGATCTACTTGAGCAAACTGAGAGTGGGGTGGGGGTGGAGTAATGGAGGGCAAAGAATAGGGAATGAGAACATAAGGAAATAGGAGGTTCAAGCTGGAACAGGGACAGAGTGGGATAGCTAGGAAAGAGATACCATGATAAATGAAGACATCATGGGAATAGGAAGAGGCAGGGTGCTGAGGAAGTTCTCAGGAATCCACAAGGATGACCCCACCTTGGACTACTGGCAATGGTCAAGAGGGTTCTTGGACTGGTCTACTCTGGTAATCGGACTAGTGAATACCCTAACTGTTATCATAGAGCCTTTATCCAGTGACTGATGATGAAAGCAGATGCAGAGATCCATGGCCGGGCACCAGGCTGAGCTCCGGGAATCAAATCGATGAGAGAGAGGAGGGATTCTGTGGGCAGGGAAGGTTGAGATCATGATGGGAAAACATGCAGAGATGACCAGCTACACTAGTGGAAACCCACGAACTGTGGACTAATAGCTGTGGAGCCCCCATAGGAATGGACTAGGGCCTCTGGATACGGGAGACAGTTGTTTAGCTTGAACTGTTTGGGGGGCCCCCAGGCAGGGGCATGGGGATCTGTCCCTGGTGCATGGGCGGACTTTTTGGAGACCAGTGCCTAGGGTATGACACCTTGCACAGCCTTGGTGTGTGTGTGTGGGGGGGCTTGGACCTGCCTCAGCTGAGTGTGCCAGGCTCTGCTGACTCCCCATGGATGGGGAATGAGTTGGGGGTAAAGACTGGGGGGCGGGAAGAGGGAAGAGAGGGAGATCTGTGGTTGGTATGTAAAGTGAATAGAAAATGTCTTAATAATAAAAAAAATTAAAAAAGGAACAGCTACTGAGAGTTGCTATCACTGTGGTGGAGTGGGAGACGGTGGGAGTTTGACATGCACACTCAGTTCTGCAAGCTACTGAATGAATGCTATTCTCTTTGCATTTGCAGACTGAGCCAAGGATACAAGATCCTTTCCAGTAGGGTTGAGTTTAGATGAGCTCAGGTCCTGCCTTCTTCCTCCTCTCAGCACCTAGTCCAGATGTTTTCACAGGTGATCTCCAGTTTAGGTTGATCCTGGGCAGCCGTGGAGTACATGAGGGCACTTCTCTTTTGTTCTTGCATCCAACTCTGGCCTGAGCTGGTTGCAGAGGGGAAAGTGTGCCTGGAGACAGTATTGCTGCTGGTCTTTGCAGAACAAAGCCTTCCACTCTGGACTTGAATGTGAATGTACAACCTACTGTCTCCAGTACCTGGATCTGGGCGTGGTGGTCAAGTCCAGACTCACTGCCTTCTAAGACTTAGGTTCTCTGTAACCTTACAAATACCCATTCAATTACAAGGCATCCTCCATGACACAGAGGCAGGGGCAATGTGTTACACGTGTGTCCAACAGAAGGTTCCCTCCTGGGAATGGAGGTTTTGGTATTCTCTGTCTCCATTTTCTTACTAACAGGAGAGGAAAGATCAGCTTCGTCTTTGAATGCAAGGAGGGATGTGAATGATTGATGCAATTCCTTGTTCCCACAGGCTATGCTTGATATTTCAGAAAAATTGCAGCCAATATGAGGACTAAACATGGATGAAACCACAGGCGAAGCAGCTGGTAACTGCTGTGCTTACAGCAGTAGAATAGCTCTCTCTTCCATCAGTTAGCAAACAATTTGGTGCAGATAATAAATAGCAATTTGATGTGTATAAGCAACCCATGGGCATGTTTAGCCGGAGATGAGGCAGAATCAATGGAAGACAGTTGTGGAGATTAGTGCAGTGTGAGCCTGCACCAACACCTGGGCCAGTGCCTAGAACCATGGGTCCAGCTGGTTAAGTTACCTGCCTCGGAAAAGTTTAATTCATGAGGGACATTCTATCCATAGACTCTGTTTTGACTCAGTTTCCAAAGGCCTCTTGGTCACTTACCCTGGCCTCCACATATGCTTTTCCCTCTGACCTCTCTCTATCGTTAATTTGGCTAGCTGAGCATTGACCATTCTGTTTCTCAAAATCACTTATCAAGCCTAGCAGTCATCCACGAAATACATAGTAGAAACTTACCCCTCACTGCCCAACTTCATTTATACCCTTCAAGATAGAGAAAAAATACTGTCAGAATGAAAGCCTATCTTAGAGACCTATTGTGGTGGTTTGAATAAGAATGGCCCCTATAGGCTCATAGAGTTGAATGCTTAGTCACCACGGAGTGGAACTCTTTGATAGGATTAGAAGGATTAGGAGGTGTGGCCTTGTTGGAGGAAGTGTGTCACTGGGGGTGGGCTTTGGGGTTTTGAAAACCCAAGTCAGGTCAAATTTCTTTCTCCCTCTGCCTACAGATCAGGATGTAGAACTCTCAGCTCCTTCTATAGCACCATGTCTGTCTGCATGCTGCCATGATCCCCACCATGATGATAATGGACTGACCTCTGAAACTGTAAGCCAGACCCAATTAAATGCTTTCTTTTATAGGAGTTGCCTTGGTCATGGTGTCTCTTCACAGCAATAGAAACCCTAACTGAGACACCTGTTATCTCACACACTGTGCTCTCCCTGGAGCCAAGATGCTACATAGGCTCACAGCTCTAGGTCCTAAGGAGTACCTCTGTACCCCTGGTACCCTGCCTCACAGTCAGGACACATGGAGCAGAAAGCCTGTGGGTGGCATTAGCTGGGGCACACTTCAGCCAAAGAATGTGCGCTTGTGTTCTGTAGTTTCATGTAAAACACATGGAGGGCAGAAGTGTGCTAGAAGAGAAACCATGTGGGTAACCCATCCCATCTTGGACTTAACTCCTGATAAATACCTACACAAATGTGGCTCCCGTCGTTCTTCCTGGAGGTCATGCCCGACTTCCTTAAGTAAGTGTGTGTCTGTCTGAAATGACAGACCAGAAAGCCTGGAGAGGCAGACAGAGGTATCATTGCCACCCCCTCAGCCCTGCCCAGAGCAGTCTCCTAGGCTGCAAACAGTGGACAGTGTTGGATAGATGAAAGCATGAAGAAAACTCACGAGAACAGAAAAATCATACATTTGTCAACCGTAGAACTATGCTCTGTGCTCATATGATTATACACAATCATAAGAGTCTACTATTTGACTCCAATTGTTTCAAAATAATTCCCACCAAAATTACTGAACAGTAAGAGTGACCATCAGTAGGCATTCGACTTTAAAGATGTATCGTGATTTCCTTTGTATGAAGACAATCCATGCAAGGACCTCATCAACACGGAACTCAATAAATAAAAAGTCTGGTATAACAGGAGAGGTTTGCAGATAACTGCTGCTCACACACAAGCTGGGTAGGAGGCACACAGGTGACAGCTCTCTCCTGCTATTTTTAAATAAAGTATTTCGGGTAGAGGACAGAGAAATAAGAAAAGGAAGTTAGAGCCGAGGACCCATTCTTTGCAATCAGTGGGTGTGTGTGCAGGAATAGAAATGTGGTGTGTATAAACTGCTGACAGCAAAGAGTAAGGGTACGTCTTCAGACCTCTGTGTCCTGCAGTGTGGCTTCGTGGCCTACAGTTAAAATACGGATTTTGTGTCCATATTTAGAAAAAAAAAATATCCTTTGCAGAATGATTCAAAGTGAATGCCCTATTTCTGCAAGAACCCTTCTACTTGAAGCAAAGCATCCTAAAGCAAGAATGTGCCAGTAAAGAAAATCTGCTGCACTTGGATCTACATGGTGCCTCAGGGTTACTATGTCCAGCTCCAGCTCAGGACATACCCACTACAGGGAGGAAGCAGTCAGAAGGGCAAACAGGTAGAGTTGAAAGAAGCAGTCCCCTGGAGGAGTACGTCGAGTTGTAAATCTTGAAAGGGGCAGACACAGCCAAAGTCAGAATCAGCTGCCATTGACATCTCCCACTGCCCCACAGAGAAGGGCAATGTGCTGGTCACATTGTCAGGTGTCTGGGAAATTCAGCGTCTACCCACAGAGAAGGGAGAACAGCCATGTCAAAACTAGGCAACGAGATTAGCGGGCCCTTGGTACAGAGACTTTAATTCTGGTGCAGGTCCTGCCTCCGAGACTGTGCCCTCAATATCAAAATGCTTTAGGACATGTTGTTTTCCCCATCGAAACTTGAAAGGGTGACACCTTGGGAGTGACTGCCCCTTTCAGTGGCTTGTAGACACCTAAAAAGCCTTCACAAAATGCCTGATGTGGCGTTTTTATTCTTTGACAGTTTTATATATCTATTTAACGTGTTTGGTTCATTTTGTGGCCGTATTTTTTGATATAAAATTTCACTAGTGCTTAAAAATCTGTAGAATGTGTGGTGAATTTCATGAACTCTCATTTTTTTTTTCCAAAACCTCTCTGAACCTAATCTTTCCTCTATAAATAGTATCTAAAAAGCATGTTATTCCTGTACTTCACCCATAGGACCTTCTGGAGTGAGCCCTGAGATGGCCCAGAGACAGGCTTCCCCTCAGAGCAGGGGCACAGAGTCCAGAAGACTCATGTGTGCCCCCAAACCCACTGGTCTAAGGCACCAATTTGAAAGTTCATCCAGCCCCCAGCAAGCTCCACACAACCTTGAGACCACTCACTTTCCATTTTCTCCCTGTCTCGGGGAGAAAGACTGACCCTGTCTCCCTTTCTCTTCCGCAGTCTCGAGTCTCACCTGTGTAGTCCTGAGAAACAGCCTCTGGGAACTGAGCAGTCTCAGCAACGCAAGTGCAATAGTTATCCTTGACTGTCAACCTGGTGAGACTGAGGTCAGGAAAGCACACTCTGGGTGTGTCCAAATGTGGGCAGCAGCCGGTAAGAGGCTAGAGCCCAGATGGAATAAAACAGGAAAGTAAGGGAGCCAGCTGGCAAAATTCATTCATTTTCATCCTCATCTGCCCGGCACCCCCAAGCAAAGTTGAGGATGGATTTCTCCCGAGGGAAATATAGAGGTGTTGGATTCATTATCCAAAAGTGCCATTTGGTGCTGAAGTTTGCCTTTTCTGTCTCCCAAAGTTTCATCTATGTTTGAAATTCATGCCTGGTGTTTACCAGAATCCAAGATGAGAAGGCATGATGGCAGGCATTCACGAAAGGGCATGATACCCCGGGTGAGAATGGATCGTGTATTGTGCCGCCCCCAAAAGATACTTGAACCCAGGAGATTCTTGGATGTCTGTCGCCCTGCAGTAGAGGGAAGCTAGGACATACGGTAGCAACTCGGGACCCATCATCGGTCCATCTCAGCTGGCTCTTCCCTTCTTCCTTTCAGCCGTCTACAGAGAGCCTCACGGGCCAAGAAAGGCTTGGCTGCCTCAAAGCACTTAATCATGGAAGCATGTGATGCTTCTACAGCAAGCTTGGAAAAATGTGGAAACAGCCACGACATAAATATGCACAACTCACAACTGAGAGTCCAGGCGTGAGTGTCAGCAATGCCAACTAGCAAACAGGCCTAACACATGGCTACACAGCAAGTCGTTTATTCTTTTAAAATGCTTGTCTATGTCTATATAAATTACAAACTACTAACGTCTAAGAGAACCTAACATTTACATGTTCAAGATGTCGTCTACAACTGACATTAGTTGACCCAAACTGCGGAAACCTGTAACGACTCAGAGCACGCCTGCTGATGTGGCTCCTGGGTCCTGGCGGTACTTCCGCTCCGCCGCTCACTGCAGAGGAAGAACCACGGGCGGCTCCATGAGGGACACGTGCAGGTACCTGGAAGGAGAGCGCGGCATGGTGAGCCCAGAGCCGAGGATGCCGGTCAGGCTAAGGAAAGCCTCCAGTAGTCGTCGGGGTCAGAAGGCAGCCAGCTAACTCTCACTGCCAAATGCTGGCACACTGCGAACCTAGACCCTTCCTAAATTCCTTTTCTTGATTTAGCGATCTCGTTTTCCAGCCTAGCGGAGGATGGAATTTACTCTATTGTTAGTCCTGACTCCACAACAGCCCAGAAAGCCAGGGGAGGTGGGGGCAACAACTTACTTTGAAGTCTTGTACTTCTCTCTGATGGCTTGCTGAGGTCGATGGGGTATACTGAGGCATGCTTTATGCAGCTCACTCAGGCAAGGCACAATTTCACTTAAGGAGTAGCCCGTAAATGCGGCAAGGGTTTCTGGCTAGTTGAAACAAAAGGAAAATTCTGTTCCACGTAACTTTATGAGAGGTTAGAAACCTGAGCATGACTGATTAGGAAGTGAAGGGGGTCGAGGCCTCTCTGAGTGTGTTCACGGATCTAAGAGGGTCTATAACCTCTTTAGACACCTTAGACTAGTGACAAAAACAGCCAAGTTTGCTCCGGTCTATAGCGGCAACCCTCAGTGTGGGCAGGATCACTTTTGTTCCTTCGTGGGTGGGACTTCCACTGGTCCTTACGTAATTGACATAGAATATGAGAGATTCCTAGTCAAAAGATGACCCTTGTGAGGAGGAGAGCTCCTGACTGACCTCCGGAAGGTTCTCCCTGACCCCCCCCCCCTCTCTCTCTCGTCTCCTTCCCTCCCTGCCCCCTCCCTCTCTCACACACACAAATACATTTTTTAAATATTTATTTAGTAGCATATGAAATAAAAGTAAATACCTCACTTCTTTTAGCACTCCAGAGAGACTTCAGAACAAAAATGTAGGGGTCTGTTTCTGATCTCGCCACCTTCTGAGGTGAGAAATACTAACAGCCATGTTCTCTGAGAGCTTCTAGCAGGCAGTCCTTACTAAGAACTTGGAGTTTTTTTGTTATAGAAGATGAATGATCATAATGTTTATTTTATTGAGATTTTCTCCCTGTATGGCCCTGACTGGCCTTGAACTCACAATCCTCCTGCCTCCATCTCAAAGGTGCTTGGTATTATAAGTGTGCACCACCTCAACTGTCTAGGATCAACTTTTGATTGATATGGCCAATGGCTAAACCCTTGAGGGCCCTCTGTGCATACTGGTGGGCAGAGAATTCCAGGCCTTTCTTGACATCTCCTTGATAATATGCGTTCTCTGCTTCCCACAGAGCAAAGCCATGGAGTCAAAGCCATGACAACTGGTCTGGAATACTCAGCAACAAGCCGTGGTCTGTGGTCTGTTGTCTTGGCAACCAGCTATCACGAAACTAACTTGTCTTTATAAGAGGGGTGCCTATTCTGAACCTTGAAAGACACTGAAGAGATTCTGTATGAGGCGTGAATTTATCCCACCTGGGAGGAAGAAAGAACATTACCCAGAAGTGCCTGTTCACAATATAGTTTGCCAGACAGTAAGCTGCTGCAGCTACCAAGGAAGGAAGATATTTCAAGAATGGATCAGCTTCGAGAAGGCTCAGTTCTGCAACATACTAAGCACAAGAGAGAGAAAGTCAGTGGAGCCAGGAATTTGAGCAAGGTCAAATCTGACTAAAATTGTCAGTAAACCTGGAATTGCCAGAGTCATCAATGGGTGCCTTATTTACATTCCACCAGAACCTAGTGATGAGCCCAGAACCCAAGCCGGGCCCATTTTCTAGCTTAGTACTTGCTCTGACTGCCCTTCCACAGATTAACGTTTGTGTGGTGGTGATGTTCCAATCCTCTGGCTCACCCACATGGCATAAATGATAGGTTAGTTTTCTTTCCTTATGCTAGGAGATCAGGCTTTATGGTGGTCAGATAAGGGAGTGTTAACTTTGCATCTAGATTAGGAAGAGCTGTCAGTCAGAAGACAAAGACACTGCATATTAAAGCTAGTAATTATTAGGAAAGCTGACAGAGTTCTCAAGCTCCAGCAATGCCATTGGGAAAGACATGTCAGAAGAGGAATGCTGGGGAATCCATGTGGTCATCCTTAGTACTCTTTGCATAGCACCGTGTATCACAGATATCCTATGCCAAGTGATTGGCAAGCTCCTTGGCCAAACCAGAATGTTAATAATTTCAACTACCTGTCTCTAAGTCCAAAAGGCTGCAGACTCCACAGTGCTTCAGTACTTAATGAGTTAGAATAAGATTCAAACAAAACTCAACCACATTCACTTAGCTCCCAAATTAAAAGACACTGCTTGCCTATGGTCTGTATTACTCAAGGGAGCAGTTACCAAGCTTGAATATCTTCAGTACTTGGGAGAGTTGGGTGAATGTGGCCTGCCAAAAGTCAACAGTAATGTCTTGGGAACAGGTATCATGTTCTTAAAGTTAATTGCTTTTCATCTCTGTGGAGGTGGAAAGCTGGGAGGCAGAAGCGGAGGACGGCCAAGAGAGGTGGCTGTTTAGCCTCCTCAGCACCAGATGTCCCTGGAAGTCCCATGGCATACCTTGGCCAGGTTCTCGGTTCTGATGCATACTCCTTGCCGCCTTAAGTACTGAAGGAGGAACTGGTTGGTGGTGGGAACAGTCAAATCAAATGCTAGAACCTTCAGTAGCAGATGCTCCATCCTCAGGAGCTGTCGCTTTGTGTACGTATCGTCGGTGATGTAGACAAACTCGTCCACATCGGGTGGGTATATCTCTTCGTATTTCCTGGGGAAAGTAAAGAATTACCAGAGAGAAAGTTGGGAGCACACAGTGCTAGTTCCCGTTCTCTTGGATGGCCTTACAGGCTCCTGAACTTTATACTCCCATTGCCACAGAACTGTCACAGAGCTGTGTGGGGGCTATAAACATAATGGGAGCTTTTTCTCAGCCAAAGAAAGAGAGTATTAAAAGAACATGTTATGCTAACTGCTAGGAGCCCTGGAGGGTTGGGGCCTGGGAAACAGAGTGTGTCTAAAGGACAGAAACTTCAGCTGGTGGATCCCTGTTGATTGAATAAATATTGAGTCACTTTGTGATAAAGAATGTTAGTATTAAACTCAACAACAGAAAAAAAAAATCCCATAGCTCTGGGTTTGCTTGTTTGTTTGAAGATCATATTCAACTTCATTAATTAGCAAATCATGCTGAAGAGCCAAGAGAAAAGTAACGATATAATTTCATTATTCTCCTTCTTTCCTTCTGCATTTGTTCTGCTTTCTTTAAGGGAAATGAGAGCCTGTGCTTTGTTATTTTTTTTTTTTTAACACATTAACAACTAAAACATCTGAGAGAGGTCAGAAGAGTGGAAACCACAGATCACTTAAGCCTGTTTAGCCACAACCCAGCTCTCCTTCCCCACTCAATGAGGTGTCGTTAGGAGTCACTGACCGGGACGGGAACCAGGTAAACTACTCACCCACTGAACGAAATGAACAAGTTGTGTTACTCAGTGCTGTTTACCAGATCAGTCCCACAGTGCTTACAGAACCAAACCCTCCCCAAATAGATTTTCACTTGTACTAAAATTCAGCCAAGAGACTACAGTGCACAACAGCCAAGTTAGATCTTGAGTCCTAGCTGATGTCAATCATGATAGTGAACCCCTTTCTACAGATTTCTAACATCCTAACTGAAGAGTAAGTGGTGGGCAAGACTCATTTCCTCAGTTAATCGGCAAAGATTATGGTCTCTTATCCAAAGAGTATGAATCATTTTCATTGCAAGCGTTACATTCCTTCAATAAATGGAGGGGATAAAGTGTTTCGACGGGTGGCATTTCACAAGCTGAGAGAACGCTTACGAAGCCAGGAGAATAGCTGCTGTCCCGACAAGCTGCAATTTCCCTCTCAGAACAGACATGCAGGAAAGAAACCTGTCCAGGAAGTTGACAGCCAAGTACAGGGTCTCTGTGCGAAGTTTGTATTCTTCCCCGACCTCCACCAGCCAGTCCACCAGGATGGCGCGCATGCCCTCCGTGATGTCCGGCTGCTTCCTCATGTAGTGAGCCTTGGGTCTGTGTCTTACCTGGTGGAGGAAAGAGTGTGGTTCTTCAGACGGTTGCACTAGCAAAGACACCACTCCCGAGTGTTCCTATTTTGTAAAGAAATTGCAGGAACCGAGACCAGGAGGACTCTGATTCCCAAGCAAAAAAAACAAAAAAACAAAAAAACAAAAAAAAAACAAAAAACCTTTCTTTATCACACAACAAGGAAATATGAGGTCTGGTTTTGTCATGTATGATACAAAGCATGAGGAAATAATATAATGATATAAAGCATGAGCTGATATAAAGCAGGAGGGAAAATATTATGTGTGTGATTCCTGTGTACTTAACACAGATACTTTAAACCACATAGAGAACATGTATGTATTTGATACTCGGCATTATGACATCAGGTCGCACGTCCCTTAGCCTAAGTACTTGGGCTCAGACTCTGTTCCTTCTTCCTTCCTTTCTTTTCTTTTATAAATTTCTTATTTTTTAAAGATCTCACAATGGTGCCGTTTGCTAGTGGCCATGGCCAAGAGCTTGCAATATGAAGACAGAGCTTAGTGTCTAGAGATGGAACCCAAGTTTGGGAAACTCACTTCAGCTTCTCGCAGGTAACGGTGAATCTCTTCAGCATATTCCGTTACATTAATCACGTCTGAGCCAAAATCTGTCGCTTCCTCTGACTGGGCATGGGCATTGGAGTCGACCAGCATTGGAGAAACTGCAGAGTGCGACGTGGTCACGTAAGTAACTTCATTTAAGCCACTCACCCGCACAGGAAGCTGGGAACGCTGCCATTACTTCGTTTCTCTGTCACCAGCTACTCTCTGCTGGGACATGGCAGAGGGCTATGAGCACAGGGCACCGGCAGCCCGAGTATGATTACCTGTGTTGAAATCCAGCAGGAAGTGGAGGTCTGACTTGAGCATGCTTGTGTCTACTTCGTACACATCCTCAAATACTATCCCCTCTCTCGCTGGGCAGCTGTCTTGGTCCCCCTGTTCAGGCTCATCCATGTAGATATCAAATCCATGCTTGGCTGGCTCCTTGACCCCATGGTCAGGGAGCACTTTCTTTCCAGCCCCTGGGAAGACATTTTCTGATCCAGAAAAACATCTGATTGTTGTGATCTCCTTAAAAACAAAACAAAAAACCAGTTACATCTCTTGTTGGTCACCATCCACTGTGAACAGTGTGAGCCCATGTCACTCAAACCAGTAGCTTGGGAAAGTGAGAGTAAATTCTTAGTAGAAATAGCTAAGCTGGCCATCTAATCCCAAACACCGAATCTCTGAAAATATGACTTCCCTTCTCATTTTGTTTACATTTGTCCAACAGGAAAAGTTTTGTTTAAAATTCGCCATCTCCTTACATGTGTGTTAAAGAGAACTCATGACTATAAAACAAGAAGAGCTATCACACACCTAAAAATCTGATTCGTTATAATATTCCAGAGGACAGTTGCAAAGTGCCCTTTACATTTAGAGCATTACACTATTTCACAGGAACTCAGCATCACCCTTGGTCCTCAGTTATTTCGTCTCTCTAGCCCTCTGCTTCAACACCCAGCTTTGCATTGCAGGTTCCAATAAGCTTCCATTTCCTGCCCAGTTATTCAGGAAAACCATTGTGATTTTAGAACTCTGTGCTACAAAATGCTCGTAAATGGTATGAAAAAAAATTTTTGTATAGCAACATCATTACTCTTGGGGTATTTTCTCAAATCATTTCTTTTTTTAAATTCTTACAGTGAGAACAACAGGAACAATGGTGGCCCTGTCATAGTGAACCCTCGTAACCAGTGGCCTAAAGGGAGCTGGGCATAGAAGCCAGGGCGGGCCTAGGAACTAGATTTCTAGGTCTGCAGATGCCGACACCATCAACTGTGAACATTTTGCTTGTACTTAATCTTGGTACTTATTGTTGGATAGCACTTCCCAGGTCATAGGTCACTCCCTCCACGAATTTACTTTCCATTGAACAAGTTAAACTTGCATTTAGTAAGGAAAAACAATTTCTAATAAAATGTTAGCGAAAAAAATCTCAAGAGACAAGATACAACAGCTATGACTCATGTTACTGCTGGGTTTGAGTTATGCGCTGTGTGTGTGTGAGTGTGTGTGTGTGTGTGTGTGTGTGTGTGTGTGTGTGTGTGAGAGAGAGAGAGAGAGAGAGAGAGAGAGAGAGAGAGAGAGAGAGAGAGAGAGAGAGTTACTTCTTAAATAGGCATTTGTTGGCATCTCCTAGATGTCAGGTGCATTTTCTCTCTGTTTTTGTGTGTGATAAGTGTGTGTGTGTGTGTGTGTGTGTGTGTGTGTGTGTGTGTATTTGTGTATATGCTACTCCTTAACTAGGCATTTTCTAGGCATCTTCTAAATGTCAGACACTGTGTGTGTGTGTGTGTGTGTGTGTGTGTGTGTGTGTGTGTGTGCCACCAACAAGAGACTGAGGAAAGGAGATATGTAGCATAACACATCTAGAAAGAGCACTGTTCCCCCGAGCTGAGCAAGAAGAAATTATTTCAAAGAAGGAAGAATGGCTACTTATGAGAAAGGTGTCAATATATCAAGGAAGAAAAAACCAAGTGAGAGAAGACCCCGAAACAGAAGCATCCGGTCAACAAACCCACTAGGCTTGCCTGGCCAGACCCATCACTCTTCTAGACACAAGGAATACCACAGAGAAGGTGTCATCCCACACTGTCACCTTGGTGGGATGTTCATACTGCTGAGATCGTTTCCAAGAAATCTTGCTGTACCTGGGACAGTAGTGGCACAGAGCTAGCTGTGTGGCTGAATGTGTTTGAAGATGGGAAGCGATCGCCACACATCTGTACATGTCTGGGTTTGATCCAGAGGAAAGAGAAATGGGAGAAAGAGAAGAGTTATGGAGAGGTACCTTGAAAGCCAGGAGACCATGCATGAGATACTGCACACAGGTTCAAGAGCTGGGACACATAAGTCACAGAACAGGATGAGAAGGGCACAGGGGAGCAGGAAGGATTCTAGCTACTGGCCCAAAGTGAGCAAACATGTAATTGTAGTCCCAGGGAGAATGAGGAAGGAGGGTCCTGAATTTGAGGTCATTTAGAGCTACGTAACAGGTCAAAGCCAGCTTGGGCTAGACTTCCCCTACTGCCTGGAGTGGGAAGAGAGAGTGAAGGTTCTGGCTGTGGCATTCTTTTGGGAAAGCAGGATACAGTCATCTTATTCCTTATTCTGAAGGAGCAGAAGCTATGGAAGATTAGGCAACAAGATGGCTCCAGGGGTAAAGACACTTGCTACTAAGCCCAGTGACCTGAGTTCAAGCCCCGAAGGAGAGAAGGAGTGTCCAAACTTGTCCTCCAACCTCCAGATGAATGCTGTGGCATGCATGCTCACAGACACACATCATACATGAACACATGTATATATAGTAATAAGGGAGTGATAAGGGAATTAAATTATTTTAAAATAAAATGCAAACAAAAAACAACAAACAAAGAAAAGAACGGAGAAACAGGCAGGAGGTGGGTTTCTAAGGATGGTGTAGGGGAGTAGAGTGTAGAGGCGGCACCAAGCAGTGACTCCAGGGGGCACAAGAGCTGAGTGTGACTGTCAAGTGTAGACACCACTTCCAATTCATAAATTCAAGTCTCAGACTGTAAGTCTACAGAAGTGAACATGCCTAAGCAAGTTCTGTTAAAACTGTTTTCACTCAACTTGACCCAGAGCATTAAAGGGCTCATGTGGGAGATCCCCGCCATCAACGGATCCAATCCTACTAAAGAGCAGAGAGCTTGAAGAGGCAGCAGATGAGGGGTCTCTGGATGAGCCTCTAGTAACCTGTGGGAGGGGCAGAAACATCTCTAACCCATCCACCTGCTGGACTAGACTCTTGTGAGCATTGGGTTCCACAGACTTGTAATACAGAACTGAGGCATCCTTATGAGGGTTTATTCTAATAAACTGTGGCAGGTTCAAATCTCTCCTCTACATTTAAGTGTCTGAATTCGTTTGGTCTTCAGTGGCAGACGCTACAGTCAGTTGACAACAGAGAAGTAGCATCTCAGTACCTGTTGTCTGTAGTGGTAAAGATGTCTGCTTTGGATGCAACCTGTCTATTATAAGGTAAACTAGTGTATCCTGGTACATACACCATCTCCATTGAACACAGCACCAGCTCTTCTTGATTTCTGGTGGCCTGGCTCATACTGTACACCTTTCCTGCCCAGATGCTCTCCAGTACTACAGTCTGGTGTAACCGCATCTCGCCCTTAAGTCACTTAACATATGCTTAACCCAAAGAATCCCCAAGACTTATTTCCTTGATACTGGGGACACACACACACACACACACACACACACACACACACACACACACACACTCATACATGCACACTGCCACGGGCAAGCCTTCTCCACAGCATCTTTCCTTGTGCTCCTGGGTCATTACCTGGCCACAGGTCCTTCTGTACTGCTCATTTTCAGTCAACACCCCTAGCACGGTTCTCTGTGGGGGATCCTGGCCGAGCTGAGCTCGAGTGAGCATCTGGCAAGCCTCAGGACCTTGGCCCACTGGAGGCAGAGCGACTCCACTCTTGGAACTGTGGCGACGCATCGCCTAGCAAGCCACAACCTGCTGCTATCCAGGAAAGAGAAGGAGACACAGTTAGTCAACCCTCTCAACCTGGGAACCCAAGAATGCAGAGAACTCTGGAAGGAAGAATGCCGAGCCCCGGAGTCACCGCCAATTTCTCTATTTCCCAACAAACATTAAGGTCAGTGTTCCCGAGCAAGCGACAGCCGCAGGCATCAGAGCAACCAACTCAGAACCAAACAATGGTTGACTAAGCTTCAATCTGACCCCAGGCTGAAGATTGCAATGAGAGGAGAGAGAGCCTACCCAAACTCCACGTCGGGATTCTCAGCCCACATTGATTTGGGGGGGTGGGGCGGGAATGGCACGGGAGAAGCTAAGTCTTTCTCCCCACCTTCCCTGACCTCGGACTAAATCCAGGATCTCTGTCTGCGAACAAGTGATTCTCCTTCCCAAGTGACAAGCAGGTGCTTCTCTCACTAGAGGAAGGCCCCCAAACCTGCTTGGGAACCCCAGCCGGCCCTGATTCTCAGGTTCTTCTCCGTCTGAGTGGATTAGCAAGCGCACCCAGGTCCGGGCGGGGCGGGCGGGGCCTGGCGCGGAGGGAGGGGACCCGGAGCGGAGAGATTCCAGGGACGCCGGCTCCAGCGGCTAAGGCTGCGGCGCTCGCCACTGAGCACTTTCGACCCAGCCGCGTCTGTTGAATCAGCCAATCAGAGACCAGCCCGGGCCCCTCCCAGCGGCTTCCATGCCAACCGCGACGGGCGTGCGCCTAGGTCCTCATCGCCCTGGCGACCGCTCACCTGCAGCGCCGCCGGCTGATGCTCGGTCCCCCGGGGCGCTACCGGGCGCGGTTAACCGCGCAGCCCCGGGCTCCTGAGCCACAAAGCTGGGCGTGCCGGGCGCACCGCGCTGCACGTCGCCACTCGCGCCCCTCTGGCCGGCGTCCGCAGGGAGGGCGGACGGCGGCCTGCCCACGGTGGCCACCCTGGAAAGGACAGTTCCCCAGGAGCCGGTTCCCCCAACAGCTACGAACCCCTCCCGCCAACGTCTCCTGCGCGGCCTGCTCCCGAGAACCCTGGCTCGGGAGAGCGACGCGGGGCCCTCGGGCTGCGGCCGCGGCGCCCTCCAGGTCGGCCCGAGGGCGCGGCTCGCTCCCCTTCCTCACCTCCTTCTCCAAGGCGCTTGCCCCGGGGGCTCCGGACCCTGCGCGGCTGTGGACTGGGCCACATCTCTACCCATCAGGATGACCAGGGGCCCCGAGTGTGGCAAGGAGAGCTGGGAGAGATTGGGGGCTATAGGGTAACTCCCGGTGCCCCAGGTACCCGGGAGAGATCTTCCCCATGGGCACCTGGTGGCACCGGGAAGAGGAAGGAACACGGAGAGGTGCTGGGGCTTGGGTATTGAGGGGGCACAAGGACAGATTCCGAGTTGGGGTCATTGGGCCAGTGACCTGGCCACGTGTGAAGGGAAAGTCCCAGGACTGGGGGTGGGGGTGGGGCCACAGCCAGAAAGAGGGGTCTGAGCATCAAGGCAGTTCTTGAATCTTGGAAACCCTGTCACCCACGGAGACGACAGGCAATCAACAAACTGAGTTACATAATTGGTTAGCTTTATTTGAACAATAATGAATGTATATACACACCTACATGTGCACAGGATATAAACATATATCAGGATATGTGTATGTGTGCGTGTATACATATACATCCTGTTCCTGCTTTTGCTTAAAAACAAAAATCCGCCCCTGAACTCTCAAAGCAGACCCAAAGGCCATTCAAACTTTAAGCAAAGGTCATCAGCCTGCCTAAACGTAGTAATGGATGTGTTCACCAGAGAAAGGGTTAGCGGATGTGAACTGTCTCAACCAAAGCAGAAGATCCCAGGAAAAGTGTGGACTCAAGTGAAGATGACTTTGCGAAGGATTCCAGCAATCCTCACTGGATGCAGAAGTGCAAAAATTCTTTGTTCAGTATGACAGTAATTCCTAAACGTTGCATCCTCTAGTCCCTGTGCCTTTGAATATGAAGACAACATACTGAATCCAGAAATGTCTTGACTGCTCCAACAGATGTTCCAAAGCCAGCCAGGGCCAAAGGTAGTTGCTTTGCAAGGTGCTCTGCTTGGTGAAGGCAAACATCCTCTGTGACTTCCTGGAAATCTTCCAGAAAGCAAAATCGCTGTTGTGATTCCTGGGGCAGCTGAAGGTCGCAACTAACTCCCTCTGAAGCCTGGCAGCAAGTCCTAACAAGAGCCAGAGTGGCTTGGGAGGGAACAAGATTTGTTCTGGAGGCTTGAACGTTCTGTGTCCTTTTTGATCTGGTGCCAAACACTGAGGGAGGTTGCTTCCAAGAGCCTTCTTTTCAATCCACGCAATTCCTAGGACTGGGGCTTAAGAATCTAGTCAGAACCTACAGAAAAGTCTATGGTCGTTAGGCTGTCTTTACATAGATAGATGAGAGATGTTGTTGGGGGAGGGGAGATCGCCAAGATACTGGGGGAGATTGAATATGACCTAAAATTTATTGAAATCCTCATAGAATGAGTGAAAAAGAAAATAATTGAAATAATTAAATGGGTCCTCAGATAAAATAATGCCTTTTGTTTTAAAAATCACTCGAGAGTAGCTGATCAAGCCTTAATTCTTCAAGCCTTAATTCAAACACAGTTTTAGCATTACGTTAACACTCCTTTCTTCTCCGCACACTTTGCCATCTTTAACAAAGGACATGATTTTGTATTTTCTGATTTCTTTCTGTGCTGTTTCAGTTTCCCACGAAATTAGAATCCTCTGGCCATATTTTAAACGAACCAGGTGAACTGATTGTGTGTGTCAAACAGAAAAACCAAATGCTTTGTAACTAATACAATACTTAAAGTTTCATGGTGTGAACTCTTTACTAGGGAGTCGTGAGCAAGTCAACTTACCCCAGATAGAGCACCAATGGCAGACCAGTGTAGCTGGGTGAGACGGTGAGTTTATTCAGCTTCTTTACAGGAGCGTGAGTGATCCCCAACCAGCCACATCATTGAACTGTCACTCCAGTCTGGAAGATGACATCCCGATAGCTACACAGATGGAGTCCCCTTGATGATGATCACTTCTTCACAGCTCTGTAAATGGGCTTCTGGTCTATGGAGTGAACTAAGTCCAATTAGAGAGTAGTGAGTTGCACCCATAACAGTGAGGGCATTTCCAGGAAGTACTAATTGAGGGAAGAAGATCCCCCCCCCCATAGGTGGACCCTTCCAGAAGTTAGCCCAGATACAAAGAAGTCCAAAGAGGCCTAGAGAGATGGCTCATTGGGTAAAGGGGCTTACCCACAAGCCTGACCAGCCTGAGCTGGATTCCTGGGAACCACGTGGACCCTTTGGCCTCCACAGGCTGGAACACACACACAGTAAATAGTAAATGTAAAAACCCCGGAGGAAGCAGGGCTGCCAGGCTGGCTTCCAGGTGATGACCTGTGTGTTTACTCCATTGCTGCTCCTGCTGTTGCTGGACTTTCCTCCCCCACATCAGGACCCAGTGATTTTGCAGGATTCTTCCAGGCCTTCGGTGTGGAGGAGGAACTGCTGAGGCATCCAGCTTCGTGGACAGAGCAGGGCTCACCACTCTCGGGGTGCAGGGAGCCTCTGATGGATGTCTCAGCCCTACTGTGTAAGCCATTCTAGTAAACTCCTTTTATAATATATATCCATGCTGTTTGTCCTGTTCCTCTGTAGGGAATGCTTACAGCAAAATTAGCGCTAGAACTCAAATAGCTCAGAAAATCCCCCCATGTTTTATATGCTTTGTGTATTTAGTAATATATTTAATTACAAATACCACTTTATATTTGATCTCTATGATATTTAGCACTACTTAAATACTAACTATAACCTCTTTATCTTGCAAAGCAACAGGTTTCACCCTGCAGGTTTCATAGTAAGTTCTTTTTGTTGGTCTTTTGGCCTCCTCTTCCCTCCTCTCTCCATAGTTCCCCATTTCATCTTTTGCGTCTCCATCCGAAGAAGCCTCCTTTCTCTGTTCACGTCACACGTATTCTATCTCTGCTCCCTTCCTCAAAAACTTTTCCCATCCTTTTTTATCCCCCTTTTGTCTAAAAAAAAAAAAAAATTCTCCTTTTACGTGTGTGAGTGTTTTGCCTGCATGCATTGTATCTATGTCTGTGTACCATGTGCATGCCTGGTGCCCACAGAGGTCAAAAGAGGTCATCAAACCCACTAGAACAAAGGTTACAGGCAGTTGTGAGCCATCATGTGGGAATCAAACCCGGGACCTCTGGAAGAATATCCAGTGCCCTTAACCACTGAACCATCTCTCCTCCCCTCTCTCTAGTCTACACACACACACACACACACACACACACACACACACACACACACACACACACACACACAGATTCACATACAAGGGAGAATTGCTGTGTTTTCCTGAGTCTGTGTTGCCTCACTTATAAGAATTTCCCGATCTATCCATTTTCCTAATTTCTCTCTTTAAACAGATAAATAAAATCCAGATGTGGTGCCACATTCCCATTATTCATTCATCGGTTGATGGACACATAGGCTGACTCATTTCCCACCTGAACACAGCCGCAGTGAACATGCATGTGGGAGCTTCTCCGTGCTAGGACGTAGAGCCCTTCGGGTATACAACCAGGATCACTATAGCTGAGTCATATGGTAATTTGATTTTCAGTTTGTTCTAATACACCTCCATCCTGATTTCCATGGTGGCTGCACCACTTACACTCCCACCAGCACTGAATAAGAGTCTCCTCTCCACAAACCTACAACTACATTCGTTGTCAGGGTAATAGCCACTCTACCTGAGGTAAGATCCAGTCTCTCAAGGTAGTTTTAATTTGCATTTCCCTGGTAGCGAAGGATGTTCTGCTGGCCACATTTGTTAACTACACACAAACTAGAGACACCTGGAAAGAGGAAACCTCAACTGAGGTGTTTTCTCTATCGAACTGGCCTGTGGGCACATCTGTGTGGCATTTTCTTGATGCTGGTTGATGGTAGAGGGCTCCGCCCACTGGGCAGTACTACCCCCAGACAGGTGGTCCTGGGAAGTATAATAAAGGTTGCTGACTATGAGCCTGGGAGCAAGCCTGAAAGTAGCTTTTCTCCATGGCCTTTGCTTCACTCCCTGACTCCAAGTTCCTGCCTTGACTTTGCTCAGTGATGAACCATGACATGAAAGTATAAGATGAAATAAACCCTTTCCTTTTGAAGCTGGCTTTGGTGGGTGTTTGATCACAGTCACAGAAAGCCAACCAGGACACAAATTGGTACCAGAGAGTGGGATCTTTCTATGACAGATCTGACCATATTGTTTTGAGGGGAGGATTGTGGGAAGCTTTCAGAGGTTTTTGTCTTGAAAAGCCACAGGGTGCTCCCAACTTCTCCAAGTCTGTGGGAGTTTGGAAAATAATGCTGAGGGAACTGAAGAGGATGGAGTCCTGGCTTGGAAGGACTCAAAGACACAACCAGGTTGGGTCCCTCAAAGACACCACCAGGGCAAAGCATGTGCTATATTTAAGAGTCTGGAAGTGAAGGCTTTGTTTTACCGGGACAATAGACACTAGTCGGCTGCGGTTGAAAAGTCAGCTGTGATTGATTACCAAGAGACCAGCGTCGTTAAGAGGAAGACACTTCCTCAGGGTCAGTTCACAGAGGCTGTGATCCAGTCAAGTGTAGGAGGCAAGGCTGCACATGAAGCCGGCAGCAGAGCTTGGCAAATGATGTGCCCCATGTGGTACCGACTTTAGCATTATGAAGGCTGCAAGACTGAAGGGGTCAAGGAGAGAGGTTGGCACTTGTCAGCATGAGCCAGGGTTGGAATCCCCAAAGAGACCTAAAGAGGCCATTGGTGAAGGCGTAACCTTGGTTGCAGTGAAGACCCCAGCACAGTAGAAACACCAGGACTATGTGATGACCATCAAGGCAGGTGCAGAGGGGAGCTAGCCTTAGCCTACTAGACAAGCTGTGTGCTGTGCGTGGCAGAGGCACAGAAGCAGAGATGCCCAAGCCCTTTGGAACCAGAAGATCATGAGTGAGTCCCTGATTACTGAGTTATTTTCACTGTTGGATTTTGATTTTGCCTTGAACTGGTTGTGATTGTGCACTGGTTCTTCCCTCGGCGTAAGAAAGTATTTGGCTTGGTTTGGAGACACCCATAGTTAAGAGATTTGAATCTCAAAAGAGTCATTGAGCTTTTAAATCATTTGGAAATTAAAAAATGTAGCCCAAGCTGGCCTCGAACTCAAAGAGATCCACCTGCCTCTGCCTTCCAAGTGCTGGAATTAAAGGCATGCACCACCACCACCCGGCCAGTGTTTTCTTTTATGATATTGTTGTAAGATCCTTGGTACAAGTGAGAAAGGAAAGGGTTTGGTCTTATAGTGACATGTTTGTGTGTCAAGTTGATAAGGGGTTGAACGCTTTTTTTAATGTTTACTGTGCATTCTTGTTTCTTCTTCTGAGAACTGTCTGTTCAGCTTATTTGCCCATTTATTGATTGATACTTTTGTTTTTTGTGTGTATAATTTTCACAGTCCTTCAAATAGTCTAGATAATAATCCCCTGTTTGATGTTAAGGTCTTTGATCAGTTTTCAGTTTATCTTTGTGCAGTTTGAGAGATATCAATATATATTCACTCTTTTGCAGGTGGATATACAGTTTTGCCAGCACTGTTGGATAGCCTATCTTTTATCTCAGGTATGTTTTTTACACCTTTGCAAATATTTGGTGGCCACAGCTGTGTATGTTTATTTCTAGGTCCTGTATTCTGTTTTATTGGTCTATATTGGTCTATATGTCTCTGTGTGTGTGTGTGTGTGTGTGTGTGTGTGTGTGTGTGTGTGTGTGTACTTGTACATAATACCCTTGTCACTATGGCTCTGTGGTATAATTTCAGGTCAGATGTTTTGATAACTTAACCTTATTCATTATTTATTATTTCCTATTTCTACTTAGGGTTGCCTCAGCTTTCCATGGTCTTTTGTATTTTCTTCCAAGTTTTAGGATTTTTTCCCCTGGTTCTATGAAGAAGGTCACTGAAAAATTTGATGGAGATTGCACTGAATCTGCAGATTACTTTAGTCATAAAACCATTTCACAATGTTAAGTCTGCCAATCCAGGAGAAAGAAAGAGCTTTCCATAATCTACTGTCCTTTTCAATTTATTTTAAGTGTCTTGAGTTTTGTTGTACAGAGTTCCCACTTCCTTGGCTGGGTTTATTCTTAGGTAATTTTTAATTTTCAAAGGTATTACAAATGAGTTACTTTTCCTGATTACTTCCCCAACAAGCTTGCTGTTGACATGTAGAAAGGCTGCTGATTTTTGCATGCTGATGCACCCTGCCCCTTTACGGAATGGTGCTTTCTCATCTACGTTTTTCTGGTGGAGTCTATAGGTCTTTTAACTATACAATCATACCATGTGCAAATAGAGATGATTTTACTTCTTCCTTACACTATTTTTCTCCTTTTGTGTCTTTCTCTTGTCCTACTGCTCTAGCTAAGACTTTGAGCACTATACTACGTAAAAGTGGTGAGTGGACACCCCTGTCTTGTTCCTGATTTTATAGGAGATGCTCTTGATTTCTCACCATTTAGTAGAATGTTGACTATCAGTTTGTCATAAGTAGACCTTATTATTTTGAGGTATGTTCTATCTATTCTTAATTTCCTCAGAACTTCTATCATGAAAATACATTGAACTTTGTCAGATGCTTTTCCTTAATCTATTAAGAAACTATATGATTTATTTAGTTAAGGCTACTTATGTGGCATACTTACTAATTTGTGTGTGTTGAAACAGCTATGCACCTGTGGGTTGAAATCAGCTTAGCCATGGTATATGTCCCTTTTAGTGTGTTCAGGCCTATAGTTTTCTTGTTGTGACATTTATCCAATTTTGGTATCAGAGTAATATGATTTCATAGAATGAGTTTGGTAATGTTCCTTACCTTTCCCTTTTGTGAAACAGTTTCAGAATTATCAGTGTTAGATTTTCCTTTACATTTTTGTAGAACTTATAAATGAACCCATCTGGCCTATTGGATTTTTATTTGTTGAGAGACTTTGAATTGCTACTTCAATCTCATTGCCTGTTACAGATTTGCTTAAATTCTTTATATCTCCTGGATTTACTTTTGGTAGGTCATATGCATTTGAAAATTTGTTCATTTCTTCTTGGTTTCTAGATTTTTGGAATGTAAGCTTTCAAAATATTCCTTAATTATCTCTTGGATTTGGGAATGACTCTCCATAGTGCCAGACTCATTTTTACTATTTTTAAAGGTTTCTTTGTTTTCATTTTATGTGTATGAGTGTTTCACCCAGATGTCTGTATGTCCACCATGGTGGGAAATCAAAGTAGCAGAACCTTGGGGCAGTTGTCCCATCCCACCCACGGTCAGGCGTCAGGGAGGGATGGACACGCGCTGCCTCTAGGCTTCCCTTCTCCATTTATACAGTCCGGGATCTCAGCCAGGGCCTGGCATGGCACACAGTTGGAGGGGTCTTCCCACCTCAGTTAATACAACCAAGATGTATTCCCACAGGCATGCCCAGAGGCCCATCTCCCAGGGGATTCTAGAGTCTGCCAAGTTGACAACCAACATTAACCGTCACAGAGGTAAAAACAGATCAATCATAATATATGTTTGCCCAGAGCTGCTGCTATAAAGTAATTATTAGCTGTTAGATGACATTTTAGAAAAACCAAACAAAAAAAGCAATCAACAGCTTCCTGTGTAAATTTTGGGGTCTATCCCACTGTTCAAAGGGCCCTCTCTTAGATATGTTTCTTTAAATTAAGGGCAGAATCTTCCTCCACTCCCTAAGTTCATTTTCTGGCATAGAATACAGGATATAATAGGCACTCATTAATGTTCGTTAATTGAAGGAATGAATAACAAAATGTAAATTATTCTTGGTATAAAAATGAGCCCCAAATGGTCCCTGCATAACATTTATTTACCAATCTAAATCATTTATTTGAAGTCTTTCTTGTTTGTGTACTTGATTAACGCCCCCCTCACACACACACACACACACACACACACACACACACACACACACACACACTCCTCTTTTTCAAGGTCTTAAGTAGTTGAGGCTGGCCTGGAACTTACTGTGAGGCTCAGGCTGCCCTTGAACTTGGATCCTCCTATCTCAGCCCCCCCCCCCCATTCCCATCCCTGTGCTGTGATTTACAGTCATGCACCATCATGGCCAGCTCATAAGTACACTTTTAAATAATCCAAAGCCTGTCTGCTTTGATTAATCCAAGAATGGCAGCCAACATCTGTTTATCCTTAGATAAACATAACCCTAGAACACTTAAGCCCTCTAACACTGCTGCCCTAGGTAATTTGCTCATTGTTAATAAAAAACTGATTGGCCTATAGCAGGGCAAGGAGAGATTGGGTGAGTCAACCTGACACAGAGAGAATGATGGGAGAAGAAAGGGTGGAGTCAGGAGAATCGCAAGAGAAATCAGCTAGCCCCTGAGCAAGCAAAACCAGTCAGCCCCTGAGCAAACAGAACATGTAAAAAATGAGGTAACAAGCCATGAACCATGTGGTAAAGTATAGATAGAATATGGGTTAATTTACATGCAAGAGTTAGCTAATAACAAGCCTGAGCTATTGACCGAACATTTATAATTAATGTAAGTCTCTGTATGTTTATTTGAGAGGGTTGCAGGACAGGAAAACTTCTGTCTACAATAATTCCCTGTCCCAGACACATCCAAAGCTATATCACCTAGCCATAGACCCCTTTCTTTGATGACCCTTTCCCTTTGGACTAGGGTCCCCAGTTCATTTTCTCCAAAAGATCTCGCAGCTGGAAGGATTTCCTGCCCCAGTATGCAAACTGGTCAGGACTCCACCCACTGTGTACTGTGTGCTACTGCCACCTGGTGGTCACATCTTTTTGTCCTAGCTCTGCTTGCTGACCTTATGGCAATGCTCGTGCCTGCAAGAGAAGCAATCCAGTTGTTTGTGTCACTTTCTCAAGCCTATATACCACCCCCAACATTCTCCTTTTGTTGTTTTTTAAATACATGAAAATGTTGTCACTCATCAAAAAAATTCTGAAGCCAGAAATCTAGGAGGATACTCAGAAGTCATTTCATTAAACCATGTCCTATATAGGTAAGAAAACATGGGTTCAGACTCCTATCAAATTTAGATCCTACTAATCCCAGTTTCTTGGGGGGCTTCATAGCCTGAGACACAGAGTTTAAGTTAGCAGAAAACTTCTGTGGAGAAGCCATCGAGGAAGACACCCAACAGGAACCTCTGCCCTCCACAGGCACCCACAAGGGTGAACACACACATACACACAGGCATATGTGCCCACACACAAGTTATTCACGAAAATTGTAAAATGGAGTATAGTACTGTAGAAGTCTGCATTGTTAATCACGAATTTTTATAATTTGTCCATATAAAATGATGTACAGAAAAATGACATAGAAATATTCCTAATATTTTGGGGATAAATTATAAAATGTGTGTTGCATTTATATAAGAAGAAATAAAAGTGAACATGAAATATTAAATAGTTATATATGTATCTGAGTATTAGCTAATAAGAGTGAAATTTGTTTGGCTTATCTGTAATTTCTAAACCTCCTCTAATAAAAAATGTGAATTGCTAAATAAGAAAAGTCATTATTTCAGAAGTAAATTATGGGGGCCTAAGAGGTGCCCTAGTGGCGAAAAGCCTATAATGCTCTTGCAGTGGTCCTGCTTTCACTTCCCAGCACCCTGGACAGGAGGCTCACAACCACCTGTAACTCTAGCTCCAGTGGATCTGATGCCCTCTTCTGGCTTCTGTGGGCACCGGCACACATGTGCACATACCCACACAAAGCACACACACACACAGAGACATGCACACATAACTAAAAAAAAAATCTTTAATAAAAAAGTAAATTATCAAAGCAAGTTGTAGGATGAGATGAACCATATTATCCAATGGAACTCTCTGGAAGGATAAAAACGTTCTGAGTTTGCATTGTCCAATACAATGATGACTGGCCATGTGGGAGTACTGAGCATGAAATGCAGAGAGTGCCAGTGAAGAGCTGGTTATTTTCCTTAACTTATCTAGTAGCTATGTATGTAGTATGTATCTCTGCATGTGGTATCTCAGGATATATGGCTAGTAGCCCACCATGCTAGGGCAGGGTTGGCTATTTCTGGTTGAGCACAGTCCAAGCACACATTAAAGCTGTTCTGTCATTATGAAAGTGAATGCATACGTTTAGGGACTTGTTTTCTCCTAAATTATTCTTCTGTAACTTATGACAAACGTGTGAAATAAACCACCTGCTTAATGTAGTTTCTTTGGGAAATAATTACTGTTGCAGCAACCCACAACGGAAGCTAGTGAGCTAGAGAGGGCTTTGCCGGCTTCTTGCTGTTCCAGTCCTCGGGGGAAAATAGGCGGAAGATTTATTTACCAAGTCAATGAAAGCAAGGTCACAGTGGTGAGGTAATGTGTGTATGAATAAGAGTTCCAAATTGGAGAGAAACTCGGAGCTGCATCTGAGATAATTAAAATAATATTTTTATTATTTCCTCTTCACTTGCTTTGAACACAGTCAATATCTTACCCTGCCAGAAGCAGATATTGAACCACATTTCCTTGTCTTTGTTTCACAGGAAGATGGCTTTTGATCTTTTCACTGAGGGAAAAAAAAAGTGTGTGCACACGCACCCACACAATCAAAATAGGAATTTGCTTTGTGGGTAAAGTGGGAGGAAAAGCCAATATGGAAAAAACAGGAAATCCTCATTCACATCTCTATTGATTTCAAACTAAGAACAGAACATAAGGAGAAAGACACACTTCAGGGTCCCACTTGGAGAGCTCCAGGGCTTCTCTTCCCAAACACCCTGTGACTCAGTGCTCAGCTCTCCCTTCAGTACCAACCAGGCCCGACCCTGCTTAGTCTATGACACCAGGCAAGACTAGGCACACTCAGAGTGGTATGGCCACAGAAAGTCTCTCTAACATGGGTAAGTGCCATATGTTGAGATTAACCACCCCAGTTGAATAGTATCTCTGATTTCTGTGTGATGAGTAAAAATTAGCTTCCGACTCATGCAAATGAGTTAATCATCTACAATGATGTCTTATCTCATGGGTCTCAGCAGGGAATTAAGACTTACCCACTTAAATTTTGATTTATATCATTAATCGGAAATATTTTGTTTAATCATTTTTCTTTTAAGCCACGTATCACCCTTCTCTATTTCCTCTTTGAATCTCCAGTTTGGAGAAAAGATCTATATTTTTATGAATAATTTAAAAATGAAATTGCTCAGTAGTTTGATTATGTTCTTTTGAGGGAGGGACCTTCACTTCCTGTTACCTTTGCAGGTCTTATAACTGAAGAAACAAAATTCATTGTATGCTTGCATATATATAATAAGTAAGAGCATTACTAAGAACTGTCTGGCTTTTAAAATTGTATTTACTTAGAAGGATTCAGAATGCTAACAAAACAGCTGCATTCTGGGTTTTTGTTTTTGTTTTTGTTTTTGTTTTTGTTTTGTTTTATTTTTTGAGACAGGGTTTCTCTGTGTAGCTTTGTGCCTTTCCTCGATCTTGCTCTGTAGACCAGGTTGGCCTTGAACTCACAGAGATCCGCCTGCCTCTGCCTCCTGAGTGCTGGGATTAAAGACGTGTGCCACCACCGCCTGGCTGCATTCTGTTTTTAAAATTATGGAATAGTATTCAGTCAATAGAACAATTACTTTCATATAAACTACATCAGATGAAAATAATCTACAAAATGATCTATGAAGTCAGATGCAAATCTTTGCCCTCCATATATAACTAACAAATTTGTGCAATGAACCAAATTTGTGCTTTAAATTTCCAAGCACATTTACAACCCCAAGACAGCACTAGCCAAGGTTGGTGGCTATTGAAAACACCACCAGGATTCCTTGAGAACACACCAGCTGAGCAGGCCAGGGAAATAGGTTAGCTAACCAAAGACCTCACTACTCCCTCCTCTCCTCCAAACCCAATCCCCCAAGCTCATCCCTACCCCGCCCCATCTCCTGTGGATCACAGAGATCTTCCCTTCTAACTCCCTTCCTCTACTTGTTTTATCCCAGGCCCCAGCTCCCAACAGGCACTCTGCTCCTCACTAACCCACAGACGGCTCCAGGCAGGGAGGCAGGGAGGCTGACTGCAGATCTTCCCCTCTTCCTCTGTTCCTCCAGACCCAATCCCCCAGGCTCACCCCCAGCTCTGCACCTGAACCCCTGCTGCAGCCTTCCCTGCCCCCCCCCCCCCCCCCCCCCCCCCCCCCCCCCCCCCCCCCCCCCGTCCTCATCTGCTATTGAACCCACAGATCTTCTCCTCCGTCTTAGTTAGGGTTTCTACTGCTGTGAAGAGACACCATGACCAGGAAACTCTTACAAAAGCAAACAAACAAACAAACAAACAAAAAACCATTTAATTGTGGTGGTTTGCTTACAGTTCAGAGATTCAGCCCTTCATGACGGCATGGCAGTGTGCAGGCAGACATGGTATGAGAGGTAGCTGCTAAAGTTGGTATGCAGACAACAGGAAGTAACTGTCTCACTGGGTATGGCTTGAGCATGTATGAGACCTCAAAGCCTGCCTCCACAATGACACACTTCCTCCAATAAGACCACACCTACTCCAACAAGGCCACACATCCTAATAGTGCCACTTCCTTTGGGGGCCATTTTCTTTCAAACTACCACACCCTGTCTTGGTTAGGGTTTTATTGTTGTAAAGAGACACCATGGCCATGGTAACTCTTATAAAGGAGGGAAAACATTTAATTAAGGCTGACTTTGAATTTCAGAGTTTTAGACCATTCTCATCATGATGGGAAGCATGATAGTGCACAGGCAGACATGGTGCTGGAGAAGGAGCTGAGAGTTCTACATCTTGATCTGCATGCAGCAGAAGGTAACTGTAACACAAGGCCTAGCTTGAGCATATATGATCTCAAAACCTGCCCCCACAGTGACACATTTCCTCCAACAAGGCCACACCTCCTAATAGTGCCACTCCCTATGGGCCAAGCATTCAAACACACGAGTCTGTAGGGAGCCATTCCTATTTAAACCACCACAACCTCCTAACCCTCCTCCCCCCACTTGTTGCTCTACCCCAACCTCCAACTCTAGCAGGCACTGTAGCAGACCTGCTGGGGTGACCTCTCTTCACTCTCTACCCCCATTCCCAGGAGCCTACATAAGCTGATTTTTGTAGAACCTTCTGCTCTCCTCCCTCCTGTGAACCCTTTTAAGCCCCTAGCCTATCCTTGTTTCTAAGTGGGTATTCCTAATACCTAGACACATATTTTGCCTGTGAACCCCTTCAGACCCATAGCCTATCCCCAGTCCTAAGCGGGTATTTCCAATATGCAGAAGCACATGGCCTCATGGCCAAACCTATCAGGTCCACAGAAAATGTCCTACCAGACTATACACAGCCACCACAGTCTCCTAAAACCCAGAGATGAAACAGAAACCAAGAAACAAACACTCACCCAACAAAGACAAAACCAGATATGAGCATCTAGAACCATAAACTTCCCAGTCCCACATACTTAGATGCTGGTATAAAAACACAGTGACAGACAAGACAATGTGTCTCCACTAGAGCCCAGCAACCCTGCCACAGCAGGTCCTGAATATTCCAACAGAGTTGAAGCATGAGAAGAAGATGTTAAAACAGCCTGTATGAAGAGGATAGTAGTCCTTAAAGAGAAAATTAATAATTCCCTTAAATCTAAGAAAACACAAACAGTGGAGGGAAATTAATAAAACTGTTGAAGACCTGAAAATGGAAATAGAATCAATAAAGAAAACCCAAACAGGGGGAAATTCTAGAAATGAAAAATTTAGGAACTTGAACAGGAACTACAAAGGCAAACACAAAATGGAAGAGAGAATCTTGGGTGTTGAAGATACGATAGGAGCAATGGATACATTGGTCAAAGAACATAGTAAATCTAAAAAAAAAAAAACTGCTGACATAAAACATTCAGGAAGTCTGGAACATGATGAAAAAACCAAATCTAATAATAATAGGAATAGAGGAAAGGGGAGAAAGCCAGATCAAAGGCCTAGAAAATATTTTCAACAAAATCATAGAAGAAAATTTCCCTAACTGAAAGAAGGAGATGCCTATTCAGGTATAAGAAGCATACAGAATACCAGATAGATTGGACCAGAAAAGGAAGTCCCCTGGGCACATAATTATCCAAACACTAAACAGACAGAAGAAAGCAAGAATGTCAAAAGCTGCAAGGGAAAAAGAGCAAGTAACATGTGAAGACAGACCTATTAGAGTTACACCTGACTTCTCAATGGAGACTCTAAAAGCAAGACGGGCATGGACAGATGTGCTGCAGACTCTAAGAGACCACAGTTGCCAGCCCAGACAACTATACCCAACAAAGCTTTCAATCACTGTATATGGAGAAAATAAGACAGTCCATAATAAAACCAAATTTAAGCAACATTTATCTACAAATCCAGCTCTACAGAAAGCGCTAGAAGGAAAACCCCAGCCTAAAGAGCTCAACTTCGGGGTTGGAGAGATGGCAAAGAGGTTAAGAGCAATGACTGCTCTTCCAGAGGACCCGGGTTCAATTCCCAGAAGCCACATGGCAGCTCACAACTGTCTGTAACTCTCATTCCAGGGGACAACACTCATGGCAAAACACCAAAGGAAAAAAATTAATTAAAAAAAAAAGAGCTCAACTTCAATGATGAAAACATGGGGAATAAATAATCTCAGTCTAGCTAAATTAAAAGAAAGGAAACACAGACAGACAGACAGACAGACAGACACACACACACACACACACACACACACACATCACCACCACCACCCCCAACAACAACAAAATCACATGAATCAACAATCACTGGTCATTGATTTTTCTCAACATCAATGGTCTCAATTCCCCAATAAAAAGACACAGAGTAACAGAATGGATGGGAAAACAGGATACATACTTCTGTTGCATCCAAGAAATGCACCTTAACATCAAGAATAGACATCACCAGAAGGGGAAAGGGTGGAAAAAGATATTCCAAGCAAATGGAACTAAGAAACAAGCTAGTATAGCCATTTTAATATCTGGAAAAAATAGATGTCAGACCCAAACTGATCAGAAGAGACAGGGAAGGATATTACATACTCATCAAAGGAAAACACCACCAAGATGACATTTCAATTCTTCATATCTATGCCTCAAACACAAAGGCACCCAAGATGAGAAAAGAAACACTACATATTGACCCTCATACACTGATAGTGGAAGACTTCAATACCCCAATCTCATCAATGGATAGATCATCCAGATGAAAACTAAACAGAGAAATACTGGAGCTAACAGACATTATAAACTAAGTGGACCTAAGGGACATTTACAGAACATTTCACCCAAACACAAAAGAATATACCCTCTTCTCTGCACCTCAAGGAACTTTGTAAAAAAATTGACAATATACTCAGATACAAATTAAATCTCAATAGATACAAGAAAATTGAAATCTCTCCAAATCCTCTCAGACCACCATGGATTAAAGCTGGATATCAACAACAAGAGAAACAACAGAAAGCTTATAAACTCATGGAAACTGGGCAACTCTCTACTGAATAAAACGCGGGTCAAGACAGAAATGAAAGACTTCCTACAGTTCAGTGAAAATGAATATACAACATACCCAGACTTATGGGACACAATGAAGCTGCTACTAAGAGGCAGGTTCATAGTACCTCTTACTAGCAGGTAACAACACACCTGAAAGCTCTAGAACAAAAGGAAGAAATCACACCCAAAAGGAGTAGATGGCAAGAAATTATCAAACTCAGGGCTGAAATCAATAAAATAGAATCAAAGAAAACAATACAAAGAATCAATGAAACAAAGAGTTGGTTCTTAAATCAGTAAGATTGACAAACACTTATCCAAATTAACAAGACAGAGGATATCCAAATTAACAAAATCAGAATTGAAAAGGGGGACATAACAACAGACACCAAGGAAATCCAGAAAAATCATAAGGACATACCTTAAAAACCTGTACTCCACTAAATTGGAAAATCTAAAAGAAATGGATAATTTTCTCAATAGGGACCAATTTACCAAATTAAATCAAGATCAGATAAATGATTTAAACAGACCTATATCCCCCAGTGAAATAGAAGCAGCAATTAAAAATCTCCAAATGAAAAAAAATGCCCAGGACCAGATGGTTTTAGAATAAAATTCAGACTTTCAAAGAAGAGTTAATGCCAATACACCTCAATTATTCTACAAAATAGAAACAGAAGGAACAGTACCCAATTCATTGCCACAGTTACTCTGATCCCCAAACCATGCAAAGATTCAACAAAGAAAGAGAATTATAGACCAATTTCCCTCATGAACATAGATGCAAAAATAGTCAATAAAATACTTACAAACTGAATCCAAGAGCATATCAAAAAGATCATCCACAATGATGAAGTAGGCTTCATCCCAGAGATTCAGGGACAGTACATATATGAATCAATAAATGTTATCTACCATATAAACAAACTAAAGGTTAAAAAATCACATGATCATCTAATTAAATGCAGAAAAGACCTTTGACAAAATCCAGCAGTCCTGCATGATAAAAGTCCTTGAGAGATTAGGGATACAAGGTACATACCTCAACATAATCAGGGCAGTTTACAGCAAGCCCAGAGCCAAGATCAACTTAAATGGAGACAAACTCAAATCCATTCCACTAAAATCAGGAAAAAGACAAGGCTGTCCACTATCCCCATATCTATGCAATATAGTTCTTGAAGTTCTAGCTAGAGCAATAAGACAACTGAAGGAGATCAAGGAGATAGAAATGTAAGAAGTCTAAATATCTTTATTTGCAGATGATATGATAGTACACATAAGTGATCCTAAAAATTCCACCAGGAAACTCCGAGAGCTGATAAACACTTTTGGCAAAGTAGTTGGATACAGAATTAACTCACAAAAATCAATAGCCTTCCGATATACAAATGATAAATGGACTGCGAAAGAAATCAGGGAAACAACACTTTTCACAATAGCCTTAAATAATATAAAATACCTTGGGGTAACTAACTGAGCAATTAAAAGACTTCTATGATAAAAACTTGGATAAACTGTGATAAAAAGTCTTGGATAAACTAAGATAAAAAAAAAAGGCAGAGCCAGGCGGATCTCTGTGAGTTCAAGGCCAGCCTGGTCTACCAAGTGAGTTCCAGGAAAGGCGCAAAGCTACACAGAGAAACCCTGTCTCGGAAAAAAAAAAAAAAAAAAAAAAAAAAAAAAAAGTAAAAAAAAAAAGGTCTTGGAAGAAAGAATTTGAAGAAGATATCAGAGGAAGGAAAGATTCCCCATGCTCATGGATTGGTAGGAACACAGTAAAAATGGCCATCCTACCAAAAGCAATCTACAGATTCAATGCAATCCCCATCAAAATTCCAACACAATTCTTTACAGATCTTTAAATGACAATTCTCAGCTTTGTATATAAACACACACAACCCCCCCACCCACACACACACATAAAACCAGGATAGCTAAGACAATCCTAAACAAAGAACTGCTGGAGGTATCACCATTCCCGATTTCAAGTTGTAATACAAGGCTATAGCAATAAAAACAGCATGCGTTTGGCATAAAAACTGACACATTGATCAATGGAATCGAATTGAAGACCTAGACATAAAGCCATACACCTATGGTTACCTGACTTTTTGTTTTTATAAAGAAGCCAGAAATACACTGGATAAATGTTAACATCTTCAAAATAAATGGTGAGGGTCAAACTGGATGGCTGCATGTAGAAGAATCCAAATATATCCATATTTATCACCCTCCACAAAACTCATCTCCAAATGGATCAAAGACCTCAACATAAAACCAGATACATTGAACCAGATAGAAGAGAAAGTGAAGACTAGCCTGAACTCCCTGGAATAGAAGACTTTCTGAACAGAGCACTGTTAGCACAAGCACTAAGATCAACAATTAATAAATGGGATCTCATGAAACTGAAAACCTTTTTTGTAAGGTAAAGGACACTATCATTTGGACAAAGCAATAGCCTACCAACTCCACATTGATAGAGAAATAATATCTAAAATATACAAGGAACTCAAGAAACTAGATATTGAAAAACCAAATAACCCAATTAAAAATGGGGCATAGGAGCTGGAGAGATGGCTCAGTGGTTAAGAGCTGCTCTTCCAGGGGTCCTGAGCTCAATTCCCAGCAAGCACATGGGGGTTCACAACCATCTATAGTGGCATCTGGTGCCCTCTTCTGGCATAAAGGCATATAGGTGAATAAAGCACACATACATAAAATGAATGAGTGAATAAAAATGGGGCAGAGATCTAACCAGAGAATTCTCAATAGAGGAAACTCAAATGGCTGAGAAACAAAGAAATAGAATAGATTTTATGTCAACTGCAGGAGTGGGAACATCAGGTGGGGAGGGGGAGAGAAGACGTGGTTGAGGGAGGGAACGTAGGGAGAGACAGCTAGAATTAAGGAGCATTTTAGGGATGATGTGAAATGTGCAGTGAGAACCTCCTAAAATATATGAAGGCAGTTCTAATGAGGTCTCCAACTAATGCGGAAGACAGAGTCCCAACTGGCCATCCCATGTCACCAAAGGAAGCTTTCAATACCAAGACTGAGTTACATCCAATTGAGTTGTTGGCCAAAGGAGTCCCATGGAATTTTCCAAACAACCCAAGCTGTTGCCAAGACAATAGATTGCTTTCTACAAACTGACAGCAAGGCCCCATTGCTGAAAACAGCACCCACACAACCTCACTGAACATGGAGAGGTCGAGCTGGTGCCTACATAGACCCTTCACCCCTATGTTCTAGTGTCTTTGGTATCGGAAGTATTCTGCAGGCTACCAAAAGATAAACATGAACATTAACCCAACCACAAAACCTTTGAGGAATTAAATTGAAGTTGAATGTCCATCCTGAATGAGGACCATTGTTTTTAAAGGGGCAGATTAAGATCACCTCAGAATTGGTCTCCTTTCCCTGTGATCTAAGAAACATTAATTAGTATGACAGTTTGCCAGTTAAATCTTTCAGAATTAATTAAGTATAAAGCCTATTTTCACAACCGTTCCAAGTCTATGCTGCCTTCCTGGTGCAGTTGATTGGACTGTGCCACCCACTGTGACTCTGTGGGTCTTGCTGATAGAGCCCGTTCTGACAGATCTGTTTAATTCTGTGTTATTAACCAACCGATGTCTAAGACCAGACAGACCTGTGTGAAGATTATATATTTATGCTTCAAGCTCCGAGTGTCTGAACTTAACGCCTCCTGGGAACATGAGCTCTTCAACAATGAAAGGGCTGATTAAAGCTTAATAAAACCTGCCAACTTAATGAGATGGGCTCCTCTAGAGATAATTTCCCCTGCTAGATTTTAGAAGTGATATAAAACTCACTTTCAAATGTTTATCTACAAAAGGTTTTCAGATCCACTTACAGCAGGGACATATCATAGAAACTCTGGGACAAATAGCTTAGAAAATTTGGAGGCTTCAGGTTTTGTTGATGCTGTTGTTATCTGATGTCAAAGTAAAAAGAAGCATCTAGAACAAGTACCAACCTCCAAAAGCAACATGACATCTAATTTTTTTTCTGGAAAAAGTTAAAAGAACATGTAGAACTGTTTTGATATTATTTCTATTAATTGTGTGGTCTTCTTAAAAATTCTAAAGCCATCATCTGGACAGTTTAGTTGATAAAATACTTATGTTTGAGATAAGCCACTATTCCAAAATGAAACAAATGATGATGCTTTCTCACTGTTTTTATTTTTTTAAGTGACTGCCTGGATGTGGTTGCTACTGAATTTAATGAAAATAGCACAGTTATCTTTGAGAGACCAAGAATAAGAAGACAAGGTGTCTAAAAAAGTGAGCTCTGGGTGGCTGGGTGGGCAGGATTTTTTAAAAAACCTTCTGCAACACAACACTTGGATATCAGAGACATCACCACACACACACACACACACACACACACACACACACACACACACACACACACACAATCCTGTGTACAGAAGACCAAGGAGACCAGAAGAGGGAGTCAAGTCCCCTGGAACTGTAGTTACAGATGGTTGTAAGCCTGAACTGCCATGTGGGAGTTGGAAATCAAACTTGGGTCCTCTCCAAGAGCAGCCAGTGCTCGTAACCACTGAACCATCTCTTCTGTCCATAGATGAAGATTTTTTATTTTTTTTTAATGTTTTGATGTTCTTGAGTAGCCTTGCTTACAGTTCTCCAGGGTCTCTGTGACCTACACAGGATTGCAGAGTGATGATCCATCAGGGGCAAAAAGGCAGTTCAGTTCAACACAGCTCAGTAGCTGGTGTTGGCTCAAACCTCGAGAGTCCGACTGACCCTGGGTGGTTTATTTTAGGTATATGTAAGCACAGCACAGTTTGTTGAAAACTTTCCTGGTGATAACTAACTCAGTCCCATGTGCACAGTAAAGCATACATAAATCTTGAAGAACAAAGTAAGCTAAATACACCTCAGATGTGACTACATCCAAACTCTTTGTAAAGTCCATAAAGATGGGTTCTGTAGACTGACTGAGAAAAACAAGCTTTTAATAAGGGTCTGGGGGTGGGTCCAGTGTGGTCTCTGGCCACACTAGTCAGCAGGCTAGAAGGCACATCTACTCCTAGCCTTCTGGGCAGATAGCAGGTATTTTGTGCCTTCCCTTGAAGGAACAACCCTGTGTGCTTAACATTCCAGGTTCCTCTTAGTGCTTCTCTGTGAGCACAAAGACCTCTGTGCCACCTACAACATTTTATGACATAGTCAGTGTAAATGGAAAAACGGCATTCTATATAAATGTAGGGGACAAAATGAAGGTTGTCATCTGACAGGCATCTGCTTTTATAGTCTACTGGCAGGAAATAAACCTGTGTGAAATGCTGCACATTAAACCTTGGATCAGCTCATGTCAAGCAGCCTTTACAAAACAGCTCTTTGTCAAGAAAGATGGTTATTGGCCACACATGAATTAAGCCAACAGCTCATTTGTGGGATGCTTGTACTGTGCCTGTATATAACAAGACACCAGAGCTTATTTCCTTTGACAACATAGAAAAGATACTTATTTATGCTGTGTATTTAAGTAATGAAATTTACTATTGAAGTTCAAATTATACTATCAATCTTATCATCATATCCATGTTACCCTAAAATATTCAGAATTCCTTGACTTTGATCATACATCAAATAATTTTTAGTAATTGAATAGAATGTTAATGAAATCATAGGTAAACTTTGCTGTTTTTAAATTATTGGTTTTTTTATATATTTAATACAAAGTAGTTCCAGACACTGTCTGTGGTCAGAGATTCATTTTAGTGATATAACATACACAAAATAAAATCAACTATCCCCCACACACCTCCCAACACACACAACAGTAGTATGTCTCAACTGCATTTGGTTGTTCTCTAGTAAGGGAAGCATTAAGTCTGCAGAGTTAGATTGGAAGCTTTAAAAAAGTTAAAATTTACTTGAAAGGTCATATCCTCAGTAAAATGCTGATTGTAAGGATAGAATTGCCTCTGTTCTCTCCATGAGGACTCTTACTCTAGGTAGAAGAATAAAGAAATACTGGTGACATTCACTGGAGAATCTTTGACCATGATAAATCCCCCCCACACACACACATACACACACTTGGATTCATGATTCTCATAGTTGCTGCAGCATCCAGGAAGCCCCAAACATTTGAAGAGCACCAGGTTTTCAGTACTGTCTACGGTAATACCTCTATCTAAGAGTATCTGGCAGAAGCTCACTTAAATCCTCTAGGAGAGCTACAGCTTCTTCAAGTCAGGAATGAGCTTCCTCCATCAAAGAGAGCAACACAGTAAGGAATGAGCCACTCCTACCCTCGAATGCGGTCCACGTTCTACAGTTTCCTGAGAAGTTGGCCCTCTAAGGCACGCGCTGCTTCTGCCTGGCTTATGAAGCCATTTTTTGAAATTTCGTTGAGAATAATGCTCAAACATTTTAACACTGGGGATTGAACCCAGGGCCTCCCGAATGCCAGTAATACATTCTTCCACTGAATTACAAACCCAGCTTTATTAATTTACTTTGAAGATCTCACTACCTTACCCGGGTAGGCTACTGACATGCAAATCTCCCACCCTTACTGCCCAAGTAATGAGGAATACAGATGTGTGCCACCACACACAGCTAACATTCACTTTTAAACATCTTCGGATTTGTTGTATTGCATGGAGAAGATTTTTTAAAGCAATTGAAAGCCTTCTGAACCTCATCAGTCCACCTCGTGAAGAAACTGCTGTCATCTTGTGTAATCGCAAATGCTAAAGTCATGTTTTCCTTAGTTATACTACAAAATCTGTAAGGATCTACTGATGAGCAGCTTCCAAATGTACACGGAGCTTGACACCTTAAAAATTTGCTAATGAGCACAAGATCCTGTGAAAGTCAATGTTTAAACAATTAATTATATTCCTAAGTTTTATATCTGAAAATAATCACTAGTAATTATTTTTCTTATTCCACAACTATGGTACTAATTAGCAAATACCAGCTGCCTATTTGGCCTCTGCTCCCCTCTAGCCCACACACAATTTCCAACACCCACCTCTTTGCCTACTTGCATCTCTGGGCTCCACTCTGATAGAGCCACCCTCATGTGATGGAGCCACCCTCATGTGATGGAGCCACCCTCATGTGATGGAGCCACCCTCATGTTCTCCAACTAGTTCAGTTTTCACTGGTTAAAAACCACTGATACAGTGCAATGGAAGTTTGGTATCTGATTGTATTAGGGCTTAAGTAGAAGTCAAGTGATATTTTTCTTGCTCCAATAATATACTCTTGGTTATTTCTCTCTTATCCCTGGTATCTTTCCCCATGGCCAAGCACAGCTGGGTTGTGAACAGGTGGTATCAGACTGAGCAATGTGCGACCCTACTAAGCCTCAAGCATCTTTTGAACCCAGTTTATCCGGACATTGCAGGCAGTGGGATGCAGTCTGTCTTGTTAAGGTCAAGTACAGATGCCCTGTCTGCTTCTTTGGTTATATCTATTAAGATTTCCAGGAAACTATCCAGCCAAGAAGGGTACCTGCCGGTTTTCCTTCTCAGAATCCTTGAGTGCCATTGTGAGGCCATAAAAACCAGTTGAGCATAGAAGAAACAATCAGATCTGCATTTGAGAAAGGTAAATACCTCACCAGATCTGATAACAGCAGGGAAGACGAAGGAGGCTTTGAAAACAGTCCTGAACAGGACTGCAGTGAAGCAACTTACCACGAGAGGGCAACAGAGAGCTACTGCCGTATGGGCTTTCATCGTGCGTGGTTTCCAGGGGTGTTCCGGTGTTCCTCAAAAGAGATGGGTCCGTAATAAAACTGTATTCGACTTTCTTTTCCAAACCTTTGGATTACATATGAGCCTCTCAAAGTTCTGATTATACTTGCAGTGAAGGCGCTAACTTTAGTTTTTCAAACAACCATGTCTTCCTTTGCCCTGCAAAATACTTCTCACAGTGACTCGAGTCTTCTGTGGGAGTTGGTTTGTTCATTTATTTTTGTAGTTCCAGAGAGATTGAACATGGAGCCTCACACTTGTAGGTAATTGGTCTAGCCCAGCATGGGGTATTCAAGATGTTAACGTGAACATGGTAGGCTTTGAGGAAAACAGGCAAACAGTTCTACCTTGGAGAAAAATTGCTTAAGATATTATAATATGCAAGGAAGCAGGGACTAATGATGAAGGAAATAAAAGATAATGAAGACGTGGGATGTCCAGATTGGTGAGGTGGGGAGCTCAAAAGATCCTTCCTCCAGAATGCAGAATATAAAACTGGATAAAAATTTCACAATAACCAAAGGGGACTCCTACACATTGGGGGCTCCCTTCCAGACCCTGGATTAGGCACAAACCACACCCAAACGCCTGTTTTCACAGAGATATTCTTTATTAAGCAAGGAAGAAAAGTTAAAGCGGCTGCTTTCTGACTCAGGCAGAAAAACAGCAGCAAATGACCTTGCAGGTGTCATTGTTAAGAGGAGAAGAAGGGGAGGTCTGGGTTAGAATGGGCTAGGATGCGGTGGTAAAGGAGACGACAGAGGATGAGGGAGAAGGGGAAGGGGACAAGGGAAAGGGACAGGGATATTTGTCCTGGAGGGACAAAGGACAGCCTCTGGAGAGATGGGAGACAGATGTGGCACATGGGCAAATGGTGGTTTATAAAGGTAAAGGGGAAACCCCATGTTAGGATGAGGAATTAATTTTAATGGGGCATGTTAATTAGGTGAACCAAAGGGGGCTTTTGATAGCTGGACTTTGGTAGTCAGCCTCAGGAGGAGAAAGTGGCCAAATAAGAGAACAGACCTTGGTGGCTAGCTTCAGGAATGTAATCTAATGGTTTTTAGCAAGGCAGAGGGAATGGGGAGAAGGGCAAGGCCTGCCAGAGCCACATGCTCCAGTGGGCTGGTGTCCCTTCAATAACCATTTCAGGGAAAGTAATAATAATAATAATAATAATAATAATAATAATAATAATAATAAACATGAAAATTGGGAATAGCTTATTCGATAAGAGATGCTGAGCAGTCAGGGAGTCTGTGGTATTTCTGTCTCAGACTGTCCAAGTACCACTTACCCTCTCCTCCGGCTCCATCAGACCACGGCAGAATGGAGAGGGCTGGAAAAGCACACCACTGAAAGGCGATTGATTTGACATGATCTGAGGCCCCAGCACAGGAACTCCCTTCAGTACTGCTGGGCATAGAGACCTTCCACAAGCAGATAGAGAAAGGCTATGTTACCGCTCACCTGAGTTAGGACAAGGAGCATATTAGTGAATTCATATGAAATATCTCAGAAAGACACAGGGAATGAAGCCACCTCAGCTGGAATTCAGAAATTCCTATGTCTCTGATGGTCTGGAAAGGCCTAAAAATGAGACTCCAGACATGTCACAAGAGTGCAGAAAGACAGCTATCAGCACATCTCTTGGGGAGCACAAAGCTTTGCACAGGTATAATACACACACAGCAAGGGAAGCCAAGGCCCTCATGCTGTGGCTAGTAAGGACACAAGGAGGTTCTTGGTAAGTATGAATCCCCAGTAATGGTTTTCTCCACAGATACAACAAGCCAAATCAAGCTGAATTAATAACAGCAAAGCATTCCTGGATGATCTCTGGTGGGGAGGGGAGGCGGGGAAGGGCAAGGAAGAGAAATCCCATGGCAGGTCTATGGACCAGAGCTTAAAAATACCCTGTAGGTGTGGTTGCCACTTGGTGGGCTTTCTGAAAGGGGCAGGGTCCAATCTCAGCACAGAGGCGTGTGTGGAGGTCTCCAGAAGACCTTGGCAAATTCACTTCCTCCCTAGATAGAAAGAATCATGATAGGACATAGCAGAAATCAACAGTAGAATTTATACCCTTATCAAGTTCACACAAAAAACATTTGCCGAAATAGGGCCTATTCTGAACTATAAAATAAGTCTTGGCACACTTTTAAAAGACAGGAACCAAACGAAGTGTGTTCTCTAAATGCAAAGCAGTTTAGGTTTAGAGACAGACAAGAGAAAGGGACTTAGGAAATCCTCCCAAGCATTTGAGAATGTATTAGTCCATGGGTCAAGAAAGTCACACAAGAAATTAGTATCTTGACTAAATTAAAACAAAGAATAGAGTACCAAAATGTATACATTGGCAAAGCAGTAATAAAAGGTACACTTACAGCATCAAATACTTATATTTCATATATTTCTCATATGCACTTCAAACCTGTATTTCATATGATTTCATATCAGTAGCATTTATTTCTACTTTAAGGAACTGGAAAACATTAAGCAAGCCATGGCAATTTGAATGAGAAATGTACATGAATCTTAAAAGGTCTTATTAATAAAAACAACCCCAGAGCCAGGTATTGGGATGCATGCTGGAAGATCAGAGAAGCAGAACAAGTGACAGCTTCCTCACCTTGCCAATTCCTCAGCTGATTCTGTTTCCTCAGACTAGAAGCCTCTGAGTCCTTATCCAAATGGATCTCAGCTGTGCTGCGGGCCACAGGAATATATCATAAGAACTCAGCTTGTTATGGCAAAGTCACTACCTGGAGGGATCAAGGAATTCCTCCAGAGGAAGCCCAATTCCAAAGAGCCTTTGGTGTTACTTGGCTTATTATATATCAGCTGTCTTCTGTTATGAAAATCATGTGTGCCTTCATAGTTTTCCCAATTGACTTTTCCCTAAGAAGGGCTAATAGTATGGACTGATCACTCTCTGGACATACACATTCCAGGTATTTGGAGAACAGCCTCAGGAAAGGCTTTCTCTGGAATCAGATATCTCCCTTAGCCATTTTCAAGGACTAGCAGTAGTAACAGTCCACATGCAAGTCTCCTGATTTAACATAAATTCTACAAGGAGACACCACCTAGGTCAGGTGGACGTTAAATAATAGCTTTACACAATTTACCCTCCTTTCTTACAGCCTTACTAACTTTATAGACCTTTAATTCCTTACTTAGCCACTTGTAGGAATATTTAGATAACTTTCTGTGCTGACAGCTATGCTCAGCCAGAACTCCAGTTCAAGCCTCCCTGTAATTATCATCATTAGCAGTATCCGGTCAGGTCCATCCCCAAATGGAGGAAAGTACCTTATCAGAGACACCTCTGTACTCTCTAAGATCAGACTTAAGCATCCAGGCTACCTGTTTGAGAAGGCCTGACAGATGTGCCAATTAAGCTTAACTTCCTCCTTTCCCAAATCTTATCTCCAGTTCCAGATCTCCCTTCAACTATCACCAGAGGCATCTACCTGTACACAAGTTGCCTAGCAACCGAGCATACTTTCCCCCATCCTGCAGAAAAAAATGGCAGATAGCTTGGGCAGATAGGAGCCACAGGAAAAAAGAAGGCAGTTTTATTTTCTCCTATTGACCTAGCAACTTATAGATTCTTAACATTTTCTACTAATCAAGTTTAAGACTATAGTTGAGCACATAAGATCCCTCTTCTTAGATATTACCCGAATTTAGCCTTTAGTTAATTTATTTCCCCATTGGTCACTTCCCTTTGGGGTTGCAAATGATAATTAATGGTTATTGCCTCTCTATGTGATTCTTTTTTTTTTTTTTGGTTTTTCGAGACAGGGTTTCTCTGTGTAGCTTTGCGCCTTTCCTGGAACTCACTTGGTAGCCCAGGCTGGCCTCGAACTCACAGAGATCCGCCTGGCTCTGCCTCCCAAGTGCTGGGATTAAAGGCGTGCGCCACCACCGCCCGGCCTCTATGTGATTCTTATCATCCTCCGTTTGACCCTGGAAACCTGGCTTTGCAATGCTAAGGGAATACTACCTGTAAGTGTATATATACCAGGACTTCCAGGGCACTGGGGGACAGAGGAAAGAAAAGAGAATGGAAGAACTAGATGGGTAAGAACTTGAGAGGAACAAACTGAGATGGGGAAGAACTAGATTGAAGGACTAGAAGAGAGTACTAGAGGAACGAGATGGAAGATGAGGTAGAGCCTGATGGGGAAGAACAAGATAAGGAAGAACAAGATGAGAGAGAAGGAGATGGGAGAGGAGCTGATATGGGAAAGAACTAGATGGATGAGAACCTAGAAGGGGCAGAACTAGATGAAGGAATTAAGATAAAACCTAGAGGGGACAGCAGATAAATGTAAAGAGAAATTGGGCAAGAAAGGGGCTAAAAATGAGAGCAGAATATAAGCTTGTAGAGAGAGAACTGACAGAATAATAAAGTGTATGGACTAAGGAGTTTTGTGTACATAGATTCATTTCTTTTCTTCAAAGATTAATTATCAGCTGGTTGTAGATTCTTCCTGGACCCTGGGAGGGGACTATAAAGGGGCTGGACCCCCATAGTCCCTGATACAGCTGAACTGCTGCTCAAAAGCTTAAAAGCTTAACCAGGCTCTAGTTCCTGGTCCTCACACCTTATATACCATTCTGCTTCCTGCTATCACTTCCTGTGATTAAAGAAGTGTGTCACCATGCCTGACTGTTTCCAGTGTGACACTGAACTCACAGAGATCCAGATGGATCTCTGCCTCCAGAATGCTAGAATTAAAGGTGTGTGTGCCACCATTTTCTGGCCTCTATATCTAGTGGCTGTTCTGTTCTCTGATCCCAGATAAGTTTATTAAGGTGCCCAATATATTGGGGGACACAATATCACCACAGAGAAATGTCCCCATTTATTGTTGGTTGTTTTGCTCTTTTGGCTCTTTGTTCTTTTGGGGGACCTGCTACCCAGCTCCCAAATAAATCACACACAGAGGCTTATTCTTAGTTATAAATGCCTGGCCTTAGCTTGGCTTGTTGCTAGTCAGCTTTCTTAACTTAAATTATCTCTTCTATCTTTGGCCTCAGGGCTTTTATCTTTCTCTATTCCTGTATACCCTTTCTTTCCTTCTCACTCCGTGTCTGGCTGTGTAGCTGGGTGGCTGGGTGGCTGGGTGGCTGGCCCCTAAAGTCCTTCTCTCATTATTGTTCCCTCTTCCTCTTCTTCCAGATTTCTCCTTCTATATATTTTCTCTGCCTGCCAGCCCTGACTTTTTCTCTCTCCTGCCTCACTATTGGCCGTTCTGCTCTTTATTAGACCTTCAGGTGTTTTACACAGGCAAAGTAACACATCTTCACAGAGTTAAACAAATGCAACATAAACAAAAGTAACACACCTTAAAATAATATTCCACAACACCCATGGGCTGAGGTTCTTGCTACTTAATCCCCAGTAAGTGATGCTGTTTGCGGAGATTACAGAACCTTGAGGAGGTGGAGCTTTGCTGGAGGAAATATGTGCCTGGGGGTGGGCTTTGAGATGTCATAGCATCACCCCAGTTCTAGTTTGCTCTCTCTGCTTCTTCTGTGATGAGATGTGATCAGCTAGCTTCCTGTTCCAGCCATATTCTCTCCCCCCCACACCATTATGCACAGCTTCCCTGGAAGTGCAAGACAAAATAAACTCTTCTATAAGTCGCTGTGGTGGTTTGAAAGAAAATGGCCCCCATAGGCCCACAGGGAGTGGCACTATGAGGAGATGTGACCCTGTTAGAGTAGGTGAGGCTTTGTTGGAGGAGGTGTCACTGTGGGGGTGAGCTTTGAGGTCTCAGAAGCTCAAGCCAATCACTTCCTACTGCCTGCAGATCCAGATGTAGAACCCTCAGCTCCTTCTCTAGCACCATGTCTGCCTGCATGCCACCAGGCTTCAACCATGACGATAACAGACTAAACCTCTGAACTGTAAGCCAACCCTAATTAAATGTTTTCCCTTATAAGAGTTTCCGTGGTCATGGTGTCTCTCTTCATAGCAATAGAAGCTCTAACTAAGATAGTTGCTGTTGGCCATGGTAGTTTCTCACAGCAACAGAAAGGTAACTGAAACACAAACTAATGCCAAAGTAAGCATAATAAATGAAACGATGCAAGGTTTATTCTGATACTGTAGGAGTCGAGGTCACAGTGTGGAGTAATCATCCATGACTGAGGATCAGGAAGTCGAGAATGAACTGTCACATGTATGTTCAGTATATTTTCCATGAAGAGCCCATCACATTCCACAGTGAAAAGACTGTCTTCTCAGGAAATGATTCTGGGGAAATTGAATATCCACATGGAAAATGAATTGAACCTTGCCTCACACCATTACTAAGCCCTAAAATTGGAGCACAGATCCAAATACAGAAGCTAAAACTATAAAACTTCCAGAACAAAATGTGCGAGAGAGTCTAAGGACAGGAGTAGAGCTGTAGCTAGACAGCCTGAGACTGTGTCTATCTGGCCCAGTGTAGGTTAACTGGAGACCGATAGAGGTGGGGATAGGAGGGCAAAGCCAGGTGGTAAGACCTCAGTGACAGCCACAGGCTAGAGTCATGCCTTCTGAGGGCATTATGGGTTCTCAAACAAAGACAGATGCTAGGATATTCAAGGCAGAGTCTTATTGACAGTTTGAATTGGAAAATCAGATATATGGTCCTACCTATGGGACAATTATAGTGGAATATTGCACCAAAGATAAAGCAGAAATCTGTTTTATATGCCTAGAGAAATGACAGCATAACAGTTGCTTTCTCTGATGAACTTTACTCAACAAACATTTGCCAAATGCCCATCTGGTGAGCAGGATGCCTGCTGTCCTAGTTGATTTCCAGAAGGAACAAGACTGCTGAGTGAGGCAGCGGTTTCCAACTAGGGTGAGATTTCTCAGAGCCAGAGAAAGAAGGCATTGACGCTAACATTTCTCTCATCCTCGGGGCTTGTAAAATGTTTTCCTTATTTCCCATTTTTCTCTGTTGGGGAGGTTTGCAAAGGTAAGTGCCCGGCGTGAGGTTGCCTGGTGTGGTATAATGAATAACAGTGCCCCAGAACTACCCATGTCTTCTCCCTGGGACCTGTAGGGACTGTCCACTTATCAGGAAGGAGCTTTATAGTTGGGGCTTAGCAAATCGCCTTGAACTGGAGTCATCATAGTGTTTCAGCTACCATTTCCTTGATGAACACTTACAAAACCTGTCACATCAGACAGCCGATTTTACAGCAAGCTGAAGTCTTTCACCTGCAGAAGACAAAAAGCTTCAATAAAATGGCTTGGTTTTATTTAATAAAATTATTTGGTTTTGATGGGTAGTTTCTACTCTCTCAGCTTCTCAAAGCTGTAGTCGTACTGGCTTTAGAGAAGCTGTGACTTGATTAGTTTTTTTTTTTTAAGAAAAAGTCTAGAATTCCATTAAAAACTTTTTTTTCCTTCAAAATTCTTCAAACTCAAAAGATTCTTCAATTCTAACTTCTGCTCCTGGGAAGTGCCACACCTTGCAGGCTTGCCTTGCTTTGTGTGACTGCACTGAAGAGTTAACAGTGAAAGGCAGACTGCATTGATCATCTCATCCCTGAACCAACTTTCCCCCAGTACAATCAAATGTGAGAATCAAATCTACCATTTCCCAAAACCCCTACAGCCAATCTCCAATTCATGCAGCCAACACTGAAAGAAAATTGAATTTTTTTTCTATAAGAAAGATCATAAAACTGATTTCCCCAGTGCCCTCCGATTCACTAAGCCATGTTAACACATTAATATGCATTTGATTTTCAGGACGCTGGCCACTTCTTGGGCTTCCTGACACAGTTTCAGAAAGAGAAAAGATGAGCAGACACTTCTATTCTGGAAAGACGCACTGTGTTACAACCCAAAGAGGAGATAGCTTATCACTGTACCTGTGCTACAGTCTTTGGGGTCCACATGGGGAACTGTGTCAGAGAGAGAAATTGATGAGAAAGGAACAGACAGACTGTGGGTTCTCAAGGATGGGGGTGGATCCCCTTGGGTCTGGCCTTGCTGTCTAACTTCAAACAACTTCAGAAATTAAGAGTTTTTCAAAGGGCTCAAGGTCAATGAATTTGTTTGTTGGTAGAGGCAGGTCTCTTTATGTAGCTCTGGCTGTCCTGGAACTCACTCTGTAGACCAGACTGGCCGTGAACTCACAGAGATCTGCCTGCCTCTGCCTTCCCAGTGCATGCTGGAATTAAAGCTGTGTGCCATCATGACCAGAAAGGTCAATGAAATCTTAAATACAGACCGTATATAGGCTTCAGGAATAGAAAGGAAAGTAACCCCAAGACAACCTCCATATATACAAATCACTGTAACCCCAAGACAACCTCCATATATACAAATCACTCTAACTCCAAGACAACCTCCATATATACAAATCACTGTAAACCCAAGACAATCTCAATTTACAAATCACTGTAACCAACTGTCTACCTAGAACCTGGGGCAGAGTCAGCATTTGTGGGAGGCAGACATACATGGAAAGGAAAAGGTCCTGCCTCTCTATCCCTGTTGTTTCCCAAATATCATTTCCAAATGGAACTGGGCTAATTTACTAGTTAGTCACTAGTAAATTCCTCTAAACAAATATTTGAGATGTCAGGATGCTTAGGGCACTTTGTTAAGCAAAGAACACTTTCATTATTTACATAGTTTCCTCAGAAGGCAATGTCTCCTCCAAGGGGAATATATAACAGTTTGTTACTCATAAGTAACCAAAAAAAGAAATCCAATTACGGTCTGATTTGTTTCAGAGCAACTGTTTATGAGGCTGCCTTGAAGATTCGGTTGTCTTGGGATAGGATTGACAGGAGGTATCAGGTCACTTGGGTCCAGTCATTCCTATCCCTGAAATGTAGACATGTCACCAGGCCAAGGTGTAGTTATCTCCAGCCAATAACCTCATGAGCTATTCACCAAAAGTGACTTGCAAGTTTTTATTTACCTTTAATATTATAAATTATACGATAAATGTTATAACCCACCCCTTTGAATGTAAATAGTTTTTAAGCAATGCCCCCAGCCTGCTTTCTACAAGTGTGAAAAATATGTGCAGGACATCTTAAGGCTTGAGACATGTACCACACATGCCCTTGGTGCTGGTGATGGCAGGGCAGAAAAGCCCCTGTAGGATGAGACTCAGGCCAGATGCAGAGAGAGGATGATCATCTGTCAGTCAACAGGAACACAGGGGGAGAAAGCCTAGCAGAGGACACGACCGGGGAGCTAAAGAGAGCCAGCAGAGAATTCAAAAACTCTCAACTGCTTTAGAGTTCAGAGGACATGACCAGGGAGCTAAAGAGAGCCAGCAGAGAATTCAAAAACTCTCAACTGCTTCGGGTTCTGGACAGAGTTTCAGTGAGAGAAAAGAGCCCTTCTTCTGGGAAGACAAGGTTGAAGGAATTTTGTTTTTGTTTTTTAGCTATACACGTGCACATCCTTTGGGTTATATGGGGAAAGAGTATCAGAGAGAAATCAAGACTGCTTGGAGCAGTGAGACTCTGACAGGCATGGTCAAGGGTAGGGCTGTAGAGCCCAAGACAGAGGCAAGGAAATTGGCAAAGAGTGGCCAAATAATCCAAACATGGGCCTCCCTCCAAGGTTCCTGCCCTAACCAACAGTCAGAGCAAACTTCCATCATCTCATTTCTCACTGTGGGGATTAAACTTCAACATTCTCTTCACAGGAGATAAACCATGCTCATAGCACTTCAGATTTGAACAGAATGAGTGGGCCATGGTCTCAGAGTGTTTTATCTACAGGGACCAAAGCACAGTTAACAAATCTTATAGTGGACTACCCAGAATTCATCATTTTATTCCCTTTTTGTGTTTTAAGAAGAAATACTATTAAAAGGAAATAGCATTCTTGACACTGTTATGAATTTCCATTATATTTCAAGTTTCTATACATTTTAATATTGTAGAATGTTATTTTAAGGTGTGTTACCTTTGTTTATGTTGCATTTGTTTAACTGTGAAGCTGTGTTACTGTGTCTATCTAAAACAGCTGATGGTCTAATAAAGAACTGAACGGCCAATAGTGAGGCAGGAGAGAGAAATATGCGGGGCTGGCAGGCAGAGAGAATAAATAGAAGAAGAAATCTGAGTGGAGGAAGAAGTAGCCAGAGGAGGAGGAAGAATCCAGGGTTCAACCACCCAGCCACACAGCCAGCATCAGAGTAAGAAACAAAGTAAGGTTGCAGAAGTAAGAAAAAGGAAAAAACACAGAGGCAAAAGGAAACCAGGAAAATTAGGAAAAGCTGTCAAGAAACAAGCCAAGCTATAGCCAGGCACTTATAATAAATAATTAGTCTCTCTGTGATTTATTTGGAAGCTGGGTGGATAGTCCCCTAAAAGAGCAAAAACGAACAACATTTTGCTAATAATTAGAAGTCAGATCTTCTAGTCTAATGAGGTAAAAAGTTAATTATTGTCTTCCTGGCTTAGGGTGGCTGAGGAATTCTGGCCTATGGTGGCACATATCTGTAATCCAAGCTCTGGAGAGGAGGAGGTGCAAGGATTAGCGTTAAAGGCCAGCCTGGGCTATGTGGCAAGGCTCTGTCAATAAATAAACAACTAAAACTGATCTTAGGTATAAAAATCACAGGTAAGACATACAGGAGTCTTCTGACATTTCTTTGGGAAAAGAAAAATAATTAAAACCTTCTTGAAATGAGATAATAATAAATGTTATACACACAACAAAGCAGTGTATTTGGATTCAGTAGTCAAGGGAGGTACTTAGAAGACTCTAATGTTCCCACTGAGTCCGTGATGACAAGGAAGTTTGCAAACACCCTAAGACAGAAACAAAGTGACAGCCTGTTCAGGATGGCCAGAGAGGGCAGAGTGACTAAGAGTTGCCCACATGCTGGGTGGCGGTGGCACACACCTTTAATCCCAGCACTCAGGAGGCAGAGCCAGGAGAATCTTTGTGAGTTTGATTCCAGCCTGGTCTACAAAGTGAGATCTAGAACTGGCTCCAAAGCTACACCGAGAAACCCTGTCTTGAAAAAACAAACAAACAAACAAACAAACAAACCAAAAAAGAATTGCCCACAGCCTTCATGCCACAGCTTAGGATCCATGTTGTTATCCTCTTGATGACCAGCTTGTCATCTTCTTGAAGATCTCTGTCATCATGAGCTGGTAAAGGAGATGAGACAGTTTGACAGAAACTCAGTAAAGCAGCCAGAGGCTGGGCCAGGGAGCCTTTGTCAGCCAGGGGAAGGGTTTGGATCTCACTCCAACTACAATGGAAATCTAGTGGGTACTTTAAGCAAGGAAGAGGCTTGATCTGTTTAGCACCACTGGGGCCACTTTGGAGAAGTTGAAGAGCAAGAGTGGCCATAGCATCTCTGGTGTGAAGGCTACAATAGTCATCTGGGAAAGAAAAGACGGTGTCTTGGGCTAGCACAGAGCAGGACTGAAAGCAGGAGCAGATTCCAAATATGTTCATAGGTGGAAGCTGATATTGGTATCTTCCTCTATAATTTTCCACCTTATTTTTTAAGACTAGATCCTTTGCTGAATCTAGAATTTGCTTATATCTCTCGTGTCTAGGCCATGAGAATGAGACAAATATTGGAGTAGTTTAGACTACATGAGAGACATGGCAGCCCAGTAGGGTCACTCTCCATGGTAATGTTGATCTGTGATAACAGCTTGTTCAAGATAGCATGGAGATGCCAGAGTGACTGAGACAGATGCCTGCAGCCATAATTTCACAGTTTATGATTCATGGGATCAGCTGTGTTAGCCTCTTGAAGCAGACCTAGTAGTTTCATCTGAATACCCTGAGCCACAGGAAGTATTTAATAGATGTTGTGGTAGTTTGGATGTAATTGGCTCCCATAAGCTCATAGGCATTGGCATTATTAGGAGGTGTGGCCTTGTTAAAGTAGGTGTGGCCTTTTGGAGGAAGTGTGTCACTGTGGAGGGGGGACTTCCAGGTTCCCTATGCTCAAGTTATTCCTACTGTAGACTCAGTTCACTTCCTGTTGCTTGTGAGTCAAGATGTAGAACTCTCAGCTCCTTCTCCAGCACCGTGTCTGCCACCTGCCATGATGATAATGGACTAAACCTCTGAAACTATAAGCGACCCCAATTTGATGTTTTCCTTTATAAGCGTTGCCATGGTCATGGTGTCTCTTCACAGCAACAGAAGCTCTAACTAAGAAGTCAACCATGGAATGTGAACATGAAAGGGACAGAGGTTGCCTAAAAGGACTCAGAAAAATGTAGCAGAGAAGGAGATATTTCTTAGACAGTCTGGGAAGGGCAGTTGAGTCTTTCTGACTCAGGTATGAGGAGGTATGCAGGAATTACAGACAGGAGAAAGAAAAGGCAGGAAGGAGCCAGGGGACCTTGGAGAGGAATGTGTGGAGAAGTATAAGGTGGCACTGGGCACAGGAAGCATGGAGACAGGATCAAGGTTGATTGGGACTAGATGTGAGAAGCTTCAGACGCCATGTTTTGGGTTCTTGATCTTTAGGCAGTGAAAGATCAAAAAGATTCTTAAGCAAAGGCATAATGAGGTCTGTATTCTACAAAGATGACATTGACAATTTAAAAAGAAGTGAGGCAAGCTAAGCCTCTCTGTGCCAGCAAGTTAGATTCTATAGGAAGGTTTGTCTGTATGTGAGAAACACCTGGGATGAAGATATGGAGGAAAGTTTGTTTTTGGTTCCTTTTGTGTGTGTGTGTGTGTGTGTGTGTGTGTGTGTGTGTGTGTGTGTGTGTGTGTGCGCGCGCGCATGCACGCGCGTGCATATTGGTAGGGTGTGTACACTTGTGTATACATGTAGAAGCCAGAAATTGATACTGGTATCTTCCTCTATAATCTTCAACCTTATTATTTTTTTGAGACTAGGTCCTTTGCTGAACCTAGAGCTTGTTTATGTCTCTCCATGTATGTGTGCTTGTATATGTCTGTGTGTGTACATGTGTATGTGGTGTATATATGTGTGCATGTGGATGTAGGCACATGAGTGTGTGAGTGTGTGTGTGTATGTGTGTGTGTGCATATGAAAGAGGGCCAAAAGTCAATGTTGGTGCCTTCTTCAATTGCCCTCCACCTTACTTTTTGAGACAGGGTTCCTCACTGAACTTGGCCCTCAATATAGAACCTGATCAAACGTTGCAGAATCCAGGTGGGCCAGATGCATGAAATGAAGCAGGAGTGAGCAGCAATGGAATGGGAAGATGGGGACCCTTTTTAGAACATAAAAGTGCAGTGGGCACAGGAAGTGGCACGGGATCAAATGGTCTTTCTTGTAAAAACATCACCCACCAAACACACCCTTCACCTGCCATGTAGGATCCCTGGCCTTCTAGAAGCTCTGAGTCTGAAGCGGAGACAGATGTGTCTGAAGCACAAAGACAGAATAGATCTGCCACTGGCAATGGCCGCGCTGCTGTACGCTGAACTCAGACACCAGCTTTCTGCTTCTGAAGGAAAGAGGACTCTTCTGAGAAAATGCCATGCCCAAGTTATGAGCATGAAAAGCTATTTTATGAGGCCTGCCGGAAGTTCCTTCTCAGGCTATCATCCAGAAAATAAGAAGGATATGGCCCCCCTGGAAGACAGTCTTATACCAGCAAAGTATGACCTTAAGGCTTGGAGATAGCTTGGCACATGTCTCTCTGCTCCTCTGAATAATGCTGCAGTTCCCCACTAGCTAAGAGCAAGGTTTAGAGATTTGGCACAAATCTCCCTGTAGAAGCCTCAAATGACAAGAGGACTTGGTATTAGAATGGGTGTTGGCAGGCAGGTAGAGATGTGAGAAAGAATAGGAAACACACAGTGTTTGACTACAGAGGAAGGGGGCTGAGCAGAGTCTGAGGGTCCCCTCCGCTTCATCGCTGTCTTTCCCTGGACTCCTTCTGCCCCCTGCAGGCCAGTTCAGCAGATGATTTCCTCGGTTCTGTCAGCTGTTTCTGCTTCCTGTTAGCCTGACCTCCCCTGTCTGACTGTTTATATCTATAGATTCGTCATGCTGTGGTGCAAAGGATTTTCACTGCATTATATGAAAACATACAGGATTTGTTTTCTTGTTGTTTTCATCTGATCAATACAGTATGCAGAACACGTCCACTCAGTCTCGGAGATTTTGTGTGGAGCCTTAGGGATAGGATCTAAGTTTAAAAATGGATATAATAGTATTTTTGTATATCTTTTTTTTTTTTTTTTTTTTTTTTTTTTGGTTTTTCGAGGCAGGGTTTCTCTGTAGCTTTGCGCCTTTCCTGGGACTCACTTGGTAGCCCAGGCTGGCCTCGAACTCGCAGAGATCCGCCTGCCTCTGCCTCCCGAGTGCTGGGATTAAAGGCGTGTGCCACCACCGCCCGGCTTGTACATCTTTATATACAACAGGCTGAAGGTAGGCTTGCTAGATGATTTAAAGCAGGTAGAGAGAGAAGATGGGAAGCAAGAGGGACGTGGGGGACCGTGTTCATGGTGGAGGGGCACTTTTTGTCACCCACATGCACAGATGGCCAAAATGCCAACAGAAGAAGATGAGATGCAGCCCCTTATAGGGGTGGAAATGACTTCCATAGTCTGTAAGGGAAGCTGGGAAGTGTAGTTCTTCAGCAGGAAGCTATCATTCCTGACTCTGAGAACATATAAAAATGCAGGGCAGGGGTGTTATAGCTGCTTTCTGCTGCTGATGGTCTTTGTCAGAGGGAGTAGTTCTGGGTCCATTGAAGAGGGGGTCCTCTGGTCATGGAGCATGGGGAGAGTCTTAACTTGATCAGCTGTGACGGATCAGGCAATTGCTGTCCTGTGTTCCTGAAAAGACTTGGAAAATAATTATCAGAGGGCTGTAAGCAATGGTTTAGTCACAGTGCAGAGTAGAGATTTTCTGGGAAGGTTGGGAGAGAGGGAGGAGCAGTGGTGGGAGAGACAGAGTGGGCTGGTGAGAGAAGTGGGCATAGAGTTGATTCAGGGTGACAGTGACTGGTCCCATTGCCAGGGATTGTACCAAAATGAGCTAACAGAAGTAGCAGGGAGCTACAGAGTATCAAAGGAAGGGAACAGGAGAAAATAGAGGACAAATGTAAAGAATTGTGCCCCGGCCAGCGGGGTGTCAACGGGGGCGACCCACCTGCGGGAGAGAATGAAAGGGATGGGGAGACACGAAAGAAGACAGCAAGACAGTGTTCTGACCAAGCTGCAAATTTTATTCTCCTCAGCAAGGCTTATATGTGGAGGGGGAGGGGTCAGGAAGGAGGGAAGGGGTGCAAAACGTGCCATACGTGCAGGTGAAGGGGGCGTGCAGGCGAAGGACTACGTGCAAGTCGTGAGGCTGCTAGGTGGTAAGGTCACTGGTCAGGGCCCATTGTTCTGTTGCTATGCTACCTGACCTGCCTGACCTGTTCTTTATCTTTGGGGGCATCTGGCTTAGGGCAGGGACTTGTTCTCTGGCCTAGCTAGTACTTTTCCATGGTCCATGTTTGGTCCCTGACAGAATTGTATCTGGCCTGAGGTGAAAGGGATGAAGGCCCCTGTTAGCCAGAGTTTCTCCACAGCATCTGAAAGGTCCCTTTGCAGACACAGCAGGAGCAAATGCAGCTGTTGTAGGGTGAGAGCTATGGGGAGAGCGTGTGTGAAAATTTTGTTTGGGTATAGGGTGAAGTTCCGCAGTTAAACATTCAAGGACAAGGTAAAAACATAGGTGTGAGGATAACCAAGAGGAAAGAGTGACCAAGGGGAGGAGCCAGACTGGAAGGGAACCAAAGGGAGTTTTTGTCTGGTCCCTGTGTCTATAGGCTCCTTTAAAACCAGTTAGGATTGGTTTATGTGGAAGCAGTATTGAGGAGAGCATAGATCTCATCCTTAGCAGTGGTCAGATTGGTCCTTTTTAGTTTTGGAGTACTGCAGCCACCAAGAAGTCCAGATGGTCCTGAAGGATGTTGAGCTGATCTGAGCTGGTAAGATAGAGAGGTTAACTGACAAAAAAAAAAAACCAGCTGTTTTAGTTCTGAGTCCCCAAAACAATGTCCAGAGCAGGATGAAAAGAGGTGAGTTGGATGGCCCATTAGTCCCCTTTTAGAGACTATTAGAGGTTTGGGGGCACCAATATCAGAAACTGCTTCACAGCTGACAGGGGTAACAAGGGAAGGTTCAAAAGAGGTTCATCCGATGTTGTGGAATATTAGTTTAACTATGTGAAGATGTGTTGTAATTGTTTATGTTGTGTATTAGTTTAGCTATGTGAAGATGTGTTGCATTTGTTTAACTATGTGAAGATGTGTTGCATTTGTTTACCTTGCCTGCCTAAGGCACCTGATTGGTCTAATAAAAAGCTAAATGGCCAATAGCTAGGCAGGAGGTATAGGTGGGACTTCCAGGCAGACAGAATAAGTAGAAGGAGGAATCTAGACTCAACAGAGAGAGGGAGACAGAGGAAGAGAGAGAGAGATGCCAGGAACCAGACAGACAGATAAACACAGAGGAAGCAGGAAAGCAGGACATACAGAATGAAAGAAAGGTAAAAAGCACCAAGGTAAAATGTAGATGAAGAGAAACAGGTTAATTTAAGTTATAAGAGCTAGTGGGACAAGCCTAAGCTAAAGGCCGAGCTTTCATAATTAATAAGAAGTCTCTGTGTCATTATTTGGGAGCTGGTTGTCAGCCCAAAGAACATTCCAACAACAATCCAAGGGACCATGATAAAGCTCAACAGTTGGCAAAGATCCAGAACACAAGTCAGGAGGTAATAATAACTATAAAACATTAAGAGACAAGGTTGCACAGGAAAACTTCACATCAAGGTTAACATTCAATATAACATAAAAGTAAATATAGAATTAACATAAGGTGAAATGTAATTGTGCATCTGGCTGAACCATGTACCACAGTCCTGTAGAAGGACAGGGTAACTGTAATTACCTGTTTACTTACACCAGACTCCTGCATAAGGAACATTTACCTGGAATCTTTGTAAAAGAAGTCTGTTAAAGTCAGCATCCAAGGAATGAATACTAACAGAAGGTATTTCAAATATTCATAATGCCAGCTATTACTTAATGAACAAAAAGTATCTCAGGTAAAACACAATTTTTGGTTAGAAAAACAATTTGCTAAGGCAAAAATTTTAAAATTGGAACCATTACTTTAAATGACCATATCTAGTATTTGAAAACATGACTTAATACATATTTAGGTGGCCAAAATGCCTACAGAAGATTGACCAGAACCGTTATAGTGGCGGAAATGACTTCTGTAATATGAAAAAGAATCTGGGAAATGTAGTCTTTCAGCAAGAAACGGTCAGGTGTACATGAAGTCTTTAATTTGTGAAATTCTTTGCATATTTCAGGCATGGAATTTTCCACTATGAACAGCAGTAAGTGCTCAAAAAGTTTATGATTTTGGAACATTTCAGATTTCAAATTTTCAGATCATGGCTGCTTCACATAATAAATAGTTTAAAGATATACATAGTGCATGTATTAGGCTCAATGAAAATGCCAAGCCATTTTATGTGAGAGACTGGAGTAGCCACAGGGTTTGGTCTCACTGTGAATAGCCTGGAGCCACAATCCTAGGTCTCAGAAGAAAGATTTCAAGTTGAAGTTTAGATTGAGTAGATATTCTTGACTCACTGGGTGGTTATTTAAACAGCCTCCCCTATTACCAGAGCCTGGGGTTAAGACCAGACTCTACCATGCTCTCTCAAGAGGCCGCCAGCCAGCAGGGGTATCATCAGAGCAGCGGGCCCCAGCTGCAAGGCTGCCTCTGCCAGGAGAAAGAAAGAGCCTTTTCAGTCAGTTTCTTGGCTCCCCAAGGCCAGGCGCTGCATCCACCCAGCCCCCCTCCCCTTGTGACTCACTCCCCAATTCTGGAAGGGAACCATAAGCATGATGCTTCAACTTAGTGGATACTCTCACTGTTACTATTGTTTTATCCGTGCCCTCTGTCCCCTCCTTCAGGAGTCATTTAAGGAGGAGACATCTTTATTTTTAGGGCTGATTCTCTGTCTTATCTTCTACTAGGCTCCTGTCCTCAGATGGTAAGAGCACATGGTCAGACCTGGGTCCGTGTTTTCATATGCAATCTGAGTTCCCTGGCTTGTGCACAGCGAAGGCCATATAAACACAGAGGTTCTGAGTGAAGCTAAGAGAATAAAGACAATAAATAGCAATATAAGCACAGGGGATTTCATGGGTCCTAGGAATCCGGTCCTTTGCTTTTCTTTTACTTTACACACACACACACACACACACACACACACACACACACACACACACACACAATTGTTTGTTTGCATGCATGTATATGTGCCATGTGCATGCCTGGTGCCCAAGGAGGCCAGGAGAGGGCATCAGATCCTCTGCAACTGGAGTTACAGATGGTTGTGAGCCATCCTGTTGGTGCTGGAAACTGAACCCATGACCTCTGCAGGAGCTGCTAGTGCTCTAAAGTGCTGAGCCACCTCTCCAGCCCTTTCTTTCACACAGCTAGTCAGTGGACTTGGGAGCATGGTAAAGTTACTTGAGACAGAGGCTGGTGACTCCCATTCCGATGCTTCTGAGTCCGGGCAAAGGAATGTCCCCTGACTCTCTAGGGAAGCGCCTGGGTTTGGACATGCTCCAAACCAGAATCCAAGCATTTGTCACAGCTGGGGTAAAACAGTCGTGGTTCCAAATGAAACCTAAAACCTAGAGCTTAAAAAAAAGAAAGAAAGAAAATAGCATCTGTAAAAAATCACAGGAGGATTTGGAGGAATAGAATAAAGTAGTACTAAGAATTCTACTAATTTTCTGACTGCAGATTTTGCTACATTAAGAGACTAGATGGCTTAATGCATGCTATGGCTTTCATGCTGCCCAGGCCTCTTACAGTTTAAAGTCAGTACAAAAACAAAATAGTTAAGATGCTGGAACTTAGGAATTAAAAAAAAAAAAAAAAGACAGGAGGTAAATGACCTTGGAAGAAAATCAGTAGTTGATTTAATTTAGAGAAACGTAGAAGTGTGTAGAGAAAAACTGCAAAATAGTCTTTAGTGGTGAGCTGTAGTATATTATGGTGTTTGCTTTTGCTCTCAGAAATGAAAGCATCACAGACACAGACAGGTTTCAATATTGAACAGTGCACAAGAATCAACTGATTGCATTTCCAGTTTATTAGGAAGGCACATGAGTGGCATATTAAATAACTTCTCACAAGTACTTCTTAAGTAAGGAGACGGTAAAAATATCTGTACAGGAGCATCTTGGAAACTACAGAAAAGCAAGATTTTTTTCAGTGATTAATAAACATAACTGAAAAATGATGTCTTTTTCTTAATCGATGGCTTCTCTGCCTCCATCTGTTTAGTCTGATCATCCTGCTGACAGCAGGGGACATGCCTGTGTTGTGCATTCCTGCCTGCTCAGCAGCTGAAAGAGTGGCTAATGTGTGTCAGCAAATGGGGGAGGGAGGGAGGGAGGGAGGGAGGGGGGAGGGAGGGACAAAGCAAAGAATCTGATGTTGTCAATATACTAAAAATATCCACAACTCATTGTCTCCTCCAAATAAATGACATCACCTTGAAGGGTTAGAGCCATGAACACCAGTTGGTAGCAAAGAATTATGAATCTTTCCAATATTTTCCTTGCATATAATGCTGAGACCTAACTCATGTGAGAATGAAAACAGGAAACACAAATAATGCATACAGGTTACATTATCAGAGACAAATGATTATTCACTTTTAGTCTGAGAATATTTTGTTTTTAAAGACTTTCAGGAAACAAACCATATACTTGACTAGAGCTGTATTGTGTTTAAATATCATTGAAGCCTGTACCAGATGTCTGTACCACCACTTACACCAGTACACATCATACTGACAGAGAAGCTCTGCATCTCACCAAAAGCAAGAAAATGCTGCTCTCTAGACACTCCATCTTTCCCCAGAAACCCCCTGTAAAGGGAGCTTATGGAATGTTTTTCTTCCAGGTAAACTATTTATTTTTAAGATTTATTTTTTTATTTCATGTGTACTGGTGTTTTGCTTATATGCAAGTCTGTGTACCACACACAGAGGCCAGATGGCCTAGAACTGGAGGTACAGATATGTGTGAGCTGCTACGTGGGTGCTGGGAACTGAACCTTGTTCCTCTGCAAGAGCAGCCTGTGTTCTTAAACACCATCTATCTCTCCAGCCCCATGGGCAAAGAAAACATTTAAAAAAAAAAAAAAGCACTGGTCTTCAGCCTTTATAGGTAATATTTTTCAGGACTCAGCCATGCTTAAGATTTCAGCTGGATTCTTCTCCTTATAAACAGAAGCAGTGAGTGTGTACCGACATTGGTGGATTCACTGGAATTACCCTTGAAATATTGAAGAAAGTAGAGGGTAGAGGGAGACACAGCAGCTAAGGGTAGCGCTGAGGGGCGTGTGGCAGTTTTGATGGAGAGAAGATGAAGTCCTGTGGAATGTGTGGCATTTGAGAGATTCAGGAAGCAAGCAGCTGGATCCCCAAGTCTGCTCTGAGCAGCTGCAGGCAGGGTGTGGTACAAGCTCTGTGCCGGGGAGAGAGGAAGGTGGCAAGGCAGCCTGGGAAGCCGGCCAGGTCTGCTAAGCATCAGAAGCCTTTGTGACACAGTCAGGCCTCTCTCCTGGCGGTGGAAGTTGCTGAAGTCTGTCAGGAGTGAAGGGAACACACTGCGTGTTAGCAAATGTTGGGGACGAGTGGAAAGAAAAAGAAAAAGATTCATTTAGAATTCAGAGAGGAAGGAAAAAAATCCAGATGAGAAATGGGCAGTGTGATAGTACAGTGAGGGGCGCTAAGGACACTTGGATGGTGGAAGTCACAGGGATTAATGAATGGTGGCTCTTTGTGGGATGGGGACATAGATGGTGGAAGTCACAGGGATTAATGAATGGTGGCTCTTTGTGGGATAAGATGAGGAAGAGATAAACAGGAAGGTGAGCTTTCATCCCCAGGCTCTCTGTGGTGTGCTTTACATGTATCCATTCACAAATCCATGACATTTCGGAGTGATGTGCACTTCCCCTTCAAAAACATGACTGCACATAAAAATATAAACGCAAATTCGAGTTACTACTAGTGACCCGGTGTACCTGTCCTGGTGGTGAGAATGTCCCATGGCTGTGGTGTGTTCTCTTTGAAGAAAGCTGGCCCGAGCCTAGGCAGATCTATTATCACACGTATTTTCTTGAAGTCTTTAATTTCAAAATAAAAAGTCAGACACCAGGCTTCAGTGCTGTCCTGTGGGTGTGCTGGGACATGTTCCATGTTGACAAGCTGAGACAGGACTGCCCTGAATCTGCTGGAGGGCGTGGAGTGAGCCACCGGGTGCTGACCCAGTTCCAAAAGAGTCTGACTAACCACAGAAACCAACGCAATGGGGACACGCGACCATTCAAGGCTTTTTGTTTGTTTGTTTATCTGTTTATTTATTATTTTACAAAGATGGCAGGCAGAGGCTAAAAGATTTGAGGATGAAAGTCAAAGAAGAGTGAGGCTAGAAGGAAAGACGGCATCTCACCATGGCTCTGTGGCTCTGGGGATGGAGTGAGAGGTAGAGTGAGGGGGAGGGAGGCGTCTATTCAACACCGGATCCCTGGGCCCTAGGAAAAGAGTTCAGTTTCCGTTCAGATACCTCCACAAAAAAAGTAATGTAATAAGGGGAGAAATAAGCTCAAGTGGAGATCTTTATGGTTCTTGTAGTTTTCAGAAGAAAGGGAAAAGTCTGTATTTGTCCTATCCTCATGGAGCATTATGCGTCTCTAAGAAGCACTCTCTGAGCTCCATGCCACTCAAAATACAGTCTATGTACCAGCCCCCTGGGATTCCTCCAGACGCACGTTCAGGCCCTTCTCTGGTTTTAGTGAATAGGACTGCATTTTTTTTTTTTAATTTTTGAAGATTTATTTGTTTTTATTTTGTGTGTATGAGTGTTTGCCTGCATCTCTGTATGTGCCCCCACACCAGTGCCTGGCGCATCCAGAAGCCAAAAGAGGGTGTTGGATGTCTTGGCACTTGAATTACAGATGGTTGTGAGCCAGGAATTGAATCTGGAAGAGCAGCAAGCGCCCCTAATGGCTGAGCCTTCTCTTCTGCCTGAATGCAGTTTTGAAAAGACCTTAAGTGTAGGCTTATCAATGAGGAGCATCTCTGGTCCAGTCAGTCTTGTCTTCCCACACACTAACCTTCACAAACGGAAAGCTAAGGACGCAGAGGACAATTCCTGCAGCGTACTGGAAGATAACCCGCTAGCCAAAAGCAACACTGTAACAATAAATAGACTTTTAAAATTTCCTAGGAACAGAACTGTCTTTTCAAAAAGAGACGTCTTCCTCCCTGTTGACTTCAGGTTGAGAGGCAGTGGGCTGGGGGACTGTGGACCACCTCAGAGGCCAACACACCCCGGGCCCTCTATCTTGAACGTCGCTGAGTGGAAGCCTCCTGAGAAGAACCATGTGCACAGGGATCTCAGAGGGGAGAAGGGTAGTGTGTAGTCTACATTCTGAGAGCCGTGTCTGTCTGATGGGAATGTCTCCTTCAGAACACCATGTCAGAACGCATTTCTTCAGTGGATGAGTCACTTGTCTAACAAGTCTAGGGAAAACAGTTTTGACCCCTGAGATCTGGATTTGCCCTCCCTCATCACAGGCTCTCTGCCCTCTGAGCGGCTGTCCTCTCTAACGCACGGGTAACATTGGCCCTATCTCCAGAGTGAGGCTGGAGCCACCACAACACCTCCTGAAACAAAACCTCAAAGGTCAGTGTTAACAGAGCCTGCTGAGATCCTTCACATACCACACAGGCAGAAATACTTCCATTATTCATATTTATAATCAATAATTTTATTTAAAATCAAAGATTGTTTTAATCAGCACATATTACTTACTATATGGATTCTGTAATGGGGTCTAGAGAGATGCCTTAAAAGTTAAGAGCACTGGTTGCTCTTGCAAAGGACCTGGAGTAAGTTCTTAGTACCCACATGGCAGCTCACAACCATCTGTAACTCTAGTTCCAGGGGATCCAACGCCCTCTTCTGGCCTCCACAGGCACTGCACACATGTGGTGCACAGATACACATTCAGTCAAACACTCATACACATAAAATAAAAATAAATCTTGAGCCGGGCGGTGGTGGCGCACGCCTTTAATCCCAGCACTCGGGAGGCAGAGCCAGGCGGATCTCTGTGAGTTCAAGGCCAGCCTGGACTACCAAGTGAGTTCCAGGAAAGGCGCAAAGCTACACAGAGAAACCCTGTCTCGAAAAAACCAAAAAAAAAAAAAAAATAAATCTTGAAAAAAGTATTGTAATCCCAGCACCTCAGAGGCGAGGAGGAGGGCAGTGAGTCTGAAATCAACTTGAGCTACATAGTGAGTTTGAGGCCAGCCTGGGCTACACAGCAAAACCTTGACTTACAAAGACCAAACAAATCAAACAAAAATTATAAGATGATTTGAAAACAGTAACAATACTTAGTACAGTTTTAAAAGTTGTCTGTTTTCTATCAAAGAGGATTTTTGAAGGGTGCAAAGGGATTTTAAATATAATCACAGCTATTGTTCCTGAGAGCTGTGGACTAGTCTGTCTGTCAATCTACAAGGCAGAACCACACAGAAGTACTGAGTACGCAAGTTCATAGAGTTCCATCTAATTTATATCCTGGTGGAATTTACACAGAACAGCAGTTTCTTCTGCTGGGGCTTTGAGGAACTGTCTAAGTTCTGTGATTCAGAATTTGTGTCTTGTAGCAAGTTTAGAAGTCACCTGTAAAGACACGGGTTCTTTCCGCTAGTATTCCAAGCTTACTGTATGCTATTTCCTCAGCGTTTGAGTTGACACAGCTGGCACCCTCTCCTCAGAAGTCAGGGGTAGAAACCCTGTACCCTGGTTTGCGGTCACATGGCATGAGTGTTGAAATCCACATGGGTAACATCACGATCCCTGCTGTGTGCAATGTGGCTACCCAGTCAATTCCAGCTCTGTGTCAGCGTGTGTGAAGGTTTTAACACCACCTTGCCAAAAATTAGAATCACGTGAGTAAGGAGCCACACTGGCGTACCTGTCTCAGGAAATACCTGGTGTCACTCGGTCACTTTGTCACATGAACCTTCCTAACACTAAAAGACCTTCCTAACACTGTCCTCTCTTCCTGTCCACCCTGCTCCCCGACTCCAGCAGCCTTTCTCTAATAGCCATGAGACCCATCACTCAGGGTCTGCCGATTTATCTATTTTCCCAAAGAAAGACAAAACAGAAAATCCAAAATTGTGACATTGGAGGAAAACAACTTTAACCTGTATAAGTGATCGATCACAGTGTCAAATGGTCTCTCCATTTATTTAGCAGTAGATTGATTTTTGCATATAGATGTTTTGCCTGCATGTATGTTCATGCACCACATGTGTGCATTGCTTGAAGAGGCCAGAAGAGGACATCAGATCACCCGGAACTGGAATTACAGATGCCTGTGAGCCACCATGTGGGTGCTGGAAATTGAACCCAGATTCTTTTCAAGAGCAGCCAATCCTCTTAACTCCTGAGTCATCTCTCAAAGTCATTTGTAAAAAACAAAACAAAACAAAAACAGCTTTGTGTATATACTATGCTAGGCATTCTGTTAGGCACTTCACACACACACACACACACACACACACACACACACACACACGGATAGGAAGCAGTGTTTCGCTAGCATTGCTGTGTTTTAGCAGTCAGAAAATGGAGGCGCAGGTGGGCAGAGCAAACTGGCCGACGGTCACAGAGATTTGCGGCGGATTCAGAGTTTCCGTGTGGGCGCTGGGCTCCAGGGTCTGTGTTCTTGCACAGATTGCTCTGCAGTCTGTTCTCTCCACCCAGAGTCAGAGCTTTGCATAGATTATCATATTTAATCCTGAGCATAAGCGTTTGAAGAAATCACTGCTATCCCAATTATACAAATCAGGAGCTGAAGTTTTGAGGTTCCTAAGTGGGTCGCCTAAGTTCAAGTTGGTGGTAGGCAAGAGTACAAAGAATCAAATACAGGTCTCTGATAGCCCATGGTATTAAATACGTCCGTTTGTAGAGCTAACCTGATGAGGCCACCTCCTCCACCTTGGCAAAATTACTTTCTTTACAAAGCTCTTTCCGATTTTCATAAAACATATCAGCTCTTGGGATAACACCCAGGCACGGTCAAGGTTTGCAATCACACATTCCAGTTTAAACTGTAGTTCTTACTAGCTACAAGACCGTGGCCACATTTCCCGTCAACAAACCTCATTCCACACTGTTTGGCGGGAATTCAAGGATGATGTATGGAAACCATTCATGCCGATGCACAGTCTTTAGTGCAGAGCAAATTCCAGCAAAATAACAGGTCTGAAAGGAGTGCACATCTTGGCTCTGGTAGGCCCTTGCGGAGGGTCTGGAATCCACTATAAAAATTTTAAGGGCTTTCATCTTTTTGTCAAGGGGCAGCCACTTAATTGGTCCATGAGAAAGTATGAAATAAAAAAAGTAAAAGATATATTTATTTTTATTTCATATGTATGGGTGTTTTGCCTGAATATATATACAGGCCCCTCCTATGGGCAGTACCCATAGAGGCCAGAAGAGGGCGTCGGATCTCCTGGAACAGGTGTTAGAGATTGGTTGTAAGCCACCACGAGGGTGTTGGGAACTGAACCTATGCCCTCTGTAAGAGCAGCCAATGCTTTTAAGCACAGCTGTCTTTCCAGCCCCCTGGAACATGAAATGAAACAGCCAGATACTTTTGCTTGGTTTGGGAAAACAATATTGGTCCAAATTTAGTTTTTCAGAAAGTTAGTCTTGCTGGGTTGCAAAAAGCCCTGTAACTAATTAACTAATTAAGCTGCAACCGGCAAGTTAAATTGTAACCAATTGGCTAGTTGACTCAGCTGATCTCTTGGGATTGCTCTAGGCTGCCTTTCGTTTTTCTATAAGTACCTTCAGATCATGTTGGATTTCCCAGAAACTGCTGTAGTTCTGTTTCACAAAGCAGCTTGTTTTGCTCAAATGAGCACTACTGAATTTAATTGGTCTAAACAATCTTCCTTTTAGTAATCCTCATTACGAAACTTTATAAGGTTTCCAGAGAAACCTTTAGTGTTGTTTGTCAAGACTATTTACAGAATTCAGGAACATTTGTTTTAGCTTCATAATTTAATATTGATAACTCTGAGTTAATTATTATTATTAGCTCGTGGGTGTGAGTGGGTGGGGTGTGAATTGCAGAGGCTGGAGGAAGACACTTAGTGCCCTGCTCTATATGATCTTCAACATTATTGAGACAAGGTTTCTCACTGAGTGAGACAGTCTCCGCAAGCCCAGGCAATCCTCCCCGGGGTCACAGTGCTGTGGTGTGGCCAGTATTGGTCTATTACATCCATGCTGGGGATTCAAACCCCGTCTTCATGTTTGTTCAGCATGCTCTGACCCCCGAGCCATCTCCTCACAAAAGTTCTTACTACTAACAGAGGGCTTGACAAGGTGTTGATGAAAAGTCCACTACCTCTGCTTATATTTTCCCAAGTCTGCCAACTGGACTCATTCTCCTTAGACCGATGCGGTTCAGACCTTGCCTCGGCTCCAGGCACATGGTGCTGAAATCTGTGCAGTAACGTTATTCATCCCTCATCTGGGAGACTGGAATGTTCCAGGACCAGAAAGTTTTTAGTGCCATGGTGCAAAGGGTAAACTTCCTCCCTTGACTTTATCTGTTAGGTGACAGTCAAGACGTAAACTCACTAAAACTGCATAAAATTACCTTCAGCCCATGTGTGTATGTTATTAATATAAATAAATTTTATTTAAATTTAGGTGTCATCATCTCCATAATACCTCATCATATCTATACAAATATTCTGAATTTTAAAACACATGAAACCTGAGATATTTCTGCTCTCATGCATTTTGGATGAGAGATACTTGACTTGCATGATGCAATATAATGAAAGAGCAGTGTGGTCCCTGGACAGTGTCCTTATATCAGGGTTACGCAGGGTAAACTGAGCCTGCAGTCGGTAGTTAAAATAGTCCTAGAAGTCAGTGTTTCACCACTATGGCTAGCAATAGCTTAGCCATACACAGAAGCCATGTGAACACAAATTTATCTAAAAAAATAAAAACTAGATATATCCAACTTAACTTCTTATTCAGATCCCCGAATACCCACGTCCTTTTTGACAGTTGAGGACAAGAAAGGAAGTCAAATGGGGAGTCAGTGGTTTTACCTGGTGAGAGCCCCTGGATTTTACCAAAATACACGTGACTACAGAGCACATATCGAGAGCTGGTTTAGAAGGAGCCTGTGCAAAGTGGGAACCCTCAAGGGAAGCCAGGTAATACATTCGTGCTGAGCATTTAAAATAGGAAGGTAATATTTGTCAGAGCCATCAAACTGACCGAAGTTGATTAGGAGAAAGCCTCAGATGAAACTTTTACCTCAATTTTGGATTTGCTACACATTTTTTCATTGAAGCCATTAAAATCCAGGATACTGGAATTTTCTTTTGGTGGGTTCTGTAGACTCCCAGAAAAAAAAAATGGTATTTTTAAAATTGAAGTCTCTACAAATTTCTTAAGAGCATGCAGTGAATGAAGAAAAAAATCTCTTTTAAAAAAATCTAACACTCAATAAGAAGAGCAGAAGTCTTTGAAATCTGAATCCAGTCTTTGTCTCCCTCCCTTCTTCTCTCTGCCTCTCCTTCCCTTTCCCTCTGTCTCCCTCTCTCACGCCAGGTCCCTGAGGTGGAAACTGCCCCAGACTCTTACGGTCAAGAAGAGGCTTCCATGGCCAGTAGTTGGAGGGCTACCCTCCCCAAAGAGGAAGGGTCTCAGCGTCTCTCCCCTTCCTCTTTATCTGTTGCTGGAGCTAGGTGGTTATGAGAATGGCTGCAGTGTGTGGGTGCTTCCTCCTTCTAGATACCACTAGAGGATAAAGACATTAATTTGAACAGGGCATGCTGGAAATACCAGGTCACAACCACTCTGAACTGTCCATCTTTCTTGTAGTTCCTAGAAACTGAGTGGGTGAATAAATATAATTAGTTGGTAGTGAGTAGTTTTACAGTCAAGTGATTCTAATTTTTTTATTGCCTAAAGTAATGGATTTATTGCATTAAAAAAACAATATGTTGATATGACATCGTAAAGTGATTTGGAACATATAATTTGGAAGCAGTTCAAAGAATGGAGGCAGGATGCTTTTATAAAATCCTGCCTGCTCCATTTAAACAAAATAAATAGGAGTGTGTTCTAGTGTTGTTTGTTGCTGTGAGAAAATATTCCAACAAAAAGCAACTTAGGAGAGAGAGGGGTTTGGTTCAGCTCACTATTCCAGGTTACAGTTCGTTGTTGTGAGGGAGTAAGCAGGAACTTCAAACAGCTAGCTATATCCCATCTACAGTCAAGAGCAGAGAGAAACGCACGCATGCATGCATGCCTGCTTACTTGGCTGCTTGCTTGGGCTCAGCACAATTTCTCTACGTTCAGGACTCCCTGTCTAGGGAATGGTGCTGCCCACAGTGGGCTGGGTCATCCCACTTCAGTTAACCTAAGACACCCCACACATCTAACCAATACAGACCATCCCTCTGTGAGACTCTATCCAGGTGATTGCCGGTGATGTCAACAGAGTAAAAGGAGTTTTATAATAACCCCTCAATTATTTGAACCAAGATAAACGAATACTTGTCTGCACAATTCTAACTAGGGGTAAATGTGGTGATAAGGTGTTCCCCAATATATTGTGCACCCTAATAAATTTGTCTGGTGTCAGAGAACAGAACAGACATAGAGACCAGAAAATGGTGGCACTCATACCTTTAATTTTAGCATTCCAGAGTCAGAGATCCATCTGGATCTCTGTGAGTAAATAGCCAGGCATGATGACTCACGCCTTTAATCCCAGGAAGTGATGGCAGGAAGCAGAAAGGTATATAAGGCATGAGGACCAGGAACTAGAGCTGGTTAAGCTTGAAGCAGTTCAGCTGAGATCCATTTGGATAAGGACTCAGAGGCTTCCAGTCTGAGGAAACAGAATCAGCTGAGGAATTGTGAGGTGAGGTGGCTGTGGCTTGTTCCGCTTTTCTGATCTTCCAGCGTTGACTCCAATACCTGGCTCCAGGTTTGTTTTTATTAATAAGACCTTTTAAGATTCATGCTACAGGTAGGCTTGCAGCACTGTTTTGAGACAGAAGTCACACATTCTGATTTGAGTTAACCTGAAGACTCATGGTATTATTGACCATCTTTTGATGTGCTTTCTGGTGTTCTGCATGTCTTGTGTGAAGAAATATCTACTCAAATCCTTTATTCACTTTTAATTGTTGCTTTTATAAATTATTGAGGTGTGTTCTTTATGCATTATGGATACAAATAAAAAATGATGACCCCTTCTTCTTCGCTGCTGAGCCATCTCTCCAGTCCCAGGCCTGGTTGTTGTTGTTGTTTTGTTTTTGTTTTTGTTTTCTGTGCCACAGATTTAACTCTTTCCATGACAGGTCAGGTAGGGTCCCAGGCTCCAGCCAACATTTGTTCTCCAGGTCCTCCGTGCTCGACCCAGGGCTCCCCCTGGCGGCCAGAGGCTGTCATCGCCTGTGGCTCTGCGGGGCCCCTTCAGCGGCCCCGGGGCGGCCGGTAGGGAGTGCGCAGGCGCGGTCCGACGTGGCCTGGGCCTGGCGGAGGCCGGAGGGTGTCGGACCAGAACCCGCGCGCTCTCGGTAGGCTCTGGGGCTCGGAGCGGACCGCCGGCCTGCCGTGCGCCTTCTGGAAGGTCAGAGTGGGCAAAAGCTCAGCTCGGCGCGGGTGTGGTGACGCGTGGGCGGGGCCGGACACCGAGGGCGTCACGCGGGGCTTTGTGAGCCGGGACTAACCCGGGGAGACATACGCTGCAGGCTCCGGGGGGCCGCGGCCCGCGCCACGCGGGCAAGAAGTTTCCAGAAGTCCTGCGGAGGGTATTCCAGCTAGTACTGAAGGAGCCTTCGCCCTCCCCGCACCTCCCACAGTGCTGGCCCCGGGAGCGGCGCTCAGGTCCTAGATCCTCCCCGCCCCAGGACGCCGCGCATCCCTGCTGCGGGTCCTCCCATCCCTGGTCCCTGCGTATCCCCTGGTCCTGGTCCTCCAGTCTCAGAGTCCCCTCTCATCCATGGTGTGGATCCTCGCACTCCTGATCCTCGAGTGTTCTCGGTGTGAGTCCTCCTATACCTGCTTCCTGTGAATCCCTGGTTCGAGTCCTCCCATCCCTGATCCCTGCTCATCCCTATTGTGCGTCCTCCACGGTTGGTTCTCTCTCTCCAAACGCCACACTGGCTTTCTGGATCCCCAGCTTGCCCAAGGGTGGGCAGGTCGCTCCAGGAGCCACAGCACTGGAAATGGATGATGTGGGGTTTTGCTCATTGGAATACACAGGTTACTGGCATCCAGCGTCTCTGAGGACCCCTGCGGCCTAACTTCGTAACTGGAAAAAGTTTTCTCTGGCAATGCACACGGGTTTGTGACGCTGCATTATGGCGTTAGTGTGCGGCGGGCTCCGTTACTCCCGTGGTTGTGGTATTTCTTGATGATCCTCGAGGTTTGCTTTCTTGTGTTATACACTTAACAGTTCTGCCTTCTAATTTTTATTATGTAACTTTTATCTCGATAAAATGACTCTCAGATATCTAAGAAGTTAGCAACCGTCTTAAAATTTACAGAAGCAACTGAACGAGTATTAGGGCAGTGAGGAGTGGTCTTAGTTCCGAGGGAGGGAACTGCTCTTCTTTCCTGCTCTTTCCCGATTGTCTTAAATGATGGCTGTGGAGGATTTGTTTGAAACAGGAAACCCCTGTACTAATGTGGAATGTGGTGTGCTGCCCATGCGCAGTGCTTTCTGAAACGCACAGTTCCCTAGCAAGCCAGAGTTGGGTAGAATGGTACAGGAGTCGAATAGAAACCCACCCTGAGTATCAGTCCCCCATGTTCCCCAACCGGGATAGGAGTAAGTGATGTAGTTTTTGGATCTTAGTACAGTCTACTGACTGTAGCTAGTCATGAAATATTGTGCACATCAGCGAGACTGAGTCTCAACTGTTTTCATTTTTTTTTTAAATGGCATATATCTGGGGTGATGAGTAAGTTAATTAGCTTTATTTCATCGTTGCATATTTCATTTAAAAAAAAAACAAAATAATGGGGCTGGCGAGATGGCTCAGCAGGTAACAGGTACTTCACTTGCAGAGGACCCAGGTTCGGTTCCCAGGGCCCATATCTGTGCTATAACTGCCTCTAACTCCAGCTTCAGGGGATCCAGTGCCTCTGGGTGCCTACGCTCGGGTGCACATAACTGTCCCTCCCCACATGTGCATAATTAAAATAATGAAAACATCTTTAAAAAATGAAAATGGTTCAAATGTCAGACTGCCCGATGACTGTGTGCCCTGTAAATGTCTACATGTAATTTGTCAGTGTGTAAATTAAGTGACGAACCCTTCCCACTCCCTGCTTTTCAGTAACAGACCGGGCACGCTGGCATTAGAACTTCTCTTGCTGGCTGTTCCCCTTAAGCGCCACTGTTTGCGACCTTTTCTGTCGTGGAATAGAACTGCGTTTCCAAGTATTTTGAATCAGAATTTGACTTCTGCTGGTACAAAGTGAACCTCATACATGCACACACGTGGCTGTTTGAAGTATGTGCCTCTTAAGGCTTTTATTAGAATGTTTAAAAGAGCTGAAGAGGTGGCTTGGTGGGTAAAGAGCTAAGCCTGAGGACCTGAGTTCAAATCCCCCCAAACCTGTGTAAAACTCTCATCTCAGCCCTCCTACTGGGGGAGGGGAGGCAGAGACAAGAGACTCCCCAGAAGTCAGCCTCTTCTATGGAGCAGGGAAAAAAATGAAAAAACAAAAGACCCTGTCTTCGGCAAGGTGAAAGACCAGGACATACACCCGACACTGTCCTCTGACCTCCCCAGGCCCTGGGGCACGTGTCTGCCAACATTTCACACACACATTTGTTTACACAAAGATAAGAAATGTTTAAAAGTTAAAAGTTCACCATTGTTATCTGGAAGTATGTATTGGTTCATCATGATTTGATGATTTGACCATCAAGCTGATGAAGCATTGTTCAGTACTTTGGATCGGCATTCCGAAGCCATTTCTAGTTCCACACTTGGAGAATTAAAGCATATGAAATCAACAACAACTTTTCAATCTTCTCAAGACATAGAGTAGACAGTTTCCCTCAGGAATATGACTGGACACTGCCTAGTTCAGTGTTTCATTCTAAGCACACGAGCCCAGCCTGCTGCCCAGAAACCACCCGCAGCCCGGGACAGACAGCCATGAATGCAGCCCAGCACTACGTAGATGATGCTGTTAGAAGGTCGTACACTTCTGAGTCCATGCCTCCTTGTGCCCCAAGGAAAATGAACTCTAGAATGTTTGTCCTGTGGCTTCTGGAGGAGAAAGTGGTTGGGATCTGTGGAAACACGCAGCATTGTGATGACATAGCAGAGTAGTGTTCCAGCGACAGGGCCGGGCTCATTTCAGTCCTGACACTGGGGAGGGCAAATGTGGGTTTTTGTGTGGCCACTTGTATGTGGTGTTTCCTGAATTGGTGGCTGAGAGTGTTCTGCCCACCACCACGAAGTTGCTGTGATCAGGCCAGCTTTTGGCCTGTCTGTTTTTCAGTCTGCGAAGCCTGAGTACTAAAGTCTGTGGTGCCTTCATTGTGGAGACAGCTATGGAGACACTCTAATGTCCCTGATTGCTCTCCTGTCCTGAGAAGCTGTAAGGAATCCACAGTGCCCAGCAGATGTGGGTATTGAGCATTTGCTGTGGGGTATGTTGGACGGACTTACACTTTGAAGTACTGTCTGAAGACATTACTTCCAGGCTGTCTCTGAAAGCCATGACACAAAAGTCAAATCCTCCACAAATCACTTTTATACTTTTTGGAATAATACTTTGGTTGTATTAGATAAATAAAAGCTGTCATTGATATTTCACCTGTTTCCTTTTACTTTGTTAGTGGTTCCTGGAAAATAAAAATTAATTTTGTGGCCCACAGTGTAATCCTTCTGGACGAGGCTGCTGCAAGGCTTGTATTTATTTTGTAAAGTAAGTAATTCAACTTTTACCATGTACATAAAGAATTAAATATCTTTGTAAGCCAACCTCTCTTCTTCCTTCCAAAGGCAGCTTAGATTGCTTTTCTGACCCATTTCTTGGTGTTTCCGTATCTCTCAGCAGTATAGTGACATTGCTACTTTTTGGTTTTCAGTCTTGGGCATGGCAGTTAAAGTCCCACTAAAGATGTTTTAGCTCCTTCATCCTGGCACACAGACTTTCCATTCACCCATCTTCCTGTCCTCTCAGTACGGTTACTGCAGCATTTTGCTAACGTCAAGATCCACTATTTTCAATGTTGTGACACCAAGAAAAATAGTCTATGCCCTGATTGCTTTATGGGTTTTGTTTGGCATGCTTTATCTGGTGTTAATAATTATCTTGTTTTTTAATCTCTGTGATTTTTCATTTTTACTCATTAAATCCTGAATTCTCCCAGGGTTGTATAAATCTTTCCTAAAACTTAGAAATACACCAGACATTGTCAGTTTTTATTTCCTGAATGCTTTCTGACGTGTCTTCCAGTCTGATATGTCACTTTGGAAGCACCCTGGGAATTCCATCTTCAGCCCTGGGATTCCACTCACCGAGTGAGAAGACAGGAAAGCGTACAGTGCGCAAGTACCTGTGGCCCGTGTGGCCCCTGCAGCAGAGTGCTCCGGTCTGCTTCAGCATGCTGTGGGGCTGAACTAACTGTTCAGAGCATGTTATCATTCACCCCGGGCCTTCTAGACAAAGTTCTTGTTTTATTCTTACCTCCTGTCATTCATCCTTTTACTTCATTGCTCTCCATTCTGGGCATTTTCTCTAACTTTATAAACTTTTTCTCTCTCCATTGAGTTTACCGTCCAGCTATTTTAGGTGTGATTTCTAAAAGCTAATTTTTGGAGGGGGTGTCCTTTTGGGCACATGCATATCTTTTATCTTACAGATTTTTTTTCCCCCTTAGAGGTGAGCTGTGGGTGGTGGTGTTTCTCAGGAGCCATCACCTTGTTTTTCTTTTGTTTGAGATAGGATCTGGAGCTGACCAAGTATTGACTACTAGCCTGACACTGAGCACCAGGGATCCACCTCCCCAGCCCTGGGGTTAGTGTGTTGGGAAGAAATCCCATGGAGCAGAGCTGAACTCTGACCTACCTCTCCAACCCCCTTTACAATATTTTAGGACCAAGAACATTCATTTATCAACTGTCAAGTACTTACTGAATGCTTTCTCTGAAGGGTTGGGAATGCAGTAGTGAACAGGACAAAGATCAGTGGGGCAGGCCTCTGTCCTTGAAATATAGTCATGTAGGAAAGAGGACTAAATACACAAACTGCTAGCTGGGTAATGACAGGTGATGTTTCTTGTCTTGCAGAGATGGAGCGAGAGCCAGAAAATGGAGAACCTGCTGAGATTAAGATCATCAAGGAAGCATACGAGAAGGCCTTTTTGTTTGTTAATAAAGGACTGAACACAGATGAGTTAGGGCAGAAGGATGAAGCAAAGAACTACTACAAGCAAGGCATAGGACACCTGCTTAGGGGCATCAGCATCTCGGCAGCAGAGCCAGGGTGCACAGGCCCTGCCTGGGAGTCGGCCAGACAGATGCAGCAGAAAATGAAGGAAACACTTCAGAATGTCCGCACCAGGCTAGAGATCCTAGAGAAGGGCCTTGCCACATCTCTACGGAATGACCTTCAGGATGTGCCCAAGTTATACCCAGAGTTCCCTCCTAAAGACACATGCAAGAAGTTCCCAGAGCCAGATTTGGCTAGTTCAGCCCCCCAGCATGCTGAAGTAGATGGGAGCACCTCTGCTGTAGGGGCCACAGGTGCTGCGCCTTCTGCTGGGCCCTCACCTTCGCCCAGCTGTCCTGCGGAAGCACCCCCAGCCTACACCCCCCAGGCTGCCGAGGGTCACTACACTGTGTCCTATGGAACAGACTCGGGGGAGTTTTCATCAGTGGGAGAAGACTTCTACAGGAACCATACCCAGCCTCCCCCTCTCGAGACCTTGGGACTCGATGCAGACGAACTGATTTTGATACCAAATGGAGTACAGATCTTTTTTGTAAACCCTGCGGGAGAGGTTAGTGCTCCGTCATACCCCGGGTACCTTCGCATCGTGAGGTTCTTGGATAATTCTCTGGATACGGTTCTGAACCGCCCTCCTGGGTTTCTCCAGGTAAGCTCTTTGAAGCAACGTGCGAGCATAAGCCAGGAAGTGGTAGAGCACCTCATTTTCCTTCGTTGATGTTTGTAATGCATCCAGGATAAGAACAGAAGCAAAACGATTCTACTGAGTTCTGCACACATCCATGTTTGTGTTTGCTGGGATTTCTTCTGTTTTTAGAGTTAGAAAATTTGGAGCCGGGCGTTGGTGGCACACGCCTTTAATCCCGGCACTCGGGAGGCAGAGGCAGGTGGATCTCTGTGAGTTTGATGCCAGCCTGGGCTACAGAGTGAGTTCCAGGACAGGCTCCAAAGCTACACAGAGAAACCCTGTCTCGAAAAACTAAAAAGAAAAAAAGAAAAAAAAAAAAAAGAAAATTTGGTCTTGGTTTTATTTGTGATTGATTTTAGGACCTAAGAGAGCTATTTTTTATCTGAAGAAGAAATGTCGTTACTTAAATTTCAAAGGGAATTTATGTGAATCATGAGAATTTGTACCTGTGAATATCTACAAATGTTACCAAGACCCACCTGGAGGTCTGAACTGGCCTAGAACCACTCAGCCAGGGCCAGTTTTGCCCCTTGGGGGATCATTTTTGGCAGTGTCTGAAAGTGTTTTCATTACAGCTGAAGGGTGGTGGTCCTGGTGTATTAGAGCAGACAGGGAAATTGCTCAATGACCACACAGTACCCCATCAAGAGGAAAATTATCCATCCCTAAACCTCAGTCAGGCTGAGGCTAAGAAGCTCTGGCCTGCAGGGCTGAACTGCAGAGAGGTTGACCAGAATACAGTTGGTCCAAGAGTAAAGACTAATGTGAAGCAGAATGTGTGTTGGGGCATTGCTGTGGGCTGAGTGGGGTCTGCTCGGGTACAGTCAGCAACAATCTGCTGTGGAAAGGTTGCATGTAGGTGCTGGGAGATGGACTCTTGGAAACTGGGGCCCAGTGTACATCAGTGGGTTTGTGCTGAAGAGAAATCACTGTTTAAGCGAAGCCATTGCCTGTGCCCAGAGTCAGATAAGGAAAGTAGCTAGGCACTGGCCGGCTCTGCTCCTAATGCTGCTTTGCCCTTGTTCTTATGGAAGCCAACTTGAAAGTCATTTAGCAACAGTTGGAAACTAATCAGCCATGAGGAAAACAGATTCTTGGGGCACAGTCCAAAGACTCATTACTGGACTAGAAGAATGACTCAGTTATCTTAAGGAGGAAGCCTGAGGTTAAAGAGAGCAGGCTCATGACTGAAGTTAGGGAGGGGCTGCAGAGAGTTTCTGCTGGTCTGGTAACAGTGTTGCATAGTCACTATAGACCTAAGAGCCCTAGGAGGTGAAGGAAGAGAGCATTAGAAAGATGGCCTTTGGCTGCGGATCTCAGCTGAGAAGATGCTCAGACTCCACCAGCTCTTTGTCTTGTCTTGATTCAGTTTGGTTCTCAACGTTTTACATCCCTTGTGTTTGGGTCCTAAATAGAAAGTAGAATTGCACCCCACGTTTAATCAATCGGCTGTCAGTCACATGTTAGCTATTTGTAGCAGTGTTCTGAAGCGTCAATGAGTGTCTACTGAATGTATTTATACTAAAAAAACCAAAACAAACAACAGGTTACTACACAGCTATCTATTAAAAATTCCGTAAAAATCTCATATGCTCTAAAAATCATTATTAACATATTTAGGACATGAGAGTAAGGTTATTTTCTTTTTTTTTTTTTTTTTTTTTTTGGTTTTTCAAGACAGGGTTTCTTTGTGTAGCTTTGCACCTTTCCTAGAACTTGCTTGGTAGCCCAGGCTGGCCTCAAATTCACAGAGATCCGCCTGCCTCTGCCTCCCGAGTGCTGGGATTAAAGGCGTGCGCCACCACCGCCCGGCGAGAGTAAGGTTATTTTCAATAAGCAGATTTTCTAATACATATTAAATAAGTAACTACTTCTTTTAAAAAATGGTTTCCGAGTTCCCTGGCATCACTTCATATTTTAGAAAACATTGTAGTTAGCTTTGTTCTAATCTACCTGATTTTACTATAGTAAACATTGATGGCTTTTGAGATAGAGAGGAAAATCCGTTTTTTTTTTTAAAAAAAGCATTTGAAAATGATTGCCAGGCCCTTCCCAGGGGTCAGTCTTGAGCGGTGGGTGTGGTCTTTGCCATTTTCTTCGCTGGCCGGAAGGGGGTGCTGTGTCTGAGTTCCCTTTGTCTCAGTGGATTGATCGGTCCTCCTCAGGTTTCTTCATGGTGGATGGTGTTCTAAGGTTGGGGAAATTAGACTTGCTAGAGAGTGTACTACACGAGAAAGGAGTACATTTAGGAATTCTGATTAGGATAGCCAGGATATGAGCTTAGGTCTGAGTGTTGGGATGAACTGACCTCCCCAGGTGGCACTGCAGTGTCATTTGGCTTTAGTGTCACAGTCCCTAGTGGCGTACAGTGCTCTGCTGTGTCTGACACATCCGCTTCTCTGCATTTGGCAAGGCAAAACCTAAGTAATTGCTCTGTGCACCTGACACAAAGTACGTGCTCCGGTGCAAGCCGCACTGTCTGGTTGTCAGTGCTGAGAACTGAAGTGACCTGGCTGTGCCTCCGTTTTTGTTATAAAATGACTGAGATACACCGTTTTCACAATGGAAATGACCTAATTGTTCCTATGCATGAAGAAAACGGGGTACGTGTGTATGGTAGGGTACTGTGTAGCACCAATGCAACTGGGGGTCTTTCTGTTAAGTGAAAGTAGCCATACACAGAGAGTCAGGTGTCATATGATCTGAAGGCTGAGAGTGGAATGATGGCTAGGAGAACCCAGGACGTGTGGAGGAAGTAGACGGGGTGAGAGGAAAGGGTTCATCAGTGGATCCGAAGTAAGGAAGGCCATCTGTGCTTGCGTAGGGTATAGGATAAATGCTTGCTTTGAGAGAAGATTGGAGTTTCACTATGAAGAAATGGTGGCTTTCTGAGGATGTTTAACTTCATCAAAACATTACTGGTTACCTGTTATAGGTACAGGTTTATAGTTTTATTTACCAGTTAACAGTGAAAAGAACTAGCCAGTTTGATAGAATGCTGTGAGTATTAAGTGGATATCGTCAGACACTGTACTAGAAAATAATTGAGTGCTGTAAAGGGATCTAATTAGACCAATCGGCCCTCAGTTTACGTGACCCATCTTTTATCTGAAGCTGGCATCATCTCTAGTCAAGCACAGGACACTTAAGGCCAGCAGCTATGGGACTATGCTGTGGAGCGTTTGCATCAGTTTTCAGTGCAGGAAGATGAGGAAAGATGGTTTATTTAAGTTGGGGTTGCTGGCGGTGGGTCTGTGAAACCTTAAATGCAGCAAACTCTGACATGTTTGCCTTCAATGTCACGATGTCACGGAGAGCTGTTTGCTGATTGCCTGTTTCCCCTGACTTTCAGGTGTGTGACTGGCTGTACCCGCTGGTGCCCGATAGATCACCGGTTCTCAAGTGCACCGTGGGAGCCTACATGTTTCCAGACACCATGTTACAAGCTGCGGGCTGCTTTGTGGGGGTGGTTCTGTCGTCTGAGCTCCCAGAAGATGACAGGGAGCTGTTTGAGGATCTGCTGAGGCAGATGTCTGACCTTCGGCTCCAGGTAACCCGGGTCCTAGATGAAACTGACTTTAACGTGGGCACCACTGCTTTCAAAGACCCATAAGCTTCAGGGAGATCATTTTCTTCCTCATGACATAGAGATGAGAGTTGTCTGCCATCAGATTGTAGGCATTAGAGTTCAGTTCACTCAGCTGCTCTGCCTGTCTGCTCTGCCTGTGGTTTTCTCACGCTGACACGGGGGTCAGTGATAATGTCCACCTCACTGGGCAGTGGGAACTAAAGCCCTCATTGGACAGCTAGCAGGTGGTCATGCCCAGTGAATGGTGCCCATTCACCACTGTTTACAGTGAGGTTGGCCTAAGATGTAAAATTCTGAAGATAATTCTGCTTTAGTAGATTGGAACATGTTAGATGTATGAATGGTATTTCAAGAGAGATTTTGGTGGATACAATGTTCTTTATCCTCATGGTGAATGAAGGCCAAATAGAAAGTGATGTGTGGTCCCTGTGCATGTTAATTTTTGTCACAAGAGGAAGAGGCATTTATTCAGTTCATGCTTCCAAGGGGTTTTTAGTCCATGGCTGCTGGCACCATACTTCTAGACATGACAGGAGGGCATGGCAGAGGAACACTGCTCACCTCATGTCAGCCATGAAGCAGAGAGAGAGACAGAGGGAGAAGCCATGCACTAGAGTCACCCTTCAAATGCACATCCCCTAGAGGCCCTCTTCTCCAGTTAGGCCTACCTTCTAGTTCCTACCAGGTCTCGCTAGTCCACCCGTTATCTGTCAGTACATTACTCCGTCAACTCAAGTCAGCACCCTCCCAGGCCAGTCCCCCTGAGTGCCAGGGTCCACCCACTGCAGACAAAGCCTTTGCCCTTAGCACTGGAGCCTTTGGGGATACTTCCCATGCAAACCATAAAAACCACCCGCAAGCCTCCTTATTTAGCCTGTTTGCCCTGTCTGTCTGTCAGCCAAGGAGTGAGCTAAATAAGTGTGGTGGAGTTTCCTTTTATTTAGTTTTTGAAAACTGTGAGCATTGACAGTTACTTGCAGCTAAATTTGGTTGACAGCATGGCAGTGTACGCTTTTGTTTTCCTTTAGTCATAAGTATTTGGGTTCTTTTACTAACCAGTTAAAATGTGTTAAGTAACAGAGTGTCGTGAGCAGGGACAGGAGAATATAAGGATATAGCTGTGTAGATGTGTGTGTGTGTGTGTGTGTGTGCATATGCTTGTGCACGTGCATGTGTGTGCAATAACTTAGTGTTAACATGACACATAACCTCTGAGTAGTGTGGCCCTGCCTTGTGTTCACAGGAAGGCGTTGGGGAAGGTTGGAAGTGGTTGAGTAGGTCTGGCCACCTCCCAGCGTTACTGCTCACTTGCTCTGTTAGTTACTTGTTGCTGCAACAGAACACCTGACAGACGCAGCTGGAGGAAGGGAGGTTTACTTTGGCTCACACTTGGAGAGTATAACCTGTCATGGGGCTGGGGTGTGCACGGCAGCAGGAGCCTGAGGCATCTCCAGTCAGGAGGCAGAGAGGGGTGAATGCTGATGCTCAGGTCCCTGTCCTTTTTATTCAGTCAGGACCCCAGCTCATGGGATGCTGCTGCCCACATTTAGCGTGGGTCTTCCTGCCTTCCTTAACGTAACTCACAATAATGCCTCACAGATGTGCCCCGAGATTGGTGTCCATGGTGGTTTTAAATCCCGTGAGGCTAACAAGAGTAACCACCATGCTCCCTCAGTAATGTGTAGGTGCTCACAGCCTAGAACAGAACACCTTTGCCCCCACGTCTGTGGGCCTTCACCGTCAAGCTTTAGGAGGGAAACTAAGTGGACTCAGGGTTGCAGGATGCTGCTCTGTGGAATTTTACTCTGGCTCTGTTTTCTTTTTTGTTTCTGTGCTGTTGCGGATTCTCAGTTGTAAACCACGAGTATTGGCTCTGATTTTACATTTGAGCTTTTGGCGCATTCAGCAGAGTTTGCCCCACCACAATGCCTGTGGCATTAAATGAAATGCAGACACTTGGCCCTTCCAACAGTCCAGTGCAGTCATATACAAGCTTTGTTCATTCCTTGCCTTTGAACACATTCTCATCTTGCTGTATCTCCTCGGAGTTATAATTGCATTAATTAAATCCCAAAGTAGCAATACCGATTTAAAGGTGTACCTTACACCTTAGATGAACAACTGCTAACGGTTGTCTTTTATACCTTTTCTTTTGAACTTCACTGTCGGCCATATTGCATAACCCAAAGAACTCAAGAGGTTTAAGGTTTGGTAAGGAAGTGAAGCAGAAGTTTAGATAGAAGGAAGCGAGGTCTAGGGTTGTGGCTCAGAGGCAGAGCACCTGCCCTGGGAGGCCGATCAGGAGAGTGGACCCCAGAACCTGCTAAAAGCCGCACACAGTAGCACTGGCATCTGTAATCCCGGCACAGCAGCACAGCCCTGTCCAGCTAGGGTAGCAGAGGCGGGAAGAGCTCCAGGAATCCAAGGCATGTCTGGCCAAACACCGTTCAGGAGACCCTCTCAAACGATAGTGGTTTGAGGGTGAGGGCCGACACCCAAGACTGTCCTGTGACTGTCACATGTGCTTCATGGCATGTGCACACATGGCTAGACACATGGATAAGCATACACATGTGTACACACACACACAAAGGAAAACAGCAACAGTTAGCTGTCTATCCAATCAGACACTGGTACTTGAACATGTGTGTCATAGCACATTGTGTGGTGTACCTGGAGGAAGTGTCCTGTAAAAGCTAGCTGAGCTAAGCCTAGTCCTTTATGCTCCAGGCAAACTGGAATAGAGCAGAAGGAGAAGATGAATTCCAAATCCCTGGGAGAGCAAGTCACCCCTCCGAGCCACGGAAGGAAGCTTCTGGCGCCGATATCAGGCAGTCGGGTTCTTCAGGTTCTTCTCTAGACCAAGGCAGCAAGGATGCACGCCATAAAGGAAAGCGTGGGAAAAAGGCAAGTTAAAAAGGCCGTGGGAAGTGTGCACCCACGCTGCCAAGCTGACGGCCGTACACCACAACACGTGTCACAAGCTGCTCACAGCCACAAACAGGGTGACCAAGCGTTTGTGCTCACACCGCTTTAAGAGAGACCTTGTGTTTGGGATGGACTCTTCTTCAGTTTTTCAGAGATTGTCATTTTTACACTAAGGACCACATACTTTTTTCTTTTTTTAATGTTCCCTCTGCTTGCTGACTGAGAGCTTGCTCTGGATTTGATTTGAGTATGCTTCAGTAGATGCTGTGTTGGAGTTCTCATCAGTGAGACTTGTTTAAGACCAGAACCTTTCAGTTGTGTGGCAACTCTGGTGTTCCTTTTTTATTAACAAGGTGGATGTGTTCACTAACCTCAGCTAGTGTTTGACAGTTTATTATATATAATGCTTTCAATTCCCTTCCTTTGTACTTCACTAACCTTTGCATTTTGAAACATTTTTGCTGTTTAGACTAAAGATACTTCAAGTGAAGAAGTTAATTTGAGTCAGATTGTGCCCTGTGAGCCACGTTCAGAAGAAAAAGCCAAAGAACTGCCTGAGTGGAGTGAGAAAGTGGCCCACAACATTCTGTCAGGTATCACAGAGCTGTTCATTAACCCCATGGAGTCAAACCTTGAACAGTCAAAGTGTTGCTTATAGGTTTGTATATGTTAAATAACTGACAAATACTGACAGGTAGAAGGGTGGGGCTTCTGAGAAGGCCGCACATTGCTATGTAAACATGTGTTCTTATAGGGATTCCCCCAGCTGTCAAAGACATGTGAGCATACATCGTGGTCCTGTTTCTTGAGTTCTCATCCTCCTAATGAGTTACTATACCCTACTTTGAATTGTTGATGCGTTGAACAAATGGCTCTGATTTTCATGTGGCCTAGTGGCATTTACTGCTGCAGACCTGGAGAGAATGAACACGGTGTTTAAGAGCCTTTTGTTCTGGAGGTGCTTGTAAATGAGATTAAATTGCAAGCTCTTGGAAGAGAAGAAGGATGCTCCTCTTGCTTCTCTGTATTTCTTCAGCTCCTTTCCTGTGTTGCCCTCTAGCTCAAGACCTCTCTTCCCTCCTACACAAGGCTCTGATATCGTGATATCTCTGTGGCAACAACTTTTCTAGTTCAGGCTGTGGGAAGCATAGTGAAGGTGAGGGGTGGGGCCATGCACCAGGGGCAGCTTCACTCCAGGCTGCTCCATCTGTCAGTGCGCTCATGATTTTGTCGTTAGGTGCAGCGTGCTGAAGAGTATAGGATGGAGAGAACAGGATCCCCTGCCCAGTTAATGTGTGAGTCTAGAGCAAACAAGAGTCTTCAAAAAGCAGGTTTTTTTGCTTTCTGGTTTTAATTGTCTTTCTCGGGATTTCACAGGGGAAAATGTTGCCTAAACTAAGGTAGAAAGGACAAAAGTGCCTCATTCGTCCTACCAGATGCTGCCTTAATGATGCCAATTCAGATTTCAACATCAGGATCTGATAATAGAAAAGTGTAACCAGTAGCAGATTCCTGCACAGTGTGATACAGCTCAGAATAATACAGGATTCTGGTCCAGAAGGATGTGTGACCTAAGTAAAGGCTTAGTTAGAAAGGGCTTCATTCCGGCCACACAGATGGCGCAGTGTTTAAGAGCACTGGTCACTTTGCAGGGGACAAGGATTTAGTTCCCAGCACCTCACGGTGGCTCACAAGCACTATAACTCCAGTTCCAGGGCATCTTCCACCCTCTTCTGGCCTCTTTGGGTACTGCATGCATGTGATGCACATACATTCCTGCAAACACTCAACACATAAAATAAAAATTTTATGTGGTGGCGCACGCCTTTAATCCCAGCACTCGGGAGGCAGAGCCAGGCGGATCTCTGTGAGTTCGAGGCCAGCCTGGACTACCAAGTGAGTTCCAGGAAAGGCGCAAAGCTACACAGAGAAACCCTGTCTCGAAAAACCAAAAATAAATAAATAAATAAATAAAATAAATAAATAAATTTTTTTCAGTAGAGAAAGATTTATTTCAGGAAGAAGTTATAGGTATGCAATTAGGATGTTCATGGCCCATTTAGGATCTTTTCTGCTCATGTTATTAAAAGATTTAGTTAAAGTTATAACTAGTCCTAATCTCTGCAATTTTAAATTTCCCTTGTAAAAGGTGCTTCCTGGGTGAGCTGGGGTTTAGTCAAAGGTGCTGAATTTACTGGCAAAGCAATCCAGAAAGGTGCTTCTAAACTCCGAGAGCGCATTCAACCAGAGGAGAAACCCGTGGAAGTGAGTCCGGCCGTCACCAAGGGCCTCTACATAGCGAAGCAGGCAACTGGAGGGGCAGCGAAGGTCAGCCAGTTCCTGGGTAAGTGCCAGGGCAGCCTCCAGGGTAACGGAGACGCGCTCGTTGTTCCACACTAGGCTAAATGTTTCCCCACAGCTCGGTCTCACAAGGAAAGAATATGAAGAAAGAGTATGAAGCAGCTGCCCTCCCCTACAGTTAAACCCGCAGCCCAGCTGCAGTGGTTCTGTGTCCCCAGGCAACACTCTAGAATCACAGCCCCAAGATTTGTTTTTAATAGAGCTGTATCAATCTTCATTTCCATTAAATCCAGTAAGATTACCTTTTCTGACACTAAGTCTTCCTTGAATCAGAAAAATTAAAGTGGATGGTTTTCTTTCTAACAGAAGTCTGTCCAAGGGGCAGGGTTTCCATAGCTCCAACAAACCCAGCTAACAGACACAGTGACACTCACGCAGAAAAGCAGCTGTGGATGGGGATGGAGAACTTTGCTTGACGCAGGTGGTAAAATCAAGAGAACAGTTTCCCTGAATCTTTTCTCTGTGGTTGTTAGTTGATGGCGTCTGCACGGTAGCAAATTGTGTTGGCAAAGAGCTCGCTCCACATGTCAAGAAGCATGGAAGCAAACTCGTTCCAGAATCTCTCAAGAGAGACAAAGACGGGAAATCCACTCTGGATGGCGCCATGGTTGTGGCAGCGAGTAGTGTTCAAGGTAACAAGGCCCTGCGTTTATTTTGTTCTTTTATTTTTGTTGTGTTTCTGGGAGGGCACTGAGCTACCTGAGAAACTCGGGCAGGCTGTGTGCCTTAAGTGAGACTGACTTTTACATACATTTACAGGATTTTCAACTGTCTGGCAGGGATTGGAGTGTGCGGCTAAATGCATCGTCAACAATGTGTCTGCAGAAACCGTACAAACCGTCAGATACAAGTAAGTGCAGCTTCATTGTAGAGACTAAATAATTCTCCTGTATCATCAGCTCAATCCATGGTGGTTAAGATTTATGTACTTACTCTCTGATGAGCATATTTTTTCACTCACTGTTTCCTAAATCAGGAAAATGTTAGTATGGTGATTGAACTCCTGTGACTTTGATTTATGGTACTAATTGTTATAAATGTTCATTAATGCAAAGAATGTTTAATTTTTTTTTTTTTTTTTTTTTTTTTTTATTTTGGTTGTTTTGAGACAGGGTTTCTCTGTGTAGTTTTGCGCCTTTCCTGGGACTCACTTGGTAGCCCAGGCTGGCCTTGAACTCACAGAGATCCGCCTGGCTCTGCCTCCCGAGTGCTGGGATTAAAGGCGTGCGCCACCACCGCCCGGCCGAATGTTTAATTTTTAACTGCATAATTTTGATGGAAGTGTTTGCCTGAAGGAGAACAATAAAGGCTTGATTGGATCGGAGGTCCCATATTAGCATTAGCTTATTCGTGCACCATGACTACTAAGTTGTGATTACCACTGCACATTTACCTTGGACTAGAGAGATGTCGTCTCTTTATACATTAAGTAGGCAGGACAGAAATGGATTGGTACAGCTTATCTGATGGTGGTGGTGTGACTTCCTTCGTCTTTGGTTTGAGGGCTCTGGAGAGAGTTGACTTCAGTGCTCCCTGCTGGTTGCTGTCAGACTCACTTCCCTTCACCTTAGCAGTGACCCAAAGCCTGTGTCCAACTCATAGCCAGGTGTCTCTGTCACAAGAAGCCCCTCAGCTCTCTGTCCAGTTTCTTGACTGGATGCAGTGAAGCACAGGAAGTCAGAAGCCTTTCACTCTAGACCCTGAACAGTGTGCAGGCAGCAGGGTCCTCAGCCAGAGCACAGACACAGTGTGCGGGCAGCAGGGTCCTCAGTCAGAGCACAGACACAGTGTGCGGGCAGCAGGGTCCTCAGCCAGAGCACAGACACAGTGTGCGGGCAGCAGGGTCCTCAGTCAGAGCACAGACACAGTGTGCGGGCAGCAGGGTCCTCATCCAGAGCACAGACACAGTGTGCGGGCAGCAGGGTCCTCAGTCAGAGCACAGACACAGTGTGCGGGCAGCAGGGTCCTCAGTCAGAGCACAGACACAGTGTGCGGGCAGCAGGGTCCTCAGTCAGAGCACAGACACAGTGTGCGGGCAGCAGGGTCCTCAGTCAGAGCACAGACACAGTGTGCGGGCAGCAGGGTCCTCAGTCAGAGCACAGACACAGTGTGCGGGCAGCAGGGTCCTCAGTCAGAGCACAGACACCAGGAGGACAGACATTCCAAAGAGGTGAAGGAAGAGGGCCAGTGACCTTACTAAGGTCTATGAGCCTTTGGCTTTGGGGTGGGGTGGGAGCAGGCTGGCTGCTTTAGAGAAACTGAAAGGGGAAGTCACTCACAGGACTCTGGTGTCAGCCGTTAGGTTTTGTTATGGTCAGCAGTTGTGAGGTGGAGCATATGGAGTTGAGTCAGTGGGAGGAACAAGTACAAGCTACACAGAGACTAAAAGTTTAGACTAGGCCAGACGCGGCAGGATACCTGGTTCCAAACACTTTTGAGCAGCATACTTTGGTGATGTTATTAAAGAACAGATTTAAAACGCTGGCTTTTGGGTGTCTTCTTTGTTTGAACTTAGGTTTTTTTTTTAATCAGTGTGTATGTACAAACCCGGGTTTCAGTGTGACATTTCACACGTGCATGAAGTGTACCTTTGGTCATGTTCTCTTTCTTCTTTCTATCTGAATCAGAGAAATTGGGGTCTAAAAACTAAATCTAGTGGGGTCTGAGTTGTTTGCTTAGCTTCACATAAGTTTGGATCTTACTGTTTATGTAAAAAAGCAGCAGTAGGGCTGGAGAGATGTCTCAGTGCCTTACAAGCCTGAGAAGTGGAGTTCAGATCCCCAGACCAACATAAAGCCAGGCAGGCATGGCAGCCCCTTAGAAGGAGAACTGCAGAGATGGATTCCCAGGTCAAGCAGTCCAGCAAGATGGACTTGGAGGTCTCTGGGTTCAGAGAGACTCTGCCTTAATTTCTAAAGTGGAGAATGATCAAGGAACAGGTAAGCTTCAGGCCTCCACATGCATGTACATGCAAACATGCATACAACATGCACATGCAAAAACGAAATATTAATAGTGGCACTATTTGAGTTTGTATTTAATGTATTTGGACTGTATTCAGGGTTTCTCATATATATTTAGCATTTCTATCACAGTTTTGTAAGGAAACTAAAACATTAAAAGTTAAAGAGCTGCTGGAGTTTACATTCCCAGTCAGGTGGTGAGCTGTGGTATAAACCAAGTGTCTGTCATCAGGTCCCCCACTCTGCTTACACTCGGGGAGAGTGCTGAGCCACCTCCCCACTTGGTGGATCATTGGTACAACTTCTGTGCTCTGGACTGACTTCTGGAACCATCAGTGTACCTTTATTTAGCTTGCTTTCTGCTTAGATAGTACTAAATTTAATTTCTATCCTAAATTGTTCTTTCAGTGTGGGGTATGCCTTTAACTCAAAGCAACTTGACAAATCAGCTTGGGGGTCAAGTTTACTCAGAGCTGAAAACAAATACAGAGTAAATTATTACCATTTCTTAGCACAGATATTGGAAAGTGAAAGTGCTTGTTAAATTTCCTCCATAAATGTGTGGATTGTTAGTGCAGAGATGGGTGTGATGAACAAGGTACTTACTTGTCTTAGGGTTTTTATTACTGTGAAGAGGCAGTATGACCATGGCAAGTCTTACAAAGGAAAACATTTTATTGGGGCTGGCTTATAGTTTCAGAGGTTTATCATCATGGTGGGAAGCATGGCAGCACACAGGCAGACCTGGTGCTGGAGAAGGAACTGAGGGTTCTACATCTGGATCAGCAGGCAGCAGGAAGAGAGAGCTACACTGGGCCTGGCTTGGGCTTCTGAAACCCCAAAGCCCATCCCCAGTGACACACTTCCTCCATTAAGACCACACCTCCCAATAGCACCACTCTCTATGGGCCTATGGGGGACATTTTTTATTCAGACCCACAGTATTTTAACCATGGTCCTGAGTGAATTCATTCCTGTGATGCTCTATGTTAGTATTATTTTATTCTTTTCTCCAAAGAGACATGGTGTGAATAAATAAAGCAGAGTTCCCCAGCATTGAACTTGTGACCATAAGAGTGATTTTTTTTTTGTAACAGTTATTTAATTTATGCAGTTAGAATTTTGGGAAGCAGGGAGAAGCCATGGGAGATTAAGGATTTGGCCCCCGTATTCCAGATTTTGCACCTGTGGAGGCCCAGAAGTAGAAAGTATCTTTGACAAAACACACCGGTTGAGCCCGCAACAGTGATAGAGTGGGAGAATAGAAGAGCTATTTGTAAATTTCTTCATTTAATTTAGTTATTCATTTAAATTTATGCTTTCTGTGTCCTTACACTTATGACACTGTAGGAAGGCGAATGAGTGTTTACTTGTGTTCTACTGACTTTAGTGTAATGAAGAAGCTGTGTCCTCCTGCCTTTGGAAGACCCTGCTCTCCCACGAGTTTTTAAGTCTGCCTACATCCTATGCATTATGCCTGGGAGGAGAACAAATGCTTGACATGAGCTTCCTTACTTGGAATTTGCTGGTGTTATGTGAGGGAGTAGGGACACTGAACCTTTTTAGGTGAATATGTAGACTTTTTTGTCATTTATGTTAATACTTTGGTCTCACGTTTTTAGATTTAGGCAAGTGTCTTCACTACAAGAATACTGGAAAGGCATAAGCAACTTAGCCCACTGAACTCAGCTGCAGCAGCTGCCCGCCCACCAAATACCCCTCACTCCAGCTTAGCTTCCAAAGCCTCAGAGGCGCCTTAGCTCTGCTCTGACTTGTGACAGAGAATGATGTCACTGCAGAGGTTAGGTCTGTTTGTATTTTCTCCTGGCAGAATTTTATCTCTATCTAGATGTGGAAAAATAAGCTGAACAGTGTTTTACTGGAAGCAATTTACTCTCAGATGGCACTAGGTTATATTGGCTTGTTTAGAGTAAAATTTGATTTAAATGCCCCTTAAATTTCCAGAGGTGTCATCTCCAATGACAGATGTTGTAGTCTCTGAAACCAGATCTACGTGACATCTGTGCAGGAATAGTCGGTCTCTTCTGTTGCATACAGATCTGTATAGATGTTGAAACAGCACTGTTGTCCCAGTTTCTTGTTTTTTCTTATCTGAGCACTCTGGTTTCTTGAACAATTCTGAATATGCTTTTCAGGTCTTTCATTGTCCCCATCACTTTTCATTTTGTTAGTGACCAGTTTAAGTTTGTCAGTTTTCTGAAAGTAGTCAGAGTTGACTTGGGTCTTCTAGGTCCATGCTGATAGGATCAGGTGCAGAGGGCGGCTTCTCTTACATTGGTTATGTTCTGCACTCGATAAGGGACACAAGACAATGTAAGTTGTGGGTAGCCATTACTTTACTGACGTATATCCTATTTGACACTTAAAAAATAACCCTTTAAGATCTAGACCTTTATTTGTGTAGTGCTGGGAATGAACGCAGGATGCTGTTGGTGCCCGGCAGAGCTCTTCCACTCAGCTTCATCCAGCCCCACATCTGTATAAGACCTTTCCTTTATGCTGCTTGCTTTTGCTTTGTTGATTTCAACCCATAACTAAGTTGATGTTTCATTTTCTGAGCAATTTTTGTAGGTAAATCTAATCGCATACCCATCCTGACTGGTTTTGCCGCAGTACTCAATGCTTATTAAAAACAGTAAATTAGCAGTCTGCGTGCAGGCCGCCCAATGGTGATCTCATCTCACTCACTCCCAAGGCTTGTTGTCTTCCAGCTGTGTTCATTACAGACCCTTGTTTCCTGCATAGTGTCATTTTCTTAGGATTTCTATTGCTGTGATGAAGCACCATGACCAAAAGCAAGTTGGGCAGGGGGAGGGTTTATTTGACTTACACTTCCATATCGCTGTTCATCACTGAAGGAAGTCAGGACAGGAACTCACACAGAGCAGGAATCTAGAGGCAGGAACTGATGAAGAGGCCATGGAAGGGAGCTGCTTACTGGCTTTCTCTTCATGGTTTGCTCAGCCCCTCAATCACTATTTAGAAAATGCCCTACAGGCTTGCCCATGGCCCCATTTTATGGAGGCCTTTTCTTAATTGAGGTTCCTCCCCCTCAGATCACTCTTTCTTGTGTGAAGTTGATGTAAAACTATCAAGCACAGTCATCTGTGCCTGTGGATGTCACTCCTACCTCTGCACCAGTAAGGCTTGTCTATTTTTGTCCTACTCTCCAGGCTCAGTCACATGCCAGTGTAGACTTTAAGGCAGCACATCCTGACCCCACTCTTGTGTGGTCCCACCTTTACACAGACCCTTCCCTTCTTGTCTGACACACAGCCTGTTTCCTGCCTTGTACTCCCACTGCACTCGGAGTCAGAGGGATTTGTGGAAACATGCATTTGACTATTCCATTCCTTTGCCTATTTTTCCCTCCATTGCTTTCATGAAAAACTTAAACTCCTTAGCTTCACCCACATGGCCTTCCTAAACTAACCACAGCCATCTGCTTTCAATGAATAGGTGAATAAGATTTGTTTCCCCTTTAAATATTCTAGGTCACTATCTCTGAGCATAGTATTGAAGGCTGCATATCTCTTGATTGATGTGACATGTCATGCTGAAACACTAACCATAAGATCTCGACTCGCTGTAGTGTTCTGTCTCTAGACATCAGTGAACACATTGGGCGAACACATCAGTGAACACATCTGAACAGTTCTGATTCAAATCGCACATTAGACCCTCTGACTTAGAACATCTTCACAGTCACGTTAGTGTCCTTCAGTTGTGGTGTTTGTCCGCAAAGTGTAACTGAAGCTCTCATTTACTAAAAGTAAAAAAACCAAACCAAGCTTTATGTTCTTACCCAGATCCATGCTTTGGAGGAGTTTTGAGCAGTACATTTTGAGTTGAAATACAGTAAAGCGCTGAGTGGTTAATTACCTAGGAAGAGAGGAATAGACATCTATTCGGAGAATTGTGTGTAAGGGATATTAAAGCCGATAAGTGAGGACATATTAAAAAATAAACACAGCAAGTGAAAGCCACATAAAGTTTATGGCTCAGTACCTCAGTATTTTCTAAGTGATTTCAGGTATATATATTTTATGAGCTTGAAGTTCAGAGATAGGGAGAGTTGGCCAAAGTCTTACGATCGGTTGCTTGCACAGTAGTATCTGATGTCGTTCGCTGACTCCCAGCTCAGTGTGAGTTTTCCACATTGGAGCAGTTGTTGAAGCCTGAAGAAAAAGTCAAGAGACTGAGACACTCATTCAACACATCAAGGATGCTGTAGCTTTTAGAAGTACATTACACACAGAAATATCATGTTCCATGAGAGGCGTCAAACTGCTGAGTGGAGTGTTCCAGCTATTCAGAGTTAGGCATTTATACATCTGGACTATTTCCTGTTCTTGAAAACAGGACCGTAGTTAAACTCAGCATCATCTCCGTGTGGCCCCCACAGTGCTGTGAAGTATCCTCCAGGATATGTTCTGCTGTCCTTGTATCTTCTCAGACTTGGCTTTAGGGGTTTACTGGTTATCATTGTCGGGGTTATGGTCACTTTTCCATGCTGACGCTCACACTTTGTTCTTTCATTGAATCATAGTGGTGGACCTGCTGAGAGTTCCCGTGGCTGCGGTGTCTCTTACAGGACAGCCAGTACTTCGACATACTGAGGGGTTGCAGAAAGCAGTTACAGGAAGCTTTTCTGTCTTGTGCCTAATGAGAAAATCCCCATTCCAGGATGGTTCTGAGTTAGGTTTTGGCTGGCTGTGGGTTCTATTGATTGTAATTGCTAATTCCATGCTGAGGAAAAATTGGGGCAACCATCCGGGCCACAGTAAGATGACTGTGGACTGTAAAGCACTGAGTTGGAAAAGCCAAGGAGTCTCAAGCCCGTTCTGGTCAGGCAGGCTGGCAGTAGATTCCTTTCAGCAAAAAGCAGATCAGTGTTTGTATGAAATGTCCAGGGCTGGCCCTCAGTGCCAAGCCTGGCCACCTGAGCTCAATGCTGCACAGTGGAAGAAGAGAACTGACTCCTGACCTCCTCACACACTATGTCACATACCCAAATAAATAAATGAATAAATGTGATAAGTCCAGAGGTCACAGCCCTCTCCGTGAGATTTCGTGTGTAGGGAGAGTCGAACCTTGGCTTTGGCTGTTGTTATACAGGCAGGTCTTTGTGGGTCAGCAAAGCCTTAAAAGCCTGTCCTCAGGGCAGGGTGTGGGTCAGATAAGCAGTGAGGAGGTCTGTTGTAGTATCCTTATATAATTCAGATTTACTTTCTCAGAGACACAGTATTAAAGACTTACTATCATTTGTCAATACTAAGTACTTTTGTATGCTTTTACAATTTCTCATGTATTCTACTCTGCATTTTCATTGCTGTATATTCTTTGTGCACAGCAGTAAATTTCATTATGACATTTCCATGCATGCATGCATATAATGCACCTCTATATTGCCCTTTCTGTCCCCCTTTTCTTCTTCCATATCCCTGATAGACTCTACTTTTCACTCTTGAATTCTTCACCCACCTCAGAAACAATTCAGCAGCATTGAACTTTATGAGACTGCCTTCTCTCACTGAACATGGTTCTCCTGACTTCTAACAGCAGCATTCCACTTCCTTGTTGATGAATTCAGCTGGATTGTGTTTATAGGTTATTAGTTTTCTTTATCCATTCAGTTTTCTTTCTCCGCTCATCCAATAATGGTCCCCTGGGTGATTCTGTCACTTGACTACTGCAAAAAGCAGTGATAAGCATGGGTGTACAGTTGTCTGTACAGTGACCAGTTCCACGCTGGGTGAAGAATCTGAGACAGGTCAGGTATGGTGTTACTTGCATGTAATCCCAGCAGCGGAAGGCAGAGGCAAGAGGGTTGAGCTTGCAGTCAGCCTGGGCCATGCAGGAAGGAGGGCTGGGGAGGAGGAGAGTGAAGAAAGAGAGGAGGGAGACAATGCCACAAGTGATCATATCATTCCTTCATTAAACACTTAAAAGATGCCAGACACTCAGAAGCATAGGATACATTTGTGAACAAAGCAAAGATTTCCCTGTGCAGTGGGCTTTATATTTTAGTGAGATACACAAAGATGTGTAAACAGTTGTCATAAATGCATTCTATGGTGTGTAGAAAATGGTGAACTATGGAGGAAGAAAGGGCAGTCAAGATAGAATTGGTTGTCAGTGAAGTAGGGTGCGTGGGCCAAGGCCATCTGAACAGGTTAGATTCTAAGAAGGTGGCAGTGACTGCTCAAGGCAGGGGAGGCATCGAGCCGTGACATGTCTGGACAGAGGCCCGACAGAGCAGAGGTCCAGGGCTTCTGTGTATTTCGTGGGTTTTAAAGACAGCAAGATGGCCAGCGAGTTGGCAGTGGAGTGGGGTGCCAGGAGAATGTCACAGAATCACTGCTTAAAAGCAAATTAAACACTTGTGGGTTAAGGAGCATTTGTGATAGCTGCTCATGGTTTAAGGGCATTTGTGATGCCGGAGGTTAGGTGTCCTGTAGATGCGCATGGTTTAAGGGCATTTGTGATGCCGGAGGTTAGGTGTCCTGTAGATGCTCATGGTTTAAGGGCATTTGTGATGCCGGAGGTTAGGTGTCCTGTAGACACTGGTGGGTTAAGGAGTACCTACATTTGTTATTTTGAGAAGTGAAGTGGAAATTTAAACAAATGATTAACAATGTTTGTTTTTAATTTACATTTAAGGGTTTTTTTTCACCATTTTTATTACTATTCTAGCTAGTCTTTTATCTTCACACACTTTTTTATAAAAGGGGAGATGCAGCTTTGTAACTCTTTTTATTCTCTCCCATGTCTTCACTTATTAACTAAATTGAAACCTAAGCTTCAGCTTTGCTTTCAGGAATGGCACAGAAGTCAGTCACTGCTGATTTCAGAAGAATGTTTCCAGAACTGCTGTGTATGACATTGTTATGTTCTCACCCTTTTTAAGGTACGGGCACAATGCAGGAGAGGCTACACACAACGCAGTGGACTCCGCTCTCAACGTCGGCCTCACTGCCTACAACATTGACAACATTGGCATCAAAGCCATGGTGAAGAAGACTGCCAAGCAGACGGGGCACACGCTCCTGGAGGACTATCAGATCATCGACAGCTCTCAGAAGGAAGGCCGGGGAGGAGCAGCCAGCACAGACGTGAGAAGAAACAGGGAAAAGCGGACGGAGGAAGAGGAGGAGGAGGAGGAGAAGAAAGGGGCAAAGAAGAAAGATAAATAACCGGAGTTCTGGGAGTAACCTACACCAAAGCCTTACCAGATGGACGAATGTGAACAGCAGATGTGGATTCTCCACACAAGGACCAGTGGTTTCAGTGTATTCATTGCTACACAGTGACTGTCGGAAGTTTGGGGCATGTATCCACTTAACAAGAAAAATAATCAGTATTCTTACAGCTGGTTCTAGAAATATGCAGTTTATAGTCTCAATACATTTATTTTCCCTTAAATGTGGCTAAAATATTTTTGCAGTTAAAATAAAGCTTATAATATATGTAACTTAAACCTAATGTCAATCTATTTTTATATGTGCTAGCCTTCAGAAAGCAAAGTAGGAAAGTATACATACGCTTTCACAGCCACATGAATTTTGTTCATGCTGAGAAGGAATGACTTAATGACTTAAAAAAAAGACTCCTCTTTTTGCACTAATTGTGGATCTTTGAGATACCCAAAAGAATTTTCAGCATATAAGCTAAATGAAACCATGATCTCAAAGTGTGATCTCAGATAACGTTGTAGAAGGCTTTCTTATGCAGGGAAGAGCCTGGCCATGAGAGTGCCATGAACTTCTGTAATGTTATCTCTTACTTGCTAGATCTCCTGCCTACTAGGAACCAAAATGGCCTTTTGATTTAAACTGAAGAAAATGCTTCTTCCTGTCTTTAGGATTGAGAGTAGGTCATTTGTCGATAGAGTGATTTTTATTAATTCTTTGAGAATTTTGTACATGCATGAAATGTGTTTAGATTATATTCTCTCCCTAACTCCTCCCAGGTCCACCCCTCACCCCTCCTCCCACCTTCATGTTCTTATGTTTTAAATAACCTATGAGTAGTCTGTTTATGCTGCCCATATGCCCACAGGTGTGGTGTGATCCCCTGGAGCAGGGTTTATCTACCAGGGACCACACCCCTAAAGAAACTGACTCTTCCTCCCCAGAAGCCACAACTGTCAGTGGCTCCTCAGCTAGGGCTTGTGAGATGCTGCCCATTCCATGCTGGGATGTTGACTAGTTTGTCTGGTGGAGGCGGCCTCAGCTGCTGTCAGTTTGGGGGTACATGGGGTCCTGTCACATCCAGAAGATGTCAGTTCATCCAGTCTTCCTGGACATCTGATTCATTCACAGCCTTGCCACCTCCTCTTCCCCCATGTACCCCGAGCCTTGTGGGGAAGGGTGTGGTATAGACTAGGAAATTTTGAAGTATGATTGATAGTCTATTAAAATTTGAAATGGTTGTTATTGGCTTTAAGGAATCACTTTTCCATGTCTGCATCTGTAAATTTCTCCTAAATTTGCAGAAAATAAAACATAAACATTGTATTTCCTGATAGTATAGATTTGTACTCAGTCATTAGAGTTTATACTAAAATCTAGTAAGTGATTTAAAAGGGAGGAACCTGTTCATATCAAGGTAAAGAATGTGGAATCCTTTAGGGGGTAGTTCCCACTTCCACAGAAGACAGGAAAGACATTTGCTGATTGTTTTAAGCTACAGATAGGCAATAAAATACTCCATGATTATTTTAATTTTTGTTGATTTTTAAAGGTTGATTTGGTTTTTATAGTTATGGTCTGTTGTAATTATTTCTGAACCTGTAGTTGGCTAACTTACAGATTTCATTTGAAATTGGTTAATGAATGTGCTTTGAGAATAAAATGGTCTCTGAATTGCTGGGCCTCAAATTATTCATTGGGCTTGGATTTCAGGAATTCAGAACTAATGGGGACATTTTTCTTTCAGGCTAAGGACATGTAGTAGTTGTTGAAATGGATTGGTACATAGTGTCCAGCCAGTCTTTGCTCAATTGTTTAAGAAACAGAGTGACAAGTTGCGGGTCCTTCGTTAGAACAGAGATGTGCGAGCACTGTTCACTGACCAGATCCCACTGGCTAATGTTTCCAAAAATACATTTTCTTGGGGTGCTTACACTCATTTGCAGATTCACTGTGACTTCTCTTGCCAACACACCAGGTGTTGTAAGAATGTAGCCCCCAACTGAAAGTCCTGACCTCTTTACAGAAAGTGTGCCAACCTCCTGGCTAGACTAAAGAAGACCATGTTTTTTCTCCATAGAGTTGGAGCAAACCACACTTTAGACTTGTGAATATGCTCACCAAACCTTACCATTCAAGGTCTTTAAGGAGGCCAGTTACACAGACATAATTAAATTGTTGGCCATTGGAGATTAACTCGGTCCCAGCCTTACATTTATTCCCCTTGAGGTCAAGCACTCAAAGGACAGAGCCAAAAGTCCCAACTTTCTGACTACATGATTGATTATGACAACCAGCCCCTCATCTATGTGGCATTAAACTCCTCAGGTATGCCTAAAGGGGTTTGAGGAGTAATCAGAGACATTCTGTGCCTCTCCAAGGGTTTTCAGAGGTTGGTCAGGAACCAGGTACTAAGACCGAATATCTATTTATTAATATTTGTTTTATGTGTGTGTGCATGTCTTTATGTGAACCATGTTTGTACAATATCTGTGGAGACCAGAAGAGGGCATCACATCCTCTGGAACTAGAATTGCAGGCAGTTGTGAGCTGTCATATTTGTTGAGAATTGAACCCCCCTCCTCTATAAGAGCATCCAGTGCTCTTAGCCAGTGATCCTTTCTCTAGCCCCCAAATATCTCTTCTATCTCACTCCCTCACAGAACATCCAATTACCTGTGTTCACCGTAGATCACAAAATTAACCACATCACCCTAGCCTAGTTTCCGTTGTCCCGAGTCCTACTGTGGTTTGTGCGCTCATGTTCCTTCCCAAATTTGTGTTGAAACTCAATACAGTGCAAGTGTATCAAGAGGGTGGGCCTTGAGGAGGTGGTTAGGCCATGCAGCCTTTGTCCTCACAGCTGGGATTAGGCCCTTCTGAAAGAGCTGGAGGAAGTTAGCAAGGCCCCTTTTCTGGTCTTCTGCTTGCTTCCCATGTTGGAAGAAGCCTTGTACTATGCAGGGACACAGCAACAGTGCAGCATCTTAGAAGTCAAGACCAGGCCCTCTAGGAACATGGCGGAATGGAGAACCTGCCAGTATCTTATGTGCTTCCAGAGGCAGGATCTGGGAAGAGACATTAGTCTTTATACATTGCACAGCCTGAGGAGCTCTGTCACCACGGCATGTCATGCAGCTGCTTCCCCCTAGAGTGACAAGGCAGCTCAGAAGACACCGGAAGTACAAGGCCAGGGGAGCTAGAAGAGCCACAAGGCTGTCCTTGCCCAAGGCTATACAAGCAGGTGCAGTTGCTGAGAAGAGGAGCCTCTGTAATTGGCCAAGTGGCCTGCAGGTTCTTCATGGAGTCGCAGGAATGCAACTCTCATCAGTCATGCCCACGCTAGCATAGGCTTTTCGAAGATGACTTTGAGTCTCCTGTGGTCCTGTAAGCAACCCCTCACCTACACTTCTGCCAGCAACCTCAGTGAGCTCTCTGATTCACTTTGGACAGTCATCTTTCTTTGGTACAGTGTTGGTGTCGGTGTACTATTTGGGTAAATATGAAATTTCCCCAAGAAAAGTCCCACATCACAATTGGATCCCCTGACGAGACTTGGCAGAACCAAGGATGTCGGGGGGGGGGGGGGGGAGGGCGTTGTGTGGCTCCTGAAATGGGTGCTGGGACACATGGCGGAGGCTGCCCTCTGAGACTGGAGTATCTGCAGGAACAATCCCATTATGGCTACCTTTCCCATGCCATGTGGAATGGCCGCCTTGATGTGGTGGTGATAACCTGCTCCCAGCAATGGGTGATAGGCAACCAAAGCCAAGCCACCTGAGAGTGGAGCGTCCTTGGGAACCCTATGGTGTCCCACCTTCCTCACTTGGTCCCGTGGTATGCCTCCCTGAAGAGAGTCTACCGTGTGACTATAGGGACGATGCCGAGAACACTGACGGACTGGACAATGTCCCGGGAAGCAGCACGTTTAGGACAGGGTCATATGCAGCCTCTGATGTCAGTCATGAGCCCCTTTTTGTTGACAATAAGGCATGCAGCAGAGGCTCAGCTGTCTTCACAGGAAGAACTTGCCCCATAAGGGAGGAGAAAGAGCGTGTGGACGCTACACATTGAGTTAGCCTGATTTGTTGAGAATAGTGGGGAAAGGGAGGCTGAGATGGTGTTGACTTGTGGTTTCTTTCAGATGGCAGGAGGCATGAATAAGAGAGTGCAAGTCAGATGTCTGCTCAAGAGTGCTTTCTGGGGTCCAGAGACCTCAAACACATGAGAAAAACTAGACAGTAAGGAGGAAGAAAACTTGGTGGAAGTGATAGGAGGCACCTCTCATGTCCAACCCTTAATACAGAGGAAGGGGAAAATCTTTGATTCAGTCAGCATAATAATAATGCCTAGCGCAGGACACTCAGGAAACATTCAGCATCCTTGGGGAATCCCGAGGTGGCCATTTCCCTCTACTTGGTATCAGATGCCATATCCAAGGTGAGTCCAGGGCACCCCAAAGGGCAAGCCAGGAAGAAGAGATATCCCAGAGTAAACTGACTTTTAGATAACCCACAAATCCATTAACCTAGAGGATTACTCGCGAGGGCAAAGATCCAGTCGGATTGAAATGTATTGATATATTTTGTCTGCATGCAGTGACTGCTGAGATCAGAAAAGGGAGTTGGATGGTTCAGCATCCATTATGAGCCATGGGAACCAACCAGAGTCCTCATCAAGAGCTGTGTGAGAAATACAAATAAAATGTACTCTTTTCTGTCAAAGAATTAAATAAGACAAAACTCTTATTTAAAAAAAAAAAGATAAAGAAGTCACTTGTCAGAAATCCGAATTCCTCTAGGGTCAATACTTCTTGAAGTCAAAATGCGTGCTGACAAGTTGTTTTCTGTTCTGTTATAGTTTGCTCATCAGTTACGCCCTAACCACAGCATGGGAGTGTGAGGCCCAGGTCTGACCGCTCAAAATGAGGCACACGACCCCTTTGTGGTAGAAATAATACTGGTGCGCTTGTCTGCTGGCTTGACCAGTGACATACACTCAGCCTTGCCGGGATACTTTGGATTGTGTTGTCCTTTTCTTGGGACCCCAGACCCATTCCTGCAGCTCAGGTGCTCATATCCACTGAGCCATCTCTCCAAGGCCCTCTAATCACTTCTTGACGGTTGTCTAGACTCACCTCTTAATATAAATCCTGTAAGAGGGATTTCATTTCAAGATGAATTTTTGTGGGGACAATCCATTCAAACCGCAGGAGACAGAGCCTATCACCTTCCTGGTAAAAGATGAAGGAGAAGGCAGAGTATGTTAAAACCAAGATGTCTCAAGAGTAGAATACAAATGTGATAAGCAGGTCAGTGCACGGAACTGCCTAAACTCCAAGGCGGAATTTCTTGGCCTGAAAGCTCACACTTATCAAAGTTCAGACTGTCTTTTCAAAGCCTAGCTTACTGAAGCAAACGAAGGCGCAGGCGCTCTTAATCCAACACTCCTAGCAAGACACAGGGAAAGTCCAGGAAAGCAAAGTCAGAAGGGGGCCAGAAAAAAGTTGGATGTTCTGGGCGCCTGTATCCCAGACTGTTTTGTTTTTTTTTTTAAATTTAGATAATTTATGGCATATTAATGATGCGTATCTGGAATACATCTGTAATATGTAATGTTTAATAGCAGCAAGAACATCTACTTTGCCTTCACTTTTTTTCCCCTTTTCTATTTTAATAAAAAGGAAAAAAAGAAAAAGGTTATAACTAACAAAAGAAAAACTATATACAAAAGTACAATGACTATATACAATATATACAAGTAATAAATGTCTAAACAATGTCTAGTCCATTTGTATTTGACAAATTCAGAGAAAATAATTTCATTATCTATCCTATTTTGTTAAGTCCAAAATGTATCTAATTCCCAGACTGTTTTACACCTAGCTCACACCGGGGGCCCTGCAGACATGAGCAACACCCTATGACGTCATGCTACGGATCCTGGCAACGCATTTTCCTTCAGGGTTCCTAGGCTTCCCCAGGTCTTAAGCTCTAGGTGGTGCGCAGCGGAAGGGCGCGGGAGGTCTCTAAGCTGCTGCGATGGGAGAGGGCCGCGGAGACACTTTCGCGGGGGTTAGCACAGACCGCCTGAAGCTAGAGCTGCTGGAGGAGATCCACATGAAGTGAGTGGGCCATGTGGGCACCATCTCCCCACTAGGCCTCACGTGACCTGCTGGGCAGGAGCTCCTCCGATGTGCGCGGATGTGCGCGAGGAGGCAGGAGCTCGGATGTACAGGGGAGGCAGGCCCCTGTGCGAGGGTGGGGATTCATGCAGGGCTCACCAGGCACCTCCCAAAGAAGAGGTTCATTGTATGTGTGTGTGTGTGTGTATGAGAGAGAGAGAGAGAGAGAGAGAGAGAGAGAGAGAGAGAGAGAGAGAGAGAGAGAGAGAGAGAGAGAGAGAGAGAGACAGAAGAGGGGAGGGGAGAGGAGAGGAGAGGAGGAGAGAGGGGAGAGGGGAGAGGAGAGGAGAGGGGCGAGGGGGAGAGGAGAGGAGGAGAGAGGGGAGAGGGGGAGAGAGGAGAGGAGGGAGGGAGGGAGGGAGGGAGGGAGAAGAGAAGGAGAGGAGAGGAGAAAAGAGAAGAAGAGGAGGAGGAGGAGGGGGAGGAGGGGGAGGAGGAGGAGGAGGAGAGAGTAGAGAGAGATATGCGCAGTTCCCAGGGTGCCCAACAGAGGACATCAGATCCCCTGAAACTTGAGTTACAGGCGCTTTTGAGCCTCCATGTGGGTGCTGGGAACCAAACCGGGTCCTAGGCAGGAGTAGCCAGAGCTCTTAACCACTGAGCCACCTGTACAGTCCCGTTTACCTTTTTGTTCAATGGAAGCCAAGGGAATACAAGTGAGTTGTCCGGCTTTTGTAGAGCAAGTGTAGAGAGTGTCTGTAATGCTGAAGAAAATAAGTGGTTTTGATGGTTCCACTCAATTCATATTTTTTCTGTTCCTTTTGAAGAACTTCAGAAAATGGACATTTTTGTAGAAATGGCCTCTGGGACCCTCTATGCTTTGGGGGCGTGGTGGTAGTGGAGGCGAGGAGCTTGGCGCTTGTGACGCTAGGTCAGCGTTCTACCGCGGAGCTGTATCCTGTCTCTTAAATGCTTTAAGAGAGGAAAAAAGAAGAAGCTAGTTATATTCGGGCTAGGTGACAAACTCTTGTAAACCCGGGTTCTCAGGGCAAAAGGGTGAGGGGCTGGAGGGCAGTTAGGCACACAGGACATGGTGTTTAATAAGATAAAGCCTGGGCTGGGGATGTAGCTCTACAGAAGAGGTCCCGAAGAGCATACACAGGCCCTGGATTCAATCCTTAGTACAGGGGGAAATAATGCAGTATTTCATCTTAGGACCTCAAATATTCTGAGTATTTTTAAAAATCTATATATTTTTAATTAATTTATTTATTTTACATCTCGGCCGCAATTTCTCTTCCCTCCTCTCCTCCCAGTCCCTTACTCTGAGTATTTTTAATAGCTAACCACAGCCCCATTCACAGGCCACCTGAACATCAGAGCCCCTGTGAGTGCCTCAGTTCTTTCGAAGTTGCACTCTGATCACAGAGCTAATGGCCTGTCTCTGGGTCTTGTACCACACTGAGAGCATTCTGAGTACAGGCTCTGTGTGTTGCTGAGGCAGTCAGGGTGCAGAACAAGTCTGCAAGAAGACTCTCAGCTCTGTCACCCAGTCACGACAGACCCCAGCCTAGCTTCTTAGCCCAGCCAGTTCAGTCAGCATTCGGGACACTGGCTGCATCCCTGGGCGCATGTTCACTGAACCGTGCGTTTTTCGTTTGTTTTTTGTTTTGTTTTACATTTATTGTGTGTATTTGGCAGGGGTTGCATATGTCACAGCGCACAGGTGCGTGTCTGAGGACAGCAGAGTTGGTTCCCTCCTTCCACCATGTGGGCTCCAGGGATCAAACTCAGGTTCTCAGGCTCGGGAGCAAGGGCCTTCAGCCACCCATTCAGCACAATGGGCATTGGGAAATCTTCCCTGGACAATTCTTTCAGCATCTGTGTTTAGCACTGGGGTAGCCTGCCGCTCACTCATGCCCTAAACGACCTCTGAGGTGCCTTTGACCTTTTAAATTTTTCTCTGTGTGTATTATTAGTGCCTTCCACATCTGTGTTTGGGGGTTTCTGCTGTTACCTATTACCATAGCTATTCCTCGTGCTAATATTTAGCTGGACTCTGAGACGCATGTAACAGCATCACTGGGGTCATATGTGAGGGTAGATACACACTGGTTACAGGGCATTCTGGACTTTGGTGCATTTTAACTCCTAGAACTGACTAATTAGCTTTCATTTTCCCAACAGCTGCTTCTCAACTGTGCCTCCAGTAAATGGTCTTTCAAAATAGTTTGGTCCTGAAGTACGGGTGGGTTGCTAGACATTAGTTTTCTTGCCTTGTCTTTCATTGAATTATTATTAACAAAAATATTTCTAATAACAGGGATGTCGTGCAGCTCTCGATGCTTGAAATACGACATAAGATAGCAGAGCTGGAGGCCAGCCTCAGTGTTGACCATGCAGGTACACAGTAAATGTTTACGCGTGAGACTCATTTGCCTGGTGGCTATTGTGGGTGAAATAGCACATACTGGGTAACAGTACCAAGCTTTCAATGATGCTTATCTGGTATAGTAGTTTACAATGAAGGCTTTCATAGGAGCACTTAATGCTAAACCTCTGACTGTATTTTTCTACCTTGCAAGCTCAGAGTATTCATCAATATGCAAAGTTTAGCTATGTGACATAAATGTGTAATTTACTTGGTCAATAATAAAATATCGTAAGTCTCCTATTTAGCCACAGTCTTTTAAGCCTTAATTATTGGGCATGGAATATAATTAAAATTGGAGGTTTTCATGGGAAGAATGTGATGAGAGGGAGGGGGTAACACACACACACACACACACACACACACACACACACACACACATCTTTAAAATTGTCACATAGTCAATCTATGAACCCACAAATATTGACCCAGATCCTATCATGTGCCAATACTTTGAATGGACGATCTTTTTTTTTTTTTTCCATTCTAAAGAATGTTGACTGATGATTGGTAGAAAATGTCAAGCTAGAATCTGGGTATGTGGAGAAGATCTGTGTGAGGAGAGATGGGAAGTGGACATATGTGAGTGAGTCTTGGAGGCAGTCGGTTCTTGAACTCAATACTGAAGGATTGGAGGCATTTGTTAGGATTATGGGAATGATTTTGATTTTAAACCCAGTTTTACATATCTATTCCTCTCGGAGGAGCCATGAATAAATGGACTGGTAGCCAGATCTGAGGTAAAATGTAGTTCTGTAAGTAACCAACTGTCATAGTTAGTCTTTGTCAACTTGACACAAACCTTGACAATACCTCAGAAGAAGGGATCTCAATTGAGGAATTGCCTCCATCAGTTTGGCCTGTGGGCATTCTGTGGGGCATTTTCTTGGTTGCTGATTGATGTGGGAGAGCTCAGCCCACTGTGGGCAGTACCATTCCTACACAGGTGGGCCTGGGTAGCTGAGGAATTCAGAGGGATCAAGCCAGTAAGCAGCATTCTTCCATGGTGGTTTCTGCTTCAAACTCCTGCCCTGCTGGGCGCTGGTGGAGCACACCTTTAATCCCAGCACTTGGGAGGCAGAGGCAGGTGGATCTTTGTGAGTTCAAGGCCAGCCTGGTCTACAGAGCAAGATCCAGGAAAGGCGCAAAGCTACACAGAGAAACCCTGTCTCGAAAAAAAACAAAACAAAACAAAACAAAAAAACAACTCCTACCCTGAGCATCAGCCCTGTCTTCCCTCAGTGGTGGACTGTGAGCTACAAATTGAAATGAACCCTTCCCCAAGTCACTTTTGGCCATGGTGTTTTATCATAGCATCGAAAAGCAAATTCTACACCACACCTCTGTTAAAACCTAATTAGAGAACACCATTTTATCTAAGGCTATCATAGTCTCTTCTAACCCCAGATGTACATGTTAGGTGTCACGGGCCCAGTGGCGGCAGCCTCTGGCCTCACTCACTCATAGTTACATTGGCAAACTAGTCGGAATGTGCTCAAGGACCTATCTAGGTGTAGGAAATGCAGAAAACATGCTGGAAATGACTGAGGCGATGTAATGCCGAAGTCCAATAGGAAAACATTGCTGAACAGGGCAGAATGTTAACAGCTTTCTTGGGGAGGATCGAGGATGAGGCACAAAGGGTCAGGATGGCAGGAGTTCCTTAGTCATTGGTCTAAAGCATAAGGTGGATGGTGGAAATGCTGCTACCCCTCCCCTGCATGTTTATTGGGTCTAGAAACTCAGAGGCAGGCAGGTGTTATTCTCCCCATTTATTCAAAACTGGGATTCAAGAACTTCAATTACTTCCCAGGTCACATAGTTGGTGGAGACCAACACCTGGCTCTCATTACTGCTGCTGCCTTGACTGCGCTTACCGCGTCAGCACACAAGACAGTTCCGGTTCTGTGGTACTGTGTAGTAAACCACCCTCAACCCAGCAGCTTAAAACCGGTTATAATCCAGTGGTTGACTGGGTTCGCCTGGATGCTTGTTGACTGGGGCCCCTGTGGTTGCAGCCCAGGGTTGTCTAGGGTTCAGTCATCTATCTGAAGGCTCAAATGGGCCAGTCATTCAAGATCACTGCTGTGTATTTCACTTCCTCGCAGAGTACAGTCCTAAGCACGCATTCTGAATGACAGGAGTGAAATTGCTGGGCCAGTAAAAGGATACTTGGTGTGTGGTTAGAGCCACCGTGTTCTATTGGTGAAAAGTCATGGATTCAAGGGGGCGGAAGACAAGCGCTCTGTGCCGTGATCCTGTTGCAGGCTAGGGACGAAGCTTAGGAGCATAGCGTCGAGACACTTTGAGCTCAGCCAGTACCGAAGGGAAGGTCACATTTCACCACCACCTGTGTGATGGCATGTAGTAGTTCAGTCATTTGCAAAATATAATTCACTGGCCTGGAAAGACCGGCTCAGCAGCTAAGGGTGCTTCCTGCTCTTCCAGAGGACCCAAGTTCAGCTCCCAGCACCCACATGGGGCAGCTCCAACCACATGTAATAATAGTTCCGAGGGATTGGACAGCCTCTTCTTGCCCATGTACCTTCATGCACATGAAATATACTCACATAAAGCACATACATACACAAATAAAAATGCATGTAGTTTGCCATGGGGGTTCTAAACACAAAGCCGTTTAGGAAGAATGCTGAGTAACCAGGAGGGGGAGACACAGCGTGTAGTGAGAGGCTGAGGTTCATGAAGGAGACACATTGTGAAGACTACTGAGACATTAATGAGTCTGTATTTATCCTAAAGGCAGTAGTGAAGCTTTGATTTATTACTGTGTCAACCTTATAAGGTTATGATAACTATGGACAACTGTGATTACACTCGCCGTGTGAGTAATTCCCACATGTTCTCCGGTCCTCAGGACCCTACCACCTGTCTCCCATGCTCTTTTTCAACTGCTGCCTTTACCCTCTTCTTCCAGAGAGAAAGAGCAATCCCCCAAAGACAGTTTCTACCAGTGAAGCTTCACAGTTCACTGCATCTGGCTCTTGGGTGGCCTGGTCTAACCTTGGTTAACTCTTGACTTGTGTGTAATTCCCATCTACTCGCACTGGGCGGTAGTACTCCAGAACTAGGCCCCTGCCTTCATCTTGTTCCCTTTCTGCCCCAGTCATGCCTAGTGTATGCTGACTTCCTGAATTCACCTCATCTGAGGGACAACACACAGACTTCTGTTGATCCATTTTTTTCTTCACCTGACTTCCCTTACAGTGCACCCATGCAGCAACACACTTCAAAAAACAGTGCTTTTCTGTGTGTGTCTACTCTTTCTTATCTCCCTTCTTTAATCTAATCTGCCCGGTAAATGGATTAATTTGCAGGTAAGAGAGCAAGCAACCACAATCAGTTTCAAAACAGGCCCCTTGAAGCCCTTTGGCACAGGCACCTGTGTGCAAAGAATGTGGTTTCATGAAGTAGCTGAATCGCAATTTCATCTCAAGCCTCGGCAAGGAGACAATAGGAAAAACATTTGCCCCTCAGTTTCTTGTTTTGTTTTGTTTTTCATCTGGAGACAGGAACTTTGCCTTCTGAGGCTTGGGGACAATTCCCCTGTGAGGGGGTGGGAGTGGGACATGAACCAGATTTACGCAGTGAGTTCCTGATTACCTCATTCATATTGCATCCGCTAGTCAGGAGATTGGCCTGCAGTCACCTGGAACACCTCATCAGGGTCACTAGTGATGCCATGCACGGGTGAGTGAGCTAAGCCAGTACTCAGGGTCCTCACCTTTGGCCTGTGCCCAGCATGGATCAGGAACTTATCTCTGAAACACTCGAATCTCTTGGCCTCTGGCTTGTGAATCTCTCCTTGTCCTCCTATGTTCTGGGCACATGTCGGTTCCAAATTTCTCAAAAACCAAAAAGCCTTGGAACGCCTCAGGGTTCACCAGGGCTCAGCCCTTTCTTCTTTATATGTGTATTCATTGTTGGGTAATCACTGTGAAAATAGCACTGACTAAGTTAGTTGGCCTTGGAGTGACTTGGCTGGGGAATTTATGAGAGCACAACTTTATTTTTTTGGGGGGTACACAACGGTGAACAAATGACTTAGAGTCCTCTTGATCAGCATTTCCCTCTATACTGGTGAAGAAACACATCACCTGTTGGGCTGAGAACTTGATGGCTTTAGCTCTGTGCATGTAGTTCTCAGCCTCTGTTCTAATGGTCCTCAACCTGTGGGTCATGACCCCTCCAGGGGTCCCATATCAGAGATCCTGCATATCAAATATTTACATTATAACTCATAACAGTAGCAAAATTACAGTTATGGAGTAGCAACGAAAATAAATTTATGGTTGGGCGTCACCATAGTATGAAGGGAAGGTTGAGAACCATTGCTCTATCCTATTCCATGGTTCCACGGTTGACATGTCTGGTTTTGTGCCAATACCGTGGCAGTTTTTGTAGAATTGTATAGTATAATTTGAGACCATATCTTACACCTTCAACTTTACTCTTAAACATTGATGTGGTTTGGGGGCCTTTTGTGCTTCCATGTGAATTTTTCATTGTTTACTTACATAAAGAATTTCCTTGGGCTTTTGATGGGGATCGTGTTGAGTCTCTAGATCACTTTGATAATATCAAATTTGACAATATTCTGCCTGTCCTGAGCACGGGAGGACTTGTGGTGTCTTCTTTAGTTTCAGTCTTAAAGCCTTCACTGTAGCGGCCTTTACCTCCTGGTTAGATCCCTTCCTAGGATTTCTGGGGTTTTTCTTTTTGTCTTTGAAGCTATTGTGAATGGTTGTTTGGTTTTTTTTAAACTGATTTTTTTTTTCAGCAAGTTCATTACCACTAATTAGAAATTTCATTAATTTTTGTCTGTTGATTTTGTATCCTGATACTTTGGTGAAATTGTTATTGTGTCTGGGAGTTCTCCTGAGGAGTCTGTAGGGGCCTTTACATCCAGGATCCTATCAGCTTCAAATAAGGGATAGCTTGACTTCTTCCTTGCCTCTCTGCATCTTTCATGTCTTTCTTTCCCCTTGGTGTTCCAGCTCGGGCTTTGAGCTCTTTGTTAAATAAAAATAGAGGAAGGGAGGGAGGGAGGGAAGGAGGGAGGGAGGGAGGAAGCTTTCTGTGTCTGGTTGGAGAGGAAATGCATTCAGTTTTTCTGCATCCAGCACAGTGTTGGGCTGTGGCCTTTATTGTGTTGAGAAATATTCTCTCTATTGGTAGTTTCTTCAGCACTGTGGTGAGGAGACGTTTTGCTTTGTCAAAGGTTTTTCCTGTGTCTATTGAGATGATCATGTGATTTCTATTCTTCAGTCTGGTTGTGTTGTATTACACTCAATGATTTGCATATGGTAATAACCATTCATTTCTTACCCCTGAATCTGATGTGATTTCCTTGACTATGAAGTGAAACTTTGAAATACATTCTCAGCAGATGCCTAGCTTCCACCAGTCCAAAAGCCAAGAATGTCACCAGACAGCATCTGAGGGCTAACACAGAATTCACCCCAATTTTCTATATCCTACCTACCTATGGGCACACCAGTATATTAGGTAAATATCTTAAGCCTTTCTTAGTTCTTTAACTAATAAAATGTTATGTAGACACTCCTATGTGTTATTTGGGGCAACTTGAATCCATGTTCCTGGGATGAGGTCACTCATATTTGCCTAAGAATGAAGCGTCTTATGCCCTTTGAGGAGGGAGCTGTGTTTTGTATCCACAGCAGCATATTCTTAAATGTATGCTTTATGCTCATATAAGTAAAAAATAAACTATTTTGGGAACATTCTTATCTGGCTGTAAAGCTCCCATTGTCATGGTGTAAATGAGACAGATGGAGAATTCCATCTCTTGGTATCTATTGGAAATATGTTTGGTAATTCAGGGCTTTGCCTTCCCCTCCTTCATGGTGTATTTGGTGAGTGACTCTGAGCTTCAATTTGGGAATATGTGCATCCCGGTGTTGGAAGATGGGAGGGTGTGCATCCTGGTGTTGAAAGATGAGTGAGCATCCCAGTGTTGGAAGATGGGAGGGTGTGCATCCCGGTGTTGGAAGGTGGGAGGGTGTGCATACTGGTGTGAAGATGGGAGGGTGTGCATCCCGGTGTTAGAAGATGGGTGTGCATGCTGGTGTTGGAAAATGGGAGGGTGTGCATCCTGGTGTTGGAAGCCTGTGCCTCGAAGTGCAGGTCTGGGGTGGGGCTGTGTCCTGCTGACAGGGTCCAGTCTGTAGTGGTGTTTGCTGTTTCACTCATTCTCCTCAGACCCCAGCACTGTCAGATTGCAGGCTAAATCTCAGATGTGCTAAGTAGAAGTGTAAACACAGTCATTGCTTTTCTCTCTTTCTACAAAGTCCAACTTCAAGGTTCTGAGCCTTGGAATTGGACAAGGAGCTTTCAACTCTAAGGGTTTTGCCTACTCTCCATTCCTCAATGCTGAGTTCTGGCCTTAGTAGCCAAAGGGTTTTAGTGGAAAAAGAAACACTGCTTGAAGGATAAAAGAAAATAACTAAATACAGTACTTCTGTAGCTAAGTAGCTAAAAGGAGACACTTTTAGTCATATCAAACTGTCTAACTCCAGTTACATCATCTCTTAATCTACTTTTACATTTATTTATTTGTGTGTGTTCTTGTTTTTAACACAAAGTCTGCTATATAGCCCTGGCTGGTCAGGTATTCCCAGTGTATTAGGCCTACCCTCAGACCTGCCGCAGGCCCCCAGCCTCCGGAGTGAAGGGGTTACAAATGTGTGCCATCATGACCAGCATTTGCTCTAACATCTTGAGAATGTCATTCATTTCTGGGCCTTGCTTTCCTCATCTGTGGAATGACTAAATTTTAAAATATGAGCATTGCAGCTTTCAATGTCGAAAGCACTTATGTGGTAAGACTGACTTCAGACACCGAATGGGTACTGGTGCTGTTCGTTAGGGTGTTGTGTGGAGCTCTCAAGGGCAGAGATGTGTTCCTGATACTCCCCCTAGTAGAGTATACTGTAAAAAAACAGGAAGTGAAGGATAAATTGGGGATGGGGGCAGAGAACAAGGAAGAAGAGGCGTGCAGGAGGCACCAAAGCTGTGTCCAGTTCTGGCTAAGTGACATCATGAAGGTGGGTCTAATCCCAGCAGTCTAGGAAATCCTGTCTTAGAGATAATACTTTAAAATGACCTCTTTTTTTTTTTTTTAGCTCACTTGTATTACTAATGAATCCAGCTAATAATGAAGTAAATTTGAATCGGTCCATATTTTATTGTGTATGTATATGTGTGTGTACATGTCGGTGCAGGAAGTGTGTGTAGGTGCACATGTGTTGTGTGTGCATGTGAGGGATGGAGGCCAATATCTTTGTCTTCTGTGATCACACGAATTTTCTTTATTTGCTAATATTTTGAGACAGGGTCTCTTACTGAACCCAGAGGTTATAAATTCAGTGAAAACAAAACAAGCAAACAAACAAACAAACACAAAACCTGCTTGAAGGATAGAAGAAAATACCTAAATATAGTGCTACTGTAGCTGACAGGGTGTGCCTGGGTCTGCCCTTCCCCTAGCTCTGGGGTCATGGAACCCCACCTCTGTCTTCATCTTTTTATGTGTGTGCTGAGATCGGAACTAGGTCCTCATGTTGCACGTCAGCACTTTCTGGCCTGAACAAATAAATGGCATTGGGGTGATCTTGCCCCCCCTTTTCCTTCAGGCAGTGAGTGGAAATCCCGATATGAGACCCAGCTGGAGCTGAATGACCAATTGGAAAAGCAAATCGTGTCTCTGAAAGAGAAAATGGAAAAGGTCCGTGGAAATCCTTCAGGTACAGAAGCTGCAACCCGTGTGCTGGAGAAGCTGAGCGGGAACTACGAAAGTATCAATTGTTCATTTTGCTTCTTTGCAGATAGACTAGCTTCCATCCGTGCCTATGAAAGAATGCCGGTGGTAAGTAGAGGGTGCCTAGATGAAAAGAATCATCAAGGGAGTGACACACAGAAGTGTAGACTGATCGAAACCTAAATGAAGTTCAGGGGAGCTGGACAAGAACCGAGACCTTCAGGCCAGCCTGCCCCTTAAAAGCTGGGCTAGGATTGAATGCAGGGAACAGTAGCCAGACTGGCTGGGCCTTGAAGGGACCTGCTCCTCACCATCTGAAGAAGCCAATTGTTGAACACCAAGTACCATCTTCTACATATCTAAAATGTGTGCACTCTGCTTCCACATTACCCCAAAACACGTAGACAGAACTGTACACAGGACACACACAGATACATAAGCACACACAAAATCAGCGGGGCAACCAAGGTCGCCCTGTGATGACAGAAAACTTCACTGGGCCTTCTCACCCCTTCTCAATGTTGCCCTTTCTCTCTTTAATGTCCCTTTTCATCTCGGATAAATTCCGTTCACAGGTTTTATCCTTTATAGAGCATGTGGGCTTTTCTACTCATGTGAATTTATTCTTGAAAAAGTAGGAAAGCTCTAAGACATGACTCACGCCGAGTCCTTGCTGCTGAGAGACAGACTTTCCTCGGAGCCCATGCTGAATTTTTACTTGAAAAATGACTCAGACAAAAGCACAATGATATACTGAAAGAAAAAAGGTACTTTGGAGGCAGGGAGAGAATATTAATATAATACTCAGTTGAATTTGTAGGATTCAATATTTGAAATAGTATGAACAAATAAGTGGCATTGGGGTGATCTTGCCCCCCCTTTTCCTTCAGGCAGTGAGTGGAAATCCCAATATGAGACCCAGATAATAATTATTAATTATCTTTAATTAAACATAAAAGATACACAAATGAATCTCCTATTCTTTATCTCAATCTCAAGACACTGAGTGAGATAAAGCCGAATGTCCTTTATAGCAGCAGGTGAGACCGAGTGCAGACAGGCAGTCCAGCCAGCCTAAGATGGAGGCAGTCTTGCCTTACCCTCTCCCATCCCACCACACAGTGCTAACTGCTCATCGGAACTCACAAGCATGTTTTGAGCAGCTACAGGCAGAGCACTATGTGCATTCACAGGTTTCTGGGGATCTGCAAGCACACGGGTGCTTTTCTTTGAGTAACTGCCATCCCTTTGTGAACAATACAGAGACATCTCACATTTTTGTTGATGACAAATCGAGGCAAAATTAATCAGTTTGCCTACACTTCTGTTCTCTCTGACCTCAAAATACTGTTCTCTCTTACCTCAAAATACTCATGTCTTGGAAGGACAGGAAAATACCCCTCCCTTCTCTGTCTGAAATGGGAAAACCCAGGTTTTTCTCCTCTGTGGTGGCTCCTGTCGCCCTCTTGTGGCACTTTTAGACATGGCTGCTACAGTGATTTAAGTGCCCTTTCTTAGTTACAGGTAGACTTTTAACAAGACCTGTCAAGTGTGACCTGTGAAATACTCACTAGAGAAGCAAAAGCTCTGGTCACCTGCTTCTTCATGCCGGGACCTTGCCCAGGTCAGAAAGAGTCTGTAGGTCACATAAGAAACATTTAATGTTGAAGTCTTTCTTCTTAGCAACACAGAGAAGTTTCCTGAGCAGCAGGGACTGGGACTCTAGTAACAAGGAACAAGAAATGAGGCCTTGTTTATGGAAGTGTCTCACCAAGGACTGAGGGGCAAGCACTGAGATCAGAGTGCTGTTGATCCAGTCCCAAGATCCCAAGGATAGGAGACATTGGATTCCCTGGAACCAGAGTTCTGGGCCTCTAGTTCTGGTTGTGAGCCTCCTGTGGTGGGTTCTGTGAACAAAAGTGGGGTCATCCAAGAGCACAAAGTGCTGTTAACCACCAAGCATCTTTCCAGGGCCCCAGTTCAGACTCCGTCTTTGTTGTGGGTCATTAATCTTTAGGTGCATCCTCCACAGACTTGATGTCAGTTAGAGTGAATGCTAACTGTTTCTACAGCCTTATTGACACCCACATTTACATTTTGTATAACATATTAAGTTGATGTGGCAACTGTATCATGAAAAGATTAATGAAGGGATCTTGGATTCTGAAAAGCAAGATAAAGAATTCCCATGGTCTGCCTGGCTGTGGTAGGCCTGTGATCAACCCATTCACCCCCTAATTTTCATTCTCCCCAAAGAGTAAAACAGTTTACTTACAGGCAGGTGCAGCTTCAAATGGGAGAGAAAAAATGACGACATGGTACATATATGTAATAAGCAGGGCCATCCACAAGGGGGCACTTGTAAGCTCAGTGTGAAGAATTTTTTTTTTTTCCCCCATCAGAGCTGGTGTTGTCTGGGGCTGGCATTAACTAAGTCAGTTAACTAAGTCCTATTGTCATTTTTCTCTCTTAAAACCTCTGTGGGATGTTCTAACTTGTAACTCTCCACCCCTGCCTATTATTGCTGTGTTGAATTCTTTAGTGCAGCAATTAACATTAGTTTTGAGGGGGGGAAAAAGTGACAGGTAGGACTTCCATTCTGTCTGGGATGGTGGAGTAGGCCTTTCCCCCATTATTTAAACCCTAAGTACATATTACGTCAGGTATGTAAACATGGCTCTGCAGCTTCTTATCCTTACCTTGTGTTTCAATCTGCTCACCTTTTCAAAACAAGAACATAGCAGAAAAACGATAAGTTAGAATGCTAGGAAGCAACTGTTGTCAAAAGCAGTTCTTTCCTAGGAGCATGAAATCTCTGTGTTTTCTGAGGACCCAGTTTCTAGAGCACCTCTGGCTTTGGTTTGCCTTCACTGGAGGACTTTCTGGCTTGTGACCGTTGATTTATGCAACCAGATAACTACCTGCTTGGGAAGATCAGGGGCATTACAGTGTATGTCTCCAGTGGCTTGGAAGTGGTGACAGGGTTCACCCCATCCCACCCCCGATAAAAATCACTTTCCAAATACCCAGTTTACTCTGTCATCAGTAAAATGAAAGAATAAAAATCCAGAATGGACCTTAAAGTTATTTTAGAATAATTTAGTACTTTTAAAGATCTTTTTGTGTTTTGCTTGTTGGTTGGTTGGTTGGTTGGTTTTTTATGTTTGTTTGTTTTTTTGTTTTTTGTTTTCTGTGTACAGTCATTTTTCTGTACTGGGCTAGACTCCAGGATATTTGATGGTGGTAGTGTTCTAGGGAAATCCAGACGAGTTCTTGTTTTCTCCAATGTGCAATTAATTTGGATGCTAGTCCAATTCCCATGAGATTGCCACAATAAACCTTCCTGTCTGCCCTATACTATAACTTTAAAGCATGGAGTGTGTGTGATATGGAGCTCAGATGTAGCAGAAATCTTAAATGGTCTTATTAATAAGATCAAACCTGAGGCCAGTTATTGGGGTGAAGCTGGAAGATCAGAGAGACAGAACAAGCCACAGCTAACCTCACCTGGCCAACTTCTCAGCTGATCTTGTTTCCTCAGACTGGAAGCCTCTGTGTCCTCATATCCGAATGGCTCTCAACTGAAATGTGCTGCTCAAAACCTAAAAGCTTAACCAGCCAAATGCTTCTAGTTCCTGGTCCTCATGCCTTATATATCTTTCTGCCTTCTACCATCACTCCCTGGGATTAAAAGCTCACTCTCTGAGATTAAAGGCATGTGTCACCATGCTTGGGTATATCCTTGAACAGATGGATTTCTGCCTCTGGAATGCTAGGATTAAAGGCGTGTGCTACCACTGCCTATCCTAAGTATCTAGTGGCTTTTCTGTTCTCTGACCTCAGATAAGTTTATTAGGGTACACAATATTTTGGGGAACACAATACCACATTTCCTCTCTTTTTGTCTAAAATTAAAAAAAAGCTTATAACTAATACAAGAAAAACTATCCAGTAAGTATATACAATATATACACAGTCAAGATTACATTAACGATGTCTAGTCCATTAACATTTGACAGATTCAGATAAAAAACTCCATTATAGGGCTAGAGAGATGGCTCAGAGGTTAAGAGCACTGGCTGCTCTTCCAGAGGTCCTGAGTTCAATTCCCAGCAACCACATGGTGGCTCACAACCATCTACAATGAGATCTGGTGCCCTCTTCTGGCCTGCACGCATACATGCAGGCAGAACACTATATACATAATAAATAAATAAATCTTAAAAAAAAAAAAACTCCATTATATATATTAACAATGTCCAGTCCATTAACATTTGATAAACTCAGACAAAAAAAATTTTTCATTACTTATCCTATTTAAAACAAGTAGTTCTTTTTTAAAAGTATTTTTCTTTTCATAATAGATTCAGTAGTCTACCTTTTGTCATTTTTATATCTTCCCCTTTTTCTTTTTAGTGTAGATTCAATGATCTTCCCATTTATCCTATTATTTCTTTATCTTTTTTCTCAGAGTAGATTCGATGATCTACCTCATGTCTATATTCTTTTCTCTTTTTTCTTTTTTTTAAACAAAACCTCTGAATCTAATTTCCTTGTTCAGCTTTTTTCCTGACCATTAACAATCAACAACTTGTAACCAACCATCATAAACAATGACAACATCCATAACTCATTAAACGACCAAAAACCTCCCATCCCACCTCTTGGGAATGTGGGCGTCATTTTCTTAAAATTACTTCCATCTTTAAGGGATCCTGAAGAGAAAATTTTTGGTTAAGTGTCAAGTCCTGTATCATTTGTCCAATCGCTGCATAATGAGAAAGTGCAGGGCTTGTTTCAAGTCCTTGTTCAAGTAGTCTGTCAGGCTGGATCATCTTAGCTAGCCCTCTCAAAATTGTCCTGAGCAGTTTATAGTCCAAAGTCCATCTTTCCATGGTGTTAATCAGCTTAATGGCTTTACCATAGTCCATGTGGAATCATCATTGTGGAGTCCTGTCATCTTTTTGAAGATTTCAAAGTTGCTGTTAGGCATGGTCATGGTTCCCTATAGATTTTTTTTTTTTTTTTGGTGCCTCCACTGTGGTTTGGAGTAATCACAGTCTGATAAATGTCAGTCTCTTGGAACCATGAACGTTCTTCCCTAGAAGAGAAAATCTCCACAGCAATTTCTCCCAACCATTTGTCTTGCCAAACTTTTCCAAACTGACATTTGCTGATGCTTTCTTGTAACATGATGGGCCTGGCAATTCTTCTCTGAACAAGCAGTAGTAAACCCTTCATCCCAGGTAGCAGCATCACCGCAGTCACCAACATGATGAGAAGAAGCCAGCAACCTGGAGCAGCAGCCACTGCCTCCGTGGTCCCACCGACCCCGTTTGTGGTTGGCCCCCCTGAAGCTTCTCCTAGGTTGGCCTCAAACTCTGGATCCCCCTGCCTCTGCCTCCTTCAGCAAATCCTACCGGCATGGGCCACCACAACCAGCCGAGTGTAGCTCGGGCCTGAGCTGGGGCCCACAAGGCCACAGGCAAGCAGCTTTTTCATGAATTTGTACCAGAACGTTGGGCGCAGGAAGGGAAGAAAGATGAAGCCTAGGACTCACTCATGGCCCACCCAGCTGGAGCCACCTGTGGGCACAGAGCTGAGGCTGGCCAGAGAACATGGATGCCTTGTCCTGTGTGGACCTGCCGGGGAACAGACAGGAGATGGCAGTGAAGAGAGCCAGGACAAGACAGGGAGCCCACAACTGATCTCAAGCTGCTGTTTCATACATGAGATGAGTGCCCAGCCAGCCAAAGAAAAAACAACACAGTTCCTAAGCTCAAGCAACAAGGAGGTGGCATGATTTATTTAAGGATGCACAGTTTGAGTGTAAACTGTCTGCTGCTCCTGAAATGCTGTAGTGCTGTGCTGCTCAGGTATGCTCCAGTAGAACATTCCATTCCAGCCAAGACTCTGCTGGGGAGCTAACAAGGGTGGCAGAGGCAGAGGCGGTGTGGTTCGAGAGCCTGCGCTCGGCCAGCACTTTGTTGTTTTTTAATGCAACACTTTATCATTTTTTACATTCACTTTTATACACACTCTCCTTACAAATACATACTCTATGTTCCTATATTAAAAATTCATAAACTACTCTCATCTAGCCAAAACCAACAGCCAATGTAAAATTGAAAGACCATGCTTAGTGCCATTTGAAAATGAGTTTATTAGGAAACAAACTGTTTAAGTAAAACCATAGTGTTTTGCTTTGGTGAAGTCTGAGGTGTCCAGTAAGGATTCAGAACAGACAGCCAGGGCTCTGCTTTTAGGTTTGAATGTGGTATCTGTCAGCAGAGAAATGATAGTTGGTACTTGCTGCCTGGAGGATGAAACTTCACAGGCAAGAACTTAAGGACGTTTTGGAAGACGGTAGCTGGAGGAGCAGTCTTTACATGAGACAGGTGAGTAGGGGACAACAGTGCAGAGAGGGACCCAAGTGACAAGGCTGGTGGGCTCCAGACTTATCCGTGGGGACTGGGGAGCAGCAGGTATGGGAGATGTAGGGTGAGACAGTGAGCAGTCATCACTTAGGACTTGGTGCCACCTCACGTGGCTGGCACACTTTGCTTCAGCTAGGAGACCTTTTCTGGATAAAAATGCCATAGCTCTGGACCTCAGAGCTTCACAAGTAGAAGGTGAAAGTGAGACAGGGCACTGAGAAAGGAACTGTGCATTTTAAGAAGCAGAGCTCGGCCGGGTGGTGGCGGCCGCGGTGGCAGCGGCGGCGTAGAGAAACCCTGTCTCGAAAGAAGAAGCACAAGAAGAGGAGGAGGAGGAAGAGGGAGGAGGAGGAGGAGGAGGAGGAGGAGGAGGAGGAGGAGGAGGAGGGGGAGGAAGAGGAGGAGCTCTGCTCTCATCCTCCAGCCAGGTCAACATCACAAGGCCATTGGGCTGACAAAGGAAACGTGATGGTTCAGGCAGGGTGCCTCAGACTCCCAGGGCCAGAAGATTGTTCCACCAAGGAGTCTAGATGCCTGCCTTTGAACCCCACTGAGGCCACACTTGCCAAGGTCTGTTCTCTGCCTCTGAGCTATGGCAGCAGAGAGACAAGGGCGGAGCTATTCCTGGCATATGTGGGGATTCCGTTGTTGACTGATTGGGCTTAAGGGTTCCTCTTAATTTTGCTAAGCTTTTGTAGGCTGCATGACAGACTGGGATGTGTCTGCTTCTAGCCAGCCTGCTTGGCCTGCACTATGGAGAGAACATGAGACTACTCTCTCAGGCTCCTGCTTCCCCTCCCCCCATCCTCACAGGGCATTCCTGACCTTTGCTCTTCTCATCCCATTGCGGCAGCTACTTCATAGAAGGCTAGGTATAAAACCAATGGTACCCAAAATGATGTAAGAAAAGCAGGAAGATGGGGCATGCTTGTCTGGGCCACTGTGTAGCAGGCAGAAGATCTGTCCTGATTGGTACATATAACACCAATTGGTCATCCCAGGGTGATGGTTAGGTTTCTAAGGCCCAGTTGTGACCCTAAGATGTGCCCTAACATTCAGGATACCGTGGAAGAAGCTGTGAGGAGGGAGTTTTGGAAATACAGGGTTCCCAGGAGGTTGCACTGCAGCCTACTTTAGGATGATTTGAGACAGGGAACTGTTAATGAGCAAGATCTGAAGGGTGAGACCCGACAGCCTTCTTGGAAGCTCTCAGGAAGTCTCTGTCCCCACAATGGGAGAGCAAACTGAGTAGGGCATGGCTGGAATCCACTCTGTGAGAGGCAGGAGAGTGCCCAGGGCAGATGGGTCTGTTATGTGAAGGATAGCACCCTGGTAGGGTGACAGGAATCCCAGAGCTGTGGTAGTGCCTCTGGAGAGGTACCACTGAGGATGCTGCTGCAGCCCCTCCTAGACCTCATCATCAGTGGCCTGGAGCCCACGTTGCTAGGAAACTAGTGTTCCTTGGCAGATCTAAAATGATACATTTTTATCATACGTTTCTCTATTTTTCTTACTTTTTAAAAAGATTTATTTATTTATTATGTATACACTGTTCTGCTTGTATATATGCCTACACACCAGAAGAGGGCACCAGATTTCATTACAGAAGAGGGCACCAGATTTCATTACAGATGGTTGTGAGCCACCATGTGGTTGCCAGGAATTGAACTCAGGATCTCTGGGAGAGCATCCAGTGCTCTTAACCTGTGAGCCAGCTCTCCAGCCCCCTCTAACTCTTTAATATGTGTAGTGTTATTGATCTTAGTCACCATGATCTGCTTCATCCCCGCTCTTGGGGGAGAGGAGCCTTCAGTTTTTCCTCTGTGGATGCATGGTGTCTCAGGTAGTTCACACTAGTATATAAAATAGACACGAAGCATACAGTTGGCAGAAGATAGGTAGTCTTTGCCTGGCAGCAGCTGTGTGTCTGGCAGCTTCAGTGTGTGTGACCCTGGGAACCATCTTACCTGGGCTCTGGATCCTGCACTCTCATTGTCCAGTCCCACATCTTTGGTCTAAGTATGCAACCCTCGGGGCTGCGATTTTCTCTACATTAAACAGAAAGACAGGCTGTCACATGATTCAAACCAAATGAAGTCATCTATGGTAAATACATATATTCTGATTTATCTTCAGGCCTTATAAACCTTTACCTTTTGCTAGGAACTTCTATGCAGAGGCACAATTCTGGGTCTTAGTCCAATTTGGGGGACTTGGGACAACAGATGTAATTTTGAAATAAACCCAGAAGGTATTTAATAATGTAATTCGTGGGACAGAGTTCAATAAACATGATAACTATCTTATGTATTATTGCTGCTACTTTAAAAATGCCTAGTGCAGCTCATGAAATCACAGTCACACTGGGCTAGACCAGTCATTAACTGACAACATTTTAATGATTTTTTTATTATTACTTAGAACTACAAGTACATAAAATTCACTGTTCATATTTTCAGGAATCTTTAAACACGTTACTCAAACAACTCGAAAAAGAAAAGAGGAGTCTCGAAAGTCAAGTGAAAGACTACGCACTTAAACTTGAGCAGGAATCCAAGGTTGGTTTAACTCCCTATGAAGCAATGTTCTTGAAGCTGTCATTTATTTCTAGTATTTCCTATAAACCTACTTCACAATCATGAAGTTTTTACAACACTATTTCATGTGATATATAAAGTAAGAGACTTGGTAATGACCTGGTTAATGTGGCTATCCCTCTCTCATGCAGGATTTACGTGTTATCTTTTAATAGGCATACCACAGGACCAACAACGAGCGCCGTACATGCATCACGGAAATGTCTCAGGTAACTCCTTTTACGGCAAATTCTAAAAGTTTCCTCTGGTTATAAATCATTTTACTTTTCCATTCTTATTTGTTTGGCAGAGAAACAAATGTTGGGATTAAGGAAGGAAACAGCCTGGTTTTTTAAATAAGGAAAGTGGAAAGGAAAAGACATAACTTTTAAAAAGAGGTGAAATGGTCTCCTCGGATAAAAGATAAATTTGTGTAGTTTGTTTGTAATCACGGCAGTGAAGATTAAACTGGTAGTCTTCCAGTGTCATAAAATTCCAGTCATGTCACTTCCTAACTGTCGGTGGTGGATCTGAGCTACAGAGCCCAGCTGTCAGTGGGAAGTGATCGACACGTTGTGTGCCTGACTCTTGAAAGCGTCCATTTGATTTTCAGTTTCATCTGTGACATTGGTGTTATTACAGAGGTCATGCTTTACATCACCAGTGCTGTGACTTCAGTTTCCTCGTGGTTTTAAAGGTTGTCTTCATCCTAATGCTTTATAACATCTACCACATCATGCAGCACATATATCGATACCTTTATAAGTGATGCTTACATGCATATTTAACTTATATTAACTTTATTTTGCTATTTGTTTTAAGATTAGGACATGAATTCACTTTTCAGTAAATATTGTCCAAGTAGAAGTATCCAGACATCAGATGGATGTGTGAATCCCAGGAGAATATTCTAGATTGGAAAGAGACGTTTAGAAATCATTGGCACACAGATAGTAATTGCGACATGGAAAGAATGAGATACAGTAGGGACCACTTGTAAAGCAAAAGAAAAGACAGTTCAGGCCATAGTTCTGAAGAGCATCAGTGGTGGAGGGAGCCAGAAGGAGAGTGTAGCTAGGCAGACAGGGAGATAGGGGACCTAGGGACATGAAGATCCATCTGCTACAGTGATACAGAGCTTAGAGAATGATCTAGGAAATAATTCAGAGAAGGAGCTAGGTGTGGGGATTGGAGCCCCAAAGGGCAAATGTGGGAGGAAGTTAAGAATGAAAATTAGTGTTACAGTGGCAAAGGGATGCTTGAGGCTTAGTACCAACAAAGTAAGCAGGAAATGAAACAAGATGGTCAGTCCCTGTCATCTCCCATCCTATCATAACAGTCAATGCCAACTTCCTGGTCCTGGGCAGTGGCTGGGAAGCAAGGCTTGTACCTGCAGCACAGACTTCCTCCTGCCTCTTCTCTAACTCCACACTCCATCTCAAGGTTTCTTGTGAACACTAGCTTCTCTAGGAGGCCTTGATGTGATGGAAAGACCACAGACCATGAAGCCAGACAGACTCTGGATTTGAATCCAGATCTTCATTTACTTTCTTTGTTACTTCTTAAAATTATGTGTGTCTTGCCAGGCGGTGGTGGCGTACGCCTTTAATCCCAGCACTCGGGAGGCAGAGGCAGGCGGATCTTTGTGAGTTCGAGGCCAGCCTGGTCTACAGAGCGAGATCCAGGAAAGGCGCAAAGCTATACAGAGAAACCCTGTCTCGAAAAACCAAAAAAAAAAAAAATTATGTGTGTCTGAATGTGTGTAAGAGTGTGTGAGTGTGTGTGTGTGTGAGTGTATGAGTGAGAGTGTGTGTGAATGTGTGTGTGAGTGAATGTGTGAGCTTGTGTGTGAGTGAGTGTGTGGAAGTATATGTGTATGTATGAGTGAGTGTAGGTGCGAATGTGTGTGAGTGAGAGTGTATGTGTGAGTGTGTGTAAGTGTATGTGTAAGTATGTGTGTATGTGTGAATGAGTGTATGTGTGAATGTGTGTGAGTGAGAATGTATGTCAGTGTGTGAGTAAAAGTGTGTGTGAATGTGTGTGTGTATGTGTGAGTGTGTATGTGTGTGTGTGTCTGCGCGCGCGTGTGCGTGTGTGCGTGCGTGCGTGCATGTATGAATGTGTGTGTGCATGTGGGCCAGAGCAGGCTACATTGCTCTCTGCCTCATTGCCCTGAGACAGTCTTCCAGTGAGCTGGAAGCTCACCATTTCAGTTAGGTTGACTGCCTAGAAGCTCTTGGGATGTGCCTGACTCCTCCTGCCAGCTAGAACTTCAGGAGGGCAGAGCCATGCCTGGCTTTTGCCTTGGATGTTGGAGATTCGAACTGAAGTCCTCATACTAGCAATCTCTGAGCCCCTTAGCTCCTGAGACATCTCCCCAGCCCCTCCTTGCTGTGTGACCTTTCTAGACCTTAACTTCTTTCCTTCCCTTGAGGAAGAACCTGGTACCCTCGGTCTCCCAGTCTGATGGAGTGTGTAGAGAGCTCTGTGTGTGAAGAATAGAGTGACGTGCAGGACACATCGGAGGCTCTGAACTCCAGCAACTGGAGGATGCTACCTCCCTGCCCCTTCCTGAGCTTTGGAGGCTCTTGCTCTGTGATGGGCTTTCTACTTGGGTCTCTTACAGCTAACACATGCGTTTGCTTTACTCAACAGTACGTCCTTGCGGAGGTCAGCCAGGGTGCCTGGCTCTTCTTGTTGTTTACTACGAAGACTATCAAACCATCAGTGTTCAGGAGCATTTATACAACTGATGACAAAAAGCCCATTAGTAGGAAAACGTCCATTCATGTAAAACACCCTTGATTTTGTCTAAGGTGAAAAGTGAAAGTCTTTTGCCCCTGAAACATCCATTTCCCTTTATTTCTCTTAAAAACAAAAACAACAACAACAACAAAAACCCACTTAGGCTGACTAATCTTCCTCAGAGTGCAGACTCATTGAATGTACAATCAAAGCCAGCAGCTTTCCAGGAAGGCGTTAATCCTGTCCCCAGTATAAATGTTAATGAGGATTTCACTCTAGAGTGAATTGTTAATCTTTATCATCAAAGGTGGATCTGGCCAGGCGCAGACTGCAGTGCCCGGGAAGGGTAATGGGTGAGTTTTGTTCTTCCCACACCGAGTGCATAAATAATTGGTCCCGTGGGAGCTGTGTTTGCCCGGTCTGCTGTGGGTACGTCTGTAGCGCTCGTTCGGACTGTCTCATTCTCCCTTCACTGTGCTTGTGCCTGATTCAGTCTCTGCTTTCCTTTCCCCCTTCCTGTGATCTCCATCGGATGAATTTAGAAGATAAAGAGAGCAAGCAGTGCGGAGAACAGGCGTGGCTTCTTGCAGAGCAAATGCACTCTCAAGCGGTGTGAGCGGACAATGGCCAAAGAGACCCCGGGCCTGACCTACACAATAGGCAGCCATTAGACTGTTTTCTAAAATCCCCAGAACAAGCAGCTTTTCCTGAGGGACTTTTTCCTGTCCAGGTGATTGACAGGCCTGTTTGGATCTTTGTTTAGAGGAGGAAGCAATGGTGTGTCTTTGTTCTTTACCAGAAAGCCTCCCGCAATAGAGTAACCCTGTAACGGTTCAGGACGCCTTCAGCCAGGTTTGGAAGTTCTCCATTCATGGCCCTCCAGGCAAGGCAGCTCAGGTGTCAGGCTCCTTCCAGGGTCAAAGATGTGTCCTTTTTCTATAGCCAGTAATTAAAGTCTGTTTTAGTTCTTGGTTTAAAGTTGTAAACTGCGAGGGAGGGTCCAGTCCCTGTGTCTTCCAAGCCTGCTTATATCTAACCTGTAACTTAACAACCGAGATGGGCGTGTTTTGGCGGACATTGACTCCCCCACCACAGGTCTTCTCACTTACACACTGTGTTTAGAGACCCTGTCATAAGGACTCACAGACACAAGGAATTATTAAAGTGTGCAGCAGGACTGCCTTTTCAGAGTTATGAGACCTGATAGATTTAAGTTTTGGTGTTTGTTCCGAATAACATAGAATTTTAGCAAAGGGCGTGAGAGTGGTAAATAGAGACCCAGGTCTGTAGGACTGTCCAGAAATTCTAAATTCTCCTTTATTTTATGTGTGTGTGTGTGTGTGTGTGTGTGTGTGTGTGTGTGTGTGACATCTGTGCTCATGTGTGGTGTATACATACAAAAGAGTATATGAGCACTCATGGAAGCCAGAGGACACCAGGTGTCCCACTCTCTGCCATATTATGGCAGTGAGCTGAACCTGTTAGGCTGGTGGCTGTGACACACACAGATCTTCACTGACAGTGTTAGGTGGGTTCCCTACTGTTGACGTGATGTCCTGTGTGCCACTCCTGGCCCCTCAGATGCTCTTGTCTTTGGTTTATGTCACTGAGTTTCTTCTCTCCAGTATTGTCCTTGATGGATGGTCTCATTCATTCAAGGCTTCAGTGGCCATCTGGAAGTTGATCAGCCTCCAGTGTTCTCGAATTGCCTGAGGCAGCCAGCCATTTGCCTATCCTGGGAAAATGACAAAATTGATGTAATGAGCACACTATCTTACCTTTCTGCTTTCCCGCTATATAGTGTTCCTGGCCTTTTCTGCTTTGCTGGCAGGCTACCTGTTTTATGTATGTTTAATGTCTACTATAGAAATGCCTAGTGGTCCACATACATGAGTGATTGGCTTCCCTAGTTTCTTCTGTATTTAAATTAAAAGTCACATGGACTATAGGGCCCAGAGAGGGTTTGTACAGCAACTTAAAACATTGATCCTTTTAGAAAATGGCTGAACTTCCTGCTACTCTTAGCAGCTTCTACACATGCCACGAGACGTTTGTGAAAGGAATTGATGGAAAACTGACACTTCGAATCCAGAAATCAGTTGGGAAGTAAGAAAATAATATGGTGTTTTTGTATTTCAGGTTTCTGGCTTAAATCACGTTTCTAAAAGACAGCAGATGGATCCGCTGCCTAGAATGAAAGACAGTCTGGTGAAAACGTACGTCTAGGTAGACCTCCCCTTGCTAGCGAATTATACTCGCTCGCGAAAGGCACTCACGCAACAGGTGTCCTTTATATTTTGGAAGCTGGGGTTCTGGACGGTATAGCAATGTATAAAAATGCACATGGTAAGAGACTCCAGAGAAGCTCACACTCCAGATTTGAGATTTGAGCTCCCAGAAGCACTATTAGTCTCCAAACTAGGTGACATGTTAAACGAGAGCAGCATAGAACCCACGGGAGAGTTAAAACTTCACCACTAACATGTTACAGACAAAACTGCTGTCTGCCTTGACCTTTTCAGAGGGCAAACATATGTGTTGCTATGGACACAGTACAGTTTAAACTACACATCCCATGTAAACGAAGCCACTTTATGATGAAGAACAAAGGAACTTTGAGGTATTTCCGAGGCTGTATATGCTTCTGAACTTTCCAGGTCCTGTAGAAAACATGGAACCACCAGATGCTTGTCTTACAACCTTATCTCCGTGTGGGGGAGCATATTGATATAGAACACTGAAAAATTAACCCAAGATGTGAGTGAGTTACAAATCAATCCTGTCCAGCCACGGCTTAAGACAAGGGGAACTCAAGGGATACGTAACATGATGGGTTTCTTTGGTAAAGATTAATGATGTAGTCATTTTTGCCCAATTCTCAGCTAGATGGGTTGAAGTACATTTTTCATTAACAATCATTACTTATTTAAATTACAATTAATTTTCTTTACACATTTTCATCATGGAATCATAGTGTACCTTAAATATTAAAATTTGACAAAGGACCTCCATGGAAAAAGAATCAAACCACTATGTCTGAGATTCCCAAGACCATCTTGGTGGTAAAGGATTCCGTGGTAGATTCCAGAACTCAGGACGTATTTGTACTTGAGCTAGGATGTGTCAGAGAGAAAAGACACGATTGAAATCCACAAGGGAAAAGACTCCGAGAGTAAAGACTGAGAACTAGGCGCCAAGCTGTGACATTCTGTCTAAACAGAACCCCACTGACTCACTTAGTCCCTCCAAGAGGGAGCTACCGTGGCAAGTTGACAACGCACAAGGCTTTTATTTCCTGGAGAGGCTCACTGGCTGCACAGCATCCAAGGTTTCTGTTGGCCAGCGTCACTCATCTACCTAACTCCTACTGACATTCCAGACTCCAAGGAGATAAGCAGGTGTGGTCAACAGTGTAGGTGTTGGGGGCATTATTCCACCGAGGGCAAGGCTTTCCTAGGAGAGAGGACTGCTGCCACTAGGTGCCTCATGGGCAAGCTTTTCTGAGGACAGTAATTCCCAGCTGCTGCCTCAGCTGTTCTCTGCACAGCCACCGTACATAACTACCTGTTATTTTTATCTTTACACTAATCCAAATCTCTTTTTAACATATACTACTACTACTCTGAAATTTTCTTTGGTACTGAAGAGGTACTTGGAAAATTAAACTAAGCCTTATTCTCACTACATTGGTGTGCATATCCATAAACATCCCCAGATATTGTCTCTGAGGACAGTTTGGATTTTCAGTGAATACTCCTGAGGCTGGCTATGTCAGAGAGAAAACTCTGAAATCACGTCATACTGAGTCTGAAGTCATATGCTACTGAAGCCATCATACTGAGGGGCCTGCTTCCTGACAGATCTCAGATCTCTACAGGTTTGACTGAAGGATGCCCAAGGAGATCACCAAGGTGCCCATCCCCACCTGTTCCTCTGTGGAGCCGTGGTTGTACATCATGCCTATATCTGCTTGTTTGGGCCTCTGAGCCACAGGTCTGAGCTAAGCCTGAGCTGCTGAGACAGGAGGTGGATGCCTTGGGCTGGGAACTCTCACTCATTCAGTTACCTCACAACCTTCTGAGCTGCTCATTCCCACCCAGATCCATTCTGTCTGTGATGAATCCGAATGGTGGAGAGATTATCCACTGTAGACTGCTGCTTAGTAATCTTTGAACATATTACTGAGCTGATGAGTGGTCAAGCAGCTGGACCATTAAGGCCTTTGCTGTCTGAAACGATCAGCAACCTTGGCCCTCACCCAACAGGAACTTCTCTATCTTCCCGAGTAGATATTTGAATACATGTATGTAGTCAAGACTGCCTTAAAATATTGTCTCCGAGTTACTGACCTGACCATGGAATGTGATAGCCTTCTTTTTGTTCATTACTCAAATTTGAGTCATATAATTAACGCTGGGGCTAAGCACCTCACAGCAGAGTTGACCCCAAGTGGCCTGTGAATTTAGGAGGAGGTGTCCACACCATCTCTCACCTACAGAGGACAGGGGTGACTGTGAGGTGGGAACTGCTGGAGTGTAGATTTAGATGGCTGCTTGGGAATGGTGTTTAATATCCACTTCTATAGCTGTCCATATACCTAGTCTGTCTGTCAACAATTCCACTTCCAAACACAATGGTGCATTTACACCATAAGACCTGTACATGGATGTCATAGCAGCTTTATCCATGATAGTCAAAGGTGGAAAAATCCTAAGATGTTCATCAATAGGGAATGGATTTTTTTTATGTCTATGCATATATACTATAGAAGTAATAGCAATAAAATACCATTTATACAACATTTGGATAATTCTCATAGTCTTCTGTAAAGGAACATGTAGATGTGCTTCCATTCACATAAAGTTCAAAGAGGTAGAAGTAAGCTGGTGTAGGAACACAGGATGGTCTTTACAAATGGGGCTGAGAATTAGGAAGTCCAGGAGGACCTTTGAGTAGGATGACAGTGTTTCATCTATAAGCTTGGGGAGCAGTTGTTGGAATGTGAAGTTCAGATACTTCCTGGGTCTTTGAGCTTACAGTTTGCATACTTTTGTACATGTCATGCTTTGGATGATATTTTAAACTCAAGTGCTACTGCCTTTACGTTTGCTCTGGTTAACCTTCTCTTATGTGCTCGTCAACTTGCGTCTGTAACACAGAGGTTGAGGTAATTCACTTAATTTTTTAAAGGTTAACTTAGCCTTAGTTTGAAAGGTTCTGGTCTCGGATTGGTTGCTCTCACTGTGCTGTGCCTGCGTCTGGCAGCACACTAATGGTTGGTGGTGCAAGGTGGACCACAAGGCAGAGAGGAAGGGGCTGGCTCCCCCTGCTGCCTTCAAAGTTACGTTCCCAGTGACCGCAAGACTTCCCACCAGACCCAGACTCCTACAGATCCCACAGCGTCCCTCCCACTAGTACTGCCAGGGCTCATGTTTAACTCACTGACCTTTGGTCACAGGCAACATCTGTATTAGCAGTACCAATGTTCAAACACTGGCTTATGATACTGCTTGACACTCAGAATAAATCAGAGTGCCAAAAGAGACCCAGTTAAGAGAAATTCTATTTAAAACATCAATCAAAAAGTGACTCTGCCCAGTTGAATATCACCAATTACATTCCGACTTTGTGAAATTGTGGCTGTAAATGAAGAAGATGTTTCCATCTTGCTGAAAGATCTATGTCAAAGATCCTTGCACATACTGTTTATAAAGGATTGCTAACATGGTTAAGGGAAATACTCTTTAGAAATAGGTTTGGAAGTTACTCCCAAAATTCTACAAAGCTGGTAGGTAGCTTTGGACTGTAGGCCAAGGAATATATCAACTGTGAAAACCGGATTTGGCCAATAAGGAACCCAAATGATGGGCACCAGAGCAACAACTCAGCCAAGAACCAGCTGTGACGTTTCTTTTTCTGTGTGATGCAGCCTCCTCTTCGCTTTGCTGATGAAAGTTTTATATAGTGATCAAAGGCCCTCAAGGAAGACAGAGCAGTCCTCCACTCTCCAGAATAAGAGCATCTGTGGGACATTAATTGTGGCTCATTGAAGGACAGATTGTTTGGGGGACTTATTTTTAAGACAAGAAGCAGATATAGGAAAGACATATAGCCAACATCTTCAACCTTGAGACAATAACTCAACAAACTGTGACAGCATTAAGAAGTTCTAATGGATTCTAGAAGATTCTGGAATGCAGATTCTAGAATATAGAACTGATGTAGAATATTTATAAGAGTAAATAAAAGTATAGTGTAAAATAATTTGCTAGGGTTATGAATGATTTGTATTTATTCATTTTTAGTATTTTCTATGAATTGTGCAGTTTTGTATCATCTTAATGAGAGTAAAAATCCCATGATAAGCTAGCTTGTGGAAGTATCCAAGTCAAAATAACAGTATATTCAGTATTATTCTTTTAATAAAGCAAGAAACATGATGGTTAGTGAAATTTTGCACTGACTGGCTTTGGAGCAGACAGAAAATCAATTTTCCTTTACCACTTACACAATGTGGCTTTATAAGAGTAGTTAGTAACTTTCAGACTCAGTTTACCTCCTTGTAAAATGAGGGTAAAACCTATCTATACTGGATAGTTGATAGGAGAATTAGAAGATTTTGAAAAACTCTTAACTTGATAAATATTCTCAAATTTCATTCCTTTCCAGTGTGTAGTACATTAGTAACTACAAAGCACAAGCAGAATAAGAAAGCATCCGTTTGTAAAGAGAGAAAAATAAGTATAAACAACAATTTGAGCATGCAGACAACAACCACATAACACGGTCATGCTAGAATCAGTTATATGGTACCCACATATAAAATGGTTTCTAAACCTTATTGAGCACAGCTGAACACCATTGTAACCTGTTAATCCCACCTATATTTGCATATGACTGAAGCAGTCTGCAGTCACACACAGCAAAGCTGAGTGGTTTTTAGTGTATTCTCAAGGTTGAGTAACCATTGCCACTGATTCTAGAACGCTCTCCCGCAACAACTCCCAAAGAAGTGTCATACCTATTAGTAGTCAGTTCTCACCCTCTAGCTCTTGGGGGTCACTAATCTTTCTATTCCTGTGGGGGTTTCCTATTATTATGTCACATGAGAGTGTACAAGGTGTGGCTCAATGGTCCAGCTTTTGTTCTCAAGATAATCCATGTTCAGCACAGCCAGATTTATCATGGTGATTAGCTAGCATCCCAGATTTTTATAGATCATTGGTTATCCAATCTTCAGTTGATGTGGGTTTGACTTATCTATACATTTGTGATAATGTGAATAATATTGCCATGGATACTCCTGACAGAGTTTTATATGTGCTCTTTATTTATTTGAATACAAAGTAACAGGCTTCCTTGTGGCATTTTCACATATACTTAGGTTTGAGTGGTCCCTCCGGCCCCATCCATTCCTCTCTCTGCACCTGCTGTTGTAGTCTTCTAACCTCAGGATGCCCCTTTCCACTTTCCTACCCTCCCACTCTTCTCCCTTAAAACCACTCCCCCTGAAGGGCCTCTGCTTGGTTTCTTGGCATCCACACTATTTCTAGATAAACACACATAAAAATTAGAAGCTGAGATCCGTACATGAGAAGGAGCACGTGGCACTTGTCTTCTAGTCCTGCGTTACCTTGTTTAATATATTTCCATGTCATCTAAGTTTCATTTTCATGGATGATTACATTTTCATTGTGTCTATGTACCACATTTCCACCACTCATCTGTTGATGGGCTTCTAGTCTGACTCTGTTTCCTTGCTGTTGTGAACAGGGCAACAGTGAACAGGGGTATGCACATATCTCTGTGATCCGGTTAGAGTCCTTTGGTTATGTATCAGAAGCAGCACAGCAGATGGGGGTGGTAATTCTACTTTTAGTCTTTAGAGAAACAACCACACCATTCTCCAAAGTGGCTGTACCACTTGATACCTCTACCAACGAGGACTAGGGTTCGCCTTTCCCCACATCCCCATCAACGAATGTTGCCATTAGTTTTTCTGCTGAAAGCCATGGGATGAGATGGAATCTCAAAGTCATTTTGTTCATATTTCTCTGATGGATAAGGATGTTGGCTACCTTTTCAAATTTTTATGCACCATTTTTCTTCTTTTGAGAACCACCTGTTCAGTTCACTGGCCCATTTCTTGACTGGCCGTTTTGGGGCTCGGGAGGTTAATATTTGCATTCCTTTGCATATTCCAGCTGTTAATGCCCTGTCTGAAATGTAGCTGGCCAGGGCTTTCTCTCTTCTGTGGTTCTTCTCTCCTCTGGTTGTCTCCTTGCTGTGCAGAAGCCTTTCAATTCCCTTGAAATTCACTGCTGGGTTGCTCTGCAGAAAATTAGCGCTGATTGTTGTATCTTGAAGTGTTGCCCCCCTCTACCCCCTTGGTGTTGATTTTTAAGTATGTTTCAGCATCTCATGATTTAAACTGAGTTTTTACTGACAGCTTTGTTTTCCCTCTTTCATTCGAGGTTTATTTATGGTGTCTGTATTTGTGGTTATCTTTTCTGTTTCATCAAAACTGGTCATTTTATATAGTATCAGGTACCTAGTCTGAATCTCAGAGTCTCTCTCTTCCCCAGGGCTGAAGGCTGCTGTTATGGGGTGACTTTCTAAACTTCATTCTGTGAAGCTGGTGCTCTTTCTCATGAGTGGTCACTTCATGCTCTGCTGGGTTAGCTAAGTGGTTACCTTAGGATTAACATAAAAATTTAAAGCGCCGCGAATCAATAGCGCTCTTCCTTCCCGGGGGACTCAGCATATGTGTTTGGACCGGCTCGCCATACTCAGCCAGGAAAACCACTGCTCTGCCTTTGCCTTCACTTCTGCATTTGCAGCACCACAAATTTAGCCAGCGGTGAGAGCTTGGTCCTTGTCAAGTCTTTCCCAAGAACACACACGAGTCTAGGTACATGAGTATGGTGTTCCAGATCCCAAGACATGTGCTGGAGTTTATTAGTACCCACCCCAGCCTTTGAACTTTCCTGGTTAGCTTAGTTTTAAATAGCAGTAGCCATGAAATTAAATGATGGCTTCAATTTGTTCCAGCAAATTCTCCAAGAGAAGTGTTCATGCTGGACCGTGCTGTGGGATGGTCTGTATGTCAAGTGTGTTGCTGATTGGTCAATAAATAAATCACTGATTGGCCAGTGGCCAGGCAGGAAGTATAGGCGGGACAAGGAGGAGAATAAAGCTGGGAAGTGGAAGGCTGAGGCAGAGAGACACTGCCAGCCGCCACAATGACAAACAGCATGTGAAGAAGCCGGTAAGCCACGAGCCACGTGGCAAGGTATAGATTAATAGAAATGGATTAATTTAAGCTGTAAGAACAGTTAGCAAGAAGCCTACCACAGCCATACAATTTGTAACCAATATAAGTCTCTGTGTTTACTTGGTCGGGTCTGAGCGTCTGTGGGACTGGCAGGTGAGAGAGATTTGGCCTGACTGTGGGCCAGCAGGAAAACTCTAGCTACAGGACCGCGTCCAGAGAAGGGCAAAGAAGAAGAGCTTTGCAGTCAGGGGTTGGCATCTCCTGTACTATGGGTTGGCTCCTGGGTTTACCATAGCTGTGGGCTGTTGGTTTTCTTGGAGGTAAGGGGCAGGCGTGGGGCCAGGGGAAATTAAATTCTGCACAACTCAGTGTTCTCACTGAGTCCCCAATTTACTTTGTTTTGTAAATTCTTGAGATTTGCCATGAATGTTTGATGTCTAGACTTTCAAGGCACTTGCTTTGAGCCATTTTTGCCAACTTCTCTTTACTTTTATGGGGGTGAGAAAAGTTTCCTTGCTTCAAAGGAAAACGACAGGTCTTTACTTGGTTGTTTTTGATGAGACCACTCTCTAAGATATATCTGAAAAGTGCCGGAGCTGGAGCAGCATCTGCTGTCTCGAAGAACACAAAAGTGTCGCCTTCACAAAGCTGCATAGGTCAGTCAGAGAAGATTCCATGGGATCGAAGAACAGAAATCCGAGTACTGGTATTGGTTTGTTGTCCCTATTCTATTTCTTGATCAGAGAAGATTCCATGGGATCCAAGAACAGAAATCCGAGTATTGGTATTGGTTTGTTGTCCCTATTCTATTTCTTGGCCTCTCCGTGTTCTCACCTTTAATTCAAATTGAAAGGTAAGTAGCAGATTGGTTCCCCTCCCCTTTCTCCAGACAGGGTCCTCTACGGTGGATACCTGATGAGCCGCTTCTGGAGTCTCACCCTTTGAGCGCCTACATTTGCAGTGGTTGCCCCACACTGCGTGAGATGATGACACATGGCTGCCTAAGGCTGTAGGCAGAACATGTCAATGAAGACTTCCCTACCCCAGCCCGGAGGAGACGGGTCAGCTACGTGTGGCATATACTGTTTGTTGTTGTTGTTGTTGCAGACAGTGGTGACAGAAAAATTATGATCAATGCTTATTTTATTTCAGTGGCAGATACAATCCCGTTAATCAGAAGATGGCGCATGCCAAGAAAGGACCAGTGAAAAAGATTTCAAGATCAAACCATCTTCCCAAACTCAACCCGTGATTCCAGAGCTGGGCAGACTTCTATTTTTCCATCTTTTCTTCATCCAGAATCTTCAGTTTAGGTTGATGTTCGACACGTTTCGCAGGGGCAAGAAATAGATAAGGAAGAGCAGCTTCTCTGGCTCTTTCAAAAATCGATTCGTCTGTCTGCTTAAAAGTCACGTGTCTCCGGTGACTCTAAATGTCCAATCCCTGTGCTTGTGGTTCCTAGCGTGTCCTAGGAGGGAGCCCGAAGGCTGACATCGTCCCGATACTCTAAGTAGGGTGTTTCTGGTCTGCCCTCATTGCACTGCTAACAGTGTGTTTGGTTTCTAAGTTGGCCATTAGCTAAAATCTTACATAGGAAAAAACCCTTTTTGCGATTTTAGGTTGCATCATGCTCACTCAGCTCAGCTTGTTAAAATCAAGGTTTCCAAACAGTCACAGATCACATGCACATGAAAGTCTGACTGAGATGCTGCCAATAACTTCAGCCACGCACTGTGTTGTTCTCAGGCCCCACTCTGCTGGTAACCTCGAGCATTTGGGGCAAATTTTATCACCTCATGTAAATTTTCCCACATCTATAAAATGACTATGTTATATTGTATAGTTTACAAGATTTCTTGCCATTCTAGAAAGCTTATTCAGTCACAGGGGCCTGCCACTGAATATGTGGCATTAAAGTTGTCTTGTGATGTTTATTAACTCACAACAGTAGTCTAGTTCTTTGAATCAAAATTTTCAAGAGTCTGGAATACTGGAGACTAGCAGTAACTAGAACAAGAATAAGAGAAGAGTCATCTATTTTAAGACCCACAAACTTCAATGAATTCTGTTCATGGTTAGGAAGTTTTGTGACTTCGATGGTTTTTGTAACTGTAATCTAGGCCAGGAAAATTCATATAACTTACTTGCCCATTTTAATAAGATAAATTATTGGAATTTAAATTTCCTAAGCCAGGTGGTGGTGGCGCATGCCTTTAATCCCAGCACTTGGGAGGCAGAGCCAGGTAGATCTCTATGAGTTCGAGGCCAGCCTGGTCTACAGAGCGAGTTCCAGGACAGGCACCAAAACTACACAGAGAAACCCTGCCTTAAAAAAAACCAAAAAAAAAAAATTTCCTGTGAATATTTTAAAAAGTGATGCTTTGACCTGTATCTGATAAGAGGTATCATTTGCTTCTTTCTATATGTTATGTGTCTCTTACAACTGAAGGACTTCTGTCTGTGCATGTATGTATAGATGTATGTGTAACATGTGCAGATGATTGGATTGCTGCTGTGCTCATGAACTCACAGCATCTGTGACTGCCTGCACAAAACCTGCACAAGATCAAGCCAGCCGACATTCCAGCTCCAATGGAGAAGGGGCCCGTGGGCCCCACCCCAGCTGAGGAACTGGTGAAGGTGGGAGCTGCCAGGGAAGGGAGAGTCTGTTTCTTCTAAGGGCGTGGTCCCTGGTAGGCTCACAATTCTCCAGGAGACGGCCCCACATCCATGCATTTATGGGCAGCACTAACTAGCTTCAATGGAATATATACATATATTATTAATTACATATTAATTAGATTAATTATAAATTAATTAGATATTTATTACATGTGTGTATGTGTATATATATATGTATAAATGTTTATGTGTATGTATATATATATTTAAAGGTATGCAGTTGGGAGGGGGTTATTGGGAGATCTGGGAGGAAGTGGGGTGTGTATGATATAAATACATTGTATGCATGTATGGAATTTTCAAAGAATAAACTGTATTAATAAAATGGAATATAGGCATAATAGTGACTTTAATGTACTTATTTTCTCTTCCTTTATTCTCTTATTTCTAAGTTTGTTTCTAGGGACCAATTTTTCTCCTGGCTTTGGGTATCATTTTCTGCTGCTTATATCTATATAATTTTTATTGGACTGGGCATTAGTAATTTCACACTGTGGATTATGATGTTTCTATGAACATTTAAATTGCTTACAGTTCTGCTTAATCTTTCAGACTTCCGTTGGAGTGAGCAAATTTCCCCATGAGCTAGGTTCCTAAGACTAGCTAGCCTGAGGCCCTAGTAAAGATACCCTGAGTGACACACAATGACACTTAGCCCTGCCTGGCCCCAGCTTGGATGCCCAGAGGCTTGTAGGCATTCTGCTCCACTGCTTTGCGATCTGTGCCCTGGTGTCCAGGGGGTGGCGGGGGGGGGGGGGTGGGTGGGAGGGGGTGGGGGATAATAACTTGTGCAGATTTGGGGTTCTGTTCTTGCACAAGTCTTTGTGTTCTGAACATCAGCCTCCTCCAGCTCCTGCCTCAATTGTGGGAAGTGGCCCTCAGCCCGCAGCATGGGACCTTCTCTGGGGACTGTGCTGTGCTGTGGGGGAGGAAGTAGGTGGCAGCAGAGCTTACTTCACTTCTCAAGGATCACACTCTTGTTTCTGCAAACAACTGTTTCATCTGTTTTCATCTGCTCCCTGTTTAGTCACAGTGAATGGATAAATTTGGCTCCGTCACTCCTCCAAAGCAGAATTAAAGAACTCACCCACTCGATACTAAAATACTTTTTAAAGCCAAGAAAATGTATTAAGATCCAACATAAAAATCTGTTTTTGTTTTTCAATCATTATATTTCTTTGGGTTAGCACCTGGATAAAATGGGGCGTCTGGCTTTGTCTTGTCCTCCTTGCCAAGGAAGTGAGTCCTGTTTCTGAAGAGGAAAAGAGTATTTGGGGATCAAACTGCAGGGCTGCAGCCCAGATTGCTTTACTCCATGAAACACACATGAAGATCATGTCTCTCAGGTGGGAAGCATTGTTTACCAGTGGGTAGTTCATATATACCGGGTTGATGTATGTGTTGGAAACACTGTTCAGGAGCATGCAGCTGTGTTTAGTGACAGAGGTGAGGAATTGTGTGTGACCCTCTATCAAGCAGATGTACCCTTTTGGGTCTTCTTTCCGGTGGCCATTGTGGGTTTCTTTTGTCTTTGAGGCAGGGTCTTGTTATACAGCTTCGGGGAGTGGCTGATCTTGGTTGTCAACAGGACACATCTAGAAAGAGGGCACCACAGTTGAACAGACTCCATCAGATCAGTCTGTGGGAGTGTCTGCAGGGCATTTTCTGGCTAGCTAATTTATGGAAGCGGGCCTAGTCCACCATGGACACGGCCACTCCTGGGCAGGTGGTCCTGGATTGTAAACAGGGTAACTGAGTCAGCCAACAGGCCACATTCTTCCATGGTCTCTTCTTCCATGGTCTCAGCTTCAAGCTCTAGCCCCGTCCTCACTCAGAGATGGCCTGTGAAATGGAAATGTAAACCAACTAAACCCTTTCCTCTCCTAAACTGCTTTCTGGAAGTGTTGCATCAGAGCAACAGAAAAGTAAGCTAGAACTGCTAGGCTGGAAACTGTCATCCTCCTGCCTCAGCCTCTCAAGTGTTGACGCTATAGACATGTATCACCATGTACAGCTAGACTAATAATCTAAGCATAAAACATGTATGTCACGTCTAGGACTGGCTCACAAAAACATTCAAGACCCTTCTCCTTGGTTGTGCCTCCTCCCCATCCTCATCTCCTTTTATGCTCTTTGGATGTATTAGAAACACAGCTGTTTTTTTGTTTGTTTTTTGTTTGTTTATTTTGTCCGAGACAGGGTTTTTCTGTGTAGCTTTGTGCCTTTCCTGGAACTCACTCTGTAGCCCAGGCTGGCCTTGAACTCACAGACATCCACCTGTCACTGCCTCTCGAGTGCTGCGATTAAAGGCATGCACCACCACCGCTCAGTCACAGTCGTGGTTTTAATGGGCTTATGCTCTATTTCCTTTATCTAGTCTGTTTCTGTGACTGATTTTTCTCCTGGTCTCTGATCTCGTTTTCTGCCCACCATATAATTTTTATTGGATCTCTGCATTAGTGTAATTTTACATTGTTGTTGAGCATTTTTTGAGCTTCATTCTTGTAAGCATTTAAATTACATTTTTTTAATATGAATGCTGGGGACCAACCCAGGTCCTCAGTCAGGCAAGCGCCTTACTGACTAAGCCATCTCCCCAGCCCCCTGCTACTTTACAGAGAGAATTACACTATCCCCAAAAATATGAAGTTGTACTACAGTGATTTAAAAAGGGGGTCTAAAGGCACCTCATGACACCCATGTTCATTCAGAGAATAAGCCCTGGAAGCTGTGTACCCCCAAAGGATGGCATAACCCTCGGCACCCACTTCAAATGTGAGCTGGAAGACTGGGAAAGAAGAAACAAATACAGCCTTTCCTCCCCGAGTTGCTTCTGCTCTGTGTTATATATCACAGCAACAGAAAGTCAAATTAAATACCTAGGCTAGCCTTAAACAGGCCATCCTGCTTCAGCTTCTGAAATGCTGGCACTACACATTCCAAAGAAGCAAATCTCAAAGCCCCGATGTTCAGTAGCCCCATAACATGGAAGACTCTCGGGTCCCCGAATCATTGAATATAGGAGATCCTTTCTGCTCACCCCGCTAATCCTCATTTGGTTGTTATGTGAATAAAGCGTCTATCCTTGTATGTGTCCTGTGTTTGTCCACCAATATTTGACTTTTACTTACTAAAGCAATTAACCTATTCACATTGTACCAAGCGATATTTCTAATAAATCTTAGAGGTATTGGGTATTTCAGCAGCTAAGAGTATCCACTAAAATCTTCACAATCACACAGATAAATTGAATCCAACTCTACTTTCAAGTCTCCTGACCATAACTAGAATGATGTTTTTTTTTTTAACTAGACAGAATCTCTTTGCACTTCCATTAATACTTGCATAGAACGCTGCTCTCTGAATCCTTGCTACAAATGCTTTATAATTTGGTGGTCCAATGCTAGCTGGGTCCCAACAGCTGTGTAATATACAGTCCATGTCTGAATGGGAAATATGTCCAGAACAACTTCACTTGGGATAGGAATACACAGCTTCACTGGTCCATGATCTTTATGGAACCCAGTGGGTAGGCCCAGTGAAGACCACCTTCCCAGGGAATTGCTAAGCTCCCTTATTAAGTTCAGACTACTTTCTAAGAGGAACACTCCTGTCTACATTTTCTTAGCCTCTGTTTCACTCTATTTCTCTTCCCAGTCATCCTGCTCACATTTGAGGTGGGTGCCAAGGACTATGCTGCCCTTCAGGGGTGCACACCTTCCAGGGCTCAGCATCCGAACAAACGTGGATGTCCAGCGGTGACTCTAGAAATCACTTTACAAATCACTGTTTCCAGGTTTAGTTTTCAGGATAATATAATTCCATCTATATAGTAGCAGAAGGCTGAAGAAATGGCTCAGTTGGCGAAGTGCTTGCCTGACTGAGGACCCGAGTCTGATGCCTAGCATCTACATAAAAAGCTGGTATGAGGGTGTGTCTTGTGATCTCAGCACTGAGGGAGGTAGGAGGCTCCCTGGAGTTCACTGCTCAGAGAGTCTAGCCAAGTTTTGAGCTCCAGGTTAAATGAAAGACCCTGTCTCAAAAAATACGATGGAGAGTGATTGAAGACAACACACAACACCAACCTCTGGCCTCCATGCACATATATACACACATACCTATACATACACATGCACACGCATGCACACACACACACACACACACACACACACACACACACACACACACACACCACACAGTACAGTAAAGGAGGAGGAGTGAATTCTATGTATAATAGTCATAATTTCCAAGCATGATTTGTTTCTTTGGTCCGTTCCTCCTCCTTCCCCATGAAAGCCACTAAACATAGATTTTAAAAAATCTTTCTGGGAGTGAAGTTGACAGTCATGGCTGAGCTCTGCCACAGTTTGGGTCCCAGCAGCCTTTGTGGTGTTCAAAACACTTCTCAGTTTCATCTTTGCTTTGGGGACCCCAGTAGTCATTAAACTTTTCAATACTTTCACACCCTTCCCAGTCCTAAATTTCTAGGTTTTCCTTGAAAATGGGTTATTTGCACCCACACTCACTTTGCCTTTTTTTTTTTTTTTAAGACAGGGTTTCTCTGTGTAGCCTTGGTTGTCCTGGAACTCACTTTGTAGACCAGGCTGACTGTCTTTACTTTTAAAGGCAACCGATAACATCCCACACTTACTACTAATATTTTCCCCAACATCTTTTCTCAAGTCTACACATCTGTTGAGTACTTAGTGCTCTGTGAAAACAGGAGTCTTCAGGCTTCAAACCTCAGTGTCGTTCTGGTGCCCCCTCCCCTGAGATGCTGAGTTAATGCCACTTGCTTCAGGGTTCTGTTGATGCAGGAGCTAATTTCAGGTGTCAGAAGTGCCACACAAAAGGTTTTCTCTCTTATACAATGATCCCGTCTGGCTTCATCAAAAAAGAAGTAAAAATAAATAATTATAGAAAGACTTCATAACTGGAGAATGTGGTAAGGAGAGACAGCTAAGAGTTCAAATCATTGGCAGTGTCAGAATATTGATATGTACCCATATCTTTATACTATCTCTCTCTCACACACACACACACACACACACACACACACACACACACACACACACACTCACTCTTGGGAATTATGAAAGTCTCATAATAAATATGAAAAGATAATCCAGTAGACTTTTCTCTCCTGTCACTATATATTCAACTAGTCACAAAATGTCCCCTTTCCTACTCTGCGCTATCCCCAACATTCACCGACAAGAAATTTCTCCGTTTAAGATTGCTTGAATTTTTGATGACAAAAATTCCTGCTGGCTTAGGCCAGCTGTCACTGCGGCTAAAGGAAAACAGATCCCTTTGTAACTGTTTTCTCGGCGGCAGCATCGCCCCAGAGGCTCGGAGGAATCTGCTGACTCTAAGGGTTCAGTGGCATGGTTTCACTCGGGAGTGGGGGACACTCCGGATTCCCTGTGACACAGCCTGGGCCACAGTTATACTGTCACTTCCATTTAGCTCTGTCTTCTCTTACAAGGCTCTGAGGTTAGAAATGAGGTAGATTTACTAGAACCAATTCCTGCTTTTGAAAGTTAGTATATTAGTTGATGGGAAAGCTGTCAAGACCAATTACAGTCTACTGCTGGGCATAATCAGTTTTTATGTGATCTTTTCTGCTGCCTAAGGGAAATACTTCTTAACCTATTGCGGGGAGGGGGGGTATGTATTTGTTATCAACTTACTAGTTACTGGGATATGAGGCTAGTAAAACAGTCTCTGGCCTGTGATGCTAAAATAGTTGTGATCGTCAAATGGAGGCAGAAGAGAGTTCCTGCTGAGTTGCTCTAACAAAACATCACAGACCGGCTTAGGAAAAACAGAATTTTATTTCAACCAGTTCTGGAAGCTGCCAAGTCCAAAATCAGTGTGCTGGAAGATTCAGTGAACTGGGGAAGGTCTGAGTCCAGATATGTAGACGGTATCTTCTCATTGTGTGCTCACTGGGTGGAAAAGCTGAGGGACCCCCTCAGGCCGCTTTTTCATAAGGGCACTAATATAATTAACAAGGGTTCCATCCTCATGACACAATGACCTCTCATAGATCTTAATACCATCATCTCAAAATCAGAATTTCAGCAGATTAATTTTAAGGGAGACATGGATTATCTGCAGGGAATTAGGAATACCTTGCAATTTTTCTTGTTTTCCCAGATTAGCTGCAAAAGAAAGTATGAGTTGCCGCATGCTGTGCGGGAGAGCCAAGCGGGACAAAGGAGAACGCTCATGGCTAAGCATCATGAACTTAGACCACACAGCTGTTAGAACCACACTTCCGGGTTAGGAACTGAGCACACAGCAGGAAGGAGGCACACAAGCAAGAGAGCGTCTGGCCTCTCAGATTCAGGGAAAGTGACACAGGAAAATTCAGGCAGAAGTCAAAATGACTGGTAAATGAGCTGCTAGCTGGGGAGGCACAGAGGAAATGTCCAGTACAGTTCCCAAGTCAATGAACGGGCCCACAGAGGTTTGATGGCAGATGCTGTCTTCAAGAACAGTTGGGGACTTCTCTGGGCTTCTTTTGGTTCACCCATAGCACCAAAGAAATTCCTTGGCAGCATCTTGGAAGAGAGACTAATTTGGGGAGAATGACTGATTTGGCTGACTTAATTAAACCCTGAGTTTTGAAAGCCTGATGGGGGGATGAGAGTATGGGTTCTACTGTCACACCGAGGAAAAGAATGAAGTTTATAAGCAGAGAGGCTCCTGCACATTTTTAAGTTAGAAAGGACAAGATTAAAACTGTCCTTTTCCTCTCTGGATGACCTTATCCATGTGATGATAGCACCGTCACTTTGATGATAAACTCATTTTAGTTATGCGATGTTTTCCTTTCTAACAAATCTTATCTTTGTGTCTCACTACACAGCGGGTGGCATTACGAAATAGAATAGATCATAGACTCATATCTTTAAAGACACGAAAGTCCACTGGTGCCAATCAATTTGCCCTTTTCTTAAAATATATTTAATTTTATATGTATGTGTGTATGTGTGTGTGTGTGTGTGTGTGTGTGTGTGTGAGAGAGAGAGAGAGAGAGAGAGAGAGAGAGAGAGAGAGAGAGAGAATGTGCCTGTGATTGCACCAGCGTGTGTGTGTGTGTGTGTGTGTGTGTGTGTGTGTGTGTGTGTGTGTGTGCATGTAGGAATCCTGGGAAGCCAGAAGAAAGCATTAGATTCCCTGGCAATAGAGTTACAGATGGTCATGAGCTGCCATGTGGGTTCTGGGAACTAAGCATGAGTCCTCTGTAAGAACAGCCAGTGCTCTTAACGGCTAAGTCATCTTTCCAGCCCCATAATGTGTTCTTAGATTCAAATAGTGTAATGCCTGCTATGAATCAGGAATTTTTCTAGGTCTTTATTCTAGACATTGGGAGAGGACAAAAAAAAAATGTGCTATTTACATGAGGGTCAACGACGCACAGAAAATAGAGGAGGGGCTCCATTCTGATGGGAGTACCCCAGGAGGGGTCACCACAGCAGAGAACTGTCTGCAAAGTAGAAAAATCTGGACAGGAAATGAGAGGAACAAAGGACCAACAAGAAGGCATCATGACCGGAGACTGAGAGGTAGGAATAGCAAGCATCAGAAGAGAGACAGAGGACCTTGTTGGGCATGGGAGAGGACCTGGGCATTTCCACTGGAGGTTTAAGACAAGGTGTTCACATTGTTTACACTCTGACTTCTGTCTTAAGCCTTGGTTCTGGCTAGTCTTCTGTGAGCTGCCGGAAGAGACTGGAGGAGACAAGAGTTGAAGCAGAAATTTGAACACTGTTTATAATTCTACAATGGAACTTGACAGCTAATGGAGTTGTGGTAGTCATGCGTACTGCAAAGGTGGTATAAGATTGTTCTTATATTATTGTTTAATATACATATTTTTTCATATATATTACCTAATATATATGTTTATACATTTATACATGTTAGTGTCCTATGTGGGAAAGGTTTTAAGTAAAATGACTAAAATTGGTGAATTCTCTGGCTCTCAACTTTTGTGGTTATAGTCTTATGAAAACACTCTCCTCAGTCCCATTGTCTTAGAAAGGAGACAGCTTTGAAAATAAACCAGCTGATCAACAGCCTTAGACACACGGTACGTCCTAGTCACTAGGACATACCAACATAGACTTCCAAACTGTAGATTTCCAAACTGAGAAAGCTTAGTTCTTTTGTTTTGTTTTTCTTTAACACAAGAGTTCATTCAAACAAACCTTTTACTCTATATGCAATTATGAAAAATAAACAATGAGCTGGGCCTAGTGGCAGATCACAGGTTCTAGGCCAGCCTGGGCAACTTAATAAGACCCCCATCTCAAAATGAAAAGTAAATATGAGGGCTGAGGCAGAGCTCAGTAGGATAGTACTTACCTAGTGTGCACAAGGCCTTGGGTCCAATCTCCAGAACCAAGAAGGAAAGAAAAAAATATACTATAATAGTTTAGTTAGGAGAATCATGTAAAACTCACAAGCCTAGCCATCTTGTAGGATAGACTGAATTGGTAATTTTAGGTGCATTTTTAAAATTTATCAATGTAGAATTAGTGTTATAATATTTTTTTAGATTAATTTCTTTTTTTATTTGCAAATTTATTATTTTTTATTTAAAATTTTTTAATTCATTTTACATACCAACCGCAGATCCCCCTCTCATCTTCCTCCAGCTCCCCACCCCCAGCCTCTCCCCCACCTCCCATCCCCTCCTCCAAAAGGGTAAGGCCTCCCATGGGGAATCAGAAAGCTCGGTACATTCACTTGAGGCAGGACCAAGCCCCTCCCTGCTGCATCAAGGCTGCACAAGGTGTCTTGCCATAGGCAATGGGCTCCAAAAAGCCAGCTCATGAAGCAGGGGTAGATCCTGGAAGAGTAAGGAAAGAGCTATCTTGATAGAGGGAGACATCATGGGGATAGTGAGAAGCCTGGCGCAGGGAAATTCTCAGGATTCCACAAGGACGACCCCAGCTTAGACTACTAGCAATAGTGGAGAGGGTGCCTGAACTGGCCTATCTGGGTAATCAGATTGGTGAATACCTTAACTGTCCTCATAGAGCCTTCATCCAGTAACTGATGGAAGCAGATTGCCAAATGTCAAGTAGGGGAGAGGCCTATCCAACAAATCCCCTTCAGGGAGATCGCTGTAAAACAGTAGATATCTGTCCACTTAAAAATTGAGCTTTCTTTTTTAAGGTGCTAAAAATGAAAATATCTGGGTTGACTCTTCTCAATTTTAGACTTTCATATTCTAGATACAAAATAACAACAAATAACAGCAACAACAACAAAAACTACCCCCCCCCCCCATGACTTTCCCTTGTATTATCTGAAGGTCATTTTTTATTCAAACTGAGTATGTCTGTGCTGGCCACGGTGGCCTCACAGCTGCTGTTCCTCACCACTGGAATAAAGGAAAGTTGGTCACTGCTCAAGACAAACGTTCCAAGTGGCTTCAGTTGACACCATACCCCGGTGTCTGGGTATGACTTCCACCTTGCCCCTGATGAAAGAGGCCATCTGATTCACAGACAGTTACTTATTCCCAGGCCCTGGTGAGGTAGAAGGCAGTAGAGAGGTGGGATGTGGGCTTATTAAAATGCATCCATGTACAGATTTCACTCTGTGTAATCAGAGGATTGACTTCAGGCCCCCTGTAGATACTAAGATCTGTGAGTACTCAGGTCCTTTATATAAAATGCTGTTGATTTTTGCATATAAACAACATTTTAAAGTATCCTTTAAATCAGCTCTGAACTCTGGAAAACTTTAAACTTCTTTGCTGACATGATGTCACGTGACCCTCCCTTTCCATACCCAAGTGCATACGGGGAGCTGTGCCTGGTCCTTGCTTTATACACCTTTGGGTTCTGTGTATAAGGTGCTTATGAACATGATTGAACATCATGTGTAAGGGCTGAGTCTCTGTACTGTGTTGCCTAGACTGAATCCCATGTTTAGATTCAGGTTTCACATCCAAGATGCCTCATTTTCTATGTGAAAACGTTCCTGCATTTGTTAAAGGTTTCAGGCCCGAAGGCTTTAGATAAGGGACATTCACCCTGTAAAATCCAATACGGGGCAGATAGTGGCTAATATTATATTGTTCAGGGAATAAGGAAGGGGTCTGTACTTGTTTAGTAATGATGCAGTTTTCTCTCTCCTCTCTATTTGAGACAGGGTCTCTATGTAGTCCTGGCTATCCTGGAATTCACTAGATAGACCAGGCTGGCTTCAAAAGGTCTTTCTCCTTCTGCCTCCCCAGTGTTGGGATTAAAGGCTGGTGCCACCACACCTGGCCAGTTCCTCTAATAGTTTCAGCCCACAGTTGGCAGAATCATGGATGAAGGAGGCTCCCCAAGACAATTTATCATACCTCTTTTCATCCAAATAGCAGAGAGGCACAGGACTCTTTCTGTGTACTCTGATGACCTAAATCAGACCCCCAGAGCAGAATGCAACAGTAGCGCCAGGCACCCTGAGGGTTTGCTGGGAGAGACCACCTGCAGTGGTGGGTGTCACAAAGCTCCTTTGTGTTGTGTTCAAGCCAGCTGTGTCCCCCAAAAAACAGGTTTCTAAGCACTAGAAAAACCTAGACACAGTAACAAGAGGAGAAGGACCTTGTCTCAATAGCTTTCTGGAAAACGCTGAACCGGGCCATGCCAGCAGCCACCAGAAACTTCTTCACTGCCTCAGTTTCTCAGCTGAGAAAATGGGGCCAACGGGTTCAATCGCAGTACAAAAACAGGGCGATTCCCAAAGCCGTAATTACAGAAACTGCCCGAAGAGCGCTGTCCATACGCCCAGGCATCCGGCAAATACATTTTCCGGGGACAAGCGCACGCATCTGCAGGACACAAAGCCGCTGGCCCACCGCAGGCGGCACAGCACAGCCTCTGCCCATGCGTAGTGGAGCCTTGCAAGGCAGCCTGAGGCGTGAGTGGCGGGCCTGGGGTGTCCACGTCACTCTGCCCAGCGCTCCCACAGCCCCGGGCGGGCGCTGCCTGCGCCTCGCTCCGCCCCCCGCAGCGCGAGCCCGCCAAGAAGCTGCAGAGCACTGGGCGCCATGGCCGACCCGATGAGCGGTGGGAAGCTAGGCCGGAGGCCAGGGCAGGTAGGAGCTGTCGGGCGGTGGCCGTGAGCATCGCCCTAGCCTGGCCCCTCAGGCCCAGCCCGACAAGAGTGCACCCAGGAGGCTCCATCCCGGGCCCGGAGCTCGGCTCCGGTGTGGGGCTGTTACTTGAGGCCAGCAAGCCACCAGGCCAGACTTCGAACCCCCTGACCCTGGAGCCCGGAGCAGAGCCACGGGCCAGTCTTGGAATTGCGAGACCCGGTTTGAGCTTTCCTACAGGAGAGGTTTGGGCCCTAGGGGCGCGCATTTATCTGCCTGTATTCCCGTTGTCCCTGTCCTTCCTTGCACTGTTCGCCTTTCGAAGATGGCGACCCAAGGTGGCCCAGCTCAAACAAAGCCTGCTTGCCAGTGTACGCAGCATCCGTGCTCCGCAGATAGAGGCCCCAGAAATGCACCTTGACCAGACCCTTGGTAACCCACAGGATTACTGTTCCAGATTTTTTTTAAAAAGGGAAAACGAAACCCAGGCCTGGTGACTTATGCCCACCATGCGTGCACTCGCAAGCTGCGGCAGGGGGATTACTTTCAATTCAAGGCCTGCTCTGGGTTGTAATGTGAGACCCCGTCTACAAGACAAAACAAAACAAAACAGCAGGAACGCTGATGGCCTGGGTAGAGGAGCATAGAGGAACATTACTCACCCCAGAAAGGGAAGCGGGTGTTCTCTGTTGTTCACAGATCTTTCTGGACAAAGAGGAGGGGTCACTTATACCTAGATGAGTTTTGTTGAAACCCTTAGAAGTCTTTGACTACTTAATCTTCTGACCCCTTAGGAACAAGCTTCTGGAAACGGAATTATTTCGGTAGGTTGTTTAGCGGCTTTTGGTAATTGTGGGCAAGGTGTTTGTGCGCGCACGAAAGTTCTAAGGGGAAGTACTTCGATGGCGCAGGATTAAGCAAAGCGACCCCCAAATGGAATTCTGAATAACATGCCTGATTATCTAGAACGCAAATAATTTTGTATTCTGGCCCAGGAGAATGTGGAGCCCGCTCCGAGTCCTGTGATCCTCTGCGAACACCGCGGCTTGTTTAGTCTCCAGCTAAAGCTAAATCCCTTGGTCCCTGGGAAACCGGAGGCCGGTGATTGCCCTCTGAGAGTTCAGGCCCAGGCAGCCGCTGCGCTGCGGATTGCCAGCGCTGCTCCCCGTGATAAGAGTGACATAAATAACAACTCACTAAAATGTAGGAGTGGTTCGCTCTAAGCACTTCAGCACCTGCTGTTACTAATTAAGGGTTTAGACCGCCACCGACTGCAGATGGAAATCTAGCGCTTTAAAATGGTAGAGACTGCAGTGAGTGCCCTGAATAATGCCGCAGCCAGAAATGAGCCGGAGGAGATAAGGACATCGGTGATGATTCGAGTTATAAAACTGCCCATAATTAAAGGACGAGTGGCAGGGCGTTAATAAGCCACACCCCAAGAGAGCGTGGGATTTCATTTTCACTTCTTTTTTTTTTTAAATTTCCCAATGAATATGTATTAGTTAAAAAAATGCACTAAGCAATTCATACAGAAAAAAAAAAAGGCTGTCAAATGAAATCTAGCCGATTGTGTTCTTAGGTGGAAATCCTAGACGTGTTTTAAAAGGCAGTTTTGCGAAGGAGACCGTGCTAGAACTTTCCATTCTTTTTCGTTATTGGCCTGTTGCCTGTGTTCAGATGTTACACCATCAACAAGATACTGAGTCAGCATTCAGATGTATGCTAATTGTACTTTATTTGCTAAATTTACATTACTGGATAGTGGACTTGAGTGGCATGTCAAGTGTTTTAATCTGTGTGACACTGGCTGACACTCTGAGTATGTTGTGGCTCTGGTTTTGTAGGTCAGGGAAAGAAGCCTTTGGCAAGAGGGCCAGCCACATCTTTCTAGAACTGCTTTGTTTTGTACTGTGTGCCTCACTCAGCACATAGCATTTGCAGACCTCAGGCTCCTCCACGGAGCGTGGCTTCCCATGCTGCTCCTTCCCTCACACCCCCAGGCTCCCTCCCCATGTCTTTGTCCCTTACAGCTCTTGACTGTGCTCCACAAGACTGATAGATTCTGGGGACTCTGGGAGGGGGGCCTGGGAGGAAATTCATGCGGTTAGAACATCAGGTGCCACCAAGGACAAGGCAGCTGCTTTTGTTCTCAGAGCCTGTGACTCACGCAGCGGGGACAACGGTTTCCACTGCCTACCCTGAATGCACATCCCTGTAATTCTTTCCTAGCCTCTCAGCTTGAAATGACATTGTGCGTGTGTGTTTGTGTGTGTGTGTGTGTGTGTGTGTGTGTGTGTGTGTGTGTGTGTTGTGCTCAGGTTTGGCGTTTAAGGAAATATAGAGGTGTTTACCATGCACGAGGGCCCTAGCACTGTGAGCTTACCCTTCAGGCACAGGTCGTGGCTCTTACTTAGAGCCAGTGTTGGTGCCTGGAACCAAGAGGCAGATTCTGGCTCTTGCCCTGAAGCCTTTGCTCTCTTGGCCCCACATCAGATGTTGGGAATGGGCTGGTAACCAAGGCTCCAGCTCTCTTCTGTATTCCAAGGATTGTGAGCCCTGCTGTCTGCACCACAGAGAAGGCGTGGAAAGGCCTGTGCAGGGGGCATTTGGCTGCCCCCTTCACCTGCATTCCCAGGACAGCCTCTGCCCAGTAGGGAGGGCTCAATACATACCTGTGGGGACAGTAATTATCAAGCCCAATTAAGCAGGAGCACAAAGTGGTGAGATGTTTGAGAAGACCAAGGGAACCAAAATTCCTAATAGAAAATTTTACAAATTATCCCTGGCCCTGGCTCCCTGGCTTATACCTATTTTCAGTGTCATTATTCATACCACATTGTTTTATTCTCAAATGGCTCAGTGAAAGAAAAATTACTATATTAAGGTAAAAGAAGATTAGGGGGCTGGAGAGGTAGGCGGCGGCTTAGTTGGGAAGTGCTTGCAGCTCAAACAGGGGAACTCGAGGTTGGCACCCGCCACCCACATAAAAGCCAGACGCAGCAACAGCATCCATCTGCATGGCAGGAGGGCTTGAGACAGGGAGGTCCCTGGAGCTTGTTGGCCAGCCAGTCTAGTCCAGTGGCTGAACCCAAGTTCAGTGAGGGACTTTGCCACAAAACCTAAGATGGAGAGTGGCTGAGGAAGACACTTGACACCCACCCACCCACCACATGCACAGGTAGATACCACACACACACATACACCTTATACACACACATTCCAGATACACATACCACACACATCCAACACTATACCCTCACACACCACACCACATACACACCATGTAAGTACATACCACGTATATACATCACATACACACACTACATACGTACCACATAAACAGATTCCACATAACAAACCACATACATACCACATCACACATACACCTTATACACACACATTCCAGATACACATACGCAAACATCCAACACTATACACACACACCACACCACATACACACCACGTAAGTACATACCACGTATATACATCACATACACACACTACATACGCACCACATAAACACATTCCACATAACGCACCACATACATACCACATCACACATACACTCCACAGAAACATTTATATAATCATTTTATGGTTGCCCTATCTGTAGCAGATTATGTTAGTATATTGGCAGTTGCTTCAACTAAACACATTATTTAAAAAACAAAACAAAACTATAACCTTCTTGGAATCAATTCTCATAACCACTATCACTGTCATAGCAGCCTTCATCTTTGGGCAGGGGGTCTCAGGAAGGTGCTGGAAAAGAACTAATCATGTGATGCGGTAGAGCTGGACAACACACACTAATGCACTGCACCTGAACTACGACTGACCTGTGGTGTGGTTTTCACATGAAGTGAGACAGATCACAAGGGCCTCTACATTCTCCTGGGTCTCTATAGTTTCCAGGAGCTGAGACAGGAGGATTGAGTGTTTGAAACCAGCCTAGGGAACATACCAAGGCTGAGTCTCAAATAATTAACGAAATAATTATTTTTAACGGAAAAGGTGATGGTATGTTTTGAAAATGATAGGGTTCAAGGAAAACAGAAATATGTTTGGTGAAGTAGGCTGATGTCAGTTTTCAAACAACAACGACACATTAAGGAGTGGACATTTTTTTATCCTTTCTGATGTTAGTGGAGCAGGTGAGTGAGACTGGCCCCTGCCGGTGGATTGAACATAAAGGCTTCCTTCACCTCCTCTGTTCTGAACTCCACAGCGGGAGGCACTTTTGAAATAATGAAGCCTCTAGCAAGTAAATAGCACTGGAGAAGAAAGGGGAGGGGCAAGTCCTCATTAAAACCTAAGAAGACCCCCCCCCACACACACACCCAATGCTGTGCATGGTTCCAACACAGCAGCCTCCCTCAGAACCTAAAATCCACAGTCAGACATCTAGAGGGTGAGCATCAAATGTCCACTACAGAGAAAAGCGGCAGCTTGCAGACAGGGAGAAGAGATGCTGAGATGAAACGGATTAGTGATGGACAGGAACAAAGGTCCACACCTGAGCAGAGGGCAATCACCTGGTGTGGAAGCGGCTGCATGCAGAACCCTTGCACTCAGCTCGCTCATCTGACCCGAGTGAGGATGCTTGTAACTCTAGGCTAGGCCTGTGAACTGCTCTTACAGAAAATGAGCTGCACGTGGGACTGAGGCTCCCAGTGTGGGTAATTTCCAGTCCTCTGTGTGGCCAGGAATGGGCACAACCCACCCTCTCTGCTCTGCAGTCTGTTTCCATTTTCCTGCTCCCTAACACTGGACCCAAATCAGTTTCCGTTAAAGGAAGCCACCACTGGGGACATTGACCGCTACTCAGTCCTTGGTTCATAAGTTTCTCTAAGGAAAGCTTCCCGGCTGTAGGCAGGTGCAGTCGCACGAGTGCGCAGCTTTCCCAGGCACATTGTGAGCCTGCTTTACTAGGAGTGTTGGCGTCCTCTCCAAATTCACATCCTGACATCCCACCACAAGGTGTTGACGGTAGGAGGTGGAGCTGTTCCGAGGTGATGAGGTCGCTAGGGTACTTCTGCCACCAAGAATAGCATTAGTTCCTGTAAAAGAGGCCCAACGTGGACCCATCAGCCTTTGTACCACGTGAAAGCACTCTGACTGAGATGTTGCCTTCTGTGAACCAGGAATCAAGCCTTCACTTGACACTGGATCTGCCAATACCTTAATCTTGGACTTTTTCAATCTCCAGAGTGACAAGGAAGAAATTAGTTCGTTCATAATCACCCTTGTTTTGGTACTCGTAAAAGAGCGAGCTGAAGGGGCTAGGACAAAAGAGAATAGAAACACATGTTTGAATTCTCATTTGCAGAGCTGGGGAGATAGCATGGTTGGTAAAGCGCAAATGTGCAAGCATTAGGCCCCTAGCCTCTGTGTGAAGATCAGGCATGGCTGCTCCTGCCTACTCCCTTTGGGAAGAGACAGGGGAGCCCCTGGCACTCACTGGTCAGCCACTTCCGGCAAATCTTTGAGCTCCAGATTCAATTAGAGACCTTGCCTCAAACAATAAGATGGAGAGAAACAGAAAGAAATCCCATGCAGACTTCTGCCGACCACCTGAAGGAATACACATGTGCAATCACACATGAACACATAGCGGGTGTGGCTGCATGGTCATGTAATTCTAGCTCTGGGGAAGTGGAGATATGGAGTTCCTGGCCAGCTAGCCTGTCATACTGAGAAAACTCCAAGCCCAGCAAGAGACCTGGTCCTGACAAACAGGGTAGAAACTGCTGGAAAGTGACACTCAAGGTTGTCCTTGACCTACACACACACACACACACACACACACACACACACACACACACACACACATACATACATATACACACACACATACACACACACACATACACACAGACACAAGTCAAATTCTAATTTGTATCTTCAGAGAAGCTATCACTTTCTAAAAGTAACAGGTTATAAAAACACCAAAAATATAAAACCTTAAAAATTCACAATTAAATTCAGTACTTTTTAAAGGACTGTAGGCCAAGAAAGCAATCTAATCTATCACAGAGAAATGGAGAAAAAGAATCATCCTGGGGTTTCTAACATGTCACAGAAGATTCCCAGGGAGAGAAAGAAAACAGAGAGAAAGCGTGATCCCTGATTGAAGAAATACCATCCGTTTCCAGAGCTAATAATAAATGCTTCTTCTGAGATACTGTCAGGACACAGAATATAAAAAAAAAAAAAAAAAAAAAGTCACCCAAAGAAAGCAAAGTTGCTTGGTGTTTTCGACAGCCACTCTGAATATCACAAGGTGATGGACCGTCATCTTCAAAATTCAGAGACACGGTGGTTTTTGACCTGGACCAGCTGGCACTGACTTGTGAGAACGCAGTGACAGCGTTTTCAGGCTAGAAGAATCTCCTGAGCCCGTACTGAAATTCAATAAAGTGGACCCCAGGAAGAAGCAAATAGGAGCCTCAAGGAACAGTATGGATCAAAGAAATGACCACAAAAAACCATTCCGTGTAAATATTAATTATAAATAGAACAGGTAGAATGAAGTCTTAAATTCCAGGCATTCCCAGCAGAAATGCATGGCGGATGGGGGAGAGGGTAATAGTCATGTGGAGGATGCTGCCTTGTGTGCAGAGAGGCAAGGGTCCAACTGTCAACCCATGATTTGCAATGTGGCCAAGGATGGCTATGAATGAGGCCCAACACGCAATCATAAACTCACTTAAAACATTATGAGATGCTTTTGTATAAATGTTTTGCCTGTATGTATGTGTGTGTGTGTCTGTGTGTACCTGGTACCTGTGATGGCTAGAAAAGGGCACCAGATCCCTGGGAACTGTCATTAGCAACAGCTGTAAGCCATCACAAGGGTGCAGGGAACCAATCTGGGTCCTCTGCAAGAGTAGCCAGGGTTCTTAAAACTACTGGGCCATCACTCTAGCACCAAATTTAGATTTTTTTATTTGTTCTCTGGAATGTGTTTTTAGCAAAATAAATAATGTGGGACTCACCAATCTGGCTTTCTTACAAAATACATTTTCCAGCAGGTAAGTCCAATTAAGAAACTGGATCATAACCTTACCTGTTAGTGGAACAAGAGAGGTTTATAGGGAAAACATACTCTCCAGGCCTTAGTGGGCAGGATCTTAACAAAGTAGCAAGATGCTGAGCCCAAGCACAGCCCTGGACATGGGGGCCTGGACATGGGGGCCATGAGGAACTTCCTGACCTCCAGTGTTCAGGGGCAGCTGCCAGCTCCCTGAGTTATTTCTCACTTGTGCTTGTTTGGCAGTAATTACATGTGACCTCTGCTTCCTTCCTTCTCTTTCAGGGGAAACTAGACCTTCTGCTGGTTGGAGATGCCACAAGATACTTCCTGACTGGCTCTATACAGAAATTCTTTTCCAGCACAGCACACTTCACCCTGACCGTCAGCGATGTGAAGAAGGTAGCCGCGCTTTTGGCTGCCAACTCATTCGACATCATCTTCTTGAAGGTGACTTCCACCTTAACCGCGGAGGAGCTGGAGGCTGTCAAGTCCATTCGGTAAAGCTTTTCCAGTCTTGACTCTGTGTATTTAAAATCGCCATTAAAACCCATTTCTTAAATCTGTAAGATATAATATGTTGATATCATGGACATAAATTTTGTCCACTTTAAGTTTTAAAATGGAGCACGTCTTCATGGGTAGAAGCTGGTTTCGTGGCCAGTTTGACATGCTATTGTAAGAACTCACGTTTCAACCTGAGAAGGAATAGGTATGAGTGAAATTTATTTGGTTTAGAATGCTGATGTTGGTCCCATCGATACGCTTTTTTTTTTAAATAACTGTTATTTAAAATGGCACATCTTTTCCGAGTTTATTAAGAGTTATGGTGGATAGTAAAGCAAGCACCCCGAGCTCTGTGTGGAGTTGGCAGTGGTCTGAATCTATTTCTGGGGTGTGACGAGGCTCCTGGGATCTGACAGATCCTACCACCTCAGACATCCCCATTGCATCTTAGAGCTCTGTAAAAACTCAGCTTCTTCAAGCCCGAACTGCTTTCAAAGAACTGCTGCAGGTGGCCTTTACAGCAAATCTGTCATTGTTCATCCTTTCGGTATTTTAGTAAATACTTGTCTAAGATTGGACTCAATAAAAGCCACAGTACCAATGACACATCTTCTATACATTTATAAATTAATAATTCTTTTTTTTTTTTCTTTTTTGGTTTTTCAAGACAGGGTTTCTCTGTGTAGTCCTGGCTGTCCTGGAACTCCTTCTGTAGACCTGACTGACCTCAGACTCACAGAGATCCACCTGCCTTTGCCTCCTGAGTGCTGGGATTAAAGGCAGATGCCACCACCACCTGGCTAAATTAATAATTCTTTAATGCTGAAATATCTAATCAATGTTCAGTGTTTCCTGCTTATGATTCTAAAAAAAACCCCTGTTGATAAAAATTTGAGTTTCAATTTTCTCTTCCTTGTATTCTTTGTTTCTTTGGTCACAAATTATATATATGTATCTTTTTTTCAAACACACACATATGTATGGTTTTTTTTTAGTTTTATGTAACTTTCCCCAATCTGGATTTTGCTGATTTTCTTCTTTTTTAAAAAATTATTTATTTTTGATTGGTGTTTTGCCATGGGTGTCGGGTGCCCAGGAACTGGAATTACAGACAGTTGTGAGCTGCCATGTGGGTGCTGGGAATTGAACCCAGGTCCTCTAGAAGAGCAGTCAATTTTCTTAACCACTGAGCCATCTTTCCAGCCCTGATTTTATTCTTATAGTGGTCTTGAAATGTCCTTTTTAAAGAAACCTTTTTTTAAACTAATGAGAAATTTGAAAATACGGAGAAGGTTCAGATTATTTTCTTTAGTTAAGAAAGAGCAGTCCATCATGCCACTCCTCATTGATTTGAGATGCTGAGTTAAAATTTTTTCCCATCATTGTGAATTCTCCAAGTTAAAGACATCTATAGTTTAGCTTCTAGTGAGTTAAACTCTTGAGTCTAATTTTCTTTGAATGATGATTTTGTTTCATTGTAACACTTTTCCCTCAGATCTGGCAAGAAGAAAAACACCCGTTTGCTGTTTGTTTTTATAAAACCTGAAAAGTTTAAAGGTATGTGACTTCCTGCTGTAGTATGTGTTTCGTTTTCAAACAGGAATTACAAGGTTGGTGTTAACGCGCTTTTTTTAGGCTGTATTTCAGACTATGGAGTGGATATTAGTTTCCCTGAGCCACTGACCTTGGGAAAAATGGACATGGTGGTAGAGTACTGGAAAGCATATTTCACAGGTATGGGTGAGTTACAAATATACTTGCAAAGGTTTAAGAAATTCTTATTAAAATTCTATAAAAATGTTTGCACATCTTTAAATTGGTTTCCCACTTGTGCCTTTTATTTGTGGATTAACAATTTGCCATGTATTTTATGAGTATGTTTTTTAATCATAGTCAGGAAATAAGTGTAAATAAGGAGAAAAAAATCTTTCCTTTATCTGCAAGAGAAGCAGAAATGTTCAGAAATTTCATATGAGTTGCATGATAGCTGTGTGATGAAAGGTTCTGTTTTTGTTTTTGTTTGAGATTGTTACTGAAAGGCCGCCAGGAGCGGAGCCGCGGGCAGCGCAGGCCGGGCCGCATCCCCGTCCCCGCGCCAGCCGCCCGCGCCCGCCATGCGCGCCCCGCAGCGGCCCGCGCGCCCGGCCCCGCGTCGTAGCGCGGCGGGCGGAGACCGCAGGCTCCCAGCCCGGGCCCGCCGTGTCCTCGAGCCCGATCGGCGCCGCTGCCCGGCGCCAGCGCCCGGTGCCGCCGCCGGCGAGGGTGGTGCGGGCCGCGACCCGGGCGCCCGGGGCCCTGCGGGATGGAGCAGGCCGAGAGCCGGGGACCCTGCGGGATGGAGCAGGCCAAGGGCCGGGGACCCTCCGGGCGGTGCAGACTGGGGCCCGGGTACCCCCGGGGTGGCGCCGCTTAAGGACTTGGGGACCCTGTGGGGGTGGCGCGGCCTGAGGACTGGGGAGCCCTGCAGGGAGGTGCAGGCCGGGACCCCGGGACTCTTCTGGGGTGGTGCTGAGGGGCCCCAGCATGCTTGCTGCGCCTGACGCCATTTTGAGCAGGGCCTGAGGAGTGCGGGGAGGGTTCAGTTGGAGGACATGGGCGCAGGAACGAGCGGGGTGTCTGCGGTCGGCCACCTGGCCCCAGAACAGGGAACTGGAGGGTCGGAGGGACAGTTTGTACCCTGGATGGGAGCCAGGTCAGCAGGCGTGTCGAGCTCGGGGGAAAAACCACGAGCTGTCCTGAGTTTGAACCTGGCCTCATATGAATCGTCCAATCAGAACCCTGTAAGCCATGGCCTCATATGAGTCGTCCAATCAGAACCCTGTAAAACATGGCCTCATATGAGTCGTCCAATCAGAACCCTGTAAGCCATGGCCTCATATGAGTTGTCCAATCAGAACCCTGTAAAACATGGCCTCATATGAGTCGTCCAATCAGAACCCTGTAAAACATGGCCTCATATGAGTCGTCCAATCAGAACCCTGTAAAACATGGCCTCATATGAGTCGTCCAATCAGAACCCTGTAAAATATGCTTCTTGCTTCTGTACCCGCCCTTCTGCTGCCCGACCCTATAAAAACCCTCCACTCCAGCCCGTCGGCGCGCCAGTCTCTTCAGTCTCTGGAGGGACTGTGTCGCCCCGGGTACCCGTGTTCCGGAATAAAGCCTCTTGCTGTTTGCATCTGACTTGTGGTCTCAGTGTGCTCTCTGGGCGAGGGTCTCTCCAGAGGGAAGACTACCTTCGGGAGTCTTTCAGTTACTATGTTTCTTTTTATTGGTAACCTGGGTGCCAATCATATCTTGGTTATTAAAATATAATTAGTTAGGTTACTTCATTTCAGGGATGTTCAAAAAACAGGAGCATCAACCTGGAATTGTGTAGTGACCCCTTGCAAAACACTTGTGTAATTATTTACCTCTTGAAATGAATACAGGGTCATTCTTTGCCTTGCTTAGCTTTAGATCAAAGCATTAATGTCAATGCCTCACTCAAGTAGACCTCTCTTTTGTAATCCCTTACCTATTGTATTGTGTGTATTGCCACACTTGAGCACTAATTAAATCAGCTTATCCTAAAAGGACAGCAGACAGCCTCCAAGTCCTGGAATTAATGTGGTTCAATAACTATTTTTGCTTGCTGTAGGCTAGGACACTAGCTGAGAAATCGTTCAGAATTAAGTTGATATCAGATGGAGAGCGTTGGTTAAGGGATGGAGAGTTTTTGCTACATCATATAAGTAAACTCTGAAGACCTAAGATATGGTTTGATGGCTGTATTAACAATACTACGTAGAGTACTTGAAACTTGCTGAGAGTATCCGTTTTTAATGTTTTCAACACATGCACAAGAAAATAATTATGTAAGGTGATGAATACACTAACTTGATTGTGCTGTGTTTACAATGTATATGTTTATCAACTCTACATACTGCAAATACACACACACACACACACACACACACACACACACACTCACAGTCATATCTCTGTACAGCTGGAAACTTAAAGTTAGTATTTTTTTTTTGAAACACGCTGAGGGTTATTATATATAAGTTCACATTCTAGAGTCAATATGTCTGCCTCTTTATAGTGTTAGTTTTCAGTGGTCACTGTAGAGAGTTCAATTTGTAGTCCCCCCCAACCAATCCCATCCCCTCCTAACCTCCCCTCCCACCCGCAAACCTAACCCCTCTGGCTTCAGAGATCTTCCTGGGTCTGACTAAGCATGTGGTCACGGTCCCTTTGCAATCTGTTCCCGGTCCTCAGTTGCAAACAGCAGCTGCTCATCCCCTGCCCGGCGCCTTTGATGGCCACAGTCGTTCTCTGGTGGTTTTATCATTGCTCCGAGGACTGACAGCTGCAGACTCTTTTTCTCTTGAGGCTGTACCTTGACAGTGCAGTTGCTTGACATTTCCTTATAAATAGGAAGGTGATACATCAGCTCGGTTGGAGGTGCTTTATAAAATATGTCACTAAGTGAAGAGGTTCTAACTGAAAAGAGGGTGTGCTGGGGTGCCCTGTCTGTAGCCTTTCCATGGTACTTTCTAATCGGAGTGGTTTCATGCTTCCTGGACTGAAATCTATCATTTGCTTTCTGTTTTAAAAAGCCTGCTCTGAGCCGGGTGGTGGTGGCGCGCGCCTTTAATCCCAGCACTCGGGAGGCAGAGGCAGGCGGATCTCTGTGAGTTCGAGGCCAGCCTGGGCTACCAAGTGAGTTCCAGGAAAGGCGCAAAGCTACACAGAGAAACCCTGTCTCGAAAAAACCAAAAACCAAAAAAAAAAAAAAAAAAAAAAAAGCCTGCTCTGTAAAAAAAATCATTGGTAGTGATTTTAGGATTAAAATGATCCACTTTCCAAACTTCCAACAGATGTGGAAGGCACTGAGAGGCTTCCAGAATGCGGACTACACCTCAAACTTCCAGCAAATGAGGAAAGCGCTGAGAGGCTTCCAGAACGTAGACTGCACCTCCAGACTTCCTCCAGTGAACTTGGGGAACACTTTTCTACTGATCTGTTTCTTCGGTTAGCTTCATTTTATTTTTTTCCCTACTTCTCCATATCACAGATGTTTATCATGTGTACCTTTCCTTAAAGAGACTGCAAAGAGCTTCATGATAGGACACTGACTAGCCCTGGTGCTGAGAGTGATGCACAAGGGAGCTGGGGTGGGGGGACACTCTTCCCTGGAAGACAGGAAGCCTTCTCCTGTTTCAGATTCTAGAGCTGAGATCATGGTACACCTCACAAGAGGATCCAACTCAGTGAAAGAAAGCACATTGATATTCAAATACAATAACAGCAGACTCCTTTCTCCCCCAAACACAAGTTTGAAACTCTGATATTTGAACAGACATGCACAGCCTTGCCTAGTCTATGTCTACAGCACTTTCGCCCTGTTGTCTGCTTTGAACTCACAAACTCAGCGCTTCAGCTATCGGACGCCTGTGATTGGGAGAGTTTGTTCTATGTCCTATGAAGGGAGCTCTCAGTGGCTGTACGGGGGAGTTTGGACAGGCTGCCTCAGTGTCTGCCTGTCTCTCTTCTGGGTGTTAGAACTGGCATTCAAACCCACCCCCCACAGGCAGCTGAACTTGGGGTCAGACTCTTCCTATGTTACTTACCTACCAGATTCCACCTAGTTTATCAAGCTCTGCATGCTTGGTAAAAACCGACTTTTTGTGAATGTTGCAATGTTGCCCTCCCTTTTTACACCAACGAGGTTTTTTTTTTTTTTTTTTTTGGTTTTTCGAGACAGGGTTTCTCTGAGTAGCTTTGCGCCTTTCCTGGAACTCACTTGGTAGCCCAGGCTGGCCTCGAACTCACAGAGATCCGCCTGCCTCTGCCTCCCGAGTGCTGGGATTAAAGGCGTGCGCCACCACCGCCCGGCCCAACGAGGTTTTTTAATAGAGCTTGGCGCTTCCCAGAATGGACAAGCGCTGTAGCCCATGGATGCTGCTGCTGATGAAAATTCCGAGTCAGGCACTTGTGGAATGTGTAGAGAATGCAGCCATCTACTGTTGGGAACAAGGAAGGGACTTGGCCTCCAGTTCAGTGTGGCAAACCAAAGATGATCTCACTAAAGTGGTGTATGGATAACAACAGTTTATGAATCTTATTTAGCTGCTGAGCCTCCAAGAGCTTTATAGAAAGGTGACCCCCCTGTCTGGGGCATGAGGTAGGGAAGGGAGTTGTGAGGCTTCATGATTTGCCTATGCTACATGAAAGTATTTTTCAGTGTCTACTAATCTTGAATTTTTCTTTATCCTCCATCCTAATCTTAACCACTGTCAATAAAAGTAAAATTTCCAGGCAAGTTTCACCCTTTTGGATAAAGAAAACAGGATTATAGGGCTAGGGAGATAACTCAGTCAATGAAGTACTTGTTGGCAATCACGGGGACTTGAGCTTGAGACCCAGAATTCAAATACAAGCTTTGAGGTGTGGGTGCTTAGAATCCCAGCGCTGGGGAGGTGGAAATGGGAGGCACCTTGGCCAGCTAGCCTGGTGAGCTTCAGGACAGTGAGAGATCCTGTCTCAAAATCTGTGGTGAACAGCACCTGAGGAAAGACAGCAAGGTGATCTCTGGCCTCTACATGCGTGCATTCTCTCTCTCTCTCTCTCTCTCTCTCTCTCTCTCTCTCCCCTTCTCCCTCTCCCTCTCTCCATTTCCCCTCTTCCTTGCCCCCCCACAAAGTGGGGTTATTTTTCAATTTCTAAAAAAAAAACAAAACAAAACAGTGTAAAGGGGGCCTATAGAGATGGCTCAGCTGTTAAGAGCATTGGCCACTCTTCTAGAGTGGTTCGATTCCCTGCACCCACATGGTAGCTCACAACTGTCTTATTCCCTCCTCTGGCATCTGTGGGCCCCAGGCACACATGTGTTACATATCATACACATAAAATAAACATTAATAACATAGTGCAAAGCCATAGATTTCTAGAATCTAGACAGTAGAGTCAGAACAACGTCTATTAAATGAGAAAATTTAAAAGGGAGAGAAATTGACTTTGCTGATGAAGCTGGAGTAGGACATGTAAAGTTGCTCTGTTCTTTTCTCTGTAATGAAATTTTTATTTCATGTGTATGCTTTTGCTGCACTGTCTGTACCACAGGCATGTAGTGCCCTCAGAGGCCAGAAGAGGGCATCAGATACCTTGGAATTGGAGTTACAGATGGTTCTGAACCACCACGTGGGTACTGGAAATGGAACCTGTGTCCTCTGTTACAACATCCAATGCTCTTAATCACTGAACCATCTCTCTAGCTCCATGTGCCTTAACGGCTTAAGGGTAGATACAGTCATGTTCTTTGATTTACAGAGGGACTGTAACACCCAGTACAAAGTATTGTAAGTAAAAACTGCATCCAATCTGACTGACATCGTAGCTTGCCCTGTAACATTCTCAGAACACTTAATTTTAGCCTGCAGTTGGGCAGGAGCCATCTAACTCAGTCTGATTTGTAGCAGGTTGTGAGAAATGGACTGATGCTGCAATGCTTTTACGACAGCATGAAGTTAAAAAACCAACAAACATTGTCAGTGGGTGACTGCTTGTAATTTGGAATAGCCATAATCGATAAAATTAGAATGTCTTAATCCTAAGTATATGTTATCCTTAATCAGTGTATTTTAGAATTTTGACCATTGGATTTATGATATTTTGAAATCTGAAAGAAAAGATTCAGTACTGAATGTGTCAGGTACTGAGATTTAGTGTATCACCCCCCCCCCACCCCCCCCCCACCCCCCGCCCCGGTTTGTATGAAGCAGGAGACTTAATCTCCATCTGGTTAGCGAATTGGCGTTCATTGTTGACAATTGTCTGATGATTTTCCTCTTTAATATGTGGCATGATTTTCACTTGCTTCTAGCTCTGGGCAGCTGAAAAATGACAAAGAACTTGTATTAAAGGCCCCACTGCCGGGTCCTGAGAGAAACAGAAAGACTTCTTTTCTTCATTCGAGCAAAGAGAAGCTGAGGAGGTGAGTGTCGAGGCAGGCTTTGGTTTCCTGGTTTGTTTGGTTGGTTGTTTCGTTTTATAAAATCTTTATAGACAAATAATCCACATAGTATACAATTTGCCTGTTTGCACAGTTTGATAGACTTTATAGTCCAGCATCCTCATAGGCCCATGACACCATCACCACTTTTTAGAACATCGCTGTCTTCAGTTTCATACACACATACAGTGTACGATGATTACATCCCACCTTATTTTTTTAAATGAACATAATATTTGCAATTGCAACCATTTTTAAGTTCACAATTCAGTGGCATGAATTACATTCAAGATATTAATTACACTCATGATATTAATTACATTTCCTGGTTATTCCTTGACACAGAGGGATCACGTCCATCAAGTCTCCTCACTTTAACATTGCCAAAAGTCTAGATGAAACTGGTAAATGTGGCCACTAAATATGTGTCACCCTTCCAGCTGTTTGGTCCCCGGAGTGACCAAATGGCCGAGTAGGCGCCAGTGCCACACTGTGATTGGAGAACAGTAAAATTCTAAGTGGCGGGAATAGAAATGCTCGCCTGTAATTCTCCCGTTTCCTGTGTACTCAGATGTTTTCTGACTACACAGTGGGGCAAGGTGTAATGGCGTTGTTCGTTATGGAAGTGACATGTATCTAGCAAAACTCTAGAAGAGGAGAATTGCTGTGCACAGTCCTGTCAGCTGTAGATAATGACGGCTTAATGTCTTTGATTCTTGCTTTATTTAATGGCTAGGATTACATCCCCCCGCCCACCGCCCGCTGTCTTGAGTTCTACTTTTCCTCAGTGAGATTTGTTACATCACTGCCACTTCAGATGAAATTCTGAAGATAGAATAGACTGCAATAGATTTGCTTAAGGCATCCTCCTGTTTAATATGTTTAGGCCTCTTTTTGTATTTTCTCGAGAAGCTGTTTTGCACACGGAAACTTTGCTGTGCGTTTTATCTTCAGTTCTTTTGTAAGTGAAAGTTCTCTGTGGAGAGCCTCCCAATAATAGTGTCTGGTTATTGACCCCTTCCCGCCCCACCAAAGCAGTTCCTGAGACAGCTCTGCTGAGCCCCAGAGCTCCTGAAGCCCTATAAAAATACCACTTACCGCCGTGTGGTGGTGGCGCAGGCCTTAAATCCCAGCACTCAGAAGGCAGAGGCAGGTGGATCTCTGTGAGTTCAAGGCCAGCCTGGGCTACAGAGTGAGTTCCAGGACAGGCTCCAAAGCTACACAGAGAAACCCTGTCTCAAAAAACAAAAACAAAAATAAAAAAATTACCACTTACCAACTTATTTTCAACCCCTGACTATTTATATGTCAAGCAAGATTTTTTTTTTGTTTAATTTTTCTTCTATTCTGAAATTAAGAGAAATTTAGGGACTTGCCTAAGGTTTCAGCTAGTTGCTTTGCACATATCAAGGCCGTAACTGGATAAAAACGAGTACTTGGGGGAAAATGGCAAGGGCTTGGGTTAATTCAATTAGGTCTGTTTTCCTCGTGCATCTCCCTTTTGGATGCTAGCCTGGCCAGTGTCTTTTGCATTTTAGTTCATCTGCTTAGGAAAGCTGTCTTCTTGTTTTCCCTCAGCTCAGGCCACAGTGCGTGTAAAACTCACATGTCACAAGACACCAAATGATCTCTTGTTATGGTCCAAACACAGATCCTGACTCTTCCTGGCCTGCTAGGCTTCTAGTGTGAACTTCGGATGTCTGTATAGCATGTGATTTTTCCCCCCAAGGATTCTACAGATCTTCAGAGGCTGTGAGGGGTGTGCTTTGCACTGTCTGGGCACTGGGGGGGCCCAGCTGGGGGCCTGGTCGAGGGAGCTGGGGCGCCATGGCACAGACTCTGTACTTTGGCAGATGTCCATCTTGTGCAGCATGTGAGTGGGGACCCTGGAGGTTGTGATTTCAGGAGCTGTGAGGGCTGCTGCCCTATGGGGGCATGGCCTTCCCCTGAAACAGGGACCAGATGGAGATGGGGACAGTCCATTTTCACAAAAACCCAGGAAGAAGAGTTGTTTAACCTTATGAACAGAGAAGAAAGTGAGACTAATGCTTCCTATTTCCTCACAATCGTTGGAACAGAGAGCGCATCAAGTTTTGCTGTGAGCAGCTGCGTACTCTCCTGCCATACGTCAAGGGGAGGAAGAGCGATGTGGCTTCAGTTATTGAAGCGACCGTTGATTATATGAAGTATGTCCGGGAGAATCTCTCTCCAGCCATCATGGCCCAGGTATTCAGTTTCTAAAGTCCCACTCAGCAATGCTTCCATGCCCTGATTTTTAATTTTCTTTTTGTAACTGCAAATGCGTGTGTTGGTAAGTCTGGTTTTCTATATGCATCTTTGTCCTTGTTTAGATTACAGAATCCCTCCAGAGCAATAAAAGGTTCTCGAAGAGACAAGTGCCCATTGAGCTGTTCGCTCAACGTGCAGCCACATCACAGAGGTACGGCCAGGACTGTGGGAATCCTTACACTGTGTGTTTTCTTCCTTCCTTGTTCATGCTGGATGAATGGACAGGAACTGAAAGCATACACAGTGAGAGCCCAGGTTAAGGATCTGTGAATGTCTTCCACTGCCCATACTAATTATTTCATTACCGCAAAACACACATAGACTATTCCCGGCTGTGGTCCTTGTTACCCCTGAGAACTTTAAAATAGAGCTTTGAGATTGCTTGTCCAGCAGAGGCAGGATGGATTCTAGAATCCTCTGGCAGAGGTCGAGGGCTGTGGAGCATTTAAAACCAGTTAGTAAGCAGTCCTTAAGCTCGCTGATTCAAAATATGACATGCCAAGTGATGACTTCCTTACTCAAACTTAGGAGTCCTGCAAGCAAAGAGAAACAAAAAAGACCTTTGAAGAATCATTAAAAGGCTTGAGTACCTCTTTGTTCTATTTTAAATAATCTATAGCTGAGGCTCTGTCAGGGTTTTTCAGATCTTGACTAGTAGAAAAGCCTTTGAAGAGCTGGGGAGATGGTTCAGTGGCTAAGAACCCTGGCTGCTCTTGCAGAGGACCTGGGTTCATTTCCCAGCAGTCACATGGCGGCTCGCGATCAGTTGTAACTCCGGTTTCATAGGATCTGAGGTCTTCTTCTAATCTCTGCAGGGACTGCATCTATGTAGTACACATACACACATGCAGGAAAACACTCATACATATAAACAAATAAGTTATTTATTTACTTATTATGTATGCAGTGTTGTGCCTGCACGTATACCTGTGTGCCAGAAGAGGGCACCAGATCTCATTCTAGATGGTTGTGAGCCACCATGTGGTTGCTGGGTGAGCTCAGGACCTCAGAAAGAGCAGCAGCCAGTGCTCCTAACTTCCGAGCCATCTCTCCAGCCCCCACAAATACATTTTTTAGAACACAATTTAGAAAAGCCTTTGAACTCAGCACTGTTCATGTTTTCTTCCTGGAGAGATTGCACAAAGTGAATCCTTCTTGTCTTTCCAGGGACAGTGGTGTGCTGACAAGTGCTTACTCATCTGTGAGGGAGATCCAGCTCCTGGCTGACCAGTGCCTGACTGTGTATTCCAGGCCTGCTGCGGAAGGGCCCTTGGAGGAAGCTGTAAGAGGTGAGCTATGCCTACCCCTGTGCAGCTCACAGAGCACATGGGCCTGAAGGGAGGCTCTGCAGCCCCTGGGTCCCCCGGAGTCCCCATTCATTTCCTGCTGTAACTGGGTGCTCAAGTAGAGCTGAAATATCACACAGTGAGTCCTGACTTCATCCTGAAGTATTGAAATCGAGTTCTGTTCCCTTTTGTCACTGTGGGAGAATCCCTGACAGAACACGCCCAGGGAGGAAATGTTGAACTCCCAGTTTCAGAGGATTCAGTCTGTGATAACTAGGGCAGGCAGGGCAGCACTCACACCATAGGACAGCACAAAGTGGGGATCAGGAATCAGAGCAGTTCCAACGGTTCCCCAGTTCCAACAAGCTGCATTCCATCTTCTAAAGGTTTCACAGCCCCACAGAACAGTGCCACCAGCCAGGGAACACGTTTTCAAAATGAGACTGGGGGACCATTTCAGATTCAACCACAAGAGTTAACTTAGGGGCAGAAGCATCGGCTGCTCTCGTACCTGAGTTCAGTTCCCAGCACCCGCATGTCAGCTCACAACTGTCTGTACCTCCAATTTCAGGGGGCCCACTGCCCTTTCTGGGCTCTGCAGGCACTGCATGCGTGTGATAAACATGCATAAATGTATGCAAACACTCATACACATAAAATAAAAAATATATAAACTGCCTCAAAATTGACCATAATTGCCAGAAAGTGTATCTTGCTAGTAGATGATAAGTACATTGATGAATTTATTTCTTATAGAAATGAAATCTAAAACGAAGCATAGTTTTCTCTCGGTACCCACAGAGGATTGGTTCTAAGTCCCTCAGCTGACACCAGATCTTCAGAGTCTCAAGTCCCTTCTGTAAAATGGAATATCATTTGCATATAACCTGGTCGCATCCTCCTGCTTACTTGAAATCTTTTGTGGCTTGGATGACACCCGATACAATGTAAATTTACACAAATAGTTGTTACATTGTATTGTTTAAAGAACAAAGTCTGTCTATGTCTTCTATAGACTTGCTGTTCGTGATTTTTTTAAAATATTTTCAATCCAATGGTTGAAATGCCAGCTCAAGGATATAGAGGACTGAGTGTACTCATATGAATTCAGTGCTGGCTTTGTCCTGAGCACTTAGAATGTTAATTTATTTACTTCTTTCAAGTCTTTGTTTAAAGGTCACCTACTCTGAGTCCTCAACCACCTAGTTAAAGCTCCTCATTCCTGCCTGCCGCACACATTGCAGGACACCCTTACCCACTTTCTCGGTTGGATTTGACTTCTTGGGACTCTTCGCTTGCAATGCCCTTTACTCCTGTGCTTTGTTTTTTGGCTGTCTTCTCCTGTCATTATGCCAGCCCCACGAAGGCAGAGGGTTTTCCCTCCTGTTTTATTCATTGCTATATTTTTAGTGCCTAGAGCAGTGGTGGTCAAGAAATACATAGAATACAGATAACCACTTGGACACCTGCAACCCTCCTTCCAGAGGCGTTTCTGTTCTATTTCTGTGCAAACCTAAGCATTCCCACATAGCTACGGAAATAAGGATGGGAAGGAACAGAGCCAAAGCCAAAGAGGGTGAGTGTGTGACTTTTGGTATTCCTGGAGGCTGCTTCCCATGGAGGAGACAGTAAAGTGGAATCTAGAGGGAGTGGCTGGTGCTGAGTGACAGGGATGCCTCTCTCCTCAGCTTCCAGTCTCATGAGTCTTCTGATTGCTTTTGATTGCTTCCTCTAAGGAACTATGCTGTCAAAGCATCCTGCTGTGCTGGGAATATCCTTGGCCATCACTCTCCCCACTAATTGCAAGCCTGTGCCCTGGTACTCTGCTTGGCATCCCTGCCTCAGAGATGGGGAAACACGGATAGAGGAGATGCAGTAGTTGTTCGTGTGGATCTTAGAACTCAATGGCAGATAGGATCACAGAAGCAAACTGGTCCACCCAGTGTGTTTAAGTGCAGAACAGATGCTCCACATGCATGTTTAGGGGATCAACGGAGCTCTGGGACAAATATGCTCCTACAGTTGTGTCTAAAGACATGAGAAGAGGCCAAATAGAACACAGTCCCCCTTGGTCCTGAAGCCAAGGAAAGAAATACAGATCACTTCCGTGGTCTCTTTAGGCATTTCTCTTTCTTCCTGGGGAGAAGGGAGGAAAATAGGAAGAAAAAAAAAGTCACCCCAAGCGACAGTAAGTGCCCGTGGCTCAGTATCACATGGGATGATTAAAGTGATCCAGATTAAGTCAGATAGGTGAGGCTGTACCCAATCCTGTTAAGGATATATCTTTGCATACAATACTGTTTATGTAAAAACAATGCCTGTTATGTATCTTCACATACAACGCTGTTCTGTAAAAAAAAAAAAAAAAAAAAAAAAAAAAAAAAAAAAAAAAAAAAAAAAAAACAAGTGTTGATGGCTGCAAGTTCAGGCTTTTCTGTGCTTGAGTATGTTGTGGAGTCCCATCACCCAAAGAGACCACGCTGGGGAGGACACAGCTGTAATAGAACTATGGACTTTGGGGATATGCAAACCCGAAGAGAGCTGGAAGGTCAATGAGTCAGGAACCCTCAATTTAGTCAAATTTACCTATTTGAAAAGTAACTAACCATACTACTCATTACTGTTTAATTTATATATATTTAGAGAGGGTTGTTGTTAGCATTCTGAACCTGCCCTTGGGACTGCCCAGTGTCCTGACATCATTTTATGTAAAAGTCTCGAATAGAAACCCCTCCCTTCCCCCTCTCCCGCTCCCCCCCACCTCGTCCCCCATGAGGTGGACACACCTCTGCTTTCCCTCCTTTCTCTCTTTCCCTATCTTCCTCTATCTTTCTATTATAAAATCCTCTCTCCACGAGGATGTGTGAGTGACTTTCCACACACCTCAGCGCGCCACTGCATCTGCATGGCATGTTTCCATCACCCGCGGGACACCTTGGCCCCGCCAGCTAGGGCCGACGAGCCCCATATCATTACAGTCGTGAGTGTGCTGAGAACCCAACTCAGGTCCTCCTCCGCAAGAGTGGGATGTGTTCTTAACCACTGAGCCATCTCTCCAGCCCTAGAGATTATTTTTAAAACATTATGTGTTTTAAGAATCTTTGTCTTCTAGCTGCTGCGTAGAACTAAACTATAACTGTGATGGCCTAGCCCACTTCAGTCATAAGAAAGAGAACAGCCAAACCTTCCTTTGGGACTGAATGTAGTTTGGTTTTGTTTGTGTTGTTTTGCTTTTCTCACATTCTTCCTGGCCTTATGGGAATGGAGTTAGGGTTTCTATTGCTGTGGTAAAACACCATGCCCCAAATCAGCTTGTGGAGGAAAGGGTTATTTCATCTTACAGCCTATATCATTATCTGGTGAAGTCAAAGCAAGAGCCCAGTGCAGGGCCTTGAAGACAGGAACTGAAGCAGAGGACACTGTTTATTGGCTTTTCAGCTTGCTTTTCCATAAGCCCAGGAGTGTCCGCCAGCCCTGGGGCAGCACTACCCACAGTAGGCTGGGCCCTCCCATATCAATCAAGAAAGTATATTCTGGACTTACCAGCCTTTTGAAAGAATTTTCTTTATTATCTCTCTTCCCAAATGACTCTAGCTTGTGTCAAGTTAACATAAAACTAACCAGGACAGATGGTCAGTTTGGTTACAGTGGTAGACACACACACACACACACACACACACACACACACACACACACACACACACCACACACCACACACCCCAAAAGGCACAGAGATCTGCCTGTCTTCTAAGATCTCTTGTGATACATGAATGTAAACACACCACAGTCATGTTGCGTTAAATGTCCTTACAGGAATGGCACTCTGTTTTTCCATCAGTGTTGAAGCTTAAGAGCTGTCCACCTGTGTGGTGTGGGGAAGTGATACCAGGACCATGTATTTCACAGGCTGTAGTTCAGAGTCACAGAACTGAGCCCAGTGTTCACAGACACCTGTTTTCTTTCTTGTTTCAGGCCAGTTAAGCTCTGTTTCGGAGAGCTCTATTGAGGATCTCTATAAAACTCGAGTCCCCAGCGCAGCACTCTCGCTTAATTCCTGCCATGCTGTCGCATACTGTCCTGGGGCTGTCCCTCCCCGTGATTCAGCTGCCAGGACAAATCAGAACATCTCCATTTATTTACCGTCTGCTGTGTCCAGTGTCTCCAGCCTTCTTCCTCAGCACTGCAGTTCCATGCTTTGCCAAACACGAGCAGCCAGTCCCAGTTGTCTGGTAAGTGTTCTGTTAGTGGCCTGGTCACAAAGCTCATAGTCTGCACCCCAGGAGCTGTGCCGATCTCTAAGTCACTTGGTCTGAATGGGGTAATTGCTGCAGTTACCCAGGCCCTTAGTCTCCATGCGGCAGGCCTGGTATCTGGATGTCTAGTGTCATGAATCTGGATATGGCCTAGCTAGACTAGCATTAGGTGACCAAGTGGAATCCATCTTTTCTGGATCTGGTTGTCCCTCCCTCTCCCCTCGGAGTTCTTAAGATACTACAGCCCATTCCTCTATCTTCATTCTCAGCTGACCCCAATACTGTTGTCTTTCAGCTGCAGTGGTTACCCTCACTATATGAAAATCCATCCCTCATTCACCATCAGGCTGAGTTCAGACACCAGTTTTTATACAGCAGTCCTTGGGTACCCTCATGCTCTGGCATGTGCTTACTGGTGCTTCTGGGAATGTAGTGCCCACAGACACGATGCTCACACTCATGAAATGTCTTGGGGATACAGCCAGAGAAGCAGGTAGCTGCGATATGGGTTGGAGCATGTAGGAAGAGGACATATAGTTAAGTCAGTTACTGCTGACCCCTGGAGAGGTACTTACTGCCTAAGCCAAGATCCAGAGACAAAGAATTAGCCACACAGGAGGTCTCGAGCCAGAGATGAGCAAGGGAAGAGTGTTCCAGGTGGATGGATCAGCATAAACAGTGAAGTCTTTTGTGGAGACCATAGCTGAGTCATTTATTCTGTGGACTTAAAAGCCATGGTCCAACAATACCTAATACAAGCCTTCTAAGCAGAGTGTTGTCATCTCTACGTGACATCTGTGAAACAGGAATAATAGTGACTGTCCCAAGATGCACTTGTGAGAAAGACATCCCAAAGGGAATTACAGAGAAAACTTAAAATAGGAGGGCATCACAGATTTAATAGTGCCAGTAATGGTCAGAATAGGAAGGCCAAGATAAGTTAAAGAGGATGCAGTAGTCCTGATTGACTGATGGATGGATGGATGGATGGATGGATGACTGGCTGATATGAGATCCTGCCTTATTGTCTGCTCTGATCTTGAACTCTTAGGCTCAAGTGATCCTTCTGCTTAAACCAAAATATTGGGAACTACAGGCTCACATTCTGAACCTGACACATTCATTGGGAACTACAGGCTCTCACTCTGAACCTGACACATTCATTGGGAACTACAGGCTCTCACTCTGAACCTGACACATTGGGACCTACAGGCTCACACTCTGAACTTGACACATTGGGAACTACAGGTTTACACGCTGAACCTGACACATTGGGACCTACAGGCTCACACACCTGATTAGGTTTTAGTTGTTGAGACATGTAATTACTGTGAATGTTTTTGCTGTAGAATTTTCATAAGAAAATATTATTTTTGTTATGTTTTATTTTGTTTTGATTTTCAAAGGGGTGTGTGTGTGTGTGTGTGTGTGTGTGTGTGTGTGTGTGTGTGTGTGTGTGGAAGTCAGAGGACAGCTTTTCTTGTTTCTCACCTTTTCCTTGTTGAGGCAGTTTCTCTTGTCTCTGCTACAGTGCACTCCAGGCCAGGAGCTGCCAGCCGGTTCTCTCACTACCTCATCTGGCATCTTCCGTGGGTTCCAGGACTCAGACTCAGACCGTCAGGCTTCTCAGCAGCTGCTTGGGCCTGCTGAGTCACTTCCCCAGCCTCAAGAAAACAATTACTTTTGAGAGAATAACTGTTGGAAAACCTGTAGGTTTAGATGCCCGAAGACTCCAGTTGGCTTTATAAACTACTTGGTGATACAGAAATGCATTGTGACATTGTGAGTAAGAATGAGCTAGCCTGCAGTTAAAGTGAACGTCTCCCTCCTTTGCAGCGACAGTTTGGGACATATTAGCAATCCGTGTTTGAGGCTCATATTCTAGACCGTGTGCTGGGCACGGCTGTTCAGTTCAGGAAGAAGGGACAAAGAAAGATCTTTTGAAAGCTGCTGACCCTGCCTTCTGATGAATGTGCTAGAATCTTCCAAAGATACATAGGAAGACAGTTAATGGCACTGATAGCCTTGTGTTCTCAGGCATCTTCATCCATGCTGGGACTTCCTGGCCAGAGAGCTGTAAGCAGCAGCAGCCTGAGTGACCGCCTCCCCCTCCCATTCGTTCTACCAGAAACTATTGTTCCCTTTGTGAAAATCATACCACAAAGAAGACCTATGTGGGTGCGAACAGCTAAGACCAGGAAGGCGTGTTGATACTCCCAGGCCACCAAGCACAGATCTTGCAGCCTGCTTATTTCTGTCACTGATTTCTAGTTGCTATCTTGTCTAGATTTGGCATTTTATTTGGTTGGGTTTTTTTTTTTGGTTTTTCGAGACAGGGTTTCTCTGGGTAGCTTTGCACCTTTCCTGGAACTCACTTGGTATCCCAGGCTGGCCTTGAACTCACAGAGATCCGCCTGCCTCTGCCTCCCGAGTGCTGGGATTAAAGGTGTGCGCCACCACCGCCCGGCATTTTAAAGAGCCCCCCTTTACATTCATCACCCGAACTAAAATCTCCAGGGGCGTAGGGAGCGGTGTCTGCTTTTCCAGTTGGTGACTGAATACGTTAGTATGCTTTTGGTTGCATTTTGCAACCATGTGGGTGGAATGAGGAGCTAAGAGGGGCACTTTCCTCGCTGGATCTTTAGTTACGGATCCACAGATCTCTGCTTTGTCCTTTCTTCCTACGGGGTGTTGGAGCAACTGTTGGAAACAGGGATGGGTACGGTTGTTTTATATTTCATTGAAATGTTCTTACACAAAAGTTTTATTGTTCAAGTGTCCAGGTTTACCCTGTAATCCATTGTTTTGTTCAATAAAATGTTTTCTCTTTTAATAATAGTGTGAAAGGAGTTTGACTCTGTTAGATTTCTGAGATGCTTAATAATTACTTAAGCTTTTGTTTTTCTTGTTATAAGTCCTTTGAAAATGCCAAAAAGACAGACTCTGTAGCTATGGGGCACGCTGTGTGAAGGACATAGAAGTTTCCGACTTAGGGTGTGTGCTTCTTAGGTGGATAATGACTGTTCGCAGTTGCAGCTGTGGTTGCTCTGACGTTGGAAAAGAAGTTATTGAGGTGTTTCGGGTTCTGTGAGCTTTGCTGTATCCCTGGCTGGCCTCCCTTCCTGCTGGGAGTCCTGCTTGGATGGAGTTCCTCCAGATCCACACATGGGTTCTGAGAGAGGCTGTGGTCAGGAATTCCAGGAGGAAAGACTTGCGGCGCACGACTCCCGCAACCGTTTGTCGTCTTAAGGCCCCTCAATCCCCATTTTCCTTTCAACCTGAACGGGAGCCCGCCTGATCCATACTTGAAGCTTTCTTTATTAAAATTCCTTCTCTTGGGGAGACAGAAACAACATGTAGTCCTCCCAAGGTCCCGGTCACAAATGGAGGCGTGATTCCCCCAAAGTTCACTCTGAGGAACCATTGAGTTTATTGGGCTCCCTTACAAAGCGCAGGTGAGGGTTTACTACAGGGGTGTCGGCGGCCCTCCCGCAAAGGCTGCACCTAGAAAGTCTTCATGCTGCAGCAATGATGGCCGTCCTGGAGTCACACAGACGGGGCCCCGCCCTCTGGCCTTCCTCAGCCTTTATCCCCCAGCCCCTCCCTGAAGCCGTGTGCAGTTAAGGCAGTGCTGGATCCCAGATGGCAGTGGCTGCTGGAGGACAGTCACACGAGCAGCCAGTTCCAGAGTCCTGAACTTCACCCAAGGGTCCAAAACCTAGGCGAGAACTTCACTTTTAATAAATTGTGTTCTTCTAAATAAGCTCAACTCTCAGCCAAAGACTTAGCAGGCCTCAGCCCTTAGAAGGATTCTTCTTTTCTTTTCAGTTTGTGCATGGTTGTATGTTATGTACGCCTGTGGTGCGTACGTGTGACCGAGCAGGCACATATGCCCATGTATATACACATGCAGAGACCAGAGAAAGATGCCAGGTGACCTTTTCTGTTGCTTTCTGCCTTGCTGCCTTGAGCCAGGGCCTTTCATGGAACCCATCGCTCACCATTTCATCTAGACTGGTTGGCAAGTGAGCCCTCAGAGTCCGTTTGTATCTATCCCCTAAGCTGGCGTTCCAGGCACACATAGTTGTGTTCAGCTTTTAACCTGGGTACTGGGGATTTGAACTCAGGTCCGCATGCTGGCAAGGTAAGCACTCTTACCCACTGACCCATCTCTCCAGCCCCAGGATATTTCTTTAAAACATGAAATGGCAGGTCATGAGTCAGTATAGTGTTTTCATAACAAAAACTGTACAAGGAGGTTGCCCAGAGTGATGGCTTCGCCGTTTCTGTTAGTGGTGGAATTAGCAAGACTTGGTAGATAGCCAGTGGGGGAGTTTGAAGAAGGGCTAAGGGTGAAGGCAGACACCCGGGTTTCCGTCCTCAGTGGCTGAAGTTCTTTGAGAAAGTAGGAAGGCAACGCTTGGCAGAATGGCAGGAAAGAGTAACTTCACTGATTAGGCCCTGTGGTGCAGCCGGCTGCCCTCGGGGAGACCTCCTAACGGCATCCCGAGACAGTTGGTACAGGCAGGAACCTGAACGGCAGAGGATGTCATCCTTTTCTGATTCTACGGAATTCATCCCAGGGAGCCCCTTGGTCAGTCTTCTCATGGTGTTCTATGCTGGCAGCTTCCAGAGATCTCGTTTATACGGGGTAAAACCTTCAAAGACACAGGGCACAAGATGGCGGTGGCTGCTGTTTATGTACTAGTTGTTCGAATCATGGGAAACTAAATTCCCCCTTTGTCTAGCTTCTGAAAAATTTAAGGCTTTGACAATGCCAGGTCTTTGTCTAGTATGCAAAATAGCAACAAGCTACCTGTGGAGGAGTGGCTTCCCCTTTGAAAGGGATTCACTTCCCGTTGGTCATTCTCCCACCCAGTCTGCCTGATGCCTGGGCTGTCAAGGATTCCAGTTTGACTCCTAAAAGATCAGTGGTTCTCCTGTGTGAGTATCTAGGAGTGGGAGGGAACTTGATCAGTTTCCAGGCCATACCCCCCAGATTCAGATTTGGTAGACTTAGCTAGGCTGGGACCTAGCACTCTGCACTCCAATGAACCCTGACAGGTATGTTAGTATATATTCGATTATCCTACCTCAACACACCCTATACACTTAAATGGATGTAGATACCTGTAGGGAACATGAAGAAAGAATGGACATCCAGTTATATTTCATCGACCCCCAAACCCGCAGCATCTATAGATTTATTAAAAATGCATCCTGGCTCCATACATCTTGGACGGAGCCCAGCACTCCACAGGACAATTCTGACACACAAGGTTGGACGCTGTTGTTGTAACCTGTATAATAACATGTTCATCGAGGGTGTGGAGAACTGAAGTCAGGAGATGAGGGGCAGAGCACAGGCCTACCCAGGGTGTGAGTTCAGAAGGTGGGTTCCAGTGTTGGTAAGCTGGACAACTGGGTCATACAGTTTTGAGAAGTGCAAAGACTGAGTGAACATGGAGTTCCTAGAAAGAGGGGAAGTTAACAGCAAGATTTAGGGTTTATCTAGATGATGGGGAAACTGGGTGAAGAAAGCTGCTTTTGAATTTTTATTATTTACTGTGTAAAGCAGACTACCATAGATGTAAAACAACATCAGACAGCCTTGGCAGACTGACACCAGCCCCCGAGCCTCTTGGCGGTTTTCTGTCTAGCTCTCAGGAGTACCACTGACCTCTGGCTCTCCCTCTCCATTCTGTGGGCTCCCTGGTATGTGGAATGAGGAAGTGAAGTGGGAAACCCAGGATCACCTTGGTTAATCTGGTATCAAGAGCTGGTTTCATCACCATGGAAACAACACCCCTGAGCAAGACTGAGAAACTCTTTATCTCTATTTTTCGAGGTTGGTTTACAATCCAGGATAATCATCTTTCTGCAAACAATGAAATAATTGGAGGACACAGGCAGCTGTGATTGGCTTAACAACAGGATCTTGTACGCTGCTGAGTTTTTCTCAGACTCTTACGAAGCTTTTAAAGAATGTTTTTCTCAACAGAGTGGTTACGAGGAAGTCCAATTACAAAGTGCATGTACTGTGTGCTAAGTAAGAGTCCAGAGAAATGGGTTTCTAGAATGTTCTGATCCACTTGTTTTGAAAAAGTGGTCTTTGCAAATAAGTGCTTCTTGTCAGTTTAATTCTTCCCCAGATAGCCACAAGGGTTCGTGAGAGGGGAAGTGATCACATTTCATAAAACATTACATTCTTACTCCTTTTAGCCTGCCTTAGACTGTTCCCAGGTCCCTCAAAGTAATAGCTCATTAAAAAAAATTAGACTTAGGGCTTAGGCAAAACTATATAATTAAAAAAAAAATCCACCTATAACAGGTCTTAACATAGCAAGTGTCTCAAAGATTGTTTTCCTCACAGACTCAAGTTTGAACTAGAAAGTGTTGAAAAGTAAAATACCATGTGTGCACTGGGGTCCGTACACAGAGCCAAGAATGCACTGATCTCTCCTGCTGTAGGCTCACCCTGGCACTCTTAGGTGCCATGCTAATACTCATGTTCAGGAAATAGGGGTAGGAAGCCTACTGGATTTAAACCCTGGAAGTTTATTTTATTTTATTTACTATATTAAAAAGTGGCATACTGATTTTATCTTTTAGTGGAGTGCTATAATTGAACTACCATGTGTTATTTAACTTCTAAATACTGATTTTTAAAAGAATTTTATGTGTATGAGTGTCTTACCTGCATGTACATATGCACCATTTCCATGTCTAGTGCCTGCAGAGGCCAGAAGAGGGCACTAGATCCCCTGGAACTGCAGTTACAGATGGTTGTGAGCTGCCGTGTAGGTGCTGGGAATTGAACCTGGGTCCTCTGCAGGAGCAGACAGTTCTCTTAGCCACTGAGCCATCTTCCAGCCCCTAAAATGCTGATTTTTAAATCCCTTGCTAGAGTGTGTTCTGTGATGTTCTTTTTCTATCACTTTAGTAAGTTCTTTTTCAGAGTGGCAGTGAGTCAAATGCTGAGCGAAAATTCCCCAAAGCCTTGACTGAGTTTGAGAAGGAAGAGGGACAAGCAAGATTCCAGAGAAACTATTTTCTTCTAGGAGCAAAAATTACTATTGAAAAAAAAATGTACACAAACAGATTGTCTTGACATGAAGGAGCATTTTAAAGGGTTAATCTTACCCCTGTGCCTGGGAGAAATTCCTGCAGGATCTACTGAGCTCAAAATCCTTGCTAGCTATCTTGAGACTTGTGGACAGTGGGAAGAGAATTCCTTTCTTGGCCACCACTGCCCCTACCCTGTGAACCAGGATTGCTGGGTTGCAATGTAAATATTATTGCTGGCCACAAGATTTCCCAGAATCTTTTAAGAAACCTACCCTAGGATTTGCCTGGCAGAGAATGTGTTTATTTTGGTATCACTGTTAATTCTGCCCCAAATGGAAAGTCCACAATAGAGATGCATTAAAATGGTGGGATTGTGTCAGCAGAGGGCAGATAGATACAAGGAGAGCATGCTAAGATATTTGCATGTATAACCTTGGCCCTGGTCCAGTCAAGTCTGGGAAAAAATACACCCAGTTCTCTATCCCACCAGCAGTGCGGGTAGGAGTCCACTCTATGAGGAGGCATGTTGGACCCCTGGCCTGGCTCAGCAAAGGTAAAATACCCATGTGTTTGTGTAAAGGGTCTGCTTGCTGAGGCCTCAGATAGCTTGTGAAAAGATGCCTGAGCAGCATTTCATCACGGGTTAAGTGTGTTAGAGAAATCGGGTTAAAATGTTAAATCTCTGCCACTAGAATTGGCTTTGTGTCATTTGGGTATTTCCTACAGATGCTACGGAGAGCTCACGAATACTAATCAGATCCCGCTGGCAAAGCCACACCAGTTGTGGCAAACTTCCAGCTGAAAATTATTTTTCACTGTCGGCACGGCTATTCTGCTCTCATTTACACAAAAGCAGGGCCAAACTATTGGCAATTGTTTCCCCAGACTCCCAGGCCCCGCATCCCCAAGGCCCTAATGCCACTTTTTTTCTACTTCCCTACCCTTCCCTTTGTCGTGAATGCAGCTTTGTCTCCATATCATCCAATAACTGATGCTTGTCCACTTGTTGGCTCTCAGTCTGTGTCGCATGACACGTGAACAAGCCTCCCATGAGAAGCAGCTACCTGTCTCAGGAAGAGCACCGGATTGGGACTGTCATAAACTTCGTCCCATACTAGAACACACTAGGTGACTTATTTCTCTCCCTTCATCTGTTTCCTTTTCTACAACATTAATAACCATATTAATTTCCTTATTAAGGTTCAAGATTATGGCTAGAGTTGATAAAGTTCTTGATTTCTATCGGACCCTCGGCACACGGCGTCTATCACGTCACCTGCCTCCTGGCAGTCTGTGCGCTCACTAAGATACTGTACGAGAAGAGAAGGATCTCGGTTCCTGAGGTCACTTGTGCATCTTCTCCCAACTGCATAGGACTCTAAATGGCAAGGGCATTTGGGCTGCACTGAGTTGTTAGGAATTCTTTCTCTCTGATGTTAAATCTTAAGGTCTTTAGCGCTTGAGGGTTTATTGTTCTTGCAGAGGACCTGGATTCTGTTCCCAGCACCTACATGGCAGCTCACAACCACCTGTAACCTGTTCCAGGGGATTCGATACCTTCTCCTGACCTCCTCAGGCTACTGCATGCACATGGTACACATACATACACTCAAGTACACACACATGCACTCAGGTACACACACACATGCCCTCAGGCACACACACATGCACTCAGGTACACATACACACACTCAAGTACACACAAAGACACGTAAAATAAATAAATAGAGTCCTGCATCATTTGTCCTCTTTATTTACTGGCCCCACACATAGCACTTTTATTTGATACCCTCTTGTCTGCCCTCCTCCACCCTCCTTCTGCCCTCCTCCACCCTCTTGTCTGCCCTCCTCCACCCTCTTGTCTGCCCTCCTCCACCCTCTTCTCTGCCCTCCTCCATTCTCCCATCTACTCTTTCTTCCAACACTCCCTATACTTCCACCAAACCCAGGCTACAGCCAGATGTTAACCTATCAGAACATAGGTTTATGTGGATTCTACAAGCAACTGGGGCAGTTCCCTCCAGTTTCAGGACTTGTGTCTGCCACCTGACCCCTGCCTCAGAGGCCCATGTCTTTGAACAGCAGTGTGGCAGGTAGAAACCCCAGCCCTGTAACACTTGGTCTCAACTCTAATCTTGTTAGTAACCATTTTGCTTAGCCCTGTTTCTCAATTCTCTCATCAATACCTAACTTGCAAGTCTGTTCTAAGGCTTAGAGAATATACATGTGTATACCGTGTCATCGAGGACAGCATCTTTCCCACAGTAAGGATCAATAAGTGTAATATGCTAATTATACTCAGTTGTTCCTTTCCCCCCCCATAAGTTTTGTTATCAAAACATACAGCACCCCAGTTTCCCCTGTAACTTCCAGTTTCCTGCCCCCCCTTAATCAGACCTATAGACAATATCAACATACAGTACTAGTAGTCTATCTGAAAATTATTTTGACCTATGTTATGAAACTGTGAGCCTCTAACATTTAACAAAATGACATAAAAATGGAATGAAAATCTCATTTCCCCTGGCGTTTGTTCTTTAGAAGTATCCACTCACAGGGCTGGAGAGATCTCAGTGGTTAGGAGTGCAGACTGCTCTTGCAGTTCTTAAGTTCAGAACTCAGCACCCACGTCAGGCAGCTCACCACAGCCTGTAGTTCAGTTCTGAGGGGGTCTGATGCCCTCTTCTGCTCTCTTTGGGCACTTCATGCACATGACCCCCCATACTGTAAAAACAAAATTTTGCTGGACATTGTGGTGCATGCCTTTAATTTCAGCACAGAGGCAGAAGCAGGAGGATCTCTGTGAGTTCAAGGCCATTGTGACTTACATGGCAAAATCCAGGTGAGCCAGAACTTCATAGCGAGACACTGTCTCAAAGAAATAAAGCAAGTGGAAACACACATATACACATGTAACACTCATAATAAATTGACATATTGCCTTCTAGATTATTTTTATATGAACATGCAGGATGAAACTATATGAATTATACATAGAGGGGCACATTTTGATTTCTCACAAAATTAGAAGCATGATTTGATCTTTTTTAATCGATGGAGAGTTCTATTTTAAGAATATCTCAAGGTATATTTGGTTTTCCAATGATACAAATATGGTTCCCCACTTTGTACATTTTCACAAACAGTATTACAATAGTTAAGTATTTTTATTTGGCAGGTAACGTTCTGGCAATGTCCCTCATTTCAAGGGGTGAATGGTCTAGCAGGCGATTCTTGAAATTAACATGGCAATAAATATAAAATTCCAGCTAGGTGGCTGTGGATGCTCAGGGATGAAGTGATACTCACTGTGAAGTAAGTTTCCAGGCCACGGGAAAGGGCATCATTGGGACATGTTGAGGAGGTGGAGCTTGATCACAGAAGGAATTCCAGCAAGGAATCCATGAGATTATAAATAACTGGCTATAGATATAAAATACCTTTTCATTTGTCTTTGAACAGTCTTAAATACCCTAAAGAAAAAAGGAAGCAAGGCCGGGGTGAGGCAAGGTGTTTTTTGAGATGGGGAAGTCTAGGGAGATGCTCTGATAAAGTGACACTTGGAAAAAACTAAAAGGAGAAAGCAAGGCAGGGAAAGGAACATTCTAGATAAAAGAGCAGGGCCTGCAAGGGTTGTTACATAGCAGTGACCCTGGAGATGCAGGGAGGTCATCAGGGCTGGGGAGGGGGGTGGTGTTGAAGGAGACATGGGGAATCAGGTGATATGGGTTCCAAGTGACTATCAGGACATTGGCTTTTTACTAGATAGAAGCCAGTACAAGAGAAGACAGATATGGCACATGATCTGACTGTTGGGAAGAACGCAGACTTTGGGGAGCAAGAGTGGAATGTTGGGCGAGAGGTTGTCAGTAGTCCAGGCAACCATCCAAGGCTGGTGCCTTGGTCATGAGTGGTGAAAAGATGTCAGTGTGGATAGTGCTGTTGGCGCACTGGTGAAGTCACAGCCTGACTGGAGTGGTTGAGAGACCACGAGAAGAAAGAGCCCGATGAGTAGGTCACTTTTCTTCTGTTACAAAGTGGGAAATGTTAATGGAGCACATAGAGTTGGGATAGGGTGTTCTAAGATGGGAGACATTTCAGCATATCTGCCTCCTTGTGTGGAATTACTCTGTGAAGAAGGAAGGGCTTTGAGTGTAACAGAGTGTAACTATTGGAGTTGTGTTCTTGAGCAGCTGGAGGCTGTGGGGAGACCACTGAGGCAATCTGTCACTAAGGTACAAGGGAAGGCAGCAAGCACCAGATCAGATGCACACTGATACAGGATACAGGGGACAGTGAGTGCTGGGAAAAGTAGGAGGAGAGAGAAGAAAAACTCAAAATTGCTTTCTAGGACTGTGTGAGAGTGAATAAACTATGGGAGTGTGCCAGATCCAGGTGTGTGTTCTTTGGGGAGACTGAGGCCTGAGGGGTTGTGTAGACAGGTTTAATCAGGACAGGAGGTTTCACCAGGAACTGTTGAGAGGGGAGTCGGTGCATAGGGAGTCAAGTAGAAGGATTAGACTACAAGGAGCCAGGGGAGGCAGGCTTAGAGAGCAGGAAGGGAAGCAGGGCCATTATGGGGGGGGGTGGCCTTGGAAGTGGACTGTCAGCAGGTTGAGGCTCAGTTCTGTGTGCTTAAAAGTTGTTGATATCAGGAGGCTGTGGAGATAACTCAGTGGTTAACTGTTTCCTGCTCTTCTAGAGGACCCAAGTTTGGTTCCATCACCCATATCAGTGGCTTATAGACACCCATAACTCCAGTTCCAGGATATCAGAAGCCCTCCTCTGGCCTCTGTGGGCACCTGCACACACATAGCATACACTTACACAAACACTCACCTGTATATGTAAGTAACAATAAATCTTAAAAAAAAAATGTTGACACCAAGGTGTGTATGATAAGTAGGGACAAGATGGAGGAAGAGTAGGAGATGGAGGAAGAGCAGAGGGTGGAGGAAGAGAAAAGGATGAAGAGCAGAGGGTAGAGGAAGAGCAGAGGGTGGAGGAAGAGCAGAGGGTGGAGGAAGAGCAGAGGGTGGAGGAAGAGCAGAGGGTGGAGGAAGAGCAGAGGGTGGAGGAAGAGCAGAGGGTGGAGGAAGAGCAGAGGGTGGAGGAAGAGCAGAGGGTGGAGGAAGAGCAGAGGGTGGAGGAAGAGCAGAGGGTGGAGGAAGAGCAAAGAATGAAGAGCAAAGGGTGGAGGAAGAGCAGAGGGTGGAGGAAGAGCAGATGATGAAGAGCAAAGGGTGGAGGAAGAGCAGAGGGTGGAGGAAGAGCTGATGATGGAGAAAGAGCAGATGGTGGAGGAAGAGCAGAGGGTGGAGGAAGAGCAGATGATGAAGAGCAAAGGGTGGAGGAAGAGCAGATGATGGAGAAAGAGCAGATGGTGGAGGAAGAGCAGAGGGTGGAGGAAGAGCAGATGATGAAGAGCAAAGGGTGGAGGAAGAGCAGATGATGGAGGAAGAGCAGATGATGAAGAGCAAAGGGTGGAGGAAGAGCAAAGGGTGGAGGAAGAGCAGATGATGGAGGAAGAGCAGATGATGAAGAGCAAAGGGTGGAGGAAGAGCAAAGGGTGGAGGAAGAGCAGATGATGGAGGAAGAGCAGAGGGTGGAGGAAGAGCAGATGATGGAGGAAGAGCAGAGGGTAGAGGAAGGGCAAAGGATGAAAAGCCAGGGAAGAAGGAGGAGCAGATGGAGGAGGAAGAGTAGATGCATCACTTGGATGCTTTGATGGTAAGCCAGATTGTAGTGATGTGGGTGTAGTGGCCACTGACATCACTAGGGCTATGTGAGTGTTCTGTCTTCTTTATGGTCACACAGAGAGAACTCATCCATCATGACTACAAACTGGCCTCTGAAGTAAAGATTCCTATTTGTGAGAACATTCCAGAAGATGAATAGGTAAGGCATGAACTTAATTTTAATGACTGTGATGGGCTTCTTTCCAAAAAAACACTTTTTTGCAAGCTCAATCACATTACCATGGAGTAGTACACATGGACAGCAAAAGAAGAAATGAAATGGGGAGAGGATTGTGAGCTCTTTAAGGAAGGTTATAACATTATTTCCAAAGGTCAGCCATTTCCAGGGACTTACAGTCTTTTCAGGGTAATAAATCTCCATTTTTTTTTTTACAATAAGTAGGAATGGGGCCCCAATTAATTACTTGCTGATCACTTATCTATCTCCAGTCAATAGTCCAAGAAGGACCTTAATGCATTAAAGACACAGAAGCATAGCAGGAGACTAAGACTGATGTAGTTTCAGACACAGAGTTCAGAGCCATGTGTAAGTGTGGGGGGAAAAGTTTAAGTCCTTAGGTGGATGAAGCGCTGCTGGATCCAGATGAGCCTTGCCCCCCTGAGTTAAATTATAAACACTTTTTAAGATGGGGGATTCAGTTAGCATTTCAAATATGCCAGGGAAAAGCAGCATAATGCAAAAGAGCCAGTGGAGTCACTGACTAGTCTCTTGGAGGAAAAATTCAGGAATAAAGTTATATTAGATCTTACCCAACAAATAAACCCCTGATACATGATAGATGCTGGGAATTTTAAAAACAAAATGAAGATGTGGAACCCTTAAGACAGATATCCATTTTTATAAATAGGAGTGGTGGCTTCTCTCAAAGGGTGACAATGAAGTCTAGGTCTACATGTTTAAACATCTCCACCCATGCACACGTTTTCAATAAATATGACTGTCAAATGGCTTGTTTCCCTGACATGCAAAGCACTCTTCAAATTCATAGAGAAAAGATAAGAGACCAGCGAGAAAAACAGGGAGAGGTCATGGCTAGCGGGCCATTAGGGAGCACCACAGGAAAATGCATACTTGAAAAGATGTTAACAATAAATAACAGTTGGTAAAAGAAAAAGCTGAGCAGTTTTCATCTCTTGAATAGTTTGTAAGTGGAAATGTTGCCCAGGTTGTGGTGGGGTGGGGGTGGGAGGAATATCACATGTGGACAGGGGTTTCAACTGGAGTTACTCCTCTGATGGCCTTTATCTAGATTTTAAATTCGTGTATGCTGAATTCCACATTTTCATTTCTAGGAATTGTTACGGGTTAAGGTCCTTCTCTTCCAGAGACAGCCAGAGATTCTAGCATACCATGTCACAGAGTGCCCCACCACTATCAGCTGAAAGCAGTCCCCAAAGAGCTGTGACTAGAAATGGTCACATAAAGGGCCAACATAACCAGCCCCATCACTCTGCTGCCTGCTCAGTTCACTTACAACCTGAAGACAAGGCTTCTCATGTCACTCACTCACCACTGCCCCGTCCACATTCTGCCTCTACGATTCAGCTGTCCCCTTTGCACCCTGCTCTGCTTGTAAATCTTCCATCCACCTTCATCTCACATTCCCCCAAGTACAGGTGAACCCCTCCGGCAGCTGTGCTGTCCTGCTCTTGAACACCATAAACTTGCTTTATGTCGGAGAAGTCCCATAGCACAGCGGGCACCGTCATTCTTAACATCTTTCATTAAAGACAAAAATAAACATCCTTAAAGTGTCCCACTTAACAAATAAAGCACAACCTGCTTGTAACTCCAGCAGACTCTCTTTCCAATACTGCTGTTTTGTTTTCCCTGGGATGCAGCCCTGGGAAGGGTTGTTTTACAACTGGTTTTTTCCCTTGCTGGCCTCCCATTTTCTCCTCAGCATCTGTCCTCAAAGTGCAATTACCCTGCTGGAAGGTTCGCACATCCCACGACCATGACTCAATGAGCTATCACAGAGCAAACACTAACACCTAGGACAAGAAATAGACTGTCATTCACACTTCCAAGTCCTACCCTTCATTGCTCCCAACACTAATAACCCATTGCCTTGAAAACAACACACTATTTTGCCCGTTTATGGAAACTTATCTTAGCACGTGGCTGCCTTTCTTCCTGCATGCTTTCTTTTGCTCAGCATTAATTGTTATACCTAACAGGAGCTAGTTCACTCAGGGCCCAAGCCGTTGTTCTTTTTCACTTTTCTTGAGTAGTGAAGGTTCTAACAGAGGAGTGCCATGCTGGGTCTTTGCACGTAGTTCACCTGGTTGCCACCTGGAGGGAAGACTGTGGGTTGGAGGATGAGGTTGAAGAGGTTGAAGGCCCAGGGAATGGAAACTGTTGTGGTAAACCAACCCTAGAATTGCATTTTCCAACTTTACAAAGAGAAGGAGTTTTAGGTCAGTCCCTCAAGGGAGCTGAGTCAGAACCATAATACAGCAATCTCAGGGTCGGGCCTGCGATAATTAGGTCAGCTGTCACGACTTAAGCCCAGAAAATAATTAACACCCCCACACCAAAAATAGCTTTGGGAAACAACTCTAATTCTTAAAAGGAAAAGAGGATACTTTATGGCTGAGAAGAAATAGAAGCTTCAATATTCTGAGTCCTTGGATGTTAGAGTCAATACTTTATCAAACACAGAGAGCTTAGGACGGGCCAGAAAACCAGAATAATTCCAGTTACAATGGCAAGGGCGGGTTAGTGATGATCAGTTTAGCTGATTGATCAGAAAAACATGGATCCCTGAGAGATGATATTTAGAAATGCAGAGAGGCAACCCGGCCAGGAGATTTTGTGTTGCTATTCACATTCACCTTTTATTTGTTTTAAATTTCCTATGTATGAGGGTTTTGCCTGTTTGCATGTGTATGTACACACTATGTGTGCATTGTCCACAGAGGCCAGAAGACGGTGTCAAATCCCCTGGCACGGGAGTCACAGACTGTTGTGAGACACCATGCAGCAACAAGCCTGGGTTCTCTAGAAGAGAAGCATGCCATCTCAAACCTTTAGCCATCTCTCAGCCCCACTGCTCTGCATTCTTGACACTGGAGACATCTCCAAATCTTGGGGGTTTGGTGACAAGCTCCTTTACACGACTCCGACACAGCCAAAGTCTAGTTCTCATTTGGGGCTCCATATTTCTTTCTTGGCGCTGAGAATTCCAAGCTTTTGAAATGCACATTTAGTATTTTTATTTAGTGTTTTACTTATTTATCAGTCTATATATTTGGGTCCATGTTGTTTTCAAAGGACTCTGGGGGAAAGTGGGCCCATACATTGATCTATTTTAAGTCTAAAAGTGTGACAATAATAGCACACCCTGCTTTGTCCAATTCTGTAACTTGCCTAGGGTAGTGGTACCAGTGGGTATTTTTGGAGAGACACCTGGCCACCTCATAGCATGACAGCATCTGAAGGCTGATCTCAGGGTCAGTGAGATGGCTCAGCAGGTACAAGCATTCACTACCAAGCTTGGTCGCTTGAGTTCAATCTCCAGGATCTACCTAGTGGAGGGAGAAAACTGATTCCTACAAGTTGTCCCTTGACATCCACACATGAATCATGGCACTCTAGTGGGAGCACATTCAATGAATAAATGTGATTAATTTCTTTAAAGTTAATCCCTGTTGGATGACTTCTCCTGGGGAGGTGTAAAGACGTGTCTAGTCTCCTGAGATGGGGCACACAACAGGGCCACACAACCCAATTCCATCCCCGTCCAGCTGGGTGAACTAATACGTTTAATCGGATCACTTAGAGGAGTTTGGGCAACTCTGAGGAACTACCCCGGCACGGGAGACGACTCAGGAAAGCTGAGTCACACCGCAATCAACTCCATATCTTCTCACAAGAGCTCACGAAGCTGGGAGGGAGTGGTGGCTGGACCCTCACATGAGAGTGATGACCTCCTGGCTCTGGGGTAATGCAATAGCCGCGATCTCACGAATGTCTCCTTCATATTGCTCTGATTAAAGATGGCAGAAGTCACGTCATGGCTGGAGGACAGAGGACCACTGAAGTCTCAAAAATGATCTTGCTTATTTACCAACCACAGGACTGTGGCTGCTGCCTTCTCCTGAATGTCCTGTCCCTACAGCTTTACATCACCATGTACACCCTTTAAAGAACTGTTCTCTGTTGGAGCAAACATTTTCCAGGGGTTTATTTCTGCTCACCCCAACAGGCTCTTGTCTCTATTGTAAGCTCATCAAGGTAACCCAAATCCTGCACATGGCTGTCCCTATGCCAGTCATTCAGAAGTGTTGTTTATCAACCTTCTGTAGATAATTCCTTTGCCTTCTCTTCTAACTCAAAAGATAAAATTGTTTAAATGACATCTTTTTTTTTTAAACCTGGGTTGGACAGGAAGCCAATGGTCAAGAACTTTCGAGCCCCACAAACCCAAGCTGAAGTCCAACCTACATAGTTTACTAGTTGGTAGCCACACAGGTTTACTTAGACCCATATGCTTCAGTGTCCTGGTCAGTTAAAACAGAATTAGTAGGGCCTGCCTGGCAAGGCTGTGGGCCAAGTACACAGAACACTGTGTGTGTCAGCTTCTGTTATTGGTGTCGATGAGGTCACCGTTGTTCCTATCTGAAGCCAATAGGAGCAAGGAGGGTTGCACCAAGAGATTTCCCCAGAATTGGTCTAGCAGCTGCTGGGCCACTTCCTGCATGCTCCAGGCAGAAGTCAAAACCTTTGGTGATAACCACTAATCCTGGGTGTGAGGGGAGAAAGGAAGAGGAGAGGCTGAAGAAGAAAGGAGGTTGGGGGTATTACTGGCAGGCCTGAAAAACAGCACCCCTGATTAAACTGACCAGCCATTGTCTGTAACAGCACCCCTGATGTGGGTGACTGTTAGCATTAAACTGACCAGTCATTGTCTCTACATAATGGAATCCTTAACAGGATGCTGGCCTCAGTCTCTTTTCTATAGAGTTATAAAAATGGGCATCATTTACCTGAGGAGTGATAGTGCTGTGAGGCCCAGCAGTCTGTGAAACCCACAGCCCTGGAGCCACGAGCCCACCAGATTCTTTCTTCAGCTGCAAAAGATGCTTTTGTTTGTTTGTTACCATATGGGGGACTGAAACTGGGGCTTTGCACATGCTAGGCAGGTGCTTTACTGCTGAACGACACCCCTAGCTCCAGAATACAAAAGCAAGTGACAGCCAGTCACATGGAGCTACATATTCGCTTTCTCCAGTGAAGTGTGTGCTTCTGTTGACATCGTGAGAAGTTCCCTTGACACCGAACACACTTCCATTCTGACCACATCAACTAGCACGTTTCTGAATGCGGAGCAGGCAAAGAGTGATGGCCGGGAAGCAGGCGAAGATGCCTGTGAGGCTCCCTCTGTGTGCTCTGGGCCTCCGCCTTTAGCCTGACTGACCCTCCCATTGTCGATGCAGAGATCTCTTGCCTGAAGAGGCTTTGAGCTCTGCTATCCTGTTAGCAGTTCAGAACCTGCTTGAAAAACCGGCATCCATTGCTCAAGTAAAACAAGAAGGGACGCTCACTGTCTGATGTCTCATACACAAGATAAAAGGAGGGATTACCCCATTGAAAATACTGTTCAGAAAAAGCCTTGCACAGGATGCAGAAGATCCATATTCACTCCAAGGACAAGGTGGTCGTGGGGCTCAGGGCTTATTAAAATGCTGTGTAGGAAGACACTGGGTTAAAGGGGGGCCTTTGAGACAGACAAAAGCTGACCCCTTCATTATCTGTTCCACCTTTGCCCTCCCTCCCACCTACCAAAGGCAAGTCCATTGTCCCTAAGCCAGAAAACATGGGGTCACGCTTGCCTCTTCCCATGCTCCATGTGACTGGCTGCCAACGCCTGTCTTCTCATTTCGAAGTGCTTACTTGCTTGCTAAACCCGGCCACTTCCACCCACTCTGCTGTGACCACCCTGACCTAAGTCACCATAGTCACCGTCCCCGTAGCTAGTCTCACCCAGCGCTCCGGCCACTGAAATTCTGCCTTTGTTCCTGCACTAACCAGCGTGGTCTCTCGGTTTAAATCTGATTATCGACCTATTTATTTCCTTACTTTTTGAGACAGGGTCTGGCCTCAGATTCAGATTTAGGCATGCCCTTGAACTTGTAGCCTCCTGCTTCTACCTCCCGGGTACTGAGCTTACCGGCAGGCAGTACTCATGCCCAGCCAGGGCCTCCTGCAAGCTAGGCAAGTACTCTGCCAACTGAGCAGTAGCCCCAGCCCCCAAACATCTCATTTATTATTATTATCCATTGGCACTGGGGTCTCAGCCCATTCAGTGAAAAACAAAATCTTGACCAGGAAGCTAGGAGAGCTTTTACAATCTCGAACCTCCCACGCCAACACCATTTCCAACAACTCTTTCCTTTTCTTGTGCTTCAGCCCCAGTGGTCCTGGACGAAACCTCCCCAAGGCCACCACATTTACAGTTCTTTCTCAGGGAACCACTTACTTGCAGACCCTGCATGTCTAACATTTCGTTCAGGTCCTCGCTCAGAGGCCTCACAGCGGTGGAAGCCTCACCTTTTGTATGCCTGCCTTCATTTCTGCCGCCAACGCCCACAAGCAGGATGCGATGTCAAATTTGCATCATTTTTCGAAGGATCTAAGGGCCCAAATGGAAAGCTTATGTCTCTGAAATATGGTGAGGTAAATTTTTTTTGTCTGTTGTTCCTTATCTTCCACACATGGTTGCTTTTCCATTTTAAAGGATTTCTTATTTTAAAGAGCTGGTCACGGGGAGGGTGTAGGAATTTAATCCACTTTTTAAAAAACCGTTGTTTTCCACGATAGTACTGGTTGACTGGTGTATTTTGTCTGCTCTTAGATCAGGGATTCTCAATTACAGAAAATTGCTCAGGGAAGCACAAAATCAAGCCACTTGTGTTGAAGAGGTAGCAAAAACGCACACTAGCGCCCTAATGGCCAGGGGTCTGACATGCGCGGTTTCTAGAACTTCTTCAGAACATAAGTAGGGGTGATGTCAGATAGAGTCGGGGAAGCCATGACTTATTTTGAAAATCCAACTCACAAAAGTGTTTATTACCAGCCCAGGGTGTTTTACATGCCCCAATCCAGTCGTGTGGAAACCGCGCATCCTGTGAATTCCTGAATAGACATATTCATCCCTTTTTGTGCTGCTTCAGACCTTGTGGGTCTCACGTGGCCTGAGCAGCTGTTGTGGGTCTGGCTAGCTCAGTCCTGAGAAGACAGACCGAGCCCTGAAGAGGCTTGGCTGGGGCAGGGTTGGAGTGAGGGCACCGGGGTCATGGCTATTTGGGAACCAGGAGAAGGCGGCGCCTGCATTGAAGAGCTTCCAGACTGTGCCCCGCGAACCTCACAACCGCCTCCTGGCCTCGCTGGGGCTGCCAGTCCCCCTCACCCCCACCCCGCCCTCAGCTGCACCTGTCACCAGCCACTCCCTCCTGACCTCTGCCCTTTCGCCTGACAGCTGGACGCCCAGCCTCACCCGCCTCTGCTGTCACTCCTAGGATGTAATTAGTGATTAGTCATCTTGACACCACCCACTGGGTGGCGCCTGGCCTAGCTCCGCAAAGGCTTCTGCATTTGAAACAGGATTGAAGTGGAGGGCTCAGCTCTTCCCCAGGGGTTGGAGACCATGCTACAGCTCAGAAACGCCCTGGTCTCCCGGGCAGAACTATCCACTACCTTCACAGGTGCCGATCTCACAGTTCGTTCCCACTTTCTGACCAGGAAGACAGTGACAGACTTCCAGGCTGTGGAAGTCACTCACACGAGTTACCCCTGACAGGCTGCAAAACCCTAGCCCTCAATTCTAAGATAAGCCTTTACATTTAAATGGCTTTCTGATCATGTGTGGGACTCCAAGAAACTCACTTCATGTCGGTAACAAACCTGTCTATTTCCACCTCAGTGCAAGGGAAAATGAGCTTTGATTGAATTCCCGGGTCCTGGCTTTGTTAACCTTTCCTCCATCACGGTTAGGGATTACATCAGAGCTCTCCAGGACACTTCGGCTGAGACAGAGGAGGAAGCTTACAGTCCCCATGGAAGTGGCTTAAGCTGCCTTGAGCTCTCCATGAGCCTGTGCTTAGCTCTCACCGTCTCAGTTTCTGCCCTGAAAGTCACTCGGCCCTGTAACCATTTTTATCTTCACGGGCCGTGTGTCAGGGTTCTGTCTCCCCCAATCTTGATAGGCACTTGATAGAGTATGGTCCTGCCTTTTATTGATCTAATACTATACAGTAACTCACGTTATTGTTGTTATTTACTTTTAGTTTTTATTTTAGCATACTATGTATGTATATTCAAGTACACACACGTATATATTTATATATGCATGCTATTTGTATTTCTTCTAAGCATTTCACATTCATAGCATGCCATATTTCTATAATAAGGTTTGGATTTGTATGACTGATTTTTATGAATTTATTTATTAAGGTTTTTTTCTTTATAAGACTTATTTACTTTATGTGTATGAGTGCTTTTCTGCATGTATTATGTGTGCCATGTGCACACAGTGCTCACAGAGGCCAGAAGAGAACGTCACATCTCCTGGAACTGGAATTACAGATGGTCATGACCTACCATCTGGGTGCTGGGAACTGAACCCAGGTCCTCTGCAAGAGCAACTGGTGCTTTTAACCACCAAGACATTCTCTAGCCCCATGATTCTTTTTATACATTTATACCAGTAAATATTCCTGTGTTCTCACCTCAGTAGGCATGTATAGAGACAAGAGGCTGACATGGAGTTGTTTTCTCAATAACTTTCCCGTCTTATTTTTTGAGACGGGCTCTAACTAAACCTGGAAATCAATGTTTCACTAGAATAGCTGGTCCAGTGAGCTCCCAAGATCTGCCTGTCTTCACCCTGCAGTGCCAGAGGTACAGGAATACGCGGCCATGCCTGGCTTTTAGGTGAGTGCCAGAATTGAACTCGGGTCTTCATGCTTGTACAGGAAGCATTTAACCACTGAGCCGTCTCTCCAGCTCTGCTCGTCACCTTTCAAAGTAGATTTAGATTCCTTTAAAGACAGGTGGATGCTCAGGTGGCTTTAGAAGATTGGAGCTATTTCCCTGTCTGCTTATTAAGATTATCACGGGAAACACTAAAACTCTGCGAAGATCCTGGAGCACAAAGGGAATCTCACAGGTGAGGAGGAGAGGATGTGAGTGACGGAGCAAAGGTTTGGAACATGCAGAGGTGGGTGGATGACAAGCAGGTCTCCTGGGCCTCCTGTCTACAGCCATCAGTGGATTCAGGGACCCAGCATAGATCATAATCATGTGCAGGTCACGCGCATCCTCATTCTAATACCACTTGCTATGTGCCTTTATCTAAAAGCCTTTCACAGTCCCCCATCTAGACTGAACTGGTCCACCGTGCTCTATACACTTTTAAATTGCTGCATCTCTGATTGTTAGCACATTGGTCTGCCTCTCTGAGAACAGAGACCGTGTCTATGGTCTGGGTGCCCTCACCAACTAGCCCAGAGGCTAGGGAGTTCTGTAGGTGGATCTGCCCACTAATGCCTGTTGTCTGCTTGATAGTGATATTCTTTTTGGTTTACAGTGACTGATTTCAGAAATAAATTATGGGATAAGCTTTAAGAGATCAAGAGAGAAGGTAGTTAAATGTAAATATGATAAAAGACGTTGTGGTAATTTGAGTGTTGATTGGCCCCCATAATCTCATAAGGAGCAGCACCATTAGGATGTGTGATTTTGTGGGAGTGGGTTTGGCCTTGCTGGAAGAAGTGTGCCACTGTGGGGGTGGACTTTGAGGTTTCCTATGCTCAGGATAATGTCCAGTGAGTCAGTCGACTTCCTGCTGCCTGCAAGATGGAGCACTCTCAGCTCCAGCACCATGTCTGCCTGCACACTGCCATGTTCCCCGTCATGATGATAATGGACTGAACCTCTGAAACTGTAAGCAAGTCACCCCAATGAAATGTTTTCTTTGTAAGAGTTGCTGTGGTCATGATGTCTCTTCACAGCAATAAAAACCTTAACTAAGACAGACATCAAGACAGGAAAACAACAAAGAAAATTAAAGTGAGACCAGAAAAGCAAAAAGATCATTAGGAAAAAAATGACATAACCAGCAGACAAGAAAAGGCCAACATACACATTAACAGAGTTTCCTAAGAAACAAAATAACCTACACAATAATGTTATAAAATAAAATGTAAGAACTCATTCTACAAATAAGAAGATAACTAGTTCTTGGATGAACAAGCTGGCCAGGCATCTACAAGGATCAACTCTGATGTATATCCTAGGAGACCAGGAAAGTTCTTAGGACTGCTAAGAAGAAGAAACCTAGTTGTTTGTATGAGAACCAGACTGTGATCATATTCCCTAAGTGCAACTTTCAGGACATTCGTCACAAAACAAGGCTTCCAAGAAGCCCAGGGAAAAGAAAGGCAGTGCCAGAATCCCTTAACATAGCTAAGGTGGCCCGCAATTACCAAAACTATTCAAAGAACAGTCTGTGTGTGCAACAGCTCAAGCAGTGCCCTTTCTGGGAATCCTATGGAGCTTATTCATCTAACAGGGAACCAGGGGAACGTCAGCAAGTGATGGAAAATTAACATCTCTGTGAAGAGTTAATAACACAAAATAGAGATGGTGGTGCAAGAAGAAATACTTGTTAAGTAAGAAAAAAACTAAGAGTTCCTGATTATGAGAACTATAAATGATAAAAATGTAAAACGTTCGCTCAAAATGCAAACCTTCCTGACACACAAAATAACTTTTAAAAACAGCTAAAAATTTTCATGACACAGTGCACATACACACAGGCGGGTGGATACTCATACATGTGAAATTAAAAAATCTTTTAACTCATGGGCTGGAGAGATGGCTCAGTGGTTAACAGTGCTTCTCTTCTAGAGTGTGTGAGTTCAGTTCCCAGCGCCCATGTTGGGCAGCTCACATCTGTTTATACCTCTACTTCAAGGGGAACCTGAAGATTTATTATGTATACAGTGTTCTGCCTGCACACCAGAAGAGGGCACCAGATCTCATTACAGATGGTTGTGAGCCACCATGAGGTTGTTGGGAATTGAACTCAGGACCTCTGGAAGAGCAGTCAGTACTCTTAACCTCTGTGCCATCTCTCCAGCCCCCAGGCTCTCTTCTTGTCTCTTGGGTGCTCATATGCATATGCCATATACACACTAACACTTAAATAAAAACAAAAACAAAAAGCAAGTATTTGTGCCTCCCTGTGCATGGGAGGGAGGAGAAGAGGAGAAAGAGAGAGAGAACACGAGTACTCGTGCTGTGATGTGCATATGAAGGTCAGAAAGCCAAGAACAATTCTCACCTTCCTCCTTGTTCAAGGCAGGATCTCTCTTGTTCCCACCAGGATGCCCTCCAGCTTCCAAGAGATTCTTCTGTCTCCACCTCCCATCTCCCCTTGGAATGCTGGCATCTTCTCTCGTTTGTTTATTTATTTGAGACAGGGGCTCACTATGCAGCCTTGGCTAGTCTTGAACTCACTCTGTAAACCAGGCTAGCCTTTGAACTCATAAGGATCCCCCAGGCTCTGCTTCCTGAATGCTGGGATTGAAGGTGTGCACTACCACACCAAGTCATATGTCACTGAAATACCAAATCAAGCTAAATACTCATTGGTGAATGAGTAGACATAGTCCAGGTGCTAGATACACCAAGAGTTGCTGCCTCACAACAGAGAATGAAGGCCTGTCATTTATGATAACATAGATTGAATTGGAAGACATTATGCTTAGTGAAACAAGCCAGGCCCAGAAGGACAAACTGCATGATCTCACTAGAATGTTACAATGTGTCAGCTAAAACCAAGATTAAACAAACAAACAAACAAAAAACAAATTTCAAATTGACTCCCACAAAATCGGGCCCTGTGCTATCTAAAAGGGTCATGCCTTGAGGAAGCTGATCCTGACAGTCAATTTGACACCCCTTGGAAGGGGATTCTCTTGTGGACTGCCTGTCAAATTGGCGTGTGGGCAAGTCTATAGGTCATTTCCTGATTGATGACTGAGGTTGGAGGGCCAAAATCACCTGGGTAGGTGGCCCTGGGCTATATAAGAAAGCAGACTGGGCAGTCTGTAGGGAGCAATCCAGTAATCAGTGTTGCCCCGTGACCTCTGTTCCAGTTCCTGCCTTGAGTTCCTTCCCTTCCTGGCTTCCCTTCACGGTGGAGTGTAAAGTGTAAGATGAAGTCAACCCTTTCCTTCCCAAGTTGGTTTTGGCCATGGTGTTTTATTACAGCAGCAGTTAAAGCCTGGCTGGCTCACCCTGGACTGACAGTGGGCTGTGCAGGCCCCCGACGCTGGTCCCTGCAGAACTCACCTGTGACGTGCTGCCAGGTCTGTATGTGTATTGATTGGAGCTGAAGGAGTCTTCTGGAGTTGATTGCTGCATCTGCCACAAAGATTTAAGATACTGCTTTCTCCCACAGGGCTCTTTTTATAGAGCCTCTTAGAAGAAATCCCTGCCTTGCTTTTATTTTAGAAGTATTTCATGTCTTTGGGGTGATTCGTTCACTTTTAGCCTGCACTCAAGCATGGCAAAGAAACAGCAGAGACCAGAACAGAAAGTGTTAGGAGAACATGGACGCATTCTTACAACCCACCCACCCACCCACCCACCCGACAGTCTCGGCCACAGCCTTGGCTAGCCTGGAGTTCACTATGGAGTCCAGGCTTGGTCTCCAACCTGCACCAATCCTCCTGACTCCGCCTGGGGCTACAGGTGTGCAGCACACCTGACTCCTGTTTTCTGAACTTGACCCCATGCAAGGAAGGAAGCCCCTGACCACATTGTGTGTTTTCTTGACTTTGTCTGAGTGGAACCATGGAGCAGTTATTTTTCTTACCCGGTTTCTCTGAGCTGATCATAATTATGCTGCTATTTACTTATGTTTTTATTCCTAAGTATTTCTAAATATCATCATACTGTGCTGCCTTATGCGTGGTGGATAGCTGTGCCTCTGGCTTAATGTTGAGAGAAATGGTAAGGACTGGAATCTGGCTGGAGACGTGGCTCAGCAGTTGGGAGCACTGGAGGCTCTTGCAGGTGCTTTCGGACCCTAGCACCCATGTCGGGTGGCTCACAAACATCTGTAGTTCCAGCACTAGAGCATCTATCCAGTGCCTCTGGCCTCTGAGGGGACTTGCACTCATGTACACAGACACACATACACACACAGGATTAAAACATAAAATATTTTTTTTTAAAAAGGGTTGAATTTCTGGTCTTGTTTATGATCTCAGGACAAAGCATTCAGTCTTTTACTATTGCATATACCTGTGTGTTTTTGGAGGTGCCCTTCTTATGTGGAGACCATCTCATGAACTTAGTGCATATGCTAAGAAACACTCAACATGGGTGAATGGATATTAGGATTTGTTAAATGCTTCTCTGGCCTATTAAATGATTATAGAATTTAAAATTTTGTTTTCCTTTTTTCCTACAGAGTAAATACATTGCTTGATTTGTAAATGTTAAATTGACTTTACATTCTTGGGATAAGACTAAGACCCACTTGACTCTACAAGCTATGAAATATAATCCTTTGTATTGCTGATTTCCTAAAACTTAGTTTAGAAATTTTGCATCTATCATCAGGAGTGGCTTATTCTCTATTCTCTCTCTCTCTCTGGATTTGATACTGTCCCTAGAAATTATTTATTCTTTGCTTTTCTGGAAGTGTTTGTATTAACTATTCTTTAATTATTTCATATAACTTATCAGTAAAACCATTTGGACTTGGAAATTTCTCTGTAGGAAGGCTTTTTAAAGAACAACTTCAATATCCTGAATACGGGATTACTTCAGGTATTTATTTCTTCTTGAATGAGCTCTGATCATTTCCATAAAGTTAGTCATAGTATTTCCTAATTATTCTCTTCATCTTTATAAAATCTGTGGTGACAGACCCTTCCACACAGCTGCAGTTGGTAATTGTTTGTGATCTCTCCCCTGCTTTGTACACCTTGTCTCTGCAGGATTAGCAACCTTATGTTTTCCCAAAACTTTTGATTTCACTGATCTTTCTTTATTGATTCTATGAAATTAGATGTTTCTCTGATCTTTTTCCCCCTTTCCTTTGCTTGTTTGGGTTTTAATTTGGAAAACCAGTTAGAAATACCAGAGCTATTTGTGGAAGGGTCTGTGGAATTTGATTATTGATGAACCTCTAATTTTAGGAAGAACACTGAGTTCTTGAGGAGGCAGATTTTTGCTTCTTTATTGGTAGCAGTTCTAGTCTCCTTTCAGTTTCTGCAGTGAGCATCACGACTGAAAAAGCAGTTTGGGGAGGAGAGGGTTTATTTCACCTTACACTTCCAGGTAACGGTCCACGAGGGCAGGAAGTCAGGACAGGACCATAAGCAGGAGCAGAGGCAGGAAGCGTGGGGGAGAGCTGCTTAGTGACTCTATTTCACTAGCTCTTTTATGCATTGCAGGGCTCCCTGTCCCGTGACAGTAACGCCCACAGTGGCCTGGGCCTTCCTACATCCACCAGCAACCACGATGGGGTAGTGCATCTCTCAACTTACTAGATAGTTTCTTTATCCATTCATATGTTGACAGACATCTAGGTTGGATCCCATCTGGTGTCTTGTGGACAATGCTGCCATAAACACAGGTCTGTAAGTGTCTCTGCAGCGTGCTGACCTAGAGTCCTTTGCATATATTCCCAAGATTAGCTGGACTGTATGACAGTTCTGGTTTTAGGTTTTTTATTTCCATGGCGGCTGCAACAGTTTATTCTCCTACCAGCAAGGTAAAGAGTTCACTTTCCTCTGAATCCTTACCAGGATGGCCGAAGATGCTGAACACGTTTTCACATAATGACTGAGAACTATCTGTTCAATTTGTTTGCCTATTCATTGAGTGAATGTTTTGGGCTTGGCTTTTCACTTAAGTTTTTGAGTTCTTTATAGATCCTAGATATTAATCTTCTCTCTTTCTAGAGAGTTTTTCCTATTTAGTATATGACTTTCATTGCTATTCACTTATATTGATACCAGCATACATACATTTACTTATTCTAGAAATGCATTTTGTGCAGAATTTTCTTAAAGTGAGAACTTAAAGGAAGTAATTATTTTAGCTTTAAGTTCTCTGAAAAATCGTTTTGTGCAAATCTCATTCTTGAGAATAATTTTCTTTGGTATGCAGGATAAACAGTGGCCATCCCACTATTGCTTGGATTCCATTTCCTTCCTTTTTAGAGCAGGTGCTAATCAACATTTGCAGTTCTTACATTTTATAAACTCACTGTGAACCCTGAATTAGCAGATACCTGGCCACTGTGACCAATGAAAACTCAGGTCGTGTTCCCATGAGCTTCTGATCACATTTCATCAAGTAACTAACATAAACATTACTTGATGTGTGTTTCTATTTAAAGACACCAACTTTTATTTACTATTTGATTTGATGTACAAGTGTCAGCTTGGATCTATGCATACCATGTGCATACACTACCCACAGAAGCCAGAAGAGGGTGTCAGATTCCCCTGGGAGTTAACAGATGTCTGTGAGCCATGTAGGTGCTCAGAACTGAACCCAGGTCCTCCGCAAGAGCAGCCAGTGCTCTTAACCACCATGCTATCTCTCCAGCCCCTAAAGACACCATCTTTAACATATCTGTCCTGGTGACTTCCCTTCCAAACACTGATGCTGTTCTTGGGGACATTTGATGTAGCAAAAACTACCAACAAAATCCATGAAGATGTGACATTAAATAGACTGTTAAGACATGCATTTATAAAGCTGAAACAAGGTCAACTTTAAATGGAAGGAGTGTATGTAGTAGTAACTCAAATAGTTTGTTAACTTTCTGCATGCTTCTGAATGGCCATCAAAGTTCAGTAAGTATTGTCTGAAGATTCCTGATGAATTTAATAAGGAAGCAGAGAAGCCAGCGTAGAACCAGTGAGTGAACGGATACTCTTCCTGCTCAAGGCTCATCCTTCTGCTTCAGCGATCTTCAGTTTTACTATAGCCATTTACACATTCATTTAGTTTATATTCTCACATTTTAGGGATGTCATATTTAGAGTTTAATATCACTCATTAATTCTTAAAATGTTCAGCCATGTTTTCAAGCATTTCCTCTCCAATTCTGTCTCTCATATCTCTTTTGGCACTTTATCTAGATAATATTTTTGAGCATTCTACCTTTTCAATTGTGACTCTTATTTTTTATTTACTGTCTTCCATCTCTTTGTCTCTCTGTGTTACATCGGAGATTAACTTTTTAAATCAACTTTCTAGTGTTCTAAGTCTTTCCTTCGGCTTTGCCAGATATGCTAATAAAGCCGTTGTTTAGATTTTTAGTAATTTTTAAAGATATATTTGGTTTTTTGAAATAACCCCTTCTTGCAATCCTTTTCATAAGCCCAGTTTTAAATCATTACCTGCAATTTTAATCTTTTTTCTATCTCTTTAGTTATAAATGCATAAACCATCATGCTTTTTCTATTTATTTTTATGTATATGTGTGGGCTTCATAAGTTTATGTGCACCACACGTGCAAAGACTGCAGAGGCCGGAAGAAGGAACTGGATCCCCTCACACTGGAGTTACAGACAATTGTAAGTTTCCATGTGAATGCTGGGAATCGAACCTGGGTCCTCTGGAAGTCCAGCCAGTGTTCTTAACCATTGAGCCATCTCTCCAGACTCCTCCCCTCACACTGGAGTTACAGACAATTGTAAGTTTCCATGTGAATGCTGGGAATCGAACCTGGGTCCTCTGGAAGTCCAGCCAGTGTTCTTAACCATTGAGCCATCTCTCCAGACTCCTCCCCTCACACTGGAGTTACAGACAATTGTAAGTTTCCATGTGAATGCTGGGAATTGAACCTGGGTCCTCTGGAAGTCCAGCCAGTGTTCTTAACCATTGAGCCATCTCTCTAGACTCCATACGCATTTTTTTTTTATCTTGTAGTTGATCATACTTACCAGAGCTCATTTTAGTTTTGTTTCTCTTTGGTTCCTGCTCATGTTTATTCATAATACTCCTTGACTGGTCTATTTTGTCTTCATACCATTTTAAAACCATCCATCTATAGTCCTCAGGAAAGTCCAGCTTCATGACACCCATGTTCATGGCATGTTTCCTCAGTGAGGATTTAGTTAATTTTCCCCTACATGTCTTGTTTCGATTTAGACTGAACTGATAAGTAAGTTTCAGGTTTGGATAGTTAGCTCACAGATCCATATGAAGCCCTGCTTGTATATCTAAATGTTTTCTTTCTCTGTCTAGTACCAGACATTGAAACAGGAACACCCTGAGAGTATAGCTCTCCGAGGTCACAGCTCTTTGCAGTTTCCTGGTCAGTGTTTCAAGTTACCCATGCTTCGCCTTAAAACTGTGAGAGCTGAAGCAAAGAGCCCTCAGGTCAACCGATCTAGCTTCTTTCCCGCCTCTGTGTATATTTGCTGTTTGAACCACACCTTCTGAATTAAAAACAAATGATAACACCAACAAAAATCCCTGCAATCCTATCTTGTGACCGCCAATTTTATTGGAACTAAGGACGGACTCAGTTCCCGAGTCCCTGTCACACGCCTCTGTGGTGCACTAGGGTTTTGAAAGTTCCCAACAAGAAGAGGGAAAGCATAAGTTTCATATGCCCAGTTCTCAGAACTATTTCCTTTCCAGACTATCGAAGCAGCCAGTGTCCATGGCAACAGGAGATTAACAGAAGGATGTGTGGAGAAAGGTGCGACAACCCGTCTCTCCTCTCCAAGTGGTACCTTCAGGTGAATGCTTATCTTTTTAATCTTATAAACTCACAGGATCTTATGCAAACAGATACTTAATACAGGTTTTCTTTATCTTCATTGCCAAATAATGTTTACATTGTATGCATTTCTACAGCTCTGCTTTCCATAGACCAGAATAGTGTATTCATTCCCATCAGTACACACAGCCTAACACACGTCCTCAGTAGCAGTGTGATATTCTATAGCTCACTATATTCTGTAGCTCTATACTCAGACATTTCCCTTTTTACAAATTGGGAAAGTCCAGAAATTAGTATCTGTGTACAAAGTCTTCAAATAGATGCTTTTAATTCTGTAGGATGGTGTCTCCTGGATCCAAGGCTCTGTTTACTCACAATTTGCTTTCCAAAGAGAATATCACAGTTGTATCAGGATCTCTGTCCCTCACATTTTCACCAGAAATTCTTATCTGTCTCTCCTGTAAATGCCAGGCCAATGAGAGAAAATGAAGTTCATCTTAGTCTTGTTTACAGTAACCTGAACTTTCAGTTAGGAATCAGAAGCTTTTGTTGGTCCTATGGGTTTCAAATATTTTTTCCGAATCTGTCGTTGTCTTTTGACTTTGTATTTGACATATGGAAATTTTAATCAGCTCCATTGAGCTACAACTTATATGTGTTTAAAATTACAAATTTGGGGTATGTAATGTGGCGAGTTGTGACAAATGGATGCTGCCATGTAGCCAGAATCCAATGATGATATAGAATATTTCCTTTATCCCCCAAACTTCGTGTGTGTCCTTTACAGCCAACTTTCTCCCAGCTACAGCCCCTGTTACCACTGATTTTTTTCTTCATTTTCTAGTGTATATATATAAATTAGAGTTAAGAGTAAACTGTCTTGGGCCAGACTTCCTTCACTTAATATCTTATTTTTCTGTTTGAGAGCCATGGCATTGTGCATTGTGTGGTCCTGTTTGCCCATTTTAAATATAGTTGAATAGTATTTATTGTATGGCTATGCCACAATTTGTTTATCCATTCACCATTACCTGGACATTTGGATAAATTTTAGCCACTATGAATAAAACTTCCATGAAAATTTGCTTGCCAGCCTTCATGCCTAGGATTGGAATTGTTGGGTAGCAGAGTGGTTGTATACTTGAGAAACCAGCAAATTACTTTTCAACATATTTGTGTTACTTTGTATGTTGAGAGCGACAGTGACAAGTTCCAGCAGAGGCTCTTTTTCCTCTCCAGCACTCCATGCGTCTTACTGTGGGTTGCTGTTGGGGCTGTATTGGTGTCTCATTGTGGTTTTGTTTTGCATTCTCCTGGTGACTGATGTTGAATATTCTTATGTCCTCTTGTGTGGTGTATTGATTAGAATATCCCCCTGTTTTTATCGTTGACCTCTAAGGGATCTTTATTCTGAAATTGAGACTTTTATCAACATGCTTTGGAAAAAATTTATACTTTATATACTTTTCTTTTTCTTAAGAGTTGTATAAGAGTGCAAGTTTTAAAAGTTTGTGGAAGTCAAGTTAGTGACTTCTGTATGGTTCACAATTTGCATTTTCTTTAAATAACCTCTGTGTAGCCAGAGGTCACAAAGAGTTTATTTCCTTCATAATTTGTTTGAGAGGTTTTATAGCATCCACATTTTTTGTTATATCTGATGTGTTTTGAGTTAATTATTAGGTGGAAAATGCCAAGCATTATTATAATATCATCCCACATTTTTAAATTTAAAATTACAGTTTTGTCTTATGTACATTTGGAAGAAACAGCTTAGAAAAACGTACACATGTTTTGATTTTTTTCAAATTTATCAGCATTGGAATTATAGTAAGAGTCCCATTACTTTTTCCCAAAACTGAAGCTTGAACCCAGGGCCTATGCAAGTGCTCTCCCACTGAGCTACACACCTTACTCCCTTACAAGATCGTCTGGCCCAAGGCCCACAGACTGCATGCACCCAAGTCAGGCATGCCTGGGGCTCAACATAACATTATAAACTGAATTAAACATTATATGATTTTTTTTGAAACTCAACTGGGAAGTTCTTCACAATGAATCTTATATTCTGACACAGTGTTTTGATGCCTGGAAGATACTTTTAAGAATCTGTTTCAAGGGCTAGAGAATGACTCAATGGGTAAAGTACTTGAGGCAAAAGCATGAGGCCATGAGTTTAAATCCCTGGCATCCATGTAAAGACTCTGGGTGTGGCAGCATGCTCTAATAACTCCAGCAGTGGGGCTTAGAGATAGACAGATCTTGGAGGTGTTTGATCCTGCATCAAAAATAAGGAAGAGAAATGACTGAGAAAGATAGCCTGATGTAAGCCTCTTGTTTCCACACATAGCTTCACAGGCAAGTGCACTCACACACTTGTGTACTCAACACACTTAGCACACACATACATACACACAAATCTATTTCTAAAATTTGAAATTACACTAAAGAAAAATTAAATTTAGTTAAACTTTATATTCTACTAGACACCTTGGGATTAGTTAAAAACCTGCTCAAGGCTCTTTGACTTTATTGATGAAATTCTTCATTTGGTGGAAAGATCCAGTGAAAGGATATTTACTATTTTCTGAGCCTTAGGTTCAAAAATTTGTGGTGTTTCTGGTGAAATTTGCTGCACCCCAGTGTGTTAACCCAGTTGTTATGATTTCTTTCGTGTTATATTTGTGCTCGATAGGATCACTGAGAGTTCACAGGACATGCTAATTAGCAAAGATGCAGATTTTAATAGAAGTGCTTTCATGAATACAGTGAGTGAATTATTTGTCTCTTTAACAAACTTCTGGCAGAAGGTAGTCAAATAAAATTCCACTCTAAGTAGCAGCTATTTTTAGGTTAATTTTAGGATCCTTAAATCCTTCATTATTTGAGGGACTACTCCATAGAGGAGACTAGCCCTAGACAGCTCGGTCAGTAAATTGTTTTCTGTGAGGGCATGAAGACCTAAGCTCAATCATTAGCATCAGCATCATTTAAAACACAGGGCTTGGTGGCCTGCCCTTGTAACCCTGGCACTGAGACAGGGGGATCCTTGGGTGTCCTGACCAAGCAGCTTAGCCTTAACAGCAAGTCCCAGGGATAATGACAAATTCTCGTCTCATGAAACAAGGGCCTGATGCCCTGAGGAGCAACACCTGAGGCTGCCCTCTGCCTTCCACATGCGAGCACACACATAAACACACACCAAGTGTACAAATATACGCTTTCGAAGTATGTTTTCCAAAACTATTGCATCGAGGACAGCCTGGAAACCCACAGGACACTAATTTACACTCAGAGATGTCGTATTTAACCGACAGGCTTCCAAAGCTGTGTGGATCTGTGAGTAATGACTGAAATCTCCCTCACCCTCTCCTCTCCACTCTGACCTGGACACTGAAGTGGCTCTTACACTCTTGCCTTCTCCACTGTTCTCCACTGTTCTCTAGCGCAGCCAGAAAAGCTAGAAGCACTTTTAAATGCTCACATTGGACTGTAACAGTCTTTCTGCTTAAAACCCTTGAGTCATGCTCCTTGCTTCCTAGGAGACCCTGAAGCCTCAGTGCCTGCCAGCCTTCTCCGCGGCCGGCCGTACTCCACTCTCCCTCCCACCAGGCCCCAGCTGCCCCTTCCTGCTTGTGTTCCCCTAGTACCCACCTTCCCACCAGAACTTCACCCTGGTGTCCTTCTGATGGAAAGAGTACTCTACCCTGTGTTGTGAAGCTAGCTTTGGGTTTTATTTACATGTTACTTCTTCACTGGGCAAGGGAAAATTAAACCTCTTTTCATTCTCTCCTTCATCGTAGGACTTAAATGATGATTTGCGTAAGTATAGGTTTAACATGAGACTCCCTCTAAGCTTTGCCACAGCAGGATAAATTTCTTATAACTGTTTCTTATACCTCTCTCATGATTGAGTTACTCTTGCCAACACAGTGGCTGACATGTTGGAGAAATATAGAACTTATTTATTGGATGGATGATTGCAAAATCAGGTGCTCTGTAGATATTCATGACTTCAACATGGCACCAAGAAGGTAATCCTAGGTCTACAAATGTGAGTTTAGACACTGTTGGACCTCTCTGTACTTATTTGTCTAGCTATATAATTACCCAAGTGCACTGAGTCGCTGGAAATCCACCATTTACCTGCAGAGAGATCATGGGCAAGGCACTGACAGAGCATGCTGGGACCATGTTCCTGTTGAAAGCTTTCATTAGCAACTGAGATGAGGGCCTTGGTGCTCTGCCCATCAGCCTGATGGGCAGCTGAAGGGGCTACCCAGGTGCAAGGCATTACAATCAGAGTCCAAAAGGATCTCACAGCACAGATCAGGAAGAAGACCAAAGAACAATATATAACTTACAGGACATTTGAGAGAGAATACTGGGCTCCTCTGAATGTAACTGAGCAGATATGGAATGAGGGATTTTAAGACCTACACCTGAATGCCAAGGAGATTCTAATTCATTAGCTGAGTCAGCATATGACTCAATGGTATGCTTTTCAGGGACACTGATTTGATGTTGGGGTCCTTCATTAGAAAGTGTGTCAATGCCTTCCCTGGGTGGACCATCTTTGCTCTGCTATGTTCAGGTCCCTAGAAGCTGATGACAAGAGCCACGTGGCTGCAGGGATTTCAACTATATAATGAGAAAGAGCAGGAGGCTGAGGCTTCTGGGTAACTGAGAAGGCTTTAGGAGACCACAACGGGGGTGAGAAATATCAAGCACTAGTGAGGGCTGTTAGACTTGTTCCCTGTGCTGTAAGAGGCGGACTTGGGACAAACTGGAAAACTTCAGGGAAGTAGATCTCAGCTGCATTTGAGGAGCAGAGGTATGGCCAAGGTTCCATAGTGAGACCCTGTATGGGATGTGCTGATCACATCCTTTCCCCAAAGCTCAGGGACCATTGACGAAGAGAGGAATGAAGAGTGGGCTGGGGAGAGCTCATCTATGGGAAACTAAATTTCTCTTAGGAAAAGGGGAAAAGAGCCTTAGGAAATTGTGAGTTTATAGAGGGAGGGTTCACCAGGTTCACAAGGGGCCCTTGGTTCTTATAAAGGTCCCAAACCTCCTATAACCTGGACCTTAGCATGTTTGGAGTGCCATGCCAGAGATAAATAAGCAGTTAAAGTCATTGTTTTGAAAGATCTTGTGTAAGTTAGTGTTCCATTGGCTTACCTCAAAGCAAATAATATAGTGGGCTAGAAAGAGATGACCAGCAATTTCTGATTTTCATGAGAGAAACAATATAGTTCTAGTCACTTTGGGAGGTCAATTTCTTTTTATAATCGGGAATAATGTCAATTTATAAAAACTTCTTGAGCCAGACTTGATGGCACATACCTTTAATTCCTAGTACTAGAGAGGCACTGGCAGGCAGATCACTGTGAGTTTGAGGTTATCCTGGTGTACATGGTGAATTCCAGGCTAGCCAAGGTTCCCTAGTGAGACCCTGTGTGGGATGCGCTGATCACATCCTTCCCCCAAAGCTCAGGGACCATTGACGAAGAGAGGAATGAAGAGTGTCAGAGCCAGAGAGGGTGGTCCTTCAAGGACACAACGGGGTGGGCTGCCCGTGTGAACTCACAGTGGTCATGAAAGCTCAAGCCAGACAAAAATGTCCAGGTGAGGAGCCACCGGCACCCTCTGTTGGGAGAGAAATAATCAGGTTTTGTTTTTAAATGGTGTGACCCTGGTAGGTAGACGACATTACAGGGCAGTTGGGCAACACAAATTGGACTGGTGTTGTATGACAAAACTTAACCCTTGGGAGGTAGGTGCACCACACCTGTCTGCTTACCCAAGATAGGGAGCCCATGACAGACCAAAGTCTGGATACCCCAAAGTCTAACTTGCTGAGTTTTATAGGGGTTGGTTACTTATAGGAGCAGAAATGACTCGAAGGCAGTTGAATCCCCAAAGCCCACCGAAGCATGGGAAAAGCTGGGAAAACTCAAGCACCCTGCACAGCCTTCAGGCAGCTCAACAGGTTGGAGAGTGGCCTTCCCAAGTGACTCTGGTCTAAACCTCTTCCAGACAGGGGTCTGGTCTCCTGAGAGGCTTCTTCACAGCTTGGCTTGTCTGAGAGGGATTCTTTTTTTCTTTTTTTTGAGCCATTTACCTTCCTGCTTAAGGAGATTCCAGCAGGATGGGATGTTTCAACCTAGGAGGAAGCTGTTATGTAACAGCAGTGTGGGGGTGGTGGGGGAGGGGGGGTGGGAGGGTGGGGGGTTGGGGGGGCAGGATTTAAAAGAAAACATGAAATTGGACAGGGAGGGGAGGTCAGGGTGAATCTAGGAGAAATTATGGAATATGATCAAAATACTTTGTATGAAATTCTCAAAGAATGAAATACTAGTTTTTAAAAGAAATACAAATAAAGTTCCTTGAATTGTGTACTTACTGGTTACATTTCATTAAAATTTAGGAATTTTTAATGAACACGAATTACGTTTTCTAAAGGCTTAAGCTACCTTGGGACAGCCTTAGGCTTCACTCTAGTCAGGGTCCTGGTGTGGGTTACCCAGCCGGCTTTCCTGCTGTGACATGGCCATAGCTTGGTGGCCAGAGTGCTGCTAAGATTCCCCATTCATTTACTTGTCACTTGTATTCTCGTTTTGGGAGAGGGTAAATGATGTCTAGAGACTTTCCTACTAGAACAGTCAAGTACAATCTTGTTTCTTTATACATGTCATCTTCATTTTTCAAGTAAAGCCCCTAGGACAAAGGTAAGATGTGCTTCAGTTATGTGAAATGCTTACTAAGTTACTCTGAGAGGGCTGGAGAGATGGCTCTGTGGATAAGAGCACTCACTTCTCCTGCAGAGAACCTGGGTTCGGTGCCCAGCACCGACACAGTGGCTCACAACCACCTGTAACTCCAGTTCCAGAGGTTATGACATCCTCTTCTGGCCTCCAGGGCCACTTCACCCATGTGGTACACATACACACACACAGGCAAGCATTCATACACATAGAATTAAAATAAATAAATCATGTAGAAAATGAAATGACCTTGACAGCATGTCCAAGGCGGGTGGGGGGGGGTGGGGAGACTAGAGGAGTCTCTCTATTAGTTAGACACCTGGCAGAAATCACTCTGGGTTTGTCACAGGATAAATGGAGGCCTTGACTTCTGGTCTCAATAAAACAGGCTTGGTTTCTGCCAGTCTCTTGACTTACCCCTGGGGGCTGAGTTTTGCACTAGAATTTGAAGAAGCAGAGTGTGGCACTTTGGCACCTAGTTAATATTGGTGAGTTCATTGCGTGCTTATCCCTATTTAAAGAGCTCAAAAGTAAATATCCCATCTCTTGTTGATTATGTAACATGCATCTCATTTAGCTGCATTGTCTAACAAAGGGTAATTAGTATGAACATAATACTTGGAAAGTATATCAGAATAACTTTTAGTAATAATCAATAGTAAAATACATAACTGGGCCCAGTGGACAGGAGATAAAAAATAATTTTGAATTTTCCATTGAGCTGTTCAGAATCAGAGAAACAAACAAATGCATATATTGGTATATGTCTATGTATCGCCTAGCAGCAGTTCGCAATGTATGGATTATGACTCCTTTGGTGGTGGGGGGCTCTAACGACCTTTTACCAGGGTGACCTAAGACCATCAGAAAACACTGGTATTTACAATTTGTAACAGTAGCAAAATTATACTTATGAAGTAGCAATGAAATAATTTTGTAGTTGGGGGTCACCACAACATAAAGAACTGTATTAAATGGTTGCAGCATCAGAAAGATTGAAAACCACTAGATGTTTTTATTGTTTGTTTGTTTTAATATTCAGGCTGTATACTGAGCCATGCTAAGGCTTCAGAGAAACCCAGGATGGACTCCCAATGCCCAGACTTGGCTCCAAAGGATACTTAAATCCAGAGAAAGCTGTGAACATCTGGACTCAGAGAACATTCTTGTCTTGGGAGGGAAGGCTTGTGTAAGTTTACGGGGCTTTCCGCCCTGACAGACCGCCAATCTTGGCAGCCAAGAGGCCTCCAAGAGTAAAGTGTGACCCTTAAATATCAAAGGCTTATTGTGAAATAAAGCCCTAAGCAGGTCACCAACTCAGTCATGACTCATGTCTTGGGGTCCATCGCAGGTGATGAGTGGAATGTAGCTCTTCTCAAGTAGGAGTACTGAGGGTTAAATCAGAACACTTAACTTGAAAGATCCAGATCTGGTCCCCCGGGAGAGGTCAGGAAAAGCGGTTTTGAGGGGCGATCCCACTGGCTTCCCTAATCCTGGAAAGGGTGTATCAAACCATGATGCCATATTAGAAGATACAAGGGTGTGTGTGTCGGGGGGCAGGGGTCTCCTTCGAGGAAGGCAACCTCAATTCTGGGTCACCTTTCTGCCCTGCGCAAGTCCTGGCTCAGACCCATCTCTGTCCATATTCTCTTTTCCAGACCCTTCGGCCACCATCCAATCAGCCCCCATCCTCTGGCACGTCCTTCTAGGGACTGGGGAGGCTTCGGGGGTGTCAGGCAAGCCAGATCACCAAGATCATTGCAGCCAGGAGCCTGGCTAAAGGAGGGAGGAGGACCCTGGACGCAGCCACGGTGGGTGCGCCCTGCCAAGGAGGGCGGAGGGCGGAGCGGAGAAGGAGGGAAAGGGAGGGCGTGAGAGCGAGTGAGACACAAGAAAAGCTTGCGCGCCACCGCCCTCCTCGGGAGAGAGGCTGGAGTGAGGCTGAGCAGAGAACCGCATTTCAATGAGGACCAGCCCCGGCGCATCCGTGCACTAGCGGCTGCAACCCAGACGCCCGTGCTCCCCAGATCCAGCCGCGCCCAGCCTTGCGAGGACATCTCTAGCAGCCGGCCACAGACAACCCAGCGGCCACCCGCGACCGGTGCGTGTTTTGCCTGGGTTGGGGAAGGAGCGGGCAGGCCCCGCGGTGCCATCTGACCGCAGCTCTGGTGGCCTTAGCCAGGGTGGACCCCACTGGGCGGCAGCCGCCCCGCCCGCCGTTCCTCGAAAGGCGGCTGCCTGGGGCTGGCCAGTCTGGACCGGCCCGGAGGCGTTGTGTGCCCGCGGCCCCGGGGCTGCTGGCTCCTGCCTCTTTTGTCTGGTGCCACCCGGCTTTAAATAGGGAGTCTGGCAAGCTGGGCCCATCAGGCTTTCCATCGCCTTGTTGTTGGAGATGGAGAGTCGGGGCGGAGGAGCTGGAAGAGGTACTTGTCATTGTCAGGACTGGCTGTGGAGCTAGGACCAAGTGGGCTAGGAAGGAGTGGCTGGGCCTGGCTTCTTATTGTGTGTGCGTTCCCGAGTGCCCAGGAGAGTGGCATGTGCCTGGTGACGGGGGCTGCAGTGTGGGTGTTGCAAGTACCTTTTTGCATGGTCTCAAGTTCCTCTGGGGACAGCCAGGCAGCCTCGTGTACGAATTAGTACCTGCAGTGCTAAAAGCATGCAGAGAGGAAAAGACATTTTCTTCCTAGGGGGAGCGCACACACAGCGCCGCATTGCCCCACAAAAGAGGCTGCTTTTGAAAACCAGGTTTTGCGAGGCATCACCGCTGGATTTAGCAAGGAAATGCTAGTGGATGAGAGAAGCAACAAGATTTCATTCAAACCCGCTCCCTTTCTGACTGCACCTGTGAATGTGTGCCCAGGTTACTGTGCACACACACTCTGAGCTGCCACACTACAGGGTGTTCCGCAAACCTCCCCCCCCCAAAAAAAAAACGTGTCATGACTGTTCCTAAATATATCGCCTTTCAATGAGAAAGGAAAGTAGGGCAGCATTTCAGGTATCGAATGTTGCATGAATGCAGGTTAGGAGAAATTTCAAGAGAAGTCATATGCAGGAAAATTTAGAAGATGCTCACATCCTGTGATGTGTTGGCTTGGGGTGGTGCACGCACTCAGAAGATGCACGCGTGTGTCTTTTATTCCATGTATTTCTATTCACCTGAATCCGAATCAAACTGCTAAAATATGCCTTGGACTTCCAGATGTGGTACCTAGGGTTTATGCTAGATTCGTGTGTGTGTGTGTGTGTGTGTGTGTGTGTTTCTAAATTGCTGAAATGCTAGCTCATTCACAGAGAGAAAGGTGAATATAGCTATTCCCCAGAATGGTGAGAAATCTCACAGAGAACAATGGTGCTTTTCTGGCTTTGTGATATTTATAGGAAATGTTCACATTCTTCTCCACCCATGATTTGTGGTCTCTGTGACTGAGGGCTGTGAATACCTTCTAGGTGCCAGTACACATCTCGAGACCCCTAGCCACTCATAGTCTGTGAATGCAGGTCCGGCATGCTCTAGCCAACATCCTCTACAGGAAGTGGAAGCCCAGGGAATTTTCTTCTGGAGTTCTTAGTTCACATGTACAACTACGTCTCTGAAAGCTGAGCCAGCAGAGGTGAAGGACAGGGCACCTGTTTTCATACCACACATGACTACCGGAAGACCAACATGTGTAGGGCAGGCTTTGACCTTCACTTAGTGAAATCTGTGGCCTTGACAGCAATTTCATTTTGAGCATAGTTCTGCTTTTGGGGCACCATCTCCTCCTGCTCACTGATGGGAAGCAGGAGAGGTAATCCCTGCCCTGGATGAACCCGTGACTCAACCAAACAAGCTCTTCTCTGTTTTAAGTCATTTTTTTTTTTTCACTTCGTTTGGATTCTTGTTCCTAAAAGCATTCCCAGCTTGAACAACTGCCAATACTTCTTGGCGACTGTGAAAGGCTGAAGACCCTTGGTACTTGATTTCCATTGTCTCTGGTCACATCACTGTGCCACCCTTTGCTAGGTCTCTGTTTATTTCTTTTTGTTTATATCTACTTTGAAGGAAGCCTCTAGGAATGGAAGAATGACCAATGCCTTTAAAAAGGAAGGAAATCCAATCAAAAGCCACCTTGACCTTTATCACTTGGGGAGTTCTGAAGAGTACTGAGTGGGCTTAACATAGCAGTCTCCTCCAACCCTCCTCCCCTCCCCATCCCCTCCTCCCTCTTCCTTTCCCTCTCCCCTCCCCCTCCCCCATTTCCTCAACCCCCATTCTCAACCCACACACCTTTTTGAAGACAGATTACTTAACAAATATATGGACAAAGTAGGAGCAGGTACCAATATCGGAGCAGAATTTTGGTTCTGTTGTGCAGCTAACACCTACAGGATTGGTCCCAGTGGTGACTGTTTTGAAGTTATTTACTTCAAAATCAACAAAACCACTTCACAGCTTGTAGAGTTTTAATGAAGATGCAAAATTAGATTATGATTGATTATTTGAGACATGAGAGTCAGTTTTTCTGTTGGAAGAGAAGATGCACTGAACTCGAACTGAGATTTTAATCCTACTGTGATCCCTTTGTGTCCCCTTTCCCCGCCCAGGCCTCTCAGTGGACTTTCCAACACAAGAGCTCCTGGTTGGTTAGGTGTTCAGCACAAAGTCACCGAGTTACACAGGTGTGATAGCTTCAAAACTCATGTTTTCTGTGGGACCAGGGCATAGTGTTAGAGGGCTGAGGGCAAAGAGCACCTACTTTGGAATCAAGAGAAATCAAACTTGAAAATTCATCTCCCTCAACTGTAAGTTGGAGACTCTGGGTAAATTCGGTTTTCCAGATCTAGCTTTGATGAGACTAGCTGCCTCGTGTGAGTTTTAGAAGAGGTTTTTGTTTGTGTCGATTTTAGCGCATTATATAACTGATCACTGAATCCTAGGGTCACTGTATCCTAGACACCAATTTTACTTCATTTCTGGACTGCAAATTCTCTAGCTATGATTTTGTGTATGAATTTTCTTACTACAAGTTTTAGTTCATCAACTAACTAATTAATTTAGAGCTTTTTGAGACAGGGTCTCATGTAGCCCAGGTTGACCCTGGAACTTACTATGTAGCTGAAGATGGCCCATCATGCTTGGTTTACCACAAATTTTAAATTAAATTGATTCGTTCAACTGATACATAAACTTTTGTGTAAGCCCACTCTGAATGGCTCAGGGGTCAATTTGCTGAAAGTGAAAGGCTAGTCGCAAGTAGTAGTTTTGTTGAGTTTGGGGAAGCGTCCCATCAGTGACTTGGGAAGTACAAGGGAGCTTGGTTCTTCCTTCAGACTTCTATCACACTTACAGTCTATTTCAGTGTGTCTGGAATTTTGTCATTAAAAATGTATCCTGAGGCTTTTCCACTTTCCAGATTGTTGGGCTGAAACTCTGATCTTCCCGCAAGGAGGAAAATTCTTTATCACTTAGCTTCTAGCAAGAATGGCTTTATCCAATAAGCAGCTTGCTGCCGCAGGGCCCCAGAGGAAGCAGACTGGGGACTGTGGCCGTTCAGATCTCCTTTCCAGAGGCTCATGGTATGGCAGTCAGGTGCCTCCCGTGCAAGAGGAGGTAGGAGAAGGCTCTGTCTCCACTCGTTATCTCTGGGCCAGGGTCAGGAATAGAAAGCATACTTTATTTAAACAAACCTGTGCTCATCGCATGCAGGCTTTGTGTGTATTAGTAGTTAATACGAATGATGAAGTAGGTGCTAGTCTTATTCCTCTTTGTAGCGGAGTTTTACAGGTGCCAATCAAGTAGATTTCTGAGGTTATATAGTTAATACTGGGTCAGGAGTGTTCGACAGCCTCAATGAACCACAGAGATAGAGTGACCCTTAGGCGGACAGCGAACTATGTTGCCAAGTAAACACATCTTTCATTTTCCCCCTTCCCGATCCTTTCCCTCCCTCTCCTCACCTTCCTCTTGTCTCCCCACTCCTCTTCCTCTCACCCGCCCTCTTTATTGCCATCTTCTCTTTTTAGCCCATTTTATTACCAAGAACAAGCAAAAGGTCTGAGGGGAGGTCACTTTTTAGCATATGGGATACGTGTTTATGTTCAAAGTCTTCCTTAAAAAGTAGGTAGAACCTCCCATTGATTCAATTTCTTCTCCACTTGGCCGTAGGGAGCACACACTAATTAAAGCGCCTACAGTCTGACCACCAAATGCTACCCGCTTCATTTCCCCAGCCTGCTCATTTTTCTACCTGCCTATGGGATTGGCACACTACCTGGGCACAGCTCATAGGAACCATCAGGCAAAGCTGGAGTGTGGGAGTGGGGAAGGGCGTTCCTGATTGAAATATCTCTCAACTGTATTACTCAGAGAAACGTAAGGGGAAATACCCCGGGCCTCAGTTTCTCCACTTAGAAATATGCAGGTGACACCTTGAGAGGGTATGACGACGGCAGCCTGAGGGATGGTAGGCAGACAGCGGTGGGAGTGTGTATAACCAAACTCTGGTTGAGTAATAGGCTGTTAGCACTGAGATCTGCTTTTTTTTTTTCTGTTCCTTGCTTATCCTCCTCCTTTTTATCTCCCACTCCACAACCCAAATACATCACCAGTCACAGCCATGTTTCCTCCCAGCTGCTCTCAGAGCCTCTCAACCCACGAGCTTCAGGTAACCCGGTCTATGTCTCTTTCTGGGGCTTGCAGGTTCCACGCACAAGCCAGTCATGTCGTTCGGCAGAGATATGGAGTTGGAGCATTTTGATGAGCGGGACAAGGCGCAGAGGTACAGCCGGGGGTCCCGGGTGAACGGTCTGCCCAGCCCCACACACAGTGCCCACTGCAGCTTCTACCGCACCCGCACGCTGCAGACGCTCAGCTCCGAGAAGAAAGCCAAGAAGGTTCGATTCTACAGGAATGGTGACCGCTACTTCAAAGGGATTGTGTACGCCATCTCCCCAGACCGCTTCCGATCCTTCGAGGCCCTGCTGGCTGATTTGACCCGAACTCTCTCGGATAATGTGAATTTGCCCCAGGGGGTGAGAACCATCTACACCATCGATGGACTCAAGAAGATCTCCAGCCTGGACCAGCTGGTGGAAGGTGAGCTTTTGAGAGCCTCTGGGGACCCTGCAGGCCACTGAGGCCACTGAGGGTCACTTATCTGTTAGCCCATGCCTAGGAGCCTCTTACTGCTTAACATGTTTAAGTTTCCTGTTCTGTGAAAAATGAAAAGAAAGAGAATGGTAATTAGCCAGTTTATCCCCTAATAATGACAGGCAGAAGGAAAAGGTGTCAACTCCCAAAGCATCCTGTCTGCTTTCTCAAACCCATGTCCTGTTAATCTTAAAAGCTCCTTTTTGTGTCCTCAGCTGCACAGTTCAGTGGTCTTTCTAAGACACCAACTGAACTTTTGGATCATGATGCCAAGGGTCTTGAAGTGTGGATATGAAGTTTTAGAGTGGAGAGGGACCTTGGAAAGATATAAAACCCATTCATTTCATCACTGGGGACCTGAGACCAAGAAACCCAAATAGTATGTCTGTGGTTGTATGATAAGCTAGTGGTGACTGCTGGATCAAAATGGGGTCTTCTAACAATGCTTTCCCCTGGGTGCCTCCTGGGGAGGGTGACTGTCTTCCTGTGGCATTTGAGAACAAGAAGAAATTAGTCTGTTCGTATTATTTTAAAATCCAGTACATTCTAACAGATAATCTGTTGTGGGCATTTCATGTGAAAACAGGGCAGTTCGGTTCCAAGGATGAGGTTTGGCTCATCATCGTTTGAACACAGCATGGAGTCTTTCGTTGCTGTAGAAATCATAACCAATTTTAACGACTTTGGGTGTAATAACCAGTACTGAGTATCCCTAAGATTCCTTTGGAGAGGTCGTTCTGAGCTTAAGTTCTGAAGGTGAGGATAAAGAGGGTGGCACAGTCAGACCACATACAGCCTACTGTCACTCTGTCTTTCTTCCAGCAGGATTTGGCCAGGTCCCACTGTCCAGCTGGGTCCTGGGCTTGTATAGGTAGCAGGGAGCATTCCATCCTGCCTCATTGGAGTCCAGGCTTGCAGCCACATGGCTGCGTACAGGCAGAGCCCCCCTCATCTTCCTCTGTCGCTGGGGCTTGTATGTGACCCCCCCTTCCCCTGGTCCCCCTGCAGGAGTGCCAGTCCAGGTACAGTATGACTGGACTCTAGCCGGTGTGGAGCAGCCTGAGCTTTGTGTGTTTACTTTTCGGGAATTCACATCTCTTTGGTGGCTTGTCGCCTTGCCAAGACGCCTGTAGCGTTGGCTCTTTTCCTTCTATTCAGAGGTTGGTACTTCCAGCAAATTAAAGAGGAAGACTGACGTGAAGTCTCTCTGTGTCAACTTTGATTTTTGTGCCATGTCCTTCGTACGACCTTGGTAAATACAAGGGAAAGTAAAACATTTGGTGGTGTTTTCCAAGCGCTCTGTAGCAAGATCAGATGGGTCGGGTATCTGACCAGTCACCAAGACATCCTGTGTGGAGTAATGGTGTTATAGAAAAAAAAAATGCGCTCAGATCTCCGCATGCCATCGATAGTTGGGGGGTTGAGGCCTCCTTCTGCCCTGGAGTCACTTGTGTGGCATCTTAAGGCAGGGGTGCTTCTGCTTTTCCTGCTCGAAGTTGGTCTGGACTCACCATTGCCATTGGTCGAAGAGTGGCCATGGGAGTAGCTGGTGACCATACTGCCTGTCTAGCAGTGACATGACTGGTCACCGCCATCTCTCCTCACTCTCCTGTTTATATAATACAATGCCTGCTCTGAGCTATTGTTGTCTTGACTGAAGACAGTTGTGACGGCTGAAGTTACTGAGCATGTGTTCAGTCCTAGTCAGAGCCCTCTTGAGTGTCCAAGTCCTTATGGTTCACACAGTGATCCTGAGAGGGTAAAAACCACACATTAAGAAATGGGAGAGGGCCGGGCGGTGGTGGCGCACGCCTTTAATCCCAGCACTCGGGAGGCAGAGCCAGGCGGATCTCTGTGAGTTCGAGGCCAGCCTGGGCTACCAAGTGAGTCCCAGGAAAGGCGCAAAGCTACACAGAGAAACCCTGTCTCGAAAAACCAAAAAAAAAAAAAAAAAAAAAAGAAATGGGAGAGGTAAGATTTGAACTCTTTTCTATAACGCCAGGAAGGCAGGCGCTAAGATGCACTATGCTGTGACGCTAGCTCCTGCAAAAGGCACTTTTGTGTCTGTTTCAGTGTGTCCATTATCTACCGATGGACTGGGAAGGCAGACATTCTAGTACAAATTTATCTAGAGACCACCTATTCCTCTGCCTGGTAGTGGATCTCAATGAAATGTTTTTTTCTTCTACTATTTCTTGGAAAACTTTTTTTTTTGCAAATGTTTTTATTATTCATTTACTTCTAAATACAGAAGATGCTGATCTCAGAAACACAGTCATCTTTTAAAAATATTTATTTATTTTATATGTATGAGTGCTTTGTCTGCATGCATGTATGTGCACCATGTGTGGACAGTGCCTGCAGAGTCCAGAAGATGGTGTCGGATACCCTGAAACTGGAGTTAGAGATGGTTGTGAGACATCCACCACTAAGCTGTCTTTACAGCTCCTAAAGTCACCTTTTGACTTTCTCTCAATACTTCCTCCCCTCCCCAACTAATATAAAGTAACTGCTGATGGAATATTCTGATGTTTAAGATGGGTTCAACATTTTGTTGTTTTTTAAATATACCTTTTTCTTCTGGTTGAATGGTATCTTTATTGCCATGTATGCGTCTACATTTTTTTAAACTTTCAGTTAAAGCTTTTTTTTTTATTCATAATACTGACAATTAGCATGCAGCTGCATTTAGTGTTGAAATAGCTGGGAATTCATTGATATTTACTTTTTTTGTCTATTACAGTTTTGCTTAGCCCATTAAAATGCAAAACGTTGCTTCATCCTCATTAGGCCCATATCCCCCACTTCAGAAACTAATTCATGCAGACATCAGTTCATGATATCAGCTTTCTATTTCCCCTCCCAGTGTGACAAAGTTTGAGTTTTAATTTCAATCCCTTCAGTCAGTGTAGTGATGAGTGTGTTTGGCTTGCAATTATTTTTTAAAGTTTGTTCTTTCTCACTTGATCTCAGGCTAAAAATTCCAAGTAACTATGACAAATGCTGGCTTTATTTATAAATCTTATGGGCACTTTCTCTGTTTTATTATTAGACTCTGATCATTATGCATAAGTGTGCTCCAGGCACACTGATAGAGTGGCTCTGAGCGCAAATTATGTAACAAGTGATTGTATGTCTGTACAAACAAGCGAATGTGCGTCTATATCTGTATTATATGTGCATGCTGACATGTGTGTACACATGTGTACTTAAGGGTGACATTCCCAAGGATTTGCTATCAAAACGGTCTTGACACGTTTTCACAAACCTTGATGCTCACTAAGGACAGCTGTACTGCAGCCCTGTTTGGGCAGTGACTCACCTAGGGTGTGACCTCCTTCCCCAGTTTTGAGCCATTTTGATTCTACTTTTGGGATACAGCTGTTGTGGAGAAATGAGAGTACCACACCTAAGTCTTTCAGACTCTCAGGAGAGAGATGTGGCAGGATCCTGAACAATGGCTGGCTGGTTCCTCCCCTGCATTTACATCTGTGAGGCTGGAGGGCCAGAGCCTTCTCTAGATGCAGATGACACAGACACTGAGTCCTTGGACATCAATAAGTCTGTGCCTGTCAGATCAGTACTGCTGGAAACAGTGGGATCCCCCCTCCCCTTCCTCCATCCCCACACATGTCTTTGCGCACATTGCCTGACTCCACAGGAAATGCTTTGTCCAATCAACTGCATTTCACCCAGCAGTTAGCTGATTTCTCTCCTGCCCTGACTTTGGCTTGTCTGTCTTTTAGGATGGTTTTCTTTCTATCTTGGTGTGGTGACTTTGCTCTCTGTAGCTCATTTACTTTCACTGGGCCTCTCTCTGACATGTCAAACACCCTGGGCCTCTCTCTGACATGTCAAATAACTTAAAAATTTCTTTCTGTAAAGCTCTAAAGCAGGCTTGCCATAAAAGTCCCCAAAGGCAATGAGTGTAATAGTTGTGTTTTTCCTTTTTTATTTTTTTCAATACTTTCTTAGTGTGACCAAACATATTACAATCTACATGTAAATAACCCATAATGTTAAATTTAAATGCATCCCTTTCTGTACCTTGCTTTTCACTTAGCATTATTACCTTGGAAATCCTTTCCTATCAGAAACATTTTGAACAAGTATGTCCTTTTTATTTACTTCACCATATTCCTTATATGGGTGTTTAGTTAACTAGCCTTCTCTTGATGAGATTTTAAGATATGTGTAACCCTTTGTTGCTACAGATAGCATTGCAGTGAGCACACTTGGATATATATTGCCCATTCCTGTTGGTAGTTCACTTTAGGATGACTGCATAGACAACTATTGTGTGGCGGTAAAAGACTACTGAGAATCTCTGTCCACCAAGGTGGTTCCAGTTTCCACTCTGACCACCCTCAAGGAGATGATGTTGTCAAATGTCTTGTCATTTGCTAATATATCAAGAAAACACTTCTATCTTGTTATGGTTTTAATTTCCATCATTTCATGTGTTTAAGGGGCATTTGTATATTTTTCTATGCCTTTTGCTTTGTACCTGTTATTATTTTTCTGCCACATTGGCATCATCTTAACTGACATAGGATCTATTTTTCTTTTAAAAGTGTTAGTCCTTTGTTTTTTTTTGTTTTTTTTTTGTGGTGATATTTTTTTTTATTAATTTATTTTGCAATACAATTCAGTTCTACATATCAGCCACGGATTCCCTTGTTCTCCCCCCTCCCGTCCCCCTCACCTTCCCCCCAACCCCCCCCCCCATTTCCATCTTCTCCAGGGCAAAGCCTTCCCCACAGACTGAGGTCAACCTGGTAGACTCAGTCCAGGTAGGTCTAGAGACATCCCGAACTGACCTACTCTGGTGATGGGATGGCCAAACACCCTAATTGTTGTGCTAGAAACCTCATCCAACTACTGAGGGATCTGGATGCAGAAATCCATGACTAGGCCCCGGGTGGATCTCTGGGAGTCCAATTAGCGAGAATGAGGAGGGTTTATATGAGTAGTCCTTTGTTTTAATGAGTGGATTTTTCTAGATTCATCTTAATCTAGTGACTTTGTTGATTGTGTTTTCTGTCATGTAGATTTATACTAAAATTTGTATACTCAAATATGCTACTCTTTTAATTTATGGCTTTCTTTTATGTGTGCTGTGTGCTCTGAGGTCAAAAAGTCATTTCTCCTCATCTTCTTGTTGCATTCCTATGAAAATATTTTAAAAGAAAGAGTATGAATAGAATATGTGAGTTGAGAATTAGATTTTACTTTTTAAAAATCAAATCATTTTCGTAAATTACAAATATTTCATGTAGACATTAACAAGATGGGTGCCTTGTTCATCCTTTGGCCAACTGCCATAATGGAAGGTCTACAACCTAACTCAATGGATGGAGCAACATGGCACAGCACTGAGTTCTGTCAGCTCTCCCATGGAGGTCGGGAAGTTTATTGTTATGCAAACAGACATTGCATTTAGCTGCCATGTCTGTTACTTCTGCCAAGTGATGGCAGTCCTTGAGAGTTTTGAACACTGTTTTGTTAGCCTGCAGAATGTTGTCTGATGGTTGGTTCAGTACTGAGCGTTTGGCATAGAGATTCCACAGAAGTAACTCTACATCCCTCTGGGGTGCCATTTCTGTCCATATGCCTTACCTGGAGTCAGCAACTTTGGGTAAATCTTTATTCTAATGTTACCGTGTTCCTCTCGGCAATGAGTAAGTATCGTAGGAGAACCCTCGAGTCCCTGCAGACACATTGTCTCTCCTTGTGCATCTAGGCATTGATCAGTGGGGCTGTAGTGATTATTGCTGTGGCATCCTATTTGTGATTTTCTATTTCCTTCTTTACCTGCCACACTTTAGACATGGTGCCCTCCCTCCACTTTCCTGCCTCTGGATCATTTTCTGTGATCTTACCAGCTCCCATTATTTTAAGGCCACTATTAAATAATGACCCGTCTCCCCAGACCAGACTTCGCTTCTGCACTCTAGCTGCCTGGCTGTGTACAGCTGAAATGACCCCTTAGTCTCTTCCAGCTCAGCAGTGTCATGTGAAATTCCCTTTGCCACTGTCCAGAATCTGTTTCTCTTCTCCTGTTACAGACCTCTCTGGGTGATGTCACTACCTGCTAGGTTACTAATATTTGCAAACTCCAAAAGGTCCTATGTTGAAACATAACCATGTGTGTGATGGTGTTAAGACACAGAAACCTTGTGCCTAGGTCACGAGGATGGATTCACACACGCTTGATAAAAGAGGCCTAAGGGAGCTGCCTTGTCCATTCCCACAGCAGGATGGTGCCTTCTGCCAGGAAGGGGCCCTGTGGATCCAGGAGAGCCTCAGTCTGGGACTGCCACTTTCTAGAACCTCCAGAAAGAAATGTTTGGCAGTTGTAAACTGCCTTGTCCATGGCATTCTGACATAGATGCCTGAATGGAATAAGATGAGCCTTATTTACTATCACTCCTGACTTCTCTCCCTCTTACCTTTCAAATCTAAGACGATACCAAGCTTTGTTCTTTCTGACTGAGACATTTCTTCAACTTATTCTCTCCTTTCTTTTGCTATGTGAACGCTTCCAAGACTTTAATACTGTGGAGTTGCAATCTCACCCATTTTCAAGACTGAAGGAGAAACGCACACTTCTACAATAAACGTTGTAGAAAATTTTTGAACAATGGAAAAAGAAGCTCACCACCTCACCTTTCTATGACCTAACTGTAGTCCCTGTTTTCTTCTGTCTCCGTTAGCTTTTTCTCCCTGTGATAAGCACCATGACCAAAAGCAAACTGGGGAGGAAAGGGTTTATTTCAGGTTACATCGCATAGTCCATCACGGAGAGAAGTCAGGGCAGAAACACCAGGAAGGAACCTGGAGGCAGGAACCGAAGCAGAGGCCACAGAGGAGTGCTCCTTACTAGCTCACTCCTGTGGCTTACTCATTTTGCTTTCTGATATAACCCAGGGCCACCTGCCCAGAGGTGACATATCACCCACGGTGGGCTGAGCCCTCCCACGTCAGTCTTTAGTCAGAAAATCTCCTTACAGATGTTTTTAAAGGCCAATCTGATGGAGGCATTTTCTCAATCAAGGTTCTTCCCAGACAACTCTAATTTGTGTCAAGTTGAGAAACAAACAATCAAAAATCTTACAAGGACAGCTTCTCTTCTATCTCAGCTCAGACAGGTGTTCTCTTCAGAGGCATACACACACACACACACACACACACACACACACACACACACACACACACATTGAATCACGAGTAAGAGCATAGGTTCTGGAGTCAAACCAATCACTGTTTGAATTTTGCTTTCATCTTTGCTAGTCATGTGACCTTGAACAAGCTACCTAGGGTATTGTACCTCAGTGTGTCCTACAATGAGAGGCATACTAGTATTGGACTCATAAGCTGTGGTGAGATTTATAGGTGAGATGGCATGCATCAGAACATGACTTAATGTATGGCCAACTTACTGTTTTAACTGTCCTTTTAAGCCTATTTCATGGTCAAGAGTAAAGCTGCCTCTGGTCACTTTTTGAGCAACTCTGCATTTGTGATACTCTCATCTCCACTGTCTACCAGGGGTGGGTGAATACTAAGGATGAACCCAGGCCTCTGGGCTATGTGTGTGCTAAGTTGCATTCCCAGGCTTTCTAATTTGACCTTCATAAAAGCTCAGTGAAGTTTCATTGAGCAAACCACTACCCTGAAATCTAAGGGAACTGTCCAAGGTCACATGCTTACATAGCACAGTTTTGAGTCCGAATTTCCACATAGCTCTTCCCACGGATGAGTTCATAATTCTTTAACAAACTTTGTAAACACCCCTGTCACAGCATCATATATGTATATGCATATGGGCATGCACATGTGTATGTATGTATGTATGTATGATATCTACTTGGATCCTGGGGAAATATACTTGGGACGAGTCAGGCTCTTCCAAGGAAGGGGGATGGAGAAATGTGTTCTAGTTTTATAGATTTTTATGGGGCATAATGTACATGTTTGAAAGAAGTGTTAAAAACCCTTAGCAAAATAAATGTTGGCACACATATTGTACTGGTTAGCTTTTTTTTCAACTTGACACAAGCCAGGGTCGTCTGAGAAGAGGCAACTTCAGTTGAGAAAACGCCACCATTGAATTGCCTGTATCAAGTCTGTAGGGACAGTTTCTTAATTAATGGTTGATGTAGGAGAACTCAGCCCACTGTGGGCAGTGCCACCCCTGGGCAGGTGGTCCTGGGATCTATAAGAAAGCAGGCTGAGCAAACCATGGAGAACAAGCCAGTAAGAAGAACTCCCCCATGGCCTCTGCTTTAGGTCCTGCCTCCAGGTCCCTGTCTTGAGTTCCTGCCCTGACTTCCCTCCATGATGGACTATAAACTATAAGCTGAAATAAACCCTTTCCTCCCCAAGTTCATTTTGGTTAGGTTTTAACCTCAGCAATATGAAGCAAGCTAAGACACATATCCAACTGTCTTTTTATTTTTGAAACTCTAGTTGGGGTTGGGATATTTTTATGTGGCTGCTTAATTCTGTGTCGTTGAGTGCTTGCATTATTAGCTTAAAAATAGGACTTAGATAACAGTAAATGGGTTGTGCTGAATGAGGTGTGGGTCACTTTACTGGCGGCCACCGGGTTCTGATTACAAAGGCTTACTAATGAGGGGTGGGGGTGAGTGGGGGTGTTGTGATAAAATCTTTAATTTTAAAGTGTTTCTGCCTCATCCTGTGAAATATGTATTTAGAATCAATTATTTTACAATTTTCGGTCTCTCAGCACCTGTGTTGCATTCTTTGGTGAATAATCTGTATATTTTCAGGTCGAGTGTTTCATTAGCATATTCTTGAGTCATTAATTAATAAACATTTTGTGATATTAGAATGCATTTGTGAAGCTACAGTTTGTAGTTTTTCACTTTCGCCTGTCAGCACGTTTGAACGGACTTCCTTGTGTGTGTGGCTCGATCAGCATGACGTAGGCAGCAGAAAAGAAGGTTGATTATCTTTTCTGGCTTTTACAATTTTATCTGGCTAAACAGAATTTTTGCATTATACTCACTAGACTTATATGTTACCTATTTTAAGAAGCTGTGTACCCATTTGTTTTTAGTTTTCAAATCATCTCAGGTGCCAGATGTAAGTGCTCCCAATGCTGAAGTTTGCTGGAAATTTAAATGCCCTCAAATATCAACAGATAATCTCAATTTTTGAATTCCAGTTCTTTTTCCTTCAGAAGTGAAAATATTGGTATTTCTATCAGCAACCAGAGGGAGAGAAATGTTTATTTTGTTTTGTTTTTTCCTTCCCAAGAAGTTAGTCTGTATCAAAAGAAAGATATTGGAAGTGAGAAATAGTGTTTTAAATTAATTCTCTATCATTCTTCCATTGATTTGAAAGTCATAGGTGATTCTTGCCACTGATTTGAAATGGACACATGAAAGACTGAGCGTAGGGAAAGGAAATGGCTTCCCTGAGGTGTAAATTTGAAATGCCCTCTCTCTTCCTCAGGTGAAAGCTATGTCTGTGGCTCTATCGAGCCCTTTAAGAAGTTGGAGTACACCAAGAATGTGAACCCCAACTGGTCCGTGAACGTCAAGACCACCTCAGCTTCCCGGGCAGTATCTTCACTGGCCACTGCCAAGGGAGGACCCTCAGAGGTTCGGGAGAACAAGGATTTCATCCGACCCAAGCTGGTCACCATCATCAGAAGTGGGGTGAAGCCACGGAAGGCTGTCAGGATCCTGCTGAACAAGAAGACGGCTCATTCCTTCGAGCAGGTTCTCACTGACATTACCGATGCTATCAAGCTGGATTCGGGTGTGGTGAAGCGCCTGTACACTCTGGATGGGAAGCAGGTAAGGGTGGAGCCTGGGCCACTCTGATTTTACGAGCAAGTGCCAGGAAATTGGGGGATAATGCTTGGCATAAAGTGGGGACCTCAAGCACATGCTTTGTTAGTGTTGAAGGAACTGGGTCACCTAGTTCACAAACATGCATTGATCTGAGACTAGTCTTGGTACCAGACAGGATTGATCACCATAATAAAGAAAGAAAAAAAAAACCACAAAGGGGGGGAGCTATCTTTGAAGAGGAAATCATCATTCTTATTATTTAAGTAATTATTTGCTTAGCATAATAGTGCTATTCTGTCTTCTGATTTCAAATTTTTCCTATGTCCTTTAAGGCCTGTCAGAGCCTTAAAGATGATTAAGATTCTGAGAGAAACTGAGTCTGCAAGGGAAAAATAGAAAGCATTTGTTGAGCTAAATCACAATTTATGATTCTATGTCTCAGAAGTGTTCATTAGTCATATTCAATGGAATTGTCAAGACTTTAAAATCTGTAGCTAAGGAATGGCCTGTTTCCACCTAGGCTACTCTGAGAAGGTTTGTCAGGATGGGAACTGCAGGAAGAATCTGTGCTGATTATTTGCATGGCATGTATGCTACTCATTGGGAGTTGAACAGTGCCCTTTTGTTTATGATGATCATTCTGAGCATTGTTACTTTTGCTTGAAAAGTATGTTTTTGCAATATATTTTTATTAATATGTAAGAATTTCACGCAATGTATTTTGATCGTATTCATCCCCTACTATTTCCCCTAAGTCCTCCCAGATCTGCCCGTACCTCCTCACCTCCTCCCAACTTTGTGCCCTTTGTTTTTTATTTTTTGGTAACTCACTGAATCCGAATTGTGCTGCTCATACATTGAAGGGTGTGGGACCACCCACTGGAGCATGGTCAACCTAAGCCTCTTTACCCTTAAACCATCCTCCCTCCCTAGAAACCATTCCTGAAATGTAATTTTAATGTGTTTTTAATGACTTTTTGTGATTTGAGGGTAATTTGAAGGATCTAAACTAGATTCATAATGAAGAGACTTGTACTAAGTAGAATTCTCATGGAAGTTCCTAAAGGCTAACACATCTAAAGTTTATAAATGAGAATAGATGCTAATACTATAAGGAGTGTCAGTCATGAAGAATCACTCCGCTGGGGATCCATTTAAGTGTCCTAACTTATTAAAATTCATTAGGAATGAAGGAGAGTACCAGTTGTCTGTGATTATTGACTGTCTTCTGCTTGTCTCAGAAAACTTGCATGGGGATAAGGATTCATGGGGGTAATATTCTCCATCTTCGAGACCAAAGAAGTTTGAATGTCCTCTATATATCAGTGGCCAGCAAGTCCACCATTGGCTTGTGAATGGTGGTGGCCACAAGGAAACGAACATCACATTTAGGCATTGAAGTCTATCTTAGGTTGTACAGCCATTCCGTACTTCTGTATTTTCCTGAGATGATTTTTTTTTCAAGATGGGAGTTCACTTGTTTTTAGAAAAAGAAGGAAATTTTAAAGCAAACCCCCTCCATGCATATGAAGGCAGAATGGGGCACTATGTGGGTTGAGGAAGGGGACCAGCAATGGGTGACACAGGGAACACAGGCAGACAGCAGTGGGGGATGACTGAGAAGGAAGTCAGGAAGCCTGTGGATGAGCGTGCTATAATGAAACCTCCTACTTTGTGTGTTAACTGAAGTCATTCAAAAGAATTTTGAATTATTTATAAGTGTTCCTCCTCCATCCCCCCTTTCCTCCTCTTCTGCTTTTTCTCATTTGGAATTTTGGGTATTGAAAATTGCTATATGTGAAGTCAAGAAGTCAGGGCCACTGCTTCAGTTAATACTTGTATCAACTAATCATTTACTTTCTCCTAGATTTGATATAATGTTCTCAATTGTTTCTTCTTTTCTGAATTTGCCTAACATCAACATTTCACAGTGGCTATGTTTGCTATGAACTAACGTAAATAATCAATGTGAATAATTCAGTGTAATTGGAAACAATCCAATGTTGAATAGCCAAAGACTGGGATTCAAATCTTGGCTTATCAACAGATGATTTTTGAAAACATGTGACTGAGCTTCACTATAATCACCAATGAAACATGGATATTATTACTCCATTATGGTTCCAGCTATGACAGGGTATGTGATGGAACTCTTGGAGTATAATAGTGATAATAGGCTTATTGAGCATTTTTCTAAGCATATGGTATGTACGATCATGTTTAATCCCTACAACAGTTGGATTATTGTTCTTACTAAGTCATAATTTGTTAAACATGTTAAAAAAACATGCTTAAAACATGTCTAAAGACAACAAACGGTGGAGTTAGAATTTGAGCCCGTGATACTTCAAGGCTTGTGCTGGTTATCTCTATACCAGGACAGATCAGGCCAAGAACACCTGCGAATTTACTGAGAAAAAAATTTTAATGGAATAGTGGCAGGCAGCATCCCATCACCCAGTGAGAATCCTGAGGTAATTAACTTATAAAGAGAAAAGTACTTTGGCTCACAGGTCTGCAGATATTTAATCCATGACCAGGTTGCCCATTCCTTTGGGCCAGTGGCAAGGCAGAACTCTGTGATAGGAACCCAGGCAAGTGAGCAAAGCCATTCATCTAGTGTCTAGGAAGTGAAAGACAGTGAGAAAGAGGCCATGACGAAACCACAGTCCTCTTCTAGGGTGTGTCTCCAATATCCTAAAGGCTTCCCATGAAGGTCTACCTCTTAATGGTTCAACCACCTCTCACAGCACCAGCCTGAGAAACACGCTGCTAAGAATTAGGCCTGTGGAGGATGTTCAAGATCTAAATTATAATGGAAGCATTTTTCCCAAGGAATCTCATTTGAATGTTTTCAGGGTAGGGATGGATGGATGGATGGATGGATGGATGGATGGATGAAAGGACAGATAGGTAGATACATAGTTGAGACAGATGGTATCTCATATACACTGTAGCTATTCTAATTGACTACTGAAGTTGACTGCTTTTCTTGAAGCACAGTTTTCTGTGCAGAAGAATTAGATGAGAGAGTTAAAGAGCATAAAGAATTTCTGTTTGAATTCCCAGTAGTGAAAATAAAGCCCTTCTTCATGGACCCCAGGAGTTTTGAATCATTTCAGTTCTAAAGGGAAATCTGCCCAATAAATAGTTTGTTCAAGTAGAATGTTTGGACAGTTCTGCAGAGACAGGTTGTTTTTAGTAAGCCTCTGAGAAACAGCGGGGTTCTTCCAAGCCTTCCTATGGAGTGACACTCAGTGTAGTGTTGTGAACTTAACTCTTAGTTCATTTTCTATTGCTGTGATGACCATGACCAAAAGCAGCGTGTGGAGGAAAGGGTTTGTTTTACTTACAATTCTCATGTCTAAGAGTTGTGCAATGCCGTTGCTGAGAGAAGTCAGGGCAGAAACTCAAGGCAGGAACCTGGAGACAGGAACTGAAGCACAGGCCATGGAGGAGTGCTCCTTCCTGGCTTGGTCCTCATGGCTTGCTTTCTTATACACTCCAGGACCACTTGCCCAGGGGTGACACCACATTAACCATTAATCAAAAAAATGCACTATAGGCTTGCCCACACGGCGGTCTGATGGAGGAATTTTCTCAACTGTGTTTTCCTCAAAATGACTCTAGATTGTGTCAAGTTGACCTAAAACTAGCCAGCACACTCAGTACATGATGGCATGGGCATCTCTATGCTGCATCAGGAACCAGCCTTATAGCGATTTGTACCAGCTTTTTATTAGCACCACCATCTAACCAACTAAGCTAACTGCTCATTGACTTGTGCCCTTTATTTTTTTATTTGCGTAACTCAGGTCTGCATCAAATCCACAAACAGTATGGAAAATACATAAATAAATATTCAAAGATAATACTTTTGCATTGAAGAAATAGAACTGTTTATAAAATGAATGCTTGAATGCTTTTGGTAGCTGCGTAGTGAGGAGTGAGGACAACGTCCAAGCTGGATTGATTTCGCTGTCCCCTTCGGGCAGCATGCAGATGTGTTGTGGATGGAAAGAGCGGATGCTGTGGTTTTAGCAGTAACAGTGAAAACTATGCCCGCTGTTCACTGCTACCCAGAGGAACTAGACACTGGAGGGCATAGTCCACACACTGTTCTCCCTAGTTCTTGCCACCAGGTGGCCTCCTAAATTGCTGCCTCCCAGGGTTGCATTAAGCCCTAGCCTCAGAGTTCATTCAGCCTCTGGCACATTTTTTTTTCCTGAGATATTTTGAGACAGAACTAAGGAAACCAACATATTGGAAACGCTTCACTGTCTAAAGTGTCTACAGGAAGCTGCAGTTGGCTAGGGTGACCATGGTGGCTCATGAAGAGAAGCATCCAGAATTGCTTAGCTAAAACCTTTCTCTTCCCACTGCACCCCCACCAGCTTCTGGGAGACTGCTCATCATGTTATCAAGCTGTCAGCTGTCGTGGCTGCAGAAGTCACGGAAATATTTGCCGAACCCTATTTTCAGTAGTGCTTTATTTATCTGACTCTTGACCGAGGCCTGCCGGAAAGGGAAAAGGACATGTGTGTGCAAACCGGAGGCTGAACTCGCAGCCCCCTTCTCCACATGCCAGAGGTTCCCAGAATCTGAGAACTTGAGAGTCACTTTCTCGATCTTATGTTCTCTGTTGTGAGACACACAACACTGTCTCGGTGTGGGCTGTTCACCCTGCGAAGTTGTCACTCTTGGAGGTCGTTTGAAATATTACTGTTTTGAAATGATTAAGCCACAGAGATACAAGATTTGATACAAGTATAACATGGCTCTTGAATCCTTTTATGGAAATGTCAGTCTGGCTGCCTGCCGCTGGTAAATCTTCTAAAGTCATGGTTATTGACACTTCTTTAGAAATATAAAGAACAGCCAGTGCCCAAGCAGGTCATTTGTACAGTGAAGATCATAGGCGAGGCTTTTCCCAGTGACCCCCACCCCCTCGGAAATACAACAGCAGTAAACCAGATAGTCTTTAAGAGGAAACCATAGGTAGATCTGCCTATTCTTAGACATTGAATATATAGCATGTACAGTGTTGGAGCATACTTAGATAGCAGAGGAAAAATTCAGAGAGGCTACATTTTTATCTGTTAGATATTTCACGTAAGCAATGCACTTTGTAAAATCCATCACCACTAGCGTGACCGCGTGAGCCAGCAATTTCCTGCTTTTCTTATGTGAAAAATCTTCAGGATCATTTGGCTGAAGCCTCCCTTCTTGCCAGCTCGTTCACTTTTCTATGCATTCAGTGACCCAAGGGGTCAATCATGGCCTGGAGATGTCAGATGGGACATTCCGCAGTTAGCGAGAAAAGGAGAGGGAGGTACCTACGCATGCAAATCCTATTGCAGAACATTGTTGTAATGGTTCCATTTTGCTGTTTTGTTGGTCTCTTGCTATGTCCAAAGAATTAGCGGGCACATATCACAAGATGACCTTTGCTTTTTTTCTCCCCCTTTGGTTTTAGATACCTAATTTTATTCTGAAGTAAAAATAACTAGGATCTGGAAAGACAGATAGCTCAGTGGTTAAGAGCACTGGCTGCTCTGGCAGAGGACCTGGGTTTGGTTCCCAGCACGCATATGGTGGCTCACAACCATCTGTAACTCCAGTTCCAGGGGATCCAATGCCTCCTCTCGTCTTTGTGGCCGCTGCACACACATAGTGCACAGACACACCTGTAGGCACACACTCATACACAAAAGATAAATATGAGTAATTAAAAGGATCTTAAAAAATTGTGTTCATAGAATAAACTACACCTTCCTCTTACAAGTATAGGAGGAGATAAAGATTGCTAAATACTGAAATTGAAAGTTTCTAAATAAAAAGTAAGAAATAAGGATTCATTGAACCTGAAAAGGAGGTTGCCTGTATCTGTTGCTATAGTGACTCTCTCTCTCTCTCTCTCTCTCTCTCTCTCTCTCTCTCTCTCTCTCTCTCTCTCCTTCTCCCTCCTCTTCCCCCTCTCCCTCTCTCTGTCTCTCTGAGGAAAATAAAGCTTTTCCATGACAACTCTTATTCCCATTGGCATGTTTAAACGTTCTTTCTGATCTACATTTTTTTTTTTACTATTTTGATTTATTATCTATATCAGGGAAATGAACAGCACTTTTTTAGTTTTGTTTGCAGTTAGTATAAAAAATAGTCAGACTGGTAATTAAGTTTGCATCCTCAAGTGTCAGAATTGAAATTTTGACAAAAGCTCGGAGCACATGTTCGGCCATCCTCCCAACTCATCGGACCCGGGAGTTGATGGAAATATCTTAGCCGATTTCAAAGAAAGGGGAGCTTAAAATAATTATGGCATTTTACTTAGAGAATTGAAGTGTTCAGAATAGGATGTGCTATTTTAGGTGATGTATGTTTGGTGGTTAATCAAGACTTAGGCTCTACAAGTGTTCTGATATAGATGTTAATTCCTCAGATTTGGGAAGAGCTACAACCTCTTCCGCCTGCTGTAGTCAACTATGGATGCCTGAAGTGGTGCATGTTCTAGAAGTGGTTTTAACAAAAGTAAGTTCTGAAGGTTCCTTCTAAAGCAGGACTGAAAACCCATTCTCCAAAGGCTCCTCTGTAGGGAGCAGAGGGAGCTCTAAGACTGCTTGATAATCGCCTCCTAGTTGGTGATGTGTTCTTCACAGTGACTGGCCACATAGCCTGGCCGCACCACAGGTCGGGAACTGGGACCCTATGGAGATGGTGGAAACAGACTTTAAAGTCAGCTGTGTGTGGGCTTAGATTTCAGCCAGGGAAAATCTGGCTTGTAGTTTCTTCTTAAGTCTGAGAAATTCATTTCGTTTCCTTAGCTGGCTCAAATCTTGGATGTCCCTCAGAGATCTGTACGTTAGAGGCTCGTTTCTCAACTTGGAGCCTTTAAGAGATAGGAACGGATTCGATGCCTTTAGATCACAGGGAAATGCCCTCAGAAGGAGTTGTGGGGGCCAAGCTACTCCTTCTTACCCTGCTACCTTTTCTTTAAAAAAATATTTCCTTCACTTTTAATTATATGTATATGTGTGCATCACACACGAGTACAGTTAATCTTGGTGGCTAGATTTGTCAGATCCCTGGAGCTGGAGTTATAGGCAGATGTAACTCTCCTGATGGGGATGCTGGAAACCAAACTTGTTAACTCCTGAACCACCCGTCCCGTCCCTTCCCCTGTTCTTTTACTCCCTGTCCACGAAGTGGGTAGTTTACCACACCACATGCTCTTGTTGATATGTTGCCTTTCCACAGGTCCAGAAGCAATGTGACCAGTAGACCATGGGTTGGAATTTCTAAACCCATGAGTCAAAATACATCTTTTCTCCTTCTAAGTTGGTCATCCCAAGTGTTGGTTATAATACTGAAAAGATGACTAATATGCTAGCATCTTAGTCCCTGTTCTAGTGCTGTGGAGGCACCGTGTCCAAGGCAAGTTTTAAATGAAACGATTTAATTGCAGGTGTGCTTACAGTCCATGATCACATGGTGGGAAGCAACAAGAAACATGGCATCAGGCTGGCTCTGGAGCAATAGCTGAGAGCTTACATCCTGATCTGTAGGCAGGAGAGAGAGAGAGAGAGAGAGAGAGAGAGAGAGAGAGAGAGAGAGAGAGAGAGGGAGAGAAGAAGGAGAAGGAGAAGGAGAAGGAGAAGGAGAAGGAGAAGGAGAAGGAGAAGAAGAAGAAGAAGAAGAAGAAGAAGAAGAAGAAGAAGAAGAAGAAGAAGAAGAAGAAGAAGAAGAAGAAAGGGAGGGAGGGAGGGAGGGAGGGAGGGAGGGAGGGAGGGAGGGAGAGAGGAAAAGAGAAAACTGTGCCTGGTGTGAGCTTTTGAAACCTCAAAGCTCACCTCCAATGATAAGCCTCTTCCAACAAGGCCACACCTCCTAATCCTTCCTAAAAAGTTCCACCAGCTGGGAAACAAACATTCAAATATATGAGCATATAAGGACCATTTTATTCAAATCACACCCAACCGACTTACTGATTATTTAAAATTTAAAATTCTGTATATTGAATTTGCTTAGGATGAGGAATTTTGATGTTTATGTATTTTACTTAAGCATAGGGAGAAACAGTTATATGACACAGAAGAGAAACACCGGTTTCATAGACTGATCGATTTGAGTAAAAAATCTGTCTTCTACCCTAGAGACAATGAAAAACATTCTCCCAGTGGGAGCAATTAACTCTCTGATGATACTGTTTCATCTCCTATGTTTATGTTATAAGAATCATAATGCCTGCTTTGTTAATTGTCATAAATGTTAAAGGAAATAATCAGATTTGGCCTCATGATTGGTTCCTTTCTGGTTTGTTTTTCTGTTGCTGAGATAAAACACTGCGGAAAGCAACTTGGAGAGGAAAGGGTTTGCTTGGCTTATGAGTGTGAATAGGTTTGTATTAATTTGACAGACACGAATCATAGCAGTTACTGATTACCATCAATTGTTACATTGAAATACCAAGGGTTTAGCTGTTTGGTTATTTTTGGTTTGAGAAAAGTCATGTTTGAACTATACAGTAGGAGCTCACTATTCAGCATTACTCCTTAATGATGACCAATCTTCTCTTCCTTTGTCAATATGTCTTTTTACATAGAAACAATTCCTGTGATAATGCCTAGAACATGAGATTTGGAATAAAACCTCTGTAAGAGCAAATCCTGCCTCTAACCCTCACCAGTGGTGTGACCCTTGGCAAATCAAACTCTCTGGATTTATTTCACCATTAAAGTTGCTATCATAACATTTACCTTGTATTTTGGGGGTTGTCACTGATGCAATTGCTTGAGCTGTGGTAAGTGCTCTCCATATACGAGTCTAACTTCCTGCATTTGTTTCCAGATTTCCTAAGGTCACTGGTCACTAGTAATTAACACTGGTCAGACCATGGGCATAGAATTAGCCATTTTGCGTTGTTTCCTTCATAACTAAACTACCAAGATGGACTATGAGTGATGGTGTTTTGTCAATCCACTCATTGTCAGTCAATTGTAAATGCAGCCTGCATGTTATTTTATTGGCTTGCTTCTTCAATTGTACAGGGTATTCCTTAAGGATATCGACATGCTGGTCACCCATTCTAAGGTTATACTAATATTGTTACCATCGTTTTTTGAACATCTTCTTTGAGCCAGTCACTGTTTACATTTATCATATTATCATATGATATTATCACCCCAATAATTCGACACATTTCTCTGAATGTACCACTACTGTTTGGCTCTGCAAATCTCATTTCTCAAGATTCAGCTTAAAGTTCATCTCATCTACAGATCATTTCCTTGTTTCCTGTGAGAACTCACAACTCCATCTCTTGGGACTCATTCACTGCTATTGTATATAGGCTATAACTCCTCATTGTGTTGGTAAAATGCATGCCTGTTTCTTCCTTAAGATTTTATGGCATGTGGCCAGGAAGGTGCCCTGCTGGCCTCTGAATCTCCAAGGCCTGACTTGGTTAAAGCTTTGATCAGTTAATGATTTGGTATCTCAGTAACTGGATGTCTTAGTTGGTGTTCTATTGCAGTGAAGAGACACCATGACCATGGCAACTCTTACAAAGGAAAGCACTTAATTGAGGCTGGCTTACAGTTCAGAAGTTTAGTCTGTTATCATGGTGGGAGGCATGGTGGCATGCAGGCAGACATGGTGCTGGAGAAGGAGCCAAGACTTCCACATCTGGATCTGCAGGCAATAGAGAGAAAACACCTAGCCTGGCTTGAGCATCTGAAACTTCAAAGCCCAACCCCAGTGACACACTTCCTCCAACAAGGCTACACCTGCTCCAACAGGGCCACACCTATTAATAGTGCCACTCCCCCATGAGCCTATGGGGACATTTTCATTCAATCCACCACGTTGGACAATTGACCAGTTTGTCCCAGGACTCACTGTTTGAATTAGCACATTGCTTCCAATGTCCAGCAAAGTACACAGAACCCATGGCCATGGTGGGGCCACCTTGATCACCTCGGGCTCTCGTGGTGTGGAGCACTAAGCAAATGTAATGTTTCCTGGCAGTGTGACCAGACTGTGAGCTTCCCACCAGGGTCCTTGCTTCCTATCTTGAGTTCCTACTTGTGAAACACTCTTAAGACAATTTAAAAAATAAAATCCATCTGCCAATTTGGGAGCACTCTGAGAGTCACTGGAAGCAACTTTGTCCTGAAGGGGACAATAGATAGTCTGTTAGAAAGATCTCACCACCTTAGTCAGACAACCTGACCTAAATCTTCTGGATACTGCCTTGGTCACCCAGTGACTAAAGGAAGGCCTGGCTGATGGATTTAGAAACTGGTGATGAGCCATTAAGAGTCTCAAGGAAAGAATCTGCTCCAATTGTGGAGCTTCGAACCTCTAGAACTGAGGACATTGGTGGCCTTAGCCATATGCTGTGACAGATTCCTCTGATTAGCTTAAATCCTTGCAACCAAATTAAGCAAAAAACAAAAAACCAAACCACAATAGTTTCAGAAATCAAATGGAACTTCAAAAAACCCAATTTTGAATCTGAACTATGTCGCAAACCACATGCCCTTGAAACAAAAGGACAGATGGGAGATTTAATTTTTAATTAGCATTTTGCATCACAGATTAATATGTAATCAATGTAAAGAATTTTCAAGTAAATGAGAAAATACTAGGATAAGTTAAAGTTACCCCTAGTCTAATAGTCGAGATGGCCTTCAGCCACGTTTTGGTCCATTTTCTTTGCTTTTTTTCTTTAACAAGAACTCTACTTTGTGTAATTTGGCTTCCTGCTCATTAGTTTGGTCCTTTATTTATAGGGGCTCAGAATAGAACACAGGGTCTCGTACATACTAGGAAGTACTGGGCTATTCAGGGTCTAACCAACCCAGTGCTGTAGATGTTTTGCTTTTTGAGATTTTTCACAGTAGTGCTGTAAGATTTCTTTTAAGCTATTTATACAACAGAAAAAATGCAAACAATTCCATATACTAAAAACATGATTATGCCATCTTCTTAAAAGTCCTGTAAAACAAGTGTCTAGAGACAGCAGCAGTGATGTCACCGGAGAAGGCCATCGTGCAGTCTGTCTGTCTAGATCCACTGAAACAGGGAGGACATTTTGGCAGAATTTTCAGTGATGCCTTGTGACAAGAAGTCCTGAGAACATCAGTACAGGGGGTGGAAGAGTACACATGTAACACTGGAGTCCGAAGGCCTCTGGGTGCTGAAACCCTGACTGTTGCATGGTAGGTGGATGAGAACATCAATCTTGGCTGATTTAGTAATTTCATCAACATTCCCTCAATGCCAGTCTTCAAATCAGATATCAAGGGATGAATGTCAGCAGGCAAGCATCCGGGCCATGAGTATAAAACATGTTCCCTCTGAAATCCAGCCCTGATGGGAGATATGGGGACTAAATGGAGATTAGGAGATTCAGAGAACGGTGAGCACACCGTGGAAATGCCAACTTTGAGGAAGAGATTGATATACGCCATGGCCACAGAGTTTGTGTGCATGCTGCTAGGTGCTGTCTGTGTCCCTCCCGACACCACACACAGATGAGTGTTCTCATCATTCATCTTCTGCGAGTCTTTAGTGGGGATGAGTGAATGTCAATAAAACTCCCCATGAGAGCTGAATTTAGCTCTTCAACTGTTGCCAAGGTGCAGTTCCTACAGGCAAGAAAACTCTCAGCATGGAAGATGCCCAAACACAAGGGTGTTTTTAATGTGTGTGGGAAATGAAAGAGCAAGGAACTTTGAAGGTAATGTTCAGCCAGTGTGCGTGGATATTTAGTGCCAAGGATCTTATATCTCACAGACTTGCCTGCTGAGAATAGTGGACAGGGTAAATCCTTGGGAAGTAACAGCGGCAAGCGGTTTTCTTATGTGCAGCCTAGGAGGCTAATAAGCTAATAAGGTGTCCCTACTTGATGTATCTGTGGACTGGCCTTGACTTCACACCAGTCAGGACACAGGACACAAAGCTGTGCAAACACATTCAAAAGCCCAGTGACCAGGGGGTCTTTTAGATTGGAAGGTCAAAAGTAATGAGTTCCAGCATTAAGTCAGATGGCTGTGTGGAGACCCAGCTCATCACTTCATTTCTCCTGGCTGCTTGATGCTATGCCCTGGGACAAGTGGAATGGCCTCCATAATTCTCCTTCTATTTCTGGGGTTGGTATCCTGTGAGAGAATGGCATGGGAAATGGTCATGTTGTTTCTTGGCAATATCATGATTTTTTTTTTCTGCAGCAAAAGTTCCTTTTCTGTTTTATTTGTATTTCACTTCAAATTGATAGGTCTAGTCACTTTGTATTTGAAAATAAACACCCTTTGATTAAATTATCATTACATGTGGTGACCCTGATGAGCTGGGCAAAAAAGGGAGATGAGGATCATCTCTTTGACTTCTTTTAGTTGGAAGAAATCAAACCTCAAATATTAGTTCATCATGCAGAATGCTTATTGTTGACAGTGACATAAAATAGGCCCGTTACCAAGCCACCTGTGTTGGCAAATGACTCCTTGGTTTGGCCAAATTAAATCAACAGTTTCATGTGGATTCTATCAAGAAGACACATTTTACTCTTTTAACCTAAATATGTTTTCTTGCCTGGACTATGCATGTTCTCATAGGTTTGTTAGGTCAGAAAACATCATGCTGTCTGTGTCCCACACTGCATAGGTGCTCAGACCAACTGCTCTCCAATGGCATCATTTCGAGAGAAACCAACATTATCACTTTCGTATATTCCTATAGGTAGCAGACAGCTGGGAGGGGTAGTCTTACTTGGAAACGTCCTTTTAGTGTCTGGAAACACTTTTAGGGAAATTACCCTCGTGTTTTTGAAGAGTGAAAGAGTTGTTTTGCAAACGCATTCAGAGCTCAAATAATACAAATGTTTAGTTTTGTGTATCCATGTACTATTAAATGGCTTTCATTAAAATTAATCTCTGCTCTTAAAGCCTGTGGCCTATTTTAAATGACTTGAGAGCAGTTTGTAACTGTCCAAACTCAGTGTTATTAGCCTTTACTCTTCCATGAGGGCATGTTGGCAGTCAGGGTGGTGACATCACCAGCCACTTCTTCACATCAAGATCACTAGGGAGGCAGAAGCAGGCAGATCTCTGTCAGTTCCAGGACTATTACACAGAGAAACCCTATCTCCAAAGGGAAAAAAAAAACAAACCCAACCAACCAACCAACCAAACAAACAAAAAACCAAAAAGAACCCTTCAAGATCATCAGAAACAAAAATGGCTCCCAGGGTCACATCATACACACACACACACACACACACACACACACACACACACACACACACACACACACACACACATTCTGTGCACAGGAGACATAGAAGGTATAGTGGAATTGAAAATCCATTGATGGTTGACACTGAAGACACTTCCTTTCCTTTTCTCCTTTCTCTTTCTTTCTTTTTTTTTTTTTGAAGACATTAGCCTTTATTTATTTTTTAAAAATTTTCTCCTTCTGTTAAAAATAGATTCTTTTGCCTGGTGGTGGCGGCAGCACATGTCTTTAATCTCAGTACTCAGGAGACAGAGGCAGGTGGATCTCTGTGAGTTCAAGGCTAGCTTAGTCTATAGAGTGAGTTCCAGGACAGCCAGGACTGTCACACAGAGAAACCTTGTCTTGGGGTGGGAGGGGGATTCATTTCTCATACAATATATCTGGATTACAGTTTCCCCTCCGTCGACTCCTCCAGTTCCTCCCCCTCCCCTCCCATCCTGATCCACTCCCTTCTGCCGCTCATTAGAAAAGAACAGGCCTCTAAGAGACAACAAACAAACACGACAAAATAAAATGTAACTAGACAAAACAAAGGCCATCACATTGAAGTTGGACAAGGCAAACCAATAGAAGGAAAAGAGCACCAGGAGAAGGCAGAATGATCAGAGACCCACTCTTTCACACACTTAGGAGTCCCATAAACATACTAACCTGGAAGCTATAATACATATGCAGAGGATCTGGTGCAGACCCCTGCAGGCCCTGTGCTTGCTGCTACAGTCTCTGAGAGTTCATATGAGCCTTGCTCAGATGATTTAGAGGGATATTTTTCTTGGTGTCCTCCATCCCCTCTGGCTCTTACACTCTTTCTGCTTCCTCTTCCATGGGGTCCCCTGAGCTCTGAGGGGAGGAATTTGCTGGAGACATCCCATTAGAGCTGTGTGTTCCAAGGTTTCTCTCTGTCTGGCTGGAGGTCTCTGTATTTGTTCCCATCTACTGCAGGAGGAGTCTCCTCTGATGATGGCTGAGAAAGGACTGATCTTTGAGTATAGAAGAGTGTCATTAGGAGTCATTTTATTGTTATTTTGTTGTTGTTTTACCCTAGGTAAAGATAGTTTATTTTCAAAGTCTTAAAATACGTTTTGTTTTGAAAAGCGATCCTTACTTGTAGTTAAGTTTTTGAATAATTTGAATTATTCACTCTCTTTCTTACACTACTCTCACTTGGCCAGGCTCTTTGAGTGATCCCGTTATACAAATCCTGCTGGAGCATCCTTTGCTCTGTCCCATCTAAGCATCCTTTGCTCTGTCCCTCTCATTTGAAGTCAGCCAAAGGAAGTCCAGACTTAGCACCATGTCTGTGCCAGCGGATGGCAGTAACAGTGTGGACCAGCTCAGCAGTTGGGAGAGATTTTCTGTTATGCCCAGTTGGCATCAACATGGCTGGTGAATTGGCCTGCCAGGAAGGTCGCAGACCAGGGATGAGGCTGTATTAGTTACAGTTCTGTGGCAATGATAAAAATAGCATGGCCAAAAGCAATGTATAGAAGAAAGTTTGTTTTGGCTTAAGGGTCCAGAGGGTTAGAGTCCCCAATGGCCAGGGAAGCATGGTAGCAGGTAACAGGAGCAAAAACGCTGAGAGATCTCATGTCAGTAGCACACGGGAAGCAGAAAGAGTGAACAGGGTGTGGGGTGAGGCTATGAACCCCCAAAGGTCCCAGACAGCGGACAGTGACTTCTCCTCCCAGCAAGGGTCCACCTCCTAAGGTTCCAGAACCCCCGCAGGCAGCGCCACCTAGTGGGGAACAAAATGTTGACATTCCTGAGCTCAAAGGGGAGGGCACTTGACTTCCAAACAGCACAAACCTCAACATATACTAAACCGGACAAGAACAGACAGATCTGCACTTACCAGCATGCTTACCCTAGGCCAAGCATTAACAGCTTCCTTACTGTATCAGCCGCACTGTGTGGTAGATATTATCGCTGCCTTAACTTCAGGGATGTGAGGACAGAGTAGAAGTAACTGCTGTGATTCATACCCAAGTGGGACACAGAGCCTTCCTTAACCACTGCACTGTACATGATGCTTTATGATGTTTTCCAAGTTTTAACACATAAAATTTATATACATCTTTTTGTTCTGGGATTGTTCACGTTTCATTTAGAAACCTTATCAACTTTACCCATGAGGGTTTCAAAATACTAAATTCTGGTGCTCTTTTAGTATTTAACTATGGGAATCTGAATGTGCCACTTGCCAAAACAATTGAAATGCCTTTAAATTTTTTCTACTAAGTATTTGTTGCTATTTTGGTGACTTTTGTCATCGTTATTATGAAATTAATCCATTTGGAATAAATACTAAAACCTCAAGGACATTGTCTCTTAGATTGTTGCAAAGCTTTACTTTCCCAGTGATGAAAAAAGTACATTCTTTCTGCAAAAGGGCATTTATAATGTGAATTTTCTCCTAGAAATACAACCATTTTGTTTTGGAAGTGAAATGTCGTTAAGCTTAAAACATGTCAGCTTTAAAAAACCTAAAGGCTGATTACAGTTTTATTAAGGTATAATTTATATGCCGTAAAATTTATGCCTCATAGTTGTCTTAGGCGATGACCTTAATAAAGTCGCAGTCACGCTGTCGGCAGCAGTGAGGTGTGAGACGAGGAGCCAGCTCTGTACTGCCGCCTGCAGCAGCCTCGGGAGTTCTCTGGAAAGAACTCTTGACTTTGCCACAGAGAAGAATCTCAGAGAAGCCAGTATAAAGCAAAGCTAGAGTGTAGTAGATTTTAACCCGGATGTGAGCATGGGGCTAATAGACTCAGGGAAGATAAGGCATGCCCACGTGTAGCTTTGGGCTTCCTGGGAGTCACGATTAAAGGACTTAGCAGTAGCTGCATGTGAGATTTTGGAGGTTTGAGGAAGTATGTCAGAATACATAGTTATTGAAACAATATGACTGAACTATATTGTTGTTTCTAAAGGGTCTCCCCTCACTTTACTCTCATCCCCCTGTTTCTGCAAATGTGATTGTAGTGTGGCCCACCAGCTCAGGATGGCACTGCTCATGGTGGCTTGGGCCTTCCTGTGTGAATTAGCAATTTTGAAAAATGACCCATAGACAAGCCCACAGGCCAATCTGATAGAGGCTATCCTTCAGTTGAGGTTCTCTCCTCCTGGGTGATTCTAGTTTGTGTCAAGTGGACAAGAACTAACAAACAGCCTCATTTTTTTCTATGTGTGTGGAAGTTTGATTGTAACTGGTTCCCATAATCCCCTAATCTCATAGGGAGTGGCACTACTAGGAGGTACGGCTTCACTGGAGTAGGTATGGACTTGTTGGAGGAAGTGTGTCACTGTGGGGGTGGGCTTTGAGGTTTCATGTACTCAGGATACTGCCCAGTGAGTCTGTGGACTTCCTGTGGCCTGCAAGATGTAGCACTCTCAACTCCAGCACTACATGTGCCTGCATGCTGCCATGCTCCCCGCCATGGTGGACTGAACCTCTGAACCTGAAGCGGGCCACCACAATTAAATGTTTCCTTTATAAGAGTTGCCATGGTCATGGTGTCTCTTTACAGCAATAAAAACCTAAGGCGATATGTGATCGCATTTTTAAAAATCTGTTTTTGTGTAATTATGCATTCGCTAAAGCTGTTTCCTGTACATTCCACTGTGGCCTCTGCTATAGGGAAGCTTGGGTAACACCATGCCATCTGGATTAGATGGCTTATAAGTTGTGTTACATGGAAGGACATGCAGCCAGGTTCTTACTGTGGGACACTTACTGTCTTTGCATCTGTGATATTTCGGGGTTATTGAAAGAGAGTCAAAACACTTTGTGTTTGTGATGGAATAGTATCCTGATTGCTGTCCTCTGAGGCTCTGCTGACGATTGCCTGAGGTCTGTTCTTCACTCTACCTTCTCTGCATCCTGTTGGGGATACTTCCCTTGTTACTGTCCAAAATGCTATCTGCCGGTGGACATTGACGTATTTCCAAACCTGTCTCATTCTGCTTTTTCATGTGTGGTGGTTAATGGAATCAAGAGAGACTTAGCCATTTTTATCTTGATTTCTCTACTTCATGGAGCATCACATGACTCACAGTCACATGGAACTCCCGTTCTAAGAGACACTCTCTTCTGGCCTCTGTGGGCACTGTACACACATCGTGTACATTCACATACTTCAAGTACAAAGATAAAGAATTCTTTCAAAACGATCAAAGTTATTTAAATTTTTCATAGAGTGCTCTAGAGGTTTAATTGTTCTATGAGGAATTCTTCTGAAGCAAAGGAAAGCTCTGGGAACACAAGCACTTGGATTTCAGTGGGGTTACTGGCTGATGATGTGCTGGGCACTGTTTTGCTTTTATTAGGGGCTTGGTAAATGCTAGTTTTTTGAAGTAATTTACATGTACTGTTGGAGACATTAATTACATGATGTATTTTAGAAGTGGGTGTTTAGGGCTGGTGAGATGACTCAGCAGGTAAAGGCACATGCTGCCAATCCTACTGACCGGAGATCGGTCCCTGGGACCCGAATGACAGAAGGAGAGAAGCAGTCCCAGCGGGTTGCCCTGGGATCTTCCTGCATGGCATACCTTCTCCCTCTCCCCTGTACACATAAGCACACAAATACATGTAAGTAAGTGTACAAGTGGGTGTGTGCAAAAAACCAAGAGATTTTAGGAACTTATTGTTGATAATAAGGTAATAATTGGAAATTGTTCTCAGTTAAAGATTTTAGATTATAATCTTTGAATATTTATGTGCATTCAGTTCCTTTTCAAAGCCTCACCTTGATTTCAATGACTTCAGGATATTTTTTGAAATGGAATACTAATGCCGTTATTTTTGATGAGAGAGTGTAAGTCTGTACTGGGAAAAACTAAACTGGATCAGTGTCACCGGCATTAGTGAGGACAACTTTGGATTAGCTTACTGTTCTCATGGTGGTGTTCCGCCATGTGTCTGTCCCTCTCCCGTTCTAATATTCTGTGCTGCTCCTCTGCAGGCATCCTTTCTGGTGCAGTGTCAGTGGAGAGCACAGATAATGAGTAGCACGGCTGCAGCTACCACAGGTATAATTAACTGCTTGTAACGAGCAGTTCTTTAGGACAAATCTCAAAATGGATGAACTATTTCCAGGTCCGGGCTCTCATCTGCCACCCTTAGATTCCAATTGTTTTTATACCCGTACAGTCAGCTTAGGGATTCTTACAGAAAGCCCTTCAAAACTTGAATTTTGTGTCTTGTATCTTCTTGTTAGCCAGTTCATTTCAGCATACTATATACATAACAATTTTGGAAATTGTTGCAAGGTTTGAGCCCTAGGTGCCCAGTGATGTACAATCCTCATTTGAAATAAAACACATATTGGCTGTCCCTGTGGTCCAGTTCCCCCAACCAGCATCAATAATGATCTGCAGATAAGAAGAAGGCAGAATTTATCTCCAGCTACTGTCTCTTTGGTGATTCTTATGTCTGGCCCTTCCATGCCCTTTCATTCTGCCGGGGCCCACTTTCATGGATGTTTACTGACATTTCTGCATCTGCTTTTGAATGCCTCAGGAACTACCTGACATTTCCTTTGTGATAGTCCAGTCCCAAGTGTCTGTTCTCCCTAATATATTTAGCCAGGAAACAAATTTCATTTTTTTCTCCTTTTGATAAAACCAGTTGTCTTGAGAAAGAGAAATCTCAATTTTACTGATTTCTGTTATTTTCCAGCATGTTTTAATTGTGTTACAACTATAGTAAAAGGACATAAAGAAATCTGCGGGGAAACAAACCTGTTGACTGGATTTATGTAATTCTGTGTTTAATAGAATAAGCATAGCATAGTGGAGGACTGTCTCCAAGCAGAGCAGAGTGGAGGACTGTCTCCAAGCAGAGCAGAGTGGAGGACTGTCTCCAAGCAGAGCATAGTGGAGGACTGTCTCCAAGCAGAGCAGAGTGGAGGACTGTCTCCAGGCAGAGCATAGTGGAGGACTGCCTGTAGGGAGAGATAAGGAGCCATGTCCCAGACACCACAGCAGATGATGCACTGTGGCTCCTCTTTGGATGTGGCTTTCATTGTTCAATTGAAAAAAAGAAAAAGAACCTATCTAAAACAAATTACAGAGTTAAGATCATTGCCACAGGCATTCCATGGTCATCTATTTCCTACCATTAAATGATAGACTACTGGAATACCAGTGACACAATCATTCTTCTTAGCCTTGACTCCATGTTTGATCTTACTGAATCATCCCCTGAAGGTTTATAGGATTGTATTAGCCAACTTCCTGTTACTATAATGAAGTACTTAAGGAGAAAAATGTTTATTTTGGACTCATAATTCTGGACTATCCACTGCATGATCAAGTGGCCTGCTGCTTTGGGTTTCTGACACCTGGAACCCATGAGGCAGGATGTAAGGCAGAACAAACGATTGACATCACCAGCCAAGATTCAACAGAGAGGCTAAGAAGACCTGGGGTTCCACAAAACCCTGGGGTTCAGTGAGGTAAGGGCTTCCCACTGGGCCCCTCCTAACGTATCCGTGGCTCACCATAGTGCTACGCTGGGACCTAAACCTTCACACACTGGTCCTTGGAGAACACTGGTCCCCGTGTATCAAGTCTCCATGTTTTAGTGATTGCATGGACATGAGTACACAGTTCAGTTAACAAATATTTTATCACCACCATTTAAGTTGTAATTTTCCTCATCTGGGCAAGTGATGGTCACTCCATTCGTCCCCTGGTTCCCTGGACATTAAGCAGTAGCTAATGAGGACAGAGATGCCAGCAGTCTGTCTTTTCTACCCCAGCATTGATATTTTAGCTAGAAATTGATCTCTCAGACTGGACCTGAAGGTGAATTGACCAGAGACCCGACAAAGTCTTTAAACACAAGATGGAACTGGTATTATAGAGACACAAACACAGAGGCAGACACTGTGCAGAATTGTAAGTGAGCCGAAGCCGAGAACTTTCCAGCCCTTTATGGCCCTGATGTGGCCATCAAAATTCCTGTTCAGAAACCAAGGCCGGAGGTGTTGAGAGGACACTGCTGTGTTCTGTTAGGACAACGTGATGATGTTCCCTTCCTTCAATATAACGCTTTCTAATGGTCTAATTAAACTTAGGTTCTTTACCCTTCTTAACGACCTTCTTCCTGAACACCCGTTTGTGAGGGATGAGTGTGCTGTCCGGCACCAAACAGAGGCTGGAAAACTTGGGTTCTGAGATTTCAGATTCCTCCGCACAAATTATTTGAAGAAAGAGTTTTTTTTTTGTGAAGAGCCCGCTCCTTGTAACCATAACTTTGCCGCCTCAGGAGTGGGTTTCGGAGGCAACCGCTGCCTTTTTCTGAGGATGGCCATCTGCTTCTGTATATTCCCTCTCGCCTCAGGAGACAGGGAGGGGAGTGAAAGAGAAGATAAAATAGTGCTTTGGAACCTGGTGCTCAGCTGGCTCGGGAATTTGTCTAATCCAGGGCATGAATTCTCCTCTCTCCTGCCCCCTCCCTCGCCCCTTCGTTTTCTCTCTTCCTCCCCAACAACACTTCTCATTCTTCTCCAGGTCACTTTTAAGGTATCACCCAAGCTAGGCTCAAACTCAAAATCGTCCCGCTCACTCCAGCCTCTCTGGTGTTGGGGTTATGCGCGTGCTCCATCATGCCTGGCCTATCTTTCTTTCAAATGAAAGTATTTATCCACTTTTAGTGCTTTATGTAAATTTCATGTTCCTAGTCCAGAGAGGTTGGGGTCTGGGAGCCCTAGTTAGGGGCTGTGAGGGCGTGAAGAAAGTACAGACACACAGACGCACTTACTGTGAAGCCGGGACCTGTTAGTGTTCTCTAATCTACAGCGGGGAGCAGCCTTGAACCTCAGTGTGTTTGTTATGTACAGCACAGCAGGAGGGGTTAACTAGCCTTGGGAGGAGGTCTCTGTGGAAGAGCAGTCTCAGGCTGTGAACACCAGGAGCAGGAAGCGGCAGTTGCTGCTCTTCCCACACACTGATCAATGTTAGTTCCTAAACACCCACACTCCCAAGGAAAGCTTTGCCATCCCTCTTGAGCCAGGGACCCCTATAGGTAAGGGCTTTGCCAATTTCCCATGGGTCAGTTGGCCTTAGAGTCCTCACCCAGCCTTGCTCATGTCAAAATGTACACTCAGGACTTCACTCATTCGTGACTACCTATGACCTCGGTGAGGTTTTTGGAGAGAGATTTGGTGGGTTGGTGACAGAATTCACATTTTCAGATCAGAGTAGAAAGAAGGCAGGTTTGTTTAGCACAGTTCCCAGAGCCTACGGTGGGCAAGGCAGGAGCAGAAGAGCGACTGTGTATGGGTATGGGCTGCAGAGTTTGAAGGGACACCAGCCCACTGGAGCATGTGACTCTGGCAGGCCTTGCCCTTCTCCCCCATTCCCTCTGCCTTGCTGAAAACCATTAGATTCCATTCCTGAAGCTAGCCACCAAAGTCTCTTCCCTTATTTGGCCACTTCCTTCTCCTGAGACTGACTACCGAAGTTCAGCAATCAGAAGCCCCCTTTGGCTCACCTAATTAACATGCCCAATTAAAATTAAACACCTCATCCTAACACTGGGTTTCCCCTTTATCCTTATAAACTGCCATTGGCCTATGGACCACATCTGTCTCCCCTCTATCCAGAGGCTGTCCTTTGTCCTTCCAGAACAAATCCCCTTGCCCCTTTCCCTTGCCCTCTTCTCCTGGTCCCCTATCTTCTTTACCACGGCATCCTAGCCCATGCTAACACAGACCTCCCCTTTTCCTCCTCTTAAAAATTACACCTGCAAGGTCTGTTTGCTGCTGTTTTCTGCCTGAGTCAGAAAGCAGCCACTTTAACTTTTCTTTGGTACTTAATAAAAGATCTCTCTGTGAAAACAGGTGTTGGGGTGTGGTTTATGCCGAATCTGGGGTCCTGGAGGGAGCCCCCGACTGTGTGGAAGTCCCCTTCAGGGTTCCATGTTGGAGAGCCCTCATCTGTTTAGGTGAACCACTTTGAGGGCACGCATCTCTCACTATACAAGTGAGCACTCCTCTGTAGAGTCGAGGTTTGATCGCATGCCATTTTTACTGCGGAAGTGTTTCACTGATGCTGTGTGGACCAGGCTTGCCTTTGTGACCAGTTCCCTTTCTGATTTCTCACACACAAGCTTCTCTTCATGTTTGGAAGTTGTGCTGTTGTCTTTGTGTGTGCTTGGAGAGCTGCAGTCGCCCCGGGCTGATGTTTCTAGGAGAGTGGGTGTTGGTAGCACTGTCAGGACATTTTGAGGAGCATAACTCCTGTCTACACTCTTTTGGACACTTACATGACACATGGCATCGCCAAGCACTTGTTAAGATGGCACTGCTGGAGATGAGAGGCTCAAACTCCTTGTGAACTGATACGTGTTCCATGACAGAGTCATTAGAATTGTTATTTCCTGTTCTATTGGACTCTAGAAAATGTAATGTTAGTTTAGGAACCTGTGTGGTATATATACCTGTAACCCCAGCACATAGGAGGCTATCAGTACACACACACATACACACACACACACACACACACACACACACACACACACACACACATACACACACACACACACACACACACACACACACACACACACACACACACACACACACACAGTAGGTAGTATTCTAGTTACTACCCAGCCTGCAGCCTTCTGGCAACGTACCAAATAAACTAAAATAAGTTAAAAATACCAGTGAAATCAGCGCATACCTGACCCCCACTATTTAGCTGTTTAATATCTACAGTCTGTCCGATTAAATTGAAGAAGTAAGAGTGTATATTAAAGGAATAAGTGGTGCTGTCCTTTGTACATTATAAAGACTTCCTGTGCATGCACTGTGGGGAGGCTTGAACTCAGGAGGTAGAGAAGGCAATTTACTGTGTTTTCTACTTGGATACGAGTTAGAATTCTGATGATGAAATTTTCCAAGGACGCCAATTATATAAAGTGAGACTCAACTTTTAAAGGCTTCATTAAGCATGACTTTTAAATTGAAACTATTAAAATCTTCATTTGAAATCCACCAAATCTACCCCTATTCTTTTGAACTGTGGATGGTCTTCTCTGGTAAGATCTACAGACTTAGTATAACAAATATGTGACTTTCGATACATTTCCTGCTTCATTATGTTTTATTTAGTAATGCTTCAATTAAGAAGTTTGTGTCTTTAAAAATTCACCTTGCTTTTAAGCCTTTGTGATAGCAGACTACATTTAACGAGGTATTCAGAAAAGGAACAATTTAGGAGAAAATATATTTAAGTCACCTTGAATTCTTAGTTTCATTTACGTTAAAAATTATCCAACTCTAATTTTTTTTGTCTTAAAGGTTGAGTTTGTTTTAGCCATTTAGTTAGTGTTATATTAAATTTTGTGTCCACTTAAATACTTATTCTGTGATATGGGCAATGCAACATTACCACATTCGATGTGTAATTGTGTAAAGCAGGGTTTCTCATTGCTACCCTAGTGATATCTGGGGTCAGGTTAGATTTTGTTGCAGGGGCTGTTCTGTTTTTTTTAAATGATTAACAACCTTCCTGACCCTTGCCCACCAGATGGCTGTGGACACCCCACCTTCTCACACCCCATCTCCAGAATTTGTCAGTTTTCTTTTGGAAGCAAAAACCACCCCTGGCTGAGAGCCATTGAGAACCCTCCTTCTTTGAAAAGGAAAGTGAAAATACATGTAGAGGGGTGGGAAACTAAAAATCTCATGTATTAATGTCCTACATAGCATAAAACTCAAAATCCAAGACAGCCAAATATTAGATAGAGCAAGAAGCAAAAAAGTGTGTATTTCGGTACAGAGTATTTTCAGACCAGGATTAGTATAGCCCTGGATGAGTAATGTCTGGGAAAAGCTAGAACATTGCTGAATTTCAGCCTCCTGCAGGAAATGAACGAATCAGACCCAGTATTGTTGACCTTGGTGAGTATGTCCTGAGTGTTTTATTGTCTTCAGCCTAGTTAAGAGAACTCAAGATGACCTAGAAACTTCCTGTCTAGTCCCTGACTCTCGCTTTGATGCTTAGACGTGGGCGAACATCCCACTTTGTCTCTGCCTTCACCTCTGCCAGGGTGCTTCCCCTCAGCTTCCTGCTTTCCTTCCTTGGGTCCCTCCACTCTATTCTTCCTTCCTTAGAAACTCACCTCGTTAAATATAAACCATCAGTTCTTTTCCTGCCGTGGTAAAACTGACCTCCAGTGATGTGAGGTCTTCGAAGTCACATTTATCCCTCCTTGCTGCAAACACGTGATATTGCAGGATAATTAATGGGCTGGCCATGGCCAGTGTGGTTCAGAGCCCATTGTTGGTGATAAGCAACCTATGACACATATGTTATGTTATGTCTAAAATCTGAGAAAGTCAGAATCCCAACACATTTGGCTCTGCTGTTACTTAGAGCAAGAAGTCTCAATGATAGGATGCTCAGATATGGCATATATGTAGCACCCATATGTAACCACTGGCATCCATCTTCAATTCCCCATTTCTGCAACTATTGCCTCCTGTGAGGGAAGTCTGCTGTTCAGGAAGCTAAAGGAAGCATTGTTAGAGTGAAGGGGAATGAGATGACAGAGACATCTTATTTTACATAGAAGTGAAGTCTGAAAAATTCTGCTTGGGATCTGGAAACAATTTCATACCTTATAGATGATCTTAAAACCATGTCACCTCCAAGAACCATCATTTTTTAAACACACAACTATTTGATATCTTTCATTTGAATCTGAAAATGTGCAGCGAGAGGGATGCTGAGGTCAGGGTGGGGAGTGTGGCATGTTTCCAACGAGGGTTTATTCCATTAAACTTTAAAAAATAAAACATTTGTACCACCCTGCTGTCAGGTGGTCAGTGGCGATGACAAGAATCGTCACTTTCTGTGTCTAGTGTTGTCTTTACAGTTGCTTTGTTTCATAGCTTTATAAATCCGGCTTTCTGGTCTCCTTGGAAACCCATTTGTGGACATCGGTTGCTAAGGAACAGCCTTTGCCGCACAAAGCTTAAGAAACTGCAGGTTGGCTGCCGAGTGACTTCATCCTTGGCAGTGACAGGCAGTGGGGACCTGAGGATTCAGTCCAGGGAGGGCTCCATCTTGATTTTCAGCCTGAGGGAGTCCTGTGAATTCTGCTGACCTTTTTCTCCTGGCAGTTATCAAAGCTACGGGGGTGTGTAGGGGTGGAAAACTGTGTAGCCTTTCAGAGCATCTGGGCTCTTGTCTCTTTCATCAGACCCTTGATGGCAATGATTTATTCAACAAAAAGAATCTGTTGCCTGCCGCAGTGATGAGATTTCAAGTAGCCCTTGCTGTCTTATTCCTTAAATTAACATTGTGAAACAGTGAGGGGAAATCCCAGGGCTTGGAAGGTAGAGGCAGGAGGACTGGGAGTTGAGTTCAAGGCCAGCCTGGAGGAAGGCAACCAGTCATTGTTTGTCTTTGCGTGTCTGGATAAGGGTGACGGCTTTGGAATGTGTCCGATCAGTATTTTATAATCATTTAGTTTGAAGAACTAAGGGCTGTCTTTCATACAATACTATCACCAAATGGTCACCCAGTTAAACAATTAAAAACCATAATCAGTGTTTTCTATACTGGCACACAAGAAAAATTATAGTTCTTAGAGAAATATATTCCTAACTTTGGCTGTATAGATTTGTTTTACAGTGGTCTCATACACTATTTTAGGCATCAGAATTTGAGGACATATCAGTCTGTCATGATAATCCATGTGCCTCTGTCTAATGGATGATCGTTGCTCTTTGAGGTTGAGATAGCAACATCCTCATTTGGGTCTCAAGGTCAAGTGTGTGCCCCTTTCCATAGCTCAGCTTTAGGCTGGGTAGAACCATCTTCTCTGTGAGGGCTCACTTGTGTTACAGTGAGTGGAATGGAATTTAATCAAGATGGAGTACCATTCATCCTCATTGCTTTGTTTTGGATGGCGGCCTTCTGTATATTCATTGCATTCTGCTCTGGATCTTCACGTGCTTTTAGAGGCAAGTTATTATTCCAAGCTAAAATACTCTTGCTTGTCCTTGGGCAGGCTGGAGACTTCTTTCATTCATTGTCTAAAACCATGTCATGGATGGCTGCTGTGGTATTGGGACAACATACATGGATGTTGGTTAGGTAAACAGGAGGGCCCTTAATTATGTCAGCTTTCTAAAAAAAAAGCAAATCTATAAAGATAGATCAGTAGCTGTCTGGGGCTGGAGGTAGACACAGAGACCAATGACAAAAGAGTTTCAAAACTGAATTGTTGTGATGGCCATTCACTGTTTGTTTACTAAAACCCATTCAGCTGAGTAATTAAAATGGACTGATTCTATGGTGTACAAATTATATCTCAGTAAAACTGCTTTTGAGAGCGGTTACTATAGGCAGAATTAAAATATTAAACCTTGCTTCTTATAGGCTACCTTTAAAGATGTATTTTTATTTTATGTCTGTGGATGTTTTGCCTGCATGTATGACTATGCATCACATGTGGACAGTGTCTGTAGAGTCCCAAAGAGAGTGTCAGATCCCCTGGAACTGGAGTTATCCACAATTATGAGCCACCATGTGGGTGCTAGGAATCAAACCTGGGTCCTCTGCAAGAGCAGCCAGTGCTTTTAACCACCAAGCCATCTCTCCAGCCTGTCATGTGCTAGTTTTGATGGGCTATTATAACATTTTGGAATATACTATTTAACTCAAAATATCCCAGAACCCATATAGTGATGAGTGTCAATGACATGTTTTATATTATGATACAATAGTAATTATGATTATTCTTGTCATCATGTTGTATAATTTGCAGATCTATGGACAGTTCAACTTTTATATCTGTGAGGATAGTGCAGTATTTACTGTGTTTTTGTAGCTGACTTGGAGTATGCTATTTTGAGGAAGTTAGATTGGGCAGTTGAAGGCTATCACTGTGGTCTCTTGAGCATCTGACTTCACCAGCAGCTTTCCTGTGTCCTTTCTATGTGTTAGGAGTGATTATCCTAGATGTAGAGATAGATGTGTGAAAAGCGTACATGTTCAGTTTTAGGCATGGTAAGTTTGAGGTCTCCATTAGTCATGCATTATAGATGCTACAATAGGCAGTTGGGTACAGTCTGGAATTCAGCAGACAGGACTGGCCCGAAGGTACAATTAGGAAGACACTGGCATGCAGATGATAGTTGAAAGCCATAAAATTAATGAGCTTGGCAAAGAAACCGAGTTATTAGACTGTACTGTGGATTCTTCCAAAATGGAGAGAGGGCCCAGAGATATGGCTCAGTGGTAAAGAGCACCGGCTGTTCTTTTAGAGGACCTAGGTTCAATTTCCCAGCACCCACATGGTGGCTCATAAGAGTAATTCTAGTTCCAGGGCATCCAATATCCTCTCCTGGCCTCCACAGGTGCTGAACACACATGGTACACAGACATACCTGCAAGCAAAACATTCATACACATACGATAAAATAAATAAACCTTTCTTTAAGAGAGAGAATGGGGAGAAGAAAACCATTATTTTAGAGTACTGGGAAGGAGTGATTGACTCCATGGGAAGAGCCAGCATGGGGCATCCTGGAAGGCAAGTGTACCCACAAGAACAGAGGGACACCAGGGATCTGCTGCTAATGGTTCAGATAAGATGGCCTTGAGAAGAAGCAATTGGATAATAAATGCAGTCTACAGGCCACTCACTATTTTGGACGTGAACAGAAGAGACTGGGTCCTCAACATATAGAAAGGTTTTGTGAAGACTGGAATGCTGATTGCCTTGATTTGCTCATTGCTCATGTGTGCTTGTATGATGGAACTACACTATTGCACTCTGTGAATATGTGTGAGTGCTATGTGTGCATTAAATATATGTATCTAAACCTGATGTGGGTGAGCAAGTGGGGCTTAGGAAAAACTAAGGGGCTTAACTGGACAAGACAAAACCGGTTTGGGGGGGAAAACAGAGAAGAAATTTGGTGAATGAAGTATGCTATAAGGATGATTTTAATCTAGTATTTGAGTGCATAAACATTCATAACTTTGTCTACCTGGGCCAATTTATATTTGAATGTGTTCATTATGCTTGTTTTGATCAACATATATTCACTGGTATTCTTCAACATTTTTTATTTGTTTGTTCGTGTGGGCTTTTTGATTTGTTTGTTTTTGAGATAGAGTCTCTCTGTCCAGTCCTTTCTGGCCTGAAACTTGCTATGTAGACTGAGCTGGCCTTGAATTCATTTATGTGTGTGGATGTTTGGCCTGCATGCATGACTATGCATCACATGTGTACAGTGCCTGTAGAGTCCCAAAGAGAGTGTCAGATCCCCTGGAACTGGAGTTATCCACAATTCTGAGCCATCATGTGGGTGCTAGGAATGCCAGACTGATCCACTTGCCACTTCTTCCTGAGTGCTGGGATTAAAGGTGTGTGCCGCCATGCCTAGGAAGTTTGGGTGTGTTTTCAAGTTTTGATATGTCTGCTTCAACAACAAAATTCAAGTTAAAGTGTTTGTGAGTTGATTAATGTGACAATATTACATACATATCAGTCTCTCATTCATTGTCTAAAATCATGTCACTGATGGCTGCTGTAGTATGGGGATCCCTACATCTAGGATAATCACTCCTAACACATAGAAAGGACACAGGAAAGCTGCTGGTGCAGTCAGATGCTCAAGAGACCACAGTGATAGCTTTCAACTGGCCAGCTTAACTTCCTCAAAGAAGCACACGCCATGTCAGCTATGAAAACACAGTAATTACTGTACTATCCTCACAGATATAAAAGTTGAATGTACTACAGCTAAATGAAGCACATTCAGTCCACCTTATGGTGAAGACCATGAATTCTCTTTCATTCATTCAGAGAATGAAAATGTGAATGTCCCACTACCTGTTAGCTATATGTTCTGAGAAATATTCTCTGTTTTTTCTTATCCTTGGTTTCTTCATCTCTAAAACTGAGATGGTAGTGTTCTCATGGAGTTGTTACAAGGCTTAAATGAGGTGACATATAATGGACTAAGGCATTGCATCTCATCTCATATAAACTTCTGGCTAAAGATTAGCTGTTATTATAACTTTAATTTGTATTTTGCCATGAAGTAGCATAGATCAGTAAAAATAACCTGGAATCAGCCATGTTTTGGCTTCCACCACCAACCATCAACATATCTTGCTTAATGTTGTGGAATTTTTTCATCATATTTGTAATGCCTCTAATAACAATGTTGTTGTTAGATGATGTATCTACCCAATGAGAAAATTACAGAATAGTATTTACAAAATACATCATATGGTATAAACTTCAATATCATATTTTAAAAATATCAATCTTATTTTTTAAAGTAACATTGCCTTTTATGCGTTATACTTCCTCTTTAGATTTATATCTTAAGAAAGAAGAAACCAAAACTGGGTGTAGTGATGCATGCATTTAATCTAAGTTCGTGGAAGGTAGAGGCAGGAGGATCTCTGTGAGTTTGAGGCCAGTCTGGTCTACATAGTAAGTTTCAGGACAGCTAGGGCTACACAGTGAGATTCATCTCAAAGGGAAGCAAAAACACACATGAAAAAGAAAGAAGAAATCTTAGTATCCCTCTGCAGTTTTAGCTGCTTAGTTGTGCAGTAAGTCTGGGCTCTAAGTGTGGTAAAGCAGTGTCTTAGAAAGGAAAGGAGACACATTAGCAAGAATGTAAGAATCTGTCTTTGGGGGAAAGTTTGAAGTGTCAAAATGCTCAAAGTAGAAAACGGGAGATGTGCACAGTTACACTTCAATGAAGTTATATAAATCTGATTTTCTACACAAGACTGCCTTATTTCACCCCAAGTCAACTAGCTTTCTTGGAGGCAAGCGAGTGTCTCTGCCTTTGATATCTCTGCCAGAATACGATGTCCCTTCAATTTCTTTACGAAGATGGGAAAAATTATGTTTGACAGCTGGCAAAAACCAAAGATGAAGGAGAATGTGGGCAATCATCAGTGAAACCTTCTAAGCAGAAATGGTGCAGAAGAAAAATGATGGTCTTCACCTGGCCCTGCTTAATAAACTCCAACCCGACTTCATACAGTCTGACCAAAACCTGAGTGCCTTGGGTCACCTCTGAGCCCGTCCGTTCATCCACCAGACCAGCAGAACAATAATTATTGATGCTGTTGCTACTAAGCATACTTTGTGGAGTATCCAGGCTTTACAAATACTAGAATGATCTTAAATGCCCACAGTTCTTAGAACTGTCAGTGAGATGACTTTGAAACTAGCATTATGTCTATTTTAAAAACAGCCAGACTGTTCTCTTTGGAAGGTTGCTACCCTGTGGGTCAAGACTGAGTCTGATCATGCTAGGGAATTGTTGGACTAAAGAATTCCCTTAGGCATTATGAAATTGGTATGAATGATCTCATCCCAAGCTTCTGTGGTTATATGAAATTTTAGTTTCTTAAAACCAAACACAACAACAACACAAACCCCTTGTTCTACTTAGTTTTAACTGTCGCCTTCACAGAGTCTGGAGTCACCTGAGAATGGAGTTTCAGTTGAAGGACTGCCCAAATCAGATTGACTTGTGAGCATTTCTGTAGTGTACTATTTTGATTGATGTAGGAGGGTCCAGCCCACTGTGGGTGACACCATTCTCTAGGCACCGGGTAGTTCTGAGCTATAAAGAAGGCTTTCTAAGTATAAGCCTGTAAGTGAATTAACAAGCACCGTCCCTCCATGGTTTCTGCTTCAGGTTCCTGCCCTCACTTCCCTCAGTGATGGATTGTAACCAGAAAGTGTAGAGGTAACCGTCTTATTCAATAAGGAACATGCAAAGAAGAAAGCCAAGAGGTCAGAGCTAAGAGCTAAAAACCTTACCCTTCCTCTCACGGTGGTCCTACCTCTCCAAAAAAGACCCACTTCCTGTGTGTCTGTCTTTATAAAGACTTTCTGTTCTGCCTTCTTATTGGTTGTAAACCCAACCACATGACTGCCTTATCACTGCCTGTCTGTACAGACCTCCAGGTCTTCTATGGTTGGTATTGAGATTAAAGGTGTGTGTCTCCATGCTGGCTGTAACCTTGAACACACAGAGATCTACCTAGCTCTGCCTACCAAGTGCTGGGATTAAAGGCATGCACCACCAACACCCAGCTTTTGCTATGGCTTGCTAATAGCTCTGACCCCCAGGCAACTTTATTTATTAACATACAAATAAAATCACATTTCAGTACAAATAAAATATCACCATAAGAAAGTGTAAGCCAATAAATTGTTTCATCCCCTAAGTTGCTTTTGGCTAGTGTCTTATTACAACAACAGAAAGAAAATTAGAATACCTTTCAAACCAAAGATCACTTCTAATCTCACTCTCTGTCTTAGTCACTGTTCTATTGCTGAGAACAGACACCATGACCAAGGCAACTCTTATAAAACAAAACATTTAATTGGGAGCTTGCTTACTGTTTCAGAGGCTTAGTCCATTATCATCATGGCAGAGAGCATGGCAGCAGGTAGGTGTGATGATGGAGAAGTAGTGGAGAACAGCATCTTAATCCACAAGCAGAGAGAGAGAGAGAAACTGGGCATGCTTTTGCCCACCCCTTATAATACACTTCTTCCAGCAAGGCCACACCTTCTAATCCTTCTCAAATAGTGCCACTCCCCAGTGAATAAGCATTCAAATATATGAGCCTATGGGGGCCATTCTTATTCAGACCACCACACTCTCTTTGTCACTAGATATGCTGACATTCAAAGAAGCATCTGCTAAGCAGCCAGTTGCAGTAAAGGCATGTACCACACTGAATCATGTGATAATTACAATTCCTTTTTACTGCTGACCAGTATAATTGCTCTCCAGTCTTGGAATTTAAACATTTTAGATTATATGTATTCAGGTCACTATGAAATAGGCATAAGTTTAATGTCACTCCTGTGACAGCCAAAGAAAGGGACAAAGAAGAGACAGCTGATGTTGATTCAAATCAGCACAAAATAGTGGCTCATATCAAGGCTCACCCCGAGTGGATGCGAGGATGAAGGGAAGAGGTTAGTGTGTCAGGGCTAGGTAGATGGACCTGTCTTTTTAGAGGAGTCAAAAATTTAACCTGTGGGAAAGAACATAGAGTGAAGGAAGGTGAGGTGGAACTGGGAAAGAGAGGTCCCGCCAAGAAGGGGGCAAGAAACTGGAAGTCACCCCTTGTCATTTTCTTGGTAACTGTGTCCCTGATTATTTCCCTCATTTCTTACTCTCATTTCTTTCTCATGCTGGCAATGTCATCTTCCTGTCATTTGAAGGATGAAAGAGCATTGTGTTTTAAAAGATTCAGTGTCCCTTGAAGCTGTCCTCTCCAACTTGATACTGTTCCAGCTAATACTTTTCAAACATTCTCTGCTGGACTTTTCCAACAAAGCTCTGCTTCTTATATTCAGAGTTCTTCTAGGAGACGAAGAATGAGGTTCAGCATCATGTGAACTTAAGATTAAACTACTAAAATGTCATGTGAAAACTGTATGCCCCAAAGATGCCTTAGGCTACCCCCAAAGTTGTGGTGGTATTGTGTTCCCCAAAATATTGTGCACCCTAATAAACTTATCTGGGGTCAGAGAACAGAACAGCCACTAGATATAGAGGCCAGAAAATGGTGGCACACATGCCTTAAATCCTATCACTTGGGAGGTAGAGATCCATCTGGATCTCTGTGAGTTTAAAGCCACACTGGAAACAGCCAGGCATGGTGACTCACACCTTTAATCCCAAGAAGTGAGCCTTTAATCCCAGGAAGTGAGGGCAGAAAGTAGAAAGGTTTATAAGGCGTGAAAACCAGGAACTGGTTTGGTTAAGCTTTTAGGCTTTGAGCAGCACAATTCAGCTGAGATCCATTTGGATGAGGACTCAGAAGCTTCCAGTCTAAGGAAACAGGATCAGCTGAGGAACTGGAAAGGTGAGGTGGCTGTGGTTTGTTCTGCTTCTCTGATCTTCCAGCATTCACCCCAATACCTGGCTTCAGGTTTGATTTTATTAATAAGACCTGTTAAGATTCATACTACACAAAGTGATATTAGACCATCAAATACGAGACTCTCTGACTTTAATACATCTGCTAGATTTGGACACACAAACAAAATTTTACTTTTTGTCTTGGCTTACCTTCACATTATTCTGGTGTTTTAAACTTCTTATTCAGATTATTTCGGTGTGTTTTTGGAAGACCACATATTCTGTAGCTCCTACAACCCATGTTCTTAGAAAAAGGATTTAAAATACTGCTTTGACAAAAGTGAGATGAACTATGCATCCGTCTCCAGAATCTTCTGATTTTACTCCAGAAGTTGACCATTTCAGATCCATTTAATTTGAATTATTGCTGTAACTTATTGTCTCCTGGGTCATGAGAAATTTATGAAAAGCCGTCTATGTTGGTCAGGTGAAACAGTCATTAATAAAAATTGGGCTGTAGCAAGATTCAGACCAAGAAGACAAGTAGGAATAAAAGAGGGGCTGGAGAGATGACTTCGGAGTTAGCAGCACTTGCTGCTGTAGCTGAAGTTTTCTCTGCTCCTGCCCAGCCCCATGGACCCTGCAGCTGCTTATAAAATAATCACTCAGAAGCTTATATTAATTAAAACTGCTCGGCCATTAGCTCAGGCCTACCACTGACTAGCTCTTACATTTAAACTCAGCCCATGTCTGTTAATCTATATGTTGCCACGTGTTCTGTGGCTTTACCTGTGTGCCTGCAACATGCTGCTCCCTGGATGGAGGGCTGGCATATCCTGACTCAGCCTTCCTCTTCCCAGAATTCTCCTTGTCTGTTTATCCCGCCTATACTTCCTGCCGGGCTACTGGCCAATCAGCGTTTTATTTATCAACCAATCAGAGCAACACATTCACAGCATACAGAGCAACATCACCCATCATGCTTCTCTTCCAGGGGACCTGAGTTCTGTTTGAAGCTCCCACATGGCTCACACAGATCTAAAAACGATCAGTCCTGGGGATCCTAGGCCTCTTCTGACCTCTCCAGGCAGTGCACACATGTGGTACACTTACGTACATGAAAGAACACACACACATAAAAATGAAAACAAATCTTTTTTTTTTTAAGAGTAAAATTAAAAACAAAAACAGCTAACGGTTGAGTTTGGAAACTGTAAAAGCCACATTTTAGTTTTCTCATAGAAGTTCCCCCAAAGCTGAATTCAATGTACTTAGAAATCCAGTTCTGGAACTGTTTTCACCATGACTTTGTGGCAAGAGTTTAGGATTGATTTAGATGACCTCTTGTTTAGAACCTGAAACCAAGACAGTGTGGTCAGCCAGTCTATGCACAGCCCCGGGGCATTTTAACTAGACACAGGGAAATTTATCACTGCTTCCCAGAGTGCAATCAGCCAGATCGTTTACTGCCAGAAGAACAGGAACAGAATGCTCTTACAGGCTTAGCAAATCTGGCTGACTAGTTTATAGCTACAGTTTTTCAAGAATCAGAGTATAAAATGCTGTATTTTTTATTTCCGGAGATGGTGATATGGCTTTTTTTTTTTTTAGAATGTTCATTAATTTTTCTTTATTTTGTAAATGTATTTTTCTCAAAAATTGACCTCCCCTCACTTGAAGAACATGCATTTTGTTTTAGTTTTCTTTGTTTTATTCGAAATACAGCTTTGCTATGTAGCCCAGGCTAGCCAGGAACTCACTGTATAGCCCAAATTTGCCTTGAACGTGTGACTCAGTCTCCAGAATGCTAAGATTACAGGCATGCACCCCAAACCAAGGGTAAAAATGTATATACTTTTACTTAGGTACATGTTTCCTGTTTTTTCTTTTTCTTTTTTTCCTTTCCCTACTTTACACACCAGTAACTTTTCCTTTCCATGTAGAACACATTCCATCATGCCAAAAAGGATTGTCTGGCTATAGTACACAATAATCCTGTTTTCTTAGGGAAGCCAGGGACTCCTTTCCTTGAGCTTGTTGATTTAGGAGGGGATAGCAGTGAATTTTCCATGCCAGGCCATCTTTAGGACAGAGGGATACAGCTCTGAAATCCTACTGGGAAAAGGGTACCAGCATCCCAGTTTACTGTGTAACTGCCCGCAGTGGGGTACCAAGGTTGCCACTCTTCATGTACCTTAATGATGCCTGCCTTTTTTTGTTGTTGTTTTGTTTTGGTTTTGGTTTTTTGAGACAGGGTTTCTCTGTGTTGCTTTGGAGCCTTTCCTGGAACTCACTCTATAGCCCAGGCTGGCCTGGAACTCACAGAGATTCGCCTGCCTCTGCTTCTCAAGTGCTGGGATTAAAGGGGTGTGCCACCACCGCCCAGTTATACCTTCATTTTCTAATGAAGCCCAGATTCCTTCCTGACCTCTGGGTCTGTGATGGAGGAGGATGCATCTACCCTGTTTACATGGCATACTGAATTCTCATAGACTCTAGTGAATGGGAATTAAAGAGAGGAGTGTGCTGTTGCCGGCACCAAAGGCCCACACAGCGTCTGATTTCTAACCGTGATGAGATCTGTTTGGGGAAGTGGTGTCACTCAGGTGTGTCACAACCCAGGGACAGTGCTCCAGTGACTCACCAGCTAAGCGTGCATATTTGGTATCATCTATTCTTTATTTATGATAATAGTGAAATTACTGCTTTTTTCATTTGACAGTGAGTAGGCTGTTTAGATTTCAGGAACGACTTTTAAATGTGTCATCTTATCTGGGTGAGTCTTGACAGTGTCAAATTGCTGTAAATTTTATAGTCAGTTCTTAGACACTAAGAATCTTTGCCCAAACATTTTTCCCTTTTCTAGCTTCCTCTCGCCCTATGCAGGAAGTGTAATTGCAAGTCACAGCAGCAGCAGCCAGCATACGCCATTGCCTGCTCTGTAGCCAGCATACGCCATTGCCTGCTCTGTAGCCAGCATACGCCGTTGCCTGCTCTGTAGCCAGCATACGCCATTGCCTGCTCTGTAGCCAGCATACGCTAACATGTAGCCTCCCCTCCATGCCTCATAACAGCCTGCAAATCAAAGCACACCGAGGTTAAGTAGCGTAAGGTCTCCCAGTAGACGGTAGAAGAGTTTAGACTCGGATCCCTTCCCTGTGAGAGGCCAAGCACTGGGCATGGAAACTGGGAGTCGCCTACTGCCTAGCCGGCTGCAGCCTGATTTCTTCAATTGTTCCATAGCTGCTGTCTGTTTCATGGCAAGAGGAAGCTTTATTTGTTTAGTTTTTGTAGGAGAGTGACTATTTGGAATATTCCTGGCCTTATTAGAAATCCCAGTGACTCTTTAGTTAGCATCATCACCTTGTAGTGTTTCATCGCAGAGAGAAAGTACCAAATGTCAAGGTGCTTGAATCCCAACCTGTGCTTCCTGGAGAAGAAAATCTGATGACAGGAGAGTTACCATCAACATGACATAAACCGGATGGCTTTACATACAATTTTCACGTTTTATTTCTTTGTCTTGGTATCCTAAACTTATGAAGGGTAAAGATGAGGATGTTCCTTTTCTTCTTTGTTCCCCATTAGCTTTCTTTGTTTATGTGTCTGTTTCAGTGTTCAGGGTTGGGCACAACACCTTGTCTGTGGTAGGCACTCAGCCACATCTGCAGCCTTGGGTTTTGAGTTGTGTCCTCACTGTCTAGCTCAGTTGGCCTTGAGCTTGCTTGTGTGGTGCACTTTGCCCTCAAACTTGTGATAGACATTTCTGCTTCATCCTTCTGAGCGCCACCATGCTTGGCTCCTTCTCTACCCATTTACAGACCTAATCTCTAGGGACCTCCGACTTCTCTGGAGCTCAGAGATATCAGTCAGTGTTGAGTGGCAGTAAACCTATGATCAGTTCACTATCTGCCCCTGGCCACTGGGTCTGTGGTATCATGTTCAGTGATGCCTAAATCTTTGTTTTGAAATTCACAGATGAATCATTTCTTTCTTATGGGTTAGATCCGGTGAATGCCTTCACTAGAGTTGTTCATAGCAAGCGCGTGCTACATGAACAGATGCATCAAATACTAAACGTTCTTGCCAATGTCGTATCATCCTCCTTATATGATTAGCTACTTTTCTATTGCTCTGATAAAGCACTGTGACCAAGACAACTCATAAAAGAAAGTTTATTAGAGCTTGTGGTTTCAGAAGGCTGTGAGTTCATCCTGGCAGGGAAGCATGGTGGCAAGCAGAGGTTATGCTTAGCAGCAAGAGCGAGAAGCTGGGGGCTCACATCTCAGATGCAAGCACAAAGCAGAGCGTGTGAGGTTTAGAGTCTCAAAGCCTGCCCCCAGTGGTGTGCTTCCTGTTACAAGGCTGAATGTGCTAAGCCTCCCTGAACAGTGCCACCAACCCGTACTTTTGTGGGGCATTTTCCATTCAACCCACCACAGCTCTTTAATCAGACTTTGATTATTCCTTGTTTTTCCTGGTTATTCCAGATTAATTATAGGGTGCCAAGAACCTAAACCTCCTCCCAAAGATCGTGTTATCAAAGTGAAATAATAGTCATAATGGATTGGTGAAGTACTTTCTGGGGATTCTTTATAGCTACTCACAAGTAATTCATTCTTGCAAAAACACTATTGCTTTCATTGTGGTTGCTTAGTTGTATGTTCAGAACTGTATGCACACTCATGGGGGGCGGCGGCTATTGTAAAGCCACTCAAGGTTAAGTTCCTAACTGTCCACTCTGAAAAAGAAATGACTTTATCACTCAGCAAGACACTGGTTGTATGTAGCTCTTTGCATTTTTTATTCAAAAGGGATGCTAATCTTCTTAAGACGAAAAGAAACAAGCTCTCCCATTCTGGCCCATTTTCTTAGTAGAAGGGGGTGTTCTAGCAGATAAAGTCACTGTGAAGTAGTGGGCACACCAGTCCTCTTCCTCAGTCTCCTTGCTACTTTCCAAAAACAATCACTGTCATGCATTCTCCCCAAGTCAGTGTCTCCAGGGTATTGAGAAGCAGAATTATGTGCAGAGTTTTTTCTTCTGTATATTTTAAAAATTGTAAATCATAGCTGATGCTATGATCTAACACCCCATTGTCCTCTTGAGATGTGCGATCATTTAGAAGGAATTCAATGCCAAATCCCTCCGGTTCTACAACTCCTTTCCCTTCTACTCCTGGGATCCTGGGAAGCACTAGAACTACAGCTCAAGGAATCGGCATCTAGAATGTTCCAAGGTCTCCTTAGTCAGCTCCCAAGGCACTTTTTAATATGCTGCTGGTGTTAGAGGAGCTGTTCAAAAGTTATTAAGAATTAATAATTATTATCATAGCTCAACGATGAAAATCATGATCAGTATCAAAACCATTTCATTTTAACAGGCACATGGTATTGTATGAGCTACAGGCAAGTCCAGGCAAATAGACACGGGTCCTGTTCTCGTGTTACAAACACGGAGCCAGAGGACATCAGAGGCAGCTATGGAGCACAAGGGCAGCAGGACCTTACACTGTTGGTGGCTACCTGAAAAAATGACCCGTGTAGTCTGCAGATGACAGTGGGGCCAGGGTTATTGCCTTCTTGTTGTTAGAGACCCTCAGTGACCAAACATATTTTCAAGTTGGAATAGTAATCTGAAATCACAGTTTTCATATTTGACTTTCACTTGAGATAGATCAAGTCTAGTCTGGAAGAAGTTTCTATGATGTCTTTATCTGTGGTCAATCCTCTTCTTTGTTTTTAAATTTCCATTACCATCAATTGATTTCTTGTTAATCACTACCAGCAGAGTCCTCCTATCTATTATGTGGGTGTATTTCTATGTAAGGCAGGCACTGGGTATAATTATATTTAACTCTCGCAACGATTCAGCTGGAACAGGATGTCTGCCACTTCGTAGGCTAGTGTGCCACCCACATTGGTCACAGAAGCCTTTTGGGGCAGTGAGCAACGGTTGAAGCAGAGACTCAGAGCTGATCAAAGTTCTGAGAATAAATGATGTTGTGTGCTTGTCCGTAAATGGGACATCTTAATTCCCCCTTATGATGCTCAAGGAACATAGAAGAAAAGAGTGTGGTTTTTAGACTGGGAAAGCCGGGGGATGGGGAAGGGTACGGACAAATGTTGCTTCCTGGATGTGACATGGCAGTTGCAGTCATAAACACCCAGCATCTGTGACCACTGGCGTACAGCTTGTATAAGGAGGGGGTAGAGAAAGGAGACGCTCATCAGGAGTGAGAGAGAGACAAGGGAAGGGAAGATAATGAAGTCTTTATATCCAAGTTCATTGTATAAAAGTATAAAATTGTCAGATGTTAAAAACAAAATCAATAGAACCTTTTTCCCCAAGGTGCTATGATCTACATTTTAAATAATCACCCAGTAGGGTTAAATTTAAAAAGGAATATGGAGATTCAAAAGAAACTGCTGTGCCCAGACCCCAGACCCCTCTCCCTCCAGCACAAAAGACTTCCTCCTGGTTCCTTGCACTGCAGCCCACTTGTCTTGTGTCTGGGTGAGAACTTGATGGATCTCCTGTGGTGACTTAGTGGTGACTGAGCTGTTGAATCATTGAGCAGTGATTTCTTAGGTTTTAGGTTTGGCCAAAGAGTGGTAACCAAGACCGCAAGCCCCTGTGCACACTCCAGTGGATTCCAAGCACTATCTATTCAGCGGTAGGGACACACAGGAGAAGGGAACTATTCAGAGTTGCCTGAATCTGTTCATGCAGTTCTTTCTCCGTGACATTCAGACAAATTTACAACCCTGGGCTTCTCGGAGTTATGAATGATGTTTCTTAAACCTTGAAGCCACTGTGTAAGTAAATGTGGGTGTTCCCATTTAAGAGTGGCATTTAAAACTGACAGGAGCTGGTTGGGCATGGTGGTACACGCCTTTAATCTTAGCACACTCGGGCAGCAGAGGGAGGTAGATCTCAGTGAGTTCAAGGCCAACCTGATCTAGAGAATGAGTTCCAGGATAGGCTCCAAAACTACACAGAGAAACCTGTCTTGAAAAACAAAAACAAACCAACAAAAATGTCAGGAGCTCGAGTGAAGAGTTCAGATGAGTCTCGAGGAAGGTTCAGCAGAACTGTACCTGGCAGAAACATTCCACACATTGACAGCACCCTTAGAAGGCTGATTAACCATCCAAAAGATAGGCTTCTGGGTTTCCAGGGTTCAAGATGACCCAAATGATATGTATGTTCTGAAAGATGACACATGGGTGGTGGATATTGAAATGTATTGTGCTATGACTTAGTGCCAGGAAGTCTCGGGCAGTCAGATCGCTCTGAGTAGATATAGGGTATTAAGTGTTTGGCTGTTTCAGAGTATTGATGCATTGGGCTCTCTGTCAAAACAGAAACCAAGCCAAACAACATCCACAAATCTCACTTGCTCCTGTCCGATAGTCTTCAGCCTGAAAACTCTGTCTGCAAACTTCCTTCCAGCTGCAAGATTGTCTTGATTGTCATATGGGCTGGTATATAATTTCAGGATTATTGGTGAGTCACTCTTTGGGCAGAAAGACAGGCAGTAGCTAAAACAAAATTTAAATGGAAAACTGTGGACAATTGGAAAGTATTTGCTGACAGCTTTAGTATTCGCTTAGCCATCAGGAGTGAAGCCATCTATATTCTGTGAACAACCAGCTACCAAATCTTCCAATCTCAGAGAACAGATTTAATATGTGCCCACAAAAGCCTTCTTGCCTATTACTATTATAACAAAATGTGATGTGTAACAAGTTATTTTTCTTGAATGTGCTAGTGCTGATTTCCAGATGAGAACTTAGACTGGCCTGAGCTGGGAAGAAGTCCCAAATCTCCCTTGAAGAAGGCCAAAGGGATGGGGGTTGGTGAGCAAGCTATTGTTCTGAATTCACAGTTCCTCTTTGTTGAAGATTTCTTGCTTAGGAATTTCCTCAAACCTGGTGTATCCCAATCCCTCCCCGAACACTGCATCATCACCACAGCACCATCACCACGGACTGCACTTTCTTATTCTCTTCTCAAAGGCCTGAGATAACTGTTTTGTCCTACTCAACCCTGAGTGCTTCTTCCTTGTGGAAACTCGGGGAGTTAGACACAAGTCACCCCTAAACAGTTGTTGCATTCATCACAACTGGCAGCAGTTACTGACTTGTGTTGACTGTGGGCCACTGCTGTAGATCTTACAGCTACTGGGCCCTGGAGTTATTGGGGGCATAGGATAAATGCTCCTAGTGTTTCCTCTCTGTATTCCTGCTGTGCCTACAGCCACACAGTTTTTTGATTGGCATCTTATCTTCACTAGTTTAGTTACCACTTTTCTTGAAATTATTGCTATGATGTAATTAGAATTTTGAGTTATCTATTTTATGTTATGTGTATGAGTTGCCTATGTGTGTGTATGCACCACATGAATGCCTGGTGCCTGCAGAGATCAGAAGAAGGCATCAGATCCTCTGGAACTAGAGTCATGGATGGTTATGAGCCACCCTGTGGGTGCTGTGATGTGAACCCAGATCCTCCATAAGAGGAACAAGTGCTCTTAATCACTGAGCCATCTCTGCAATGCCTATGATTTCTAATCATACATCCTTTAAATATTTTATTATTAGCTATTCGTTGGTTATTTTGCTGATGGAGATATTTGTTGAGCACAAGTTTAGCTCTACTATAGAAAATTTGAAAATCTTTGCCACTCCATACACTACAACACACACACACACACACACACACACACACACACACACACACACACACACACTAATGGTGTGCAAGTCAAAATTAATGATTGAATATTGGTCAGATAAATAAAATGAATGATTAATTTTCCAATCATGAGGCATATTCAACAGGAACAAGTATGCTTCTTGCCATTATCCCATGAAGAATGGAAAAGGTGTACAAAAGGCAGATAATCAGCTTTGTTGACTATGATCAAGTAACCTGATATAGAGTAGATAATAAATGGTGGAATGAACTATCTACTAGGAGGCATTTATTACACTAATAAGATGAAATTTAGTCAAAAAACATGTTTCCATATAGATACTGTAAATTTAATATTGGAATCTCACTTATAGAAATAACATTTAAATTATCTTCTTTGCTATAGAAAATATCATATACTATTTTGTCAGGCTTTAGGATATTCTGGACATTGAAAAGGAATACGTGGGTTCGGATAATGTAACAGGAAGCATTTCTGCTGTTCTGACTTGTTGGAGTCAATGTATTGACCCTCATCTTCTGGTGGTTGGAATTTATTAAGTCAGTCAGAACCCACCACACACTTCCTGTTGTTCAGGCACTCCTTAGACTCTAGTAGAGTTGTTTCCCCCAAGGGCTGGGGGAAGGGATGTTGCTGTCCATGGTATTGGTCAATGTGGCAGTAGGGGGAGATTAGTGTGGAGAACTTCCTGATTGATTGATTGATTGACTGACTGACTGATTGATTGATTGTGATTTCCAAAGTCAAAATGAGAAATACAACTATACCAACTTTCAATTTTGACCATATTTCACACATATGCCTGAATCTGGGGACTTTTAGAGTTTCTTGGCGATGATTCTAAAACAGTGTGTTTTACTCTTTTAGGATTTAAAAAATATGTTGCCATTTATGTCAAAATGAAGAACATATATGCACATGTACACATATGAATGCATATATGTAACATTTGTACATATACTGGCATTATAAACTTTTTTGATGTCTAAAAGTTTTTTGTGTCTTCTTATATTTTAATGTTTTGTACTTTAAATTTTTCTGCAATAAATGAGAACTATTTTAAACTAGAAATAAAAGGCTACTACCAACTTTAACCTAGAGGGGTCTTGGAAGTTGTGAAGAAGAGAGATGTTTCAATAGATAGATGTGATCTGTGTTTATGGAAGTGTGGCACCAGAACTATTCCAGTTAATGTAGGTAGAAGAGACAAAGTCACACACCAGAACACCAACACTATCCAGGAAGTCCTGTAAAGTCAGTGCTGGGAAAGCACTGGGGCCTTTGAACTCCTAACATGTCCAAGTCACCCCAAAAGAAAGGATACCCTAAAATCTCTTTTAAAAAATGGACATTGATTCACACCTCAGCTTATGGAAGGATGGGAACTGGACGATGAGGGACAGCTGATGTGGGATGGTTCACTTCTCCGGTTGGTTTGTCACAGTGATCAGTGGCTGGTGTGTCCCCAGAGTTGGAAGACGGGTGAAAGCTGTGAGAGAGGGCAGAGGATCAAAGCAGATGCTACTGTCAAAGCTGAGGGACACTTTCCAGGCCTATTCTGCTAATGCATCAGGCTTGCTAGGTCAGAGGGTAAAGATTAGTTTTCCCTTTGCTCACCACCCCTTCCAGCGGGGCCCCTCCTCCTGAGCACAAGTGCTCCGGGCCATCCAGCCTCACAGACTTTCATGCCTTTAACCCAGTGGCCAGTTTTGTGACATTTGTCTCATTCATATCTGTCCCTTCTCCTTGTTCTTCTGAAACGCCATGGCTTTCTTCATTACCTTGTGCATAGAAGAGCAACTCTGGGGTGCATGAGGCAGCAGCCAAAGGCTACTGCTGCACCTCTCAATTCCTGGCTCATGTCCTCATTCCTGCTACTTAGAAGTGTGAACAAGAGCTCAGTGAGATCAGTTCCCTCTGAATGTCCGTTTCCTCTTCTGCCTGGTGTTTGTCAGGCATCTGCTAACATGTCTCTCCTTGAGAAGTCTCACCTACCCTCCCTGTCTTGAAAGAGTATCCATGTTACTCTCTTTCTTTAACATGCTTTGTTTTTCTTTAAACATTTATGATCACTTGACATTCTATTAAGGATTTACTTGTCAGTATCCAAATGGAGAGTATTGGAGATTCCCATGGAGATGTGTCTTGGTCAGTGTTCTACTGCTGTAAAGAGGCCTTGACCAAGTCAACTCTCGTAAAAGAGAGAATTTAGGCCAGGTGGTGGTGGTGTATGCCTTTAATTCCAAAACTAGGAAAGCAGAGGCAGGCAGATCTCTTTGAGTTCAAGGCCAGCCTGGTCTCCAAAGTGAGTTCCAGGACTGCCAAGACTATAACACAAAGAAACCCTATCAGAGAGAGAAAGAGAGAGAGAGAGAGAGAGAGAGAGAGAGAGAGAGAGAGAGAGAGACAGACAGACAGACAGACACAGACACAAACACAGAGACACAGAGAAAAACACAGAAAAAGAGACAGAAATTTGTCCTGGCATGGGCTTTTGAAACCTCAAAACCCACCCCCAGTGACATACTTCCTCCAACAAGGCCACACTTCTTAATCCTTCTAATCCTTTCAAACAGTTCCACTCCCTGGTGACCAAGCATTCAAATAGATGAGCCTATGGGGGCCATTCTTATTCACACCACCACAAGATGGGATCTCCCCTGTGGTCTTCTTCACTCTTATTTCCTAATATTCAATAAGGATATTTGTTGTTTGGGAATTTTTACTTTTTTGGGAGGGCACCCAGCTTCCAAATAAATCACACATGGAGGCTTATTCTTAATTGTCAGTGCCCAGGGGCCTTAGCTTGGCTTAGTTTCTAGCCAGTTTTTCTTAACTTAAATTACCCCGTCTACCTTTGGCCTCTGGGCTTTTCCTGTTCTCTTACTTTTGTAACTCTTGCTCACTAACTAGCTGGGTGGCTGGGTGGCTGGGTGGCTGGCCCCTAGAGTCCTCCTTCTTCTCTCTTGTTCCTAGATCTCCTTTCCCAGATTTCTCCCTCTGTATATTCTCTCCACCGATCCTTTCTCCTGCCTTGCTATTGGCCATTCAGGTCTTCACTAGACCATCAGGTGTTTTACACAGGCACAGTAACACAGCTTCACAGAGTTAAACAAACACAACATAAACAAAAGTAACACACCTTAAAATAATATTCTGTAACAGACACTTGTATCTCAGATGCTTGAAGAACTCAAACACAGTAAATTGTCTCTGCATGTTGGCTGAATGAGTAAGTGAAGATGCTATCTGTTGTGAAGGTTAAATAAGATCATGTGTCAACAGTCTGTCCAGAACGTGTGAGCTGTCAGTCTCTATCACCGTTTTCACCTCCAGTTCACCCTAATTTTTAACAGTGTTCTGTTTAAAATTCATCACTTGTTTCTCATTCTCCCAAGTGAAATGCACATTGCTCAGCATAGCGTTCTACTAACCCATAAGAAGATTCTTTGATTTTGTCTCACTTTAGGAGGTAACGACTTACACTGCAATAGTTCCATGGATTCTAGCCAAGGACATGGGTCTCCTGAGTCAAAGAATGTTATAATGCACAGCTCAGGAGGTAGCATCATGACATAATATTTCTTCCCACCAGGTCCATGGGGGTAAGGAGAGAAAGTCCACAGGAACCTGAGTATCTTGTGGGGTGGTGTCATCACTGAAAATTCTACCTCAATCTTAGAAAAGGTCCACTACCTTGACCCTTAAAAGAATGTACTTATTATCCTAAAAGGAAACATACTCTCCACTCCAAAGAGAAACATTACCTTTGTCTTCTAAAACTTTGCTTTACATGCTTGCTAAAAGGAAATCTAGCACAAAAGCGTCAGTAGCCACGCAGGGGTGTCCAATGCCGTTCAGCTCTACTTTTCTGTGATTGTGTTCTGTGGTTTATTTTTGTCCCCGATGACACGAGCCTTAGCACCGGCTGGCTCACTTTGTACTCTCTAGTTTACTCACTTGAAGTCTCCCTGTCTGCTTTAGTCTAATATCTCCTAGGTGAATCCCAAGCTTAGCTTCAAGAACCATCCCTCCCCACAAATATCTACATACCTTGCTTGCTCACTTTCTTGAGAACAGAGTTTAAAGACCTCCCTTATCTGGGAGGCCTTTCTATACCTAAAATAGAAACCTGGCCTCTCCCAGCGGCACTGTCCTTTTCCCATAATTTCCCTGTGATGTCTGTCTGTCATCTATCTGTCTATCTATGTTTCTATCCATCCATCATCTATCTCTCTATCTTCTATTTGTCAATCATCTACGAGCTATGTATGTCTGTCTGTCATCTTCTAGATACCTCTCATCTGTCTGTCCTCTCTAAGACTTTCGAAGAACAAAGAGTGGATGTTAATGGGCTGCTACATCCTCAGACTTCCAAACATTACTTGGCACACAGCTGATGAGTAATTATTGGTTCACTCTGTGTGTTAATCATGTATTTTACTTTCTCTATGGCTGTTTTCAGGTTTGCTAAGTGGGAAGTGACCTCACCATCTGCTGAAACTTCATTGTGTCTGTCCAGTCTGATGCAGTGATGGCTCTGTCCAGCTTTCATTATAGTTGTGGATATCTGTCCCTTCAGTAGACTATAAGCTTCCTGAGATCTGAGCCTGTCTGTTCTTTCGGCAGCTGCTGGGTGCCTCCCAACTGTTCCTCCGCTATAGTGGCCCTTGTTAAAAGTGTATTGCATTTCACTGTAAACGAAGACCCCCAGACACCCTGGAATCTAGCATCCCTTGATATTTACTTAGCTATGCATTTGGGGTGATTGGAACACATTTTCTAACCAACTTTGGAGAAAACAACTGATGCCAGTTGGTAGAAAATGAGGGGAGACATATTCCAGCTGAGTAAAGGAGAGAAGAAGACTTTATGAATGCAGTGAGTGTCTGAATGACAGCAAGTTCCAGATCCCCCAGAGAAGCTGCGTGAGCTCCAAGCAGGAGGTGACAAAATGCAGACTCCAGTGCAAAATGGGTGGGGAGAGCCCCCTCACACCCAGGAGTAGCGACCTTTTATTCTAACGGGACAAGCACATTTTTAACCATTGTCTTTTCCCTTCTCCACGGCTTTGGGTCCTTTTCTGAATAGATCCATTCATTTGTAGTTGTTGTGGGGTTTTTTCCCTTAATTTGGTTGTTTTTTTTTTTTTATTCAGACTTTTATGTGAATGAAGTAGGAGTGTTTTGTCTGTGTGTATCTAAGTGCACTGTGTGTGCCTGGTGCCTGAGAAAGCCAGAAGAGGACATCAGAGCCCCTGAAACTGGAGTTACAGAGGGTTGTGAGCTGCCATGTGGGTGCTGGGAGTCAGTGCTCTTAACAGCTGAGCATCTCCCCAGTCCAGATTCATTCATTTTTAAGCTTCTTTAATAATTATCATTAATCAGTAAACACAGCTCACTTAGACGGCTATCTCTATAAGGAAAGTATTGAAATTCAGAAGCTGCTTCTGAGACAAAGAGGGACTGTGCTTCCAGCCTGCAGAAAGGTGATGCTGACAAGCCTCTTCCTGTTCACCCCCAGCTTTGCTTGGGTTCTCCATTAATGTAAAGCCAGCTCTTATTCCGATGAAATCGAGAAACTTCAGAGGACAATCCAGCACGTGCTGGATGAAGTCTAGTGAATGAGTGAACAGAAACGGAAAGAGAATCTCAAGAAAATGTGATCCTTATCCACAAAGGAGAGTGCACAGGGAACGTGGGGATAGAAACCAAAATGACTGAAGGATGTTTTCTTGCTTTAAACTGAAAAGATGCAGTTAAAACAAACATAGAGGTGTGTTCTTAAAGGGAAAAAAAAGGATTTCTTGTTCATAAAGACAAATTATTCTTTACTATTCAAAGGCATGAATGTGGTTGAACAGAAGGGTTATTATTATGGAATGGCTGGTGAGGCCTGGCAATTGAGGAATCCCTGATACTTCTTATTCTAAATAAAAGTGCTGAAGATTCTCCAAGGACCTTTATGACAAGAGAGCAAAATGGATTCTTTAATGATTAAGCGGACATGAGCGAGAAGGATTAATGTTTAAAGAGAGGATGTTATAACGCTTTCATTGTGCTCCCACATTTTTCCATTTTTTAAATTCTTTTTTGTTTGTTTGTTTGTTTTGTTTTTTGAGACCAGGTCTCTCTTTGTAGTGCTGGCTGTTCTGGAACTCTCTCTGTAGACGAGGCTGGCCTGGAACTCACAGATATCTGCCTGCCTCTGCCTCCTGAGTGCTGGGATCAAAGGTGTGTGCCAACCAACCAGTTTTGAAAATTCTTAAATATCTTATTCATTTCACAATAAAAAGTGTGAAAGGAAACAGGGTGTGTGATGTGCATCCCCACTAAATATATCACCTGTTTGAGATTTTGCTTTTAGCATCATTAGCTGTTGTTGACTAAGCCTTAATCATTCCGGATTACTCTGGGAAAGTCACTGGGCTTCTGAAGTCAAATTTAACTTTTCATGTTTTCTGTAGAGCTTACCAGCAATCCTCACTCTAGCTGTTCTGAACTGTTCAGGGGAGCGTCGGAGAGGAAGGTCTGCCCTTGAGGCCCCGCAGGTCTTCCGTCCCTGACATAATTCCTGGCCATTAGAAGACAGTGAATAGAAAGATGAATCCAGTCAGGGTAATCATAAGGGACACGGGTTGAGAGAGTGTGCACCAGTGCTAAGCCTATCATTTGTGGGAAAACTCAAGCCCCAGGCATAGCAGAAGAAGGTCTTAACTTAATCCTTGGCTGTAATGGAAATTACATTCAAAACACAAATGAAATAATGGGGCCTAATCCCTGCAAGTCAGGATTGCCCCAGTGGGGAGATGCGGCGGCGGCGGGATATGGGAATTGGCATGGGGACTCTTAGAGGATGCCACCGAATCGTGACTTTGTTATCCTGCAGCCTTGATTGGCACTGGACGCTTTAGAAGCAAGGTTCAGATTAAAGCTGTTGTTTCCCAACTCTCTCTGCTCAGTTTAAATTCTGCTCGAGTACTCTGAGGCATTAACATCAGCTTAGTATAGCAAATGTTTACCATTGCTGTTAGATGATGTACCTGTTACTTAATTCATGTGTGTTTTCCTCAGCATTTTATATCTCAAGACACTTCAAGTTGAGTAAGAAATATTATTTTTTCCTCATTTGCTAGCTAGTGCTGATTATTTAAGCAGTATTACTAAAGAACCAAACATGTATGGGCCCACAGTATCTAATGATGGTACATGTATTAATTCAGTTGCGAAATGTAATTTAACAATGCTTTAGACAGAGCCATTACTAAGCTTACGATAACCACTTGCTTGTTTGAACTGGTTGCGACATTTCAAGTTTTTTTTTTTTTTTCCCAGTCAGTTGTTGAATTGATCATGGGTTTATCAGAAGGAGTTTTCCCACAATGAAACTCAAAGGTTGATATAAAGTAGGGCTTCTCTGCACTCCATAGCTAGCCTTTGGTTATTTATGAGCACTTTTCTGGTAGTCATATCTTGATCAGATGACTTCAAGCATAATGTATTAGGAAGTTTTAATCTGTCATCATCGTTACTGAGGAAATTTAGAGCCCTCACATTGGATGCCAGTTGTCATTGGAGAAACCGGGGCTCCCTCTTTCAGCTTTAGTGCCATATGTCATTGGAGAAACTGGGGTTCCCTCTTTCAGCCCTTAGTCCTGTTAACGAAAGAACTTCTGTTAGAATTTGAGAGAAAAACAACAGGGCAGATGAGCTGTGAGCATTGGCAGCTGCTTGAAGATGGCTGATGGAGAAGATGGAGAGCTATGCTCTTCAGATAGGGTCGAAGGAAGGATGGAGTTCGGCTCGCAGACCCGTGGTGGAAGGAGGAGGTTTGTCTTTGAAGAGCCAGTGAAAAAGCCCAGAGTGTCAGAAAGAAAAGGATAGAAAGAGAAAGTGGGCAGCCGCCTAGCCCCCACTCCTTGGTCAAGGTGCCATAGTCCAGCATTAACAGCCCTGCAAGAAGCTGCCCCGAGGGGAGGGGCTGCCCCCAGGGGAGGGGCTTCAGAGGAGGGAAAATATATTACTTCCTCATTAAGAGAATACTTCCTCTTCCTCCGGTGTGTCTTTAGGGGAAGCAGATTTTATGGAGGGGTGGGGTTTGTACTTCAGGCCAAGAGATTGACATGCCTAACAAGATGAATTCCTAAAAAGAGGAAATGAGAGTGTAGAATGTTTGAGATTGCTTGGAATGTCAGATATCCACCCAGGACCTGATGTAGAGCTTAGATTTTATTTCTGTTTTATAACCAGGAGGAAATAGTATTGCCCTCAAGAAAGCCCAGATGCCTTCAACTTTTTGTATGGCAATTTAAATCCTAAGGAAGCATTTTCCTTGCCAGCCCTTCCCAGGGAAAGAGGAGGTGGAGCCCAAAGTCTCCAAGGGAGGGATCCACCCCCAAAGGCCTCCCTCTCTGTTAATGTACATAGGTACCTAACATCATGACGTATCTGTCACTATTGCTACATGCAATCTTTCTATTGCTACATGCAATCTTTCCACAACACATTTCTTGACGGTAGGGACTTACATGAAGCCTTGATGTACACTTAAAAATCACAAACGTGATTTCAAAGAAAATTAACTACTGATGTTTTTCTGTCGACTTAGTGGCTGCACATGAATCTATTGATATTTTAATTATTGTCTGTGTCCCCACAGCCCTCCACTCAGCACCCCGCCAGCCACTCAGGCCATGGCCTGGCAGAGCTTCGGATCCAGTGGCCCTTGCTCTGTCATGGCTGAAATATGTAGGTTTAAATTAAGTCTCTGTTGTACTATTTTATATCAATAAGACCCAGGAGTCAAAGGTTGGGGTGAAAACCTGCTAGCTCAGAGAGGCTGAGTAACAACTAGCTAACCTTGCTTTTTGGCCAGAGACACCACAAGAGATATGTCTCTCCCCTTGTCCCAGAACCAAAAGGAAAGGGCCAAATTCAAGTCCCCGCCCTTTCCTTCCTGTATGTCTTCGCTATCCAAATTGCTGGTTTCTCTATGGTCAATTCCAGTCAGCTGGTCACTAGTTCCACCTCCTGATTCAAGTTAAACTTTATTAACAGTCTTGAAGTGTCACAATGTGATCAAAATTCCTGAAACAAATTACACACTTGAATAATACAGCATTTTTGGGGCCTTATAAAACTTAAGATGGGACTTTTCAGAGGTGAAATACCGTACACAAAAATTTCATAAAAGATTAATGGATAATTTAGGTAGGAAGCATAAACTTTTCTTTAAATGGTTAAAAGTAGCAATTTGAAGAGTTCTGTCAAGCCACCCAGGAAGTCACTAGCTGCATTTGAACGTGTGAGGCTTTAGGAAATATGATGGGTAAAGGCTTGGAAAACAGTATTTTAGTGGATCCATGTAAATGTCTACATTTTCACAGTGCAAGAGGTATGCTTGATACTTCCCGATAGGCATCTACTCTCTGGGGTCATCAGAGTTTGGGGACGGATTGGCTAGTTCATAGAAATAATCAGAGCACGCTCATGTTTCTTAGGCTGCTGCACTTACTTGGAACAATGCGATGTGGTGGTGTCTAAAATAACGCACAGGGTGTTCAGTGGCCTGGCATCTGGCATCCTATAATCAGCAATCAAACAGCAAAGCCTTCCTCTCACGTAGAACTGCATTTCATTTTCTCAGGCTGCCTCTTGTCTTTGCAAAGTCGTATGGAAATGGATAAGATGGAAAGTGCATGAAAACAATGAGACTGAGTTTACGGGGGAGGGGCAGAGAAACACAAGGAGATAGGGTTCAAGCCACATAGGAAATTACACATGAAACCACTTCCAGACACCCCCTCCCACCACGTACTCTCAGCCCTACAGAGCTTCACAAAGCCAGGTCTGTATTTGGAGTAGGAGACAGAGAATTCAAGTCCCGAGGGCTCGGAAGTGTGCTCATATGTTCTGAGACCTCGGCTCATAAAGTCTTGAGACAAACACAGTCAGCTGCTTGAATGCTCTGAGGGATTTTGAGTATCTCAGACAGAGGGAAACTGGTTTTTCCCCAGAGCACACCATTCATTACGGTAAAGCTGATACCGAAGTCTCTCATTTCCCAACTTGTGCTTAGATATCACTAAGTTGAATGTACAACCTTGGTTTAAGGCAGTGGATTTCCCTGGAATTGTGACTGAGCTGAGAGACAGTTGCTGCCTGGCTCATACAGGCTCAGAATTTTACCACTGTAAAGAAAATGAAAGAGTTAAGAACATACCACCTTTACCAACGGAGGGATGCTGATTTTGAAATCAAAACACTGAAACATAATCTATTTACTATGAGCATGAGAAATAAAATATACATAGAATGACTATATGTAAGGTAAAATAATACTGTGTTAAAGACCCCATTAAAATATGAAATAGTTATTGATTTTCTAATTAATATAAAAATAAAACTGTATTAATGTTTATTTATAGTTGTCTCCTGCTTGGGCTAAGGTTTAAACTAATATCAAGAAATTTATTAGAAATGCTTCTACTCTGATTGATGATTTCCAGTTTGAGCCCATATCCAATTCTGAGCATCAGTCAGCTCCAGCTTTCCTTCCAGACTATTTTTAACATGATAAAAAATTATATAATATTATAATAATCACCATGCTATTTTGACATGTATAGAATATGATATATTTAAGCCATTATTGATAGTTTAGTCAAGCTAATTAATTTTAATTAGAAAACTTTTTAGATTTTTTAATTTTATTTTAGTTGAATTTATTTTGCCTGTATACATGTCTGTGCACCACCTGGGTGCAGTACCCATGGAGGCCAGAAGAGGGCATCAGATCCCCTGGAACTGGAGTTACAGATGGTTGTGTGCCACCATGTGGGTGCTGGGACTCAAATCCTGGTCCTGTGCAAGAGCAGTAGGTGCTCTTAAACTCTGAGCCATCTCTCCAGCCTGTTTTTCCATTTTTAATGGTGAACCTAAAACCTATCATCTAAGCAAGTTTTAAGTATATAATATACAACTAACTACAGTTGCTTTGATACGTTACTTGGCTTGACTTCTCTAACTGAAGTTCTGTGCCTGTTGACATGTCTTCCCATTCCTTCCCTTCCTCCAGCCCCTGATAACTGCCATGCTGTCTCCTATGTACTTCAGTTTGTTTAAGAGGAGAACTCACTCTGTAGACCCAGCTGGCCTTGAACTCAGAGACCCACCTGCCTCGGCCTGAGTGCTGGAAGTAAAGGCATGCAGCCCATGTCTGGCAATAAGAACTTTTTTTAACCTGTTAAATGAGGTACTACATGAATTTGAATCACTGAACATTAAGTGTAGTGATATTGTTAGTCATTTTAAATAGGCCACAAATTTAATATGTTGATCAGTATTTACTCTCATGAAAGGAAGTGGAGAAATCATCTCAATGCTTGGACATTAGATCACATTAAATTCTTTGGAATTTCTCACCAGACATCATTTAGAGAAAAAGTTCACATAAGTAGAATAGACAACACAGTTCTTTTGGTTTCCTGCTTTGGATTCCTTTGAAATGAACGCCTTTGGGTTTTCATTATGATGCCCTGTTCCTCCAGGGAGTAGACAGTGAGATACTGTTTTCAGTGGGGCTCCACATCCTGCCTCCTGGAGGGTAGGTACTTCATGGGAGAGCTCCTTGGAAGGCCCCACCTTGGCAAGTCAGTCTTCTCAGTTAGTTGTGCCTTGTGAGCTCATGGTTCTCTGCACTTTGGCATCCTGATCATTATGTTGTTATCAACCGCCCTCTTTCCATGGGTTCTGGAGAAGTTCAGGTTCACCTTATGTGGCAACTCTCATCAAAAGTCAGTGCGTGCATAGAGGAGTTGCAGCTTGCGTTCTGAAAGGAGGTGAAGATTGTAGAAGCACATGGAGGCCACGTAACTGTCACCACGAGGTGGTGACTACCTCTGGCCACCACTTCTCAGTCAAATTAATTAGAAAATGCATTGGTTACTTTCTATTGCTATGATGAAACATCCTGACAAAGACAATTTATTTAAGAGAGAGAGAGAGAGAGAGAGAGAGAGAGAGAGAGAGAGAGAGAGAGAGAGAGAGAAGAAAAAATAGTTTATTTTGGCTTGTGGTTCCAGAGGGAGAGGTCATATGGTAGGGAGGCCTGGCAACAGGAAGCTGAGAGATCACATCTTCAAACCCAAACAAGAGTCAGAGAGTGAACGGCAAGTGGTGTGAGGCTATGGACCTTCAAAGCCCACCCCAGTGGCATCCATCCTCCAGCAAGGCTCCAACTTTTTGAGGTTCCAATCTCCCAAATGGCACCACCAACTAGGGACCAGGTGTTCAACTATGCAAGCGTATGGAGAACATTTCTCATTCAAATCACCACAGAAAACATGCTTGCTTTAAATCATGTTGCAAGGGGAGGAAAGGAAACGTGGAAGTAATTTTATCTCTACTTACTTTGTGAGAAATGAGTAGATAGACATGATTCAATAACCACATTTATGAAATTTAGGACACGCTTGAAATGGTTTGCGTTTATCTTGTAATACTTATCTTCAATCAGAACATAGAACTGGGCGAGGTGCCAAGTAAGAACCCGTGTTCTGTATGCCGCTGTCTCCTTGTAGAGCAGCGACCTTGAGTCCCAGAAGCAAGGGCCTCCCTTTCCACTCTACCCACAGCCCTTACCTGTCCAGGTATAATGGATCCAATAATGATAGAAAACAGAGCACCCAAGGCAGCATTTCCCTGGATTTTGTGTTAAAATGTGGGGAAAGAGAAGAGAAGAAATAATTCAAATCCTTAGAGACAGAGTCATCTGTGGTAACGCTAATATATAATCTTACATTCTTTCTAAAGCCTGTTCACTGAGCTATAGTGTACCTTATCAGAAAGTGCAATATGAAATATTACAACATTATATTTATATAATATTTCATTACAGTGATTGGATTATAGGTAGATACGGTTCACATGCACATATATGTGACTGCCTTATACACACTGTGAACAAACTCTTTGATCATAGAGATTAATTAAGCTTGGAGCTGAAAGTATTTCAGAATCTAGAATAAAATGTGACTGTCTTTTAAATATTCTAGCACCTAGGATGAAATGAGGTAGGTTAATATGCTGGCCTCCTTCTCATTTTAAGGTACAACATAATATATAACCAAACAATCTCACTATATAGCAAATTATGACATAAACTTTTTGAACTGGGGATTTAAAGTCACTAAAGTCAGCCGGGCGGTGGTGGCGCACGCCTTTAATCCCAGCACTCGGGAGGTAGAGCCAGGCGGATCTCTGTGAGTTCGAGGCCAGCCTGGTCTCCAAAGCGAGTTCCAGGAAAGGCGCAAAGCTACACAGAGAAACCCTGTCTCGAAAAAACCAAAAAAAAAAAAAAAAAAAAAGTCACTAAAGTCAATAAATGAAGACAAAAGGAGCTATATATAAGTGTGACCTTTAGGTGATAAATTGTTTCCTCTTGGGATGCAGGTGAAATGTCCTGATGCTGCTGCACGTGTCTAAGGGACCTGGATAATTAAGTAAATGTATGGCAGACAGCAGGTTTGACGCTGCTGGGGTGAAATTTTACAGATAAACAAGATGGAGGCAAAAATGATCCAACTGGTTAAAATTAGAATTAGAGGCACTGATATGAACTCATATATAGTTTTGAGTAGGCACAGATGGCTATGTACAGAAATATTTATAGATGTGAGCAAATGCACAGATTAGTATACACACATATTTTCTCTATCAGTTGAAAAGGCATGGATGCAATGCCATGTTACCAGCAATAAATGTGTCTGTTCCCTAGATCCTGTTTTTTTAAATATCATTTATGAATAAAAGCAGACCAGGGACTGAGGTTATTAGAAGAGTGATTGATTCTGTTCATGCTGCAAAGCAAGCAGCTGGACAGGGGGAAAAAAGAAAAAGAAACGAGGAAATAAAACCACAAAAACGAGACATTTCAAAGGGACACAGGAACCACGTGAAGATGCTCATGGTGGCCATGTTGGAAGAAACTGAGCAACACATTGAGTCCAGGGGTCTTGGTTTGTGACCCGAAGGATGTGATAAGTATCCCTGTGTCCATGACTAATAAACAGACGGGGGAAGACAGCCCATCAATTCAGAAGAATCCTGAATGCTTTGTGTGGATCATCTGTCTTTGAGGTAGAGCACAACTGCCCGCCATTGAAGCATGGATTGCACATTGTTAGCTTCTCAGAGGGAATGCGACAGGATAAGAAGTCTCCTTTACACCTGAGAAGGCTGAGGAGAGTCATCCTCGCACACGGTCAAGGTTGGCATGAGCAGAATTAACTCACTGTGATCGTGAGCTGTCCCCACAGTGTGCACTTCCTGGGGTGAGAGCCATGGGGATGCCTTTTCACCCCTTCCTCCTTCTCCCCCAAACTCACAACACTGTTGGATTGTGAGGAAGACATGAGACATACATCAATAGGAGGCAACTCCACAAATACCTGAACTGGCTTCCTACAGCTGTCAGTTCTCATCCAAAACCAAAGAAATAAGGTCTAAGAAACCATCACGGCCAAAAAGGATCTAGGGTGCTGTGTCAGTTAAGTGGAATTATACTGTGGAGAAGATTTGACTATATAAAACAGTGCCTAGAATCTAGGCAAAGGCTAAGGAAATGTGGATGAAGGATGGATTTAAATCATGATGCATCAAGATTTATTCATTTCTCTTTGTTTTCTTCTGGTATTTCTACAGATTTGGGTCTTAGGTTTTAATCAATTTTGAGTTGCTAGACACCCAAAGCTTTTGCTCTATAATGAACTTAAGAGATAATTTAGAGAAAGGGGGGAATATTTGCAAATAATACATGTAATTAGGGGTTAATAGACAAAATATATAAGAACTCAACAAAAAATAGATAAACTGATTTTTTAAAAATGGACCTAGTGCCTGAAGAGACTTTTCTCTAAAGCAAATACACAAATGGTCAAGAGGTGTAAGCAAATCTGTTCAGTGCCACTTCTTCTCAGGGAAATGCAAATTCAAGCCTCAAAGACATAGCACCTCACCCCTGTGACAATGGCAGTTATCAAAAAGACGTGTATTAGGGAGGCTGTGGAGGAGGAGAACCTCCGTACGCTGCCGAGGGGGAATTTAACTCAGCACTTTCTGTTATGAAGCAGCGCAGAAGCTCCTATCACATCAAGTTATTCCCCTAGGGTATGTGTGCACAGGAAATGAAGTCAGTGTGTCAAAGAGAGAGCTAGACCTGTGTTCATTATGACATTAACAATTTCCGAGGTTCAGAATCAACCCACTGACTATCAGTAGATGAATAGATTTTAAAATGAGGTATATGTAAACAATTGAAAATTCAGTCTTTAGCAAGAAAAAAATCCTATTCTTGGTGACAATGTACCCGGGAGTCTTAAGTAAAGTGACAGATACTAGAAGATAAATACCGTGTGATTTGATATATGCATGAAATCCAAAAGGTTGACCTCATGAAACAGTACAGTGGTGGGTTTGGGAGAGTTGGGTGGATGGTGAGGAGCTGTTGGTCAAAAGGGGCATGCTGGTTAGTTTTTGTCAACTTGACACAACGTGAGTCATTTAGGAAAAAGAACCTCCATTGAGGAACTGCCTCCATTAGTCTTGTCTTTGGGCATGTCTATGGGGTGTTGATTCTTGATTGATATGAATAGGCTCAGTCCACCATGGGCAGTACTATCCCTTAGTAGATGGGCCTGGACTATATAAAAAAAAACATGTTGAACAAGCCATGGAGATCAAGCTTCCCTCTATGGCCTCTGCTTCAGTTACTGCCTTGAATTCCTGCCCCAGGAACGGGCAGTGACTTGTAAACCAAATAAACCCTTTCTGCCCCAGTTTCTTTGGGCTAATGTTTTACTGAAGCTACAGAGAAGCAAATTGAGACATAATGCAAAGTTGCAGTTGGGTATGCTAGATAAATGAATTTTGAGACCTTATGTAGCATGTGGTGGCTACAGTTAGTAATACTATATTGTTTGCTTGAAAATACAGGTAGGAAGATAAGTACCTGAAGTAATAAATACGTTAATTATTTTGATTTAATTATCAATCCATAGTGCATATAACAGTTACAGGTGTCAAGATATCACAGTGTCCACTACATTCATGTACATTTATCATTTGCCAACTATACTTTAATAAATATGAGAGAAAAGATTGCAAAGGAACATTGGTTCATTCAAATATGAACACAGTATCTAACAATAATATAAGATATAATAGGGGACACAATCAATGGGGGTATATAAGAAATCTGTCACAACTGTCCTGTAATTTTCTGTAAATCTTCAAATTTTCTATAAATAGTAATCCTTTTTTAAAATGGTAGTTGATTGAAAAATATTGAACAATAGATACACACATTATAACTGCTGCTCTTAAAGATGCTAAAAATGTTTAAAAAAAATACTGAGGAAATCCTACTTAGAAAATTGCATTTGGAAGGTGCGTAATGTTCCTGAGAGACTCTTACACATTCTTTGTAGTTGTAAATATTGTTTAACTGGACCCTGGGTCAAGAGGAGTCTGACCTTATGGCTTTATGAATTTATAAAATTCACACTTTTGCCTGAATCTAACTGACATATTATATTAAAGAAAGGTTATTTATGTTATAGTAATGTCTGCTATGAAGCAGGGTCATCTCAATTTTAGACATACACTAAATAATATATGCATTATATAAATACTGAATTCAGAACCATGATGTCACTAAATTTACCCCTTTATGCAGCTACAAATTTGTATCTCTCCATTGTATTTCCTAACTTCATGCTTAAAATAGGTCTTTGCTTAGCCGATGTAAAGATTTCTCTTTATCCTGTAGCTCAGTCTTGTAATATGGAAGGATAGTATGTGTGTGTGTATCTGTCTGTCTGTCTGTCTGAGTGTACATGCACACATGCTAGCCCTGCCTACTCACTGCCATAAACACAATATTTTACCAAGAAAATCGACAGAAATTTAAACTGAAGAGGACGTTTTAAATCATCAGTGCTTGCCTCCTTGGTTTAGTTAGGAGTGCTGCAGAGAAAAATTCAGGACGTTAGCACATTCTGAGGAGTGTGAATTTTATTCACCAATTTGCTTTTTTTTTTTTTTTTTACCATGGCCAGCTGCTGCCTTGTGGAAGGAAGACTGGGACATGGCAGGCACAGTCACACTGCAGCTCAGTGTAGCTCTCGTGGCAGGAGAAATCCTGAAAGATTGTGTCCTTTGATTTTTCACAGATTTTGTTAGGAAGGCCTGGCAAGGGGGTTCAGCTTCACACTTCAGAAATACACTGTGGCCAAGAGTTATTTCTGGAGCTTTCTTTTAGAAACTTTGAAACTCTGAGTTTCTGAATCCATTCTGTAGCTGCTCCTCACCCAAAATGAGATATTTATATCTTTTCTAAAAGTCACATTTAAAGAAGGATGAATAAATAAAACACATTTTTGATGGCAAGGACAGCCGGATGTGCGGATGGCTCTTTGCGAGTTAATGCCTTTCACGATGACTGCTTGGTCACGTGTGATGTCGTCACTAGTCATACAGTGTGATGATGAGAATTGTAAAACAGTAGACATTCCGCACACTGTGATGACTTATCAAGAAGGGTGGTGGAGACCACTGGCTTTGGAATGAGAGAAACGTTATTCAGATCTCAAATCTGCACCTCCCCCACCCACCCACCCTCACCCCACCCCAGGCTATGTGAGATTGGCCACTCAGCTTCCTTATGCCGTCCTTCCTTTCTTTGTAACTGAAGAAGAAATAGCACCCAGTGACCAGGCCTGAGTTTAGTATTAAAGAGATGACTTGGAGACTGCGGAGAGAATGGTGCTTGCTGTTCTTCCAGAGGACTGGAGTTTGGCTCTCAGCATCCATGTTGGGCGGCTCACAACTGCCTGTAGCTCCAGCCACAGGGAATCCATAGCTCTTGTCTGGCCTCTGTGGGTACCTGTGTACACATGGCATATATATACATAGAAAGAGAGACACATGCCAAAATAAAAATATTTTAATTAAAGCTTTATTATAAAGAATTTGCAAATTAAAAAAAATCAGACACCCAAATGTATGAGATCCAAAGTCTACACATCTCAATAAACTCCTATACAATTAAAACACCCATTCTGATACATCTCAATGAACTGTACAATTGGAACAGGCATTCTGACATATCTCAATGAACTGTACAGTTGGAATCGCCACTCTAAAACTGTGGAGCTTCACACTAGGTTTTACACATTCTTTAGAAAAATCACAAAAGGGAGAGATGTATAGCAGCTGAGTTCAGAGGACAAGAAAGGATGGTTGGGAGTGGCAGGACTTTGTGTTGTCCTTGACATTCGGCCAGTATCTCTATAGTACTAGAGGATGGGTTCAGCACAGGAGGAATGAATGCTCAGTGGTCTGATACCCAGACAGCACCCTGTTGCCTAGGTGACCATCCCCCATGCCCACCACCCTGCCTGAGCCTTTCTGCTTTCCTAAGGGTTCCTCCCTTGTCTCCACTATCTTTCATTTCCTCCTTTCTCTCAGATGCTATGAATTGCCTCATGTTGGAACTTGCTTCCTACTTCACGTCAAACACAAAGACGTTTGTGAACCTGTTGTTTGCCTAGTATCAAGCTTAGTGTGAAGATTTGCACCTGTCAATGATCAAATGAGAGCTTCGATTACTTTCCACAGTGAGCTAGTCTGCCAGCCAGTTTGGCTGCTTGGAACTCGCATGAACTTCCTTACATTGTTTCTTTGTTCATTCATACTTGTGACTGGTGTCACTGCTTAAATTGTTCCAAATGTCAAGAATGAAACCGATCCCCACACTGACTGTACAATTCAAGAGTATACACAAGGTCCAAACATCTGTTTGTGGAACGAACACTTCCAAGATGCTACCAAAAGCAGAGCTGTGAAATAAGAACTCATATCTGTTGATTTTGAATAAAAATAGAAGATATAGGAAAACTACATACACAGATTTATTCATAGTTATACCAAACTCAAAATCTCATTTTATCAGACAATATACTTGAAAATTCTGTGTTTAGTTAAGGGTGAAAATGATTACAAAACTTATATTGTCCTGACTTTTTACAAATTCTTTTTGATTATAGTAATACAATTATGCCTCTTTTTAGATGGGTGATTCATTTATTATTTAATGATTAATTCGCCTTGTGCTTTTTGTATTGGTGACTTTAAGGGGAACATTTCAAGTTAACTTTGAACTAACTCCTTTGTTCACTGGTGGCGAGGACTGGGCCAGTGACCTCACCTTCTTTTGACTCCCTGTCCTTAAGATAGTGTGTCTCATAGTCATTTGCAGGACAGCCAGTGACTCATTTATTCATTATTTTGGGAAACAGGCAACGTGCTTGTATTTGATGAAGATCTGTGGTTTTGAATGGTACTAACAATTACTGAGTGCCAACTCTGCAACTGATTCTGACTGGCATTTTATCTTCCTAAAAATTCAAAGCAATCTCTTTCAGTAGATTTGATGCCTCCCTGCTCAGAACAGTTAGATCCCTTTTGGCCAGGGTTACACCGATATTAAGCGTAAATGCTTTAAATTGCTTGATCCTAGTGTCTGAACTCACTATGCCAGACTCTGCAGCCTCTTATAGTATATGATTTTAATCTTCTTACTAACTTAGGAAAATGCAGAGTAGGAATTACCACTCTTTTACAGCTTAAGTTTATTTTTTTTAAAAAAGCTCAACAGCAACCAGTGACTCAGAATCAGATAGCTAGGAAGAGCCTCTGACTCCCCCAGAGTACAATATCAAAATTAAAATGAGGTCATCATATGGGTTGTTAGCGTTGAGTTTCAGGAGGGCATTATTTCAAGATAAGAGCATCTTCAGGATTGAATACAAGCCTCATATAGATGTCTTTAAGGGGCTCTTACTTTAAAAGCATGGAACTAGCCCAAGAAAGACGTCACTGTAGATGTCTCTGCTTCAGTCAGCGTTTGGCTGATCGATCTTGTTGTTTCTGGAAAGGCCATTTCTCACCATGTCCCCTGTTTCTACTGTTGTGTGAAAACAGCACCTAACTCCCAGTCCACAGTGTCTGCCAGAGGAAAGGGCTGACGGGAAATCTTCTCAGCAATGTTGAGGAAAGTTTGTTTCCTGTCACCCCAGGAACTTCAGTCACCCCTAGCCTGCAGTTTGCCTTTGCAATAAAATGAAGTCAGAAAGTTGAGAAGCTGCAAGATGAAGCCAACAGGAAGGAGCGTTGTAGAGAGGTGTCAGGCTAGGCTGCCATGGTCATGCCTCTTGGGAAGTCACTAGACCGCTTCCCTTCCGTGAGGTGTCTCAAAAGACAGTGGCTGAAGGGAAGAGAAAGAAGACAAGCTAGCATTCATTCGCTTATTTGCAAAACTGCCCTGTAAAGGAAGTGTTTCATTAAGAAATCAAAGATCCAACATGAGTACCATAGAGTAAATCTTCAAATTCCTCCAATTCTGATGACAGGAGTCGAAGGTGTTTGGGTTTTAGAGGAGAACAAACCTGTAGATACAAATTTCCAGTGAGCTGACTACCTACTGTGAAGGCTCTGAGCCAGACAGTGCAGTGGGGGAAAGACTAATTAATGACTGATGGGGGAGGGGAGAGCTGTCCCCACATACCTTCTGTTTCAGCTAAAATGTCAGGCTGTACAGCTGTCTGGACCCTCCCTTCTTATACCCCTAGTCTAGCAAGCAGGTCCAGGAAAGAGTGTTCTGAAAGGTTCTGCTGGGCTCACAAGAAGCCTTTAGCAAAGCTGGGAACATTACAGCCTCAGATTTCACACTGAAAGACTGCAGAGGGATCTGAAAGATCATGCTAGATGAGTCTTATATTAACAAGTTAACAGCAGCCCAATGTTAATTCATCGAGTCATGCCACTGCAAGTGAGGTCCATAATGACTCAACTTGTCTTTATGGCTTAGCAAATGATCATCTTAACTGTCCAGTAACAATAGGGCATCTTTATATCATCCAGTGAACTACCAGAAAATCACCTGGGCCTGACAGGCAAGAAGATCACAGAAGGACCCCATACAACGTTGGTCCTTTTCCCCCTTTCTTTCTTCCTGGTGCTGAGGAATCAACCCAGAGTCTCCTGTATGCCAGGCAAGCACTTTAATTACACTCCCAGACTTTGAAAAAACAAATTCACTCTGGCTGGAGCTGAGCCTTGTCTCAGTGGTTAAGAGCACTAGCAGCTCTTGAAGAAGACCTGGGTTTGGTTCCCAGCACCCACAAAAGGCTGCTCAAATGGTTGCCTGTTTTTCCAATTCCAAGAGATTTTGATGCCCTCTTCTGGCCTCTTTGGATTCGTCACCCACATGTTGCATATATGTGCCTGTAGGTATACACATATATGTACACATATGGTGCACATATATGCATGTAGATATATCCCTACCCATAAAGAAATAATTCAAGAGAAATGGGAAAACAGAAAGAGACCAGAGGAGCTCTGGCCACCCATTAACCCAATGTTTGCAAATGCCTATCTATGAATGCTGCATGAGTCACATGGGTGCAGTCTTGAGGTCTGCCTCAGATTCTGAGTAACAGCAGATGTAGTTGCTTAAGCCTCTGCTTTATTCAATATTTGCCAGCTTCAGAATGGGCAGTTGTTTCGGGAGGTAAATACAGCTTATAACTCATTGACAAAATATTTTCTGGTCCCTGCATTTGCAGATCTGGGTCTAGCTCCTTGCTCTGCTACTGTGTCTGTGTGGTCTTGAACAATTTACCCAGCCTTTCTGAAATGCACTCATAAAACTAAATGAATCATTTTTGCCTCTTGTGGTTGTTAGGGAGGCTACATAAGATTTCATGATTGGTGCTGTCACTAGACAATTCTTGGACTGATTCTGTCCAATAGAAAATGGAATCTAGTTATGACAACAGACATCTATGCCTAAAATTTTAAAAAGAGACTTGGAATGCTTTGAAATGTTTGAAAAGAGCATTTTGTTAATGTCTCCCGTTTTACTATGTTTTGCCACATGCTGTGGAGGAAACTTTTAATCCAAATATTAATTCCTGTCAGTTGTCTCAACCTGACTCCCAGGCTTTTTTGTGTCCTGTGATTGGGTCTCAAAGGGAAGCTCTGCGTGTTCGCTAGGATTGTGTGTATCTCTAATAAAATGTCATAGTCAGTGACTTTAGTGAGGAGAGCCTAGTGTTTGTGTTGAAAGTGCTTTGAATTGACCCAGGCCAGTGGTAATACAGACATTAAGGTAATGGAGTGACAGCTGGTCCAAGCCCTCATTTTCCCAACAATGCCTGAGATGCTACAAGGACACAAGGACACGGGGACACACAACGGGGAGAAGACAGACAGATGCAGTCTCTTCTGTCGTGGCAATGACCAGCTCTTAGGTGAAACAGACGTCTGCCAGCCACACAAATACACGTGTACTCATCACTCTTGTTAGGATAGAAACTGTATTGTGGCCAGGGAGGTCTGGGGATGGGATCCAGAGCTGACAGATGAAGAAAGGGTAGAGGTTAGAGGTCACCTGGGTATGGAGAGGGTCATCGAGCATTCCCGGCAGAGGTAGTGTGTATGCAAGGCCTTGAAGGGAGAATAGCAAGGAAAGTTAGAGGAGCAGGGAGCTCAGAGTAAGAGAACCATGAATTAGAGTCCCTGAGAAGCTGGGGAGGTTGATAAATGTGATCCTGAAGGGTGCTGTGAAGGAGCAAGGGGGAGCCCTTGCGTGTTCAAGCCCATGAGTGATGTCATTGGCATAGAATGTGGAAAAAAAAAACTGGCTTCAGGGCTCTATCAGAGATGTTTGTGGAGAATCATAGCAGAATATATGTTGTCACATTGATCAAAGATCAAATCATAACTTCACCATGCATTTGGCTTACAGAAAAAGCAAGTCTTACCCATATGTGGTACATACTTTATAAACAACCACTGATTTGCTATTTTTCATAATCTGTGAATCCACAAGAAATGCAAATTATATATCATAATAACATGAGCAAAACTGAAAAGGCTGAAAAGCCAGTTTTTAAGCATCAGGTGATTAAGAAGCAATATGGGGGTAGAGGGATGGATGGCTCAGTGAACACCTGCTGCTCTTGCGGAGAATCAGGGTTCAGTTCTAGTACCCATGTCTAGCAGCTAAAAACCACATGTAACTCCACCTCCAGGGAAACTGACACCCTCTTCTAGACTCCATGGGCACTGCACTCACATCTGCACATACCCACATATAGACATGTATACACACATTATTAAAATAATATAAATAGATCTTTTTAAAGAATAGGAGTAAGCGTTACTACAACTATCAGCAGAAAATAAGTTAGTTGATTACCCTAACCAATGCCCTGGACTAGAAATTAGTTTTTATTTTATATTTCTATAGTATATATTTCATAATATAGGATAAAATCTGTGGTACTTTCCTTAACTCACCTTGCATCTCAGAGTGGCAGTCATGATCTTAGAGGGTCCACAGTTGATGGAAACACATTGAGGCTGTTGGATGTACTCATCAAAAGCCAGTAATTGTTCTGAGATTGTGTGTTAGTAAAGCATGGCTGATCTCATGGTGGTTCATGTTGTCACAGAGAATAATGCTGTCATGAGGATCTCACTATGTGAAAATAGTTCAAAGCCTTAGACATTATTAGCCTTGTTATTTCAGCTAGATTTCCAAAGTGAAATTAGAAAACAAATTTTAAAATCTCAGTATCTTTTCATTATTTTTCATCAGTAGAGTTGGATCCCTAAGACAGGATGTCTCTACGGCAATGTAGTTTCTTTGGGGCTGTCAGAAGAAGCTAATATTTCACTCTGACGTTATAGTAATATACTATAAGACAGTATAACATTTCTAATCATCAAATGCTTTATCTCCATTGCTGAGAAGCTGTTGGCATAAGGATATTCCTGCTCAAATTGAATTTGGGGGCAGTTATGTTTCCAAGGAAACCAGTTCATTGTCAAGAAAAGACACACAGTGCAGAAACACTGGCCAGAAACATTCAACCAAAGTATGAAATGGGGATTCTGAAGCTTTGAAGGCAACCAGCGAAAGCTTAGACTCTTGGAGAACTAATTATTTAATGAATCCGCCCTAAGCTGTATTTGAAACAATCACTTACATGGAACAGAGACGATGACTCACTTTCGGGCTGAGGTTGATGTCTTAGGTTTAGTGTGAGCCATCCAATGAAGATTTCATTAGAATCTTGCCATCTCAGCTTATATATAATTGTATATAGATAGAGAAACCTTATTTGTCCCAAATCTATGGCAATGAGATGTGAATCCGGTCGTATCTTGGTGCTGTGAGAAAACACTATGACCAAAAGCAACTTTCGAAGGAAAATGCTGTTTATAGTCTATCACTGGGGGAAGTCAAGGCTGGACCTTGGAAGCAGAAACTGAAGCAAAGACCAGGGAGGAATGCTGCTTACTGCCTTGCCCCTCCGGCTCACTCTGTTTTCCTCAACACCCCAGTACTACCTGTCTAGGGGGTAGCACTACACAGAGAGAGCTGAGCCACCATCCAATCGCTTCTCACTTCAGTGACTAACTAAGAAAATGTCCTACAAGCTTGCCTACAGGCCAACCTTATGGAGGCATTTCCTTACTTGAAGTTACCTCCTCTCTGGTTTGTGACAAGTTGACAAAGAACCAGACAGGTCATTCGATGGTTTTGTGTTAACTGTGACAAAAATCTTTGCAAAGATCTTGACATATTTGGAGCCCTCTGTGGCATGATCCTTCACTATTCACTGTTACAGGCATATTTGAAAGACATAAAAGCCTGTAGGTTAGCTATTGGACTTCATTACTAGTCACGTATATAAGACCAATAGATGTGTCAGGAGTGTCAATATCCTTTGGTTTGCACAGTTGGGTAAATTTTCCAGACTGAATTGGTGGAAGTTCAGCAAAAAAGACAGTGACTCCTAATTCATCCCGTCCATTCATTTCTTTGCTCTCCTCACACCCAAGTGGAAGCCTTCATCAGCTCCTACTTCAATTTTTAAGTGGCCGCAGTTAATGTCTAACCCTTTAACTTCATCCTGAAAGACTATTCATGTTATGTTTTAGGATATAACTGCTGGTGACCATTTTTCTATCTAACTCCTTTCTTTATTTGAAAAAATAGTTTATTTGAAAAAATAGCTGGATATAAAATGTTGAGTGGATCCTGTAGTCATGTTCAACAGCTCCAGTGGCATTCCACCCACTCTGGTCCCCGTTGTGTTCAAGAATAGCTTGTGTTTTACCATTAGGATTCTCCATGTGTTATGAATTGTGTTCTCCTTGTTGTTTTCAAGATTCTTTGTGTCTAGCATTTAAACTTTAACCATGATGCATCTGGGCAGTGAAATTTTTGTGATAATCTCCCTTGGGCTTCATTATGGGATTCTCAGATATGTAGGTCAAGGACGTTCACCATTTATGGAAAACTGCAATCATTGTCTCTTCAAGTATTATTCTACCTTTTCTCTCTGCCAGTTCCCTTTCAAACTCCTGGTGTGTGCGCGCGTGCATGCGTGCGTGCGTGCGTGCGTGTGTGTGTGTGTGTGTGTGTGCGCGTGTGTGTGCGCGTGTGTGTTTGCTGACATCTTGTGGGTTATTGGACCTTCTTCATTCTTTTCCTCTTCTAGTTTTCACTCTACTGGGGAGAAATGATCAGGAATAGGGTAAGGAAAGTAGCACAGAACTCACAGAGGGGACTCTGAAGTCAGCTGTTTCTTTACTTTAGTGCTCCTCAGATTGGCACAAGCTTCTGATAGGTTCTAAGATTCTAAAATTATCTATTCTAACCATTTCTGTCATTGTTTTTCTTGGCTTTATGAGGGAGACATTCCAGAAGTGTTTCTATACTATATGCAAAGCCTCTTTCATTGTCTCTCTCAACCCAGGGATCATGGTCATCTTTTAGGAGTGATACATTAATTTTGAGCTATACTCTGAGACATTTGTTAGGAACTGAAAATACTGGTAGTCCTTAGACTAGCTTTTATGCAATATAAAACCAGGTATCAAATGTATTAATTAATTTTGTAGTTACCATTGTGTATCACCAACATTTAGAGGCATTGAATATGAGGTTTGTTAAGAAATAGGTATGAAGAAAATATTTAGCACAATAAAAACCTAGTTCATATATGAAATTTCATTGACAATCTTTGGGATTGCCAAGTGTTTCAGCATATGAATGTTTTAGATATAAGAAGAAAAGATCTTACATGGAAAGAAGTGAAACCATCATGTATTTAGTTACATAGATACAAACCTTAGTGCTGTATGGCAATAAAAGAAATAAAAAAATACTTTTGGAGAGATTTGGGATAAATAATTATCTGTTAATCTGTCAGTTACATGAGCTTAGATATTGAGACTACAGAGCAGCCTGTTTTTTTAATCAAAGGAACCATCACGTAGTTACCAACAATAACTAAATAAATGAATTAACATCAGCTTAACTAAAATGTTGGAGAAAGTGAGAGTAAGAAATTAGTTTGGAGAATGTCTTTGACATTAATCATGGGGGAAAAGCATGGTGGAGTATGTAGAAAAAACAAAATGAGAATAAATTTGCATACTGATTAGCCACGAAGATACCACACAAGATTCATGATAAATATAAACTCCTGACATCAGCAGTTGAGTCCATGATTGTGTGTAGCAGATTTCTATCAGCATTTTTAGAGGAAGAAAGTGCATCCAACTGAAGGCCGTGTGGAAAGAGCCACCAACAATTTCTACATATTCAAATGAACTTGGAGAAAAACGTCCATATGCATTCACTGATAATATATATGTTTTCTATGAAATCATATCAAATGTGGACGAAGAGACACTTGGTTGAGAAAGCATTAAAATGTGAAATATTTGACCATTTATAAAATTTGTTGATAACTCATTTCCCCCATAAAATGAATAGATAAAATGAGTAAAAAAAAATTGTAGTTTCCTATAAATAATTTCACATGAGAACAACCTTTATTTATAGCCTTACAAAAATGACAGTTAGTAAATTAGCACATTTGAAATCAAACTCAATAGGATCTTGTTGCATGTAAAGGAAAAGGGTAATTTTCATTCATGAAAATTGCTTGATTGAGAAATCTTGTAAAAACGAATTGTACAAACATTTGGCAAAGTTAGTCTGAGGATGACTAAACGATGATTAATGACTTTTTAAATACTCTTGAACAATATTTCAACCTAATTTCTTAGGGATGTTTGTGATAATTATTAACTAAAGTCAGAGACTCTGCAAGTAAATGAAATGATAAGTTTTTTTTTGTCATAGATCAAATGTGTTCCCTTAAGAGAGATTTTTTTCAGTTATTTGATGGCAAAGAATATAAAATTAATAGGAAGCTTATGTACAAAATTTGATGTTTGGTATAACAATGATCCTAATACAGTTCCAATCCTGTAATGTAGAAATCAGAGGGTTTGGGTGTGGATGGTGAAGGAGTGTGGTTGTAGGTGTGTATGTGCATACGAGTGTAGGTGCTCACAGAGGCCAGAGTGGGTGTCAGATCCTCTGGACCAGGAATTAAAACCCCTGTGAGTCACACAACATAAGTGCTGGGAATTGAACTCGGGTCCTCTCCAAGTGCAGTCCCCGCTCTAAACAGCCGAGCTGTCTCTTCAGCTAGACATTCATCTTCCTATGAAGTTTTTGGCATTTTTTTTCCTGAAAGGAAAAAATAGAGCAGTGTGTCTTAGTCTGCTGGATGCTGACAAAACCTAAGCATGGGGTCCACATCTGAACTCAAGTCATCAGGCTTGGTGGCAAGTTCCTTTACCTGCTGAGTCATCTCTCCTACCCTCGGGGTGTCCTTTTACACATGGCACCTTGTAAGCAGGTTTTTCACAGCATGCCGAAATCATTTCACTGGAGGGCTTTGAACGTAAACACAACTCTTCATAATGTCGTGACACTGTGTATCATTCTGGTGTCATATGTTATATGGTGTAGATATGGCTGTTGGGTTCCTTCTTCTAGACTGAACAAAGGCTTTCTTCCATGGAATCTCTCAAAACGTCATTCTTTCCTTGATCATCTTCTCCCCCACTCCGTTCCTCCTTCCTTTCCTCCCTCCTTCTTCCTCCCTCTTTCCTTTCCTTCTTCCTTCCTTTCCATTTATCTTTCCCTCCCTTCCTCCTTCCCCCTCCCTTTTCCCTCCTTCCCTCCCTCTCTCATTCCTTCTCTTTCTCCCTCCTGCACCCATTCCTCCCTCCTCCCTCTCCCTCTTTTCTCTCTCATTTCTTTTCGCTCCCTTTCTTTTTGTGGTATTGGAGATCCACTTTTGTTCATTCTAGACAAGGACTGTATTGTTGCGCTCTTTTCCTGATTGTGCAAGGCTTTGGCTTCCCTAATCGTTTCTCTGTGTCTCTGTGAGGCCCCCTCCCCAACTCCCTTTCTCTCCTTTTCCAATGCAAGCATCCCAAAGCTTGTGGGATGCCTCTGCCCTTCTCTGTAATGGCCCTCAGCAAGCAGTCCCAGCCTTGGCCACTACATGCATCGCCACCAGCAGCAGCAGCAGCATGCTTGCATCATCATTTCTTGCATCCATTTGTAACATTTTTCCAGAGAGTCCTGCAAAGTACCAGTATCTATCATTAAATATTTTGTGCATTTTTTAGAGGTTTTTAATTGCTTCTGCCTTGACCTAAGGCTAAGTGGAAGTTTGCAATGTATCTTTTGTGATAAGAGATTATGTATTAAATTTTGCTTCTCTGAACCCCTCACTCTCTTCATTCCGGTGCCTACAACCAGAGGGAAGAGTGTGTGACGATGACTGTGAAGTCTTTTCTTCCTGACATACATTTGTGTCTATCATTCTGCATGCTGAGATCAGATACAATTTATCCGAATATCAGCTACCCTTCCCCCTCTCACTGGTCCTTTTAAATTACATTCTGCTAAAAACCAGCCTGCATTCAAACCTCCTGTTCATCTTTTATGGATCATAGGACAGTTATCTGATTTTGTCTCTACACAAACATGGCTTTTGTAATTTATATTTTGTTTTCCTGTTGAAAGAACCATGTATCAGGTCATCTCACCCAAGGTCTGTTAGGTTTATCAGTCTCTTCATATTAATTTTGGGCTAGCTATTCAAAATTGCAATTCCACTTTTGTGTTCAATCTCTAAAGATACTGATGCTTTAAAAGGCTCTTGTGAACACTGAGTTCAATAAAACAGTAAGCAAATGCACTCAGAAGTAAGTAAATATTTTATAGACAGCTCCCAATATCATGATTCATCTTAAAGAGTTTTTGACTTTTAGATGTGTAAAAGTGAATTCTCACTCAGGGGAACCTGTAATTAGAATTTTGAGTTTGGGCCTTTTCTCCATTCAGGACTACACAGCCTGCCTCTGTCTGGCCAGGTTGGGCAGCTGCAGTGACCCCCATGGAATACAATGGATACCCGATGGCTGGGCAGCTGAGCAAGATGGCAGACGGAATGGTCAAGGCATGTTTTGTTTTATGCTAGTTTCAGCTTACAAGGGATTTGGAGGCTTGTAGAAAGTATAGAACATTTGTGCTTAAAATTTTAAATGATCATTTTGTTTCCCTCTGAAGACAGTCCATGGTCCCTCAAAGATCGTATGAAACTTCTTGGTTTCCTTGTATATCTCCTCTTTATTTCCTGTCCCTAGTCCCTTAGCTCTTTGTTCATTCAACACAGATTTACTGAGCTCTTACATTTTTGCCAGGTTCTATTTAGGTTGTAGAGATTGTGCAGTGACCCATGAGTCTTCTGTCTTTGTAGAGCCATGTTCCAGAAAGATTCTCTTACCCTTGTTCTGGTCTGTCACTCAACAGAGGTCATTGATGATGACCCTGGACATGCTCTGACCCTTTCTTCAAAGGCTCTCCTCCCCCTCCTCCTCCTCCTCTTCCTCCTCTTCTTGACTTTTCAAGACAAGATTTCTCTGTGTAGCCCTGGCTGTCCTGGCACTCAGTCTGTAGAGCAGGCTGGCCACCAACTCAGAGATCCTCTTGCCTGCAGAGTGCTGATATTAAAGGTGTGTGCCACAACTCCCAGCTCCAAACTGAAGTTATCAATCTCTACTACAGGTATCCTTTCCATAGTCTGCCTCTCTCTCTCTCTCTCTCTCTCTCTCTCTCTCTCTCTCTCTCTCTCTAGCTCTCCCTCTCTCTCCCTCTCTTCCTCCCTCCCTCCATTCCTTCCTTTCCTTTTTTCTTTAAACTTGGGTAACTCAATATTTTAATTTGGTTTCTTGTTTAATTGAGATAAGGTCTCTCTGTTATGCTGTAGTGCTGGCTACCTTTTATAACAAGTAGTTACAGTAGCAGTTTTTTTTTTAAATCCCTTGATGATTCCTCTAGTTCTTTTTCATTATTTATTTATTTATTATCTATTCGTTTGTTTATTTGAGACAGGGTCTCTCTACATAACCCTGGAATTCAGAAAGACAAAATGTTAACGCGTGAGTTTCTCTTTTTTTCTTCTTTGTGTTCTCTCTCTCCCTCCCTCAGTCTCTCTCTCTCTCTCTCTCTCTCTCTCTCTCTCTCTCTCTCTCTCTCTCTCTCTGTGTGTGTGTGTGTGCATGGTCTGCCTACCTAGTGCCCACCTGGGCCATCCTGCCTGAATAAAGCCTCTTCTTGGTGTGTGGGAGAAAGGCCTTAGAAACACAGAACTCAGTACAGTAGAGCACATAACCAATGTGGGGGTCCAACCCATCGGCAGTGGTGGGCCTCCTTCTTCCAGCTCCTGAGTGCTGGGATTATAGGCATGCACCTTACACGCACTTCATGCAGTACTGACGGGACGGAAACCAGGGCTTCAGGCACCCTAGGCCATAAGCCAGATATCCAGCACAGCCATCCCTTGTTTATTTGTTTTATTCCAAGTCAATTAAATTCATGTTTATATTGTTTTACTTTTATTTGGTTATTCATTTATGTATTTGAGTCAGGGTCTCTCTATATAGCACTAGAAATCACTACCTAGACCGTCTGCTTTGATTAAGTGCATGCACCGTGATAACTGGCCACCATTTTCTTACTTACTTATTTCCTTACTTCAGGTTTTAGAGGTAGAGTCTTTCTATAGATTCCTGGCAGTCCTGGAGATCTCTGTGTAGACTGGTCTGGCCTGGAACTCACAGATATCTGAAACCAGAACTACCTAGAAAGTGTCTGATAGTTTTCCTGGAGTTAAAGAAATAAGAGGAAGCCAAGTGTGGTGATGCACACCTTTAACCCCAGCACTGGACTAGGGAGGCAGAGGCAGGCAGATCTCTGAGTGCAAAGTCTGTCTAGCCTACAGAAGGAGTGCCAGGAAAATTAATTGTATTTATGTCTATATTTATTTTTATTATTTATATAATCTTGCTCTTGCCATTTATTTATTTATCAAGGTTACACAAAACCACAAAGAAATAAAACCAAGCAAACAACAACAACAAATAATTTTCCATCTCCCAAATGATTATGAGTTTGGAGAAACTGGGTCCTTACATACTGCTAGAGAAGCATAAAATGTATCAATCTTTCTAGAAAGCAATTTTGTAGTGTATGTCAAGAGCCATAAAATGTCTAACCTATTCAACTTAATTCCTGGCAATTTATCGGAAGGAAATATTTGATACTTGCTGTGGGATTAGAATTTATGATCAGGGTACCGTATACCGTATGAAAAAAAGTGGACACAAATTATATAGCTGCCATAGGATATTGACAACCCTAATTTAGGTCTATACAAAAGTTTAAGGCCTACAAAGTAATGTTAAAAATACTGATTGCTGGTTTAGTAAAAAAGAGGAAGAAGCAGAAGCAGAGGCAGAGGAAGAGGAAGAAGAAGAAGAGGAAGAGGAAGAGGAAGAAGAAAAACTTATAGAACATATGAAGTAGAGTTTCCAAACAGGGGCTTGTGAGATGGCCCAGTGGTTACAAGTTTGTGCTGCTCCTGCAGAGGACCAGGATGGATTCCCAGCACTTACATCAGGTAGTTCACAACTGCCTGTAACTCCAGTTCTAGGTTAGCTAATGCTGCTCCCAGCCCACCCCATTTACACCTTCTCTCTACCCTGATGGAGGGCTATCTTGTCTTGGTCAAAATGGAGCAGTGGCTATGGTGGCCGTGGCTGGCGTGGCTGGCTGTTCATGTGCCTTTGTGCATGCTAGACAAGCACTCTACTATTGAGATCCACCCTCAGCCTAGGAATTTCAGGTTGGGTGGATTACAATGGACACACACAAAAAAGCAAATTAGAAATACAGTTTCTTTTGTTAACCTGTGTGAGTGTTTTGTCTACATTATGTATGTATACCATGTGTGTGCAGTACCCATGGAGGCCAGAAGAGGGCACTGGATTCCATGGCTCTGGAGTTGTAGATGGTTATGATCTGCCAAGTAGGTGCTTGGAACTGAACCTGGGTCCGCTGCAAGAGCAACCAGCGCTCTTATCTGCTGATCTGCTTCTCCGGCCCCAGAAATGTCACTGTTATCCCCTTCCAACCCTTTGATCCTTCTATCATGAGGATCTGAGGACAAGTGAAAGTCAGCGTCACTTTTTCCTTCCCAGATTCCAAGGTTTTCAACACGGGTTTACTCTAAGCACGGGTTGACTGGGATCTGCTTGTCATCAGGAGGTCATTCCGTAGTTGATGCAGACAGCTCTCCAGCATCAGAGGAGAACAGATCTTTTGTGACCTGTGGACAAAGAGCTGAGATGAGGGTATAGAACTGCTGACCTTGGTCACAAGCGGCAGAGAGGAAAGAGCAGAAGCCAAAGCAGGATCCTGCCTTGATGAGCCTCCTCCAACCCTTGGGGTGCAGTCAATGCTTCCCCTACTGTAGGAACCCCACTCCTGGTTTCTTAGGAACAGTGGCTCTTCTGTTAATTTCCCACAGAGTTTTAAACCAAATATTCAAACAAACCCCCAAACTCTTTTAAATTGGATGACACCAAACTAAAATTTGAAACTACTTAAGAAACCTAAAAGTTGCCCTCGTTTTAGAAATACACTCGTTTTAGAAATAAGTTTCCTTTCACTTGGCTAAACAAGAAAAAAAAATGTTGAAAACTCTAAAAACATTATGTTTGTATAATTTGGTTCTTGCCTAAACCAAGCCTTGCATTGGACATTGCTGGGACTAAAATTGAGTATTTCTTGTAGCATCATACCTGATCCTATGAGTACAGTTGTTGTTTTTAAAGAGACCTCCCCAAACCTTGTTAGACTCCCCCAAAGGGATAAAGTGGGTAACCAAAGGTAAGCCAGTTATTTGTGCAGCATCCAAGCTTCATCCAGCTAATACTGAAAGAGTCAAGCAAAGCTTCCAATGAACTTGATCTGTACAATGGTGGGCTTTCATTCCTAGTTAATTAAGAGGCACACAGTAAGACACCATGGCTCTGACCTTTCATCTTGCAAGCAGGAAAAAAAAAACTGTCCCCATCAATCAAAACAAACTGAAAAGCAAGCTTTGTTCAGAGACTATCTGGGGTGATGAGTCATGAAGTTTTTATTTTGTGTTCTCAAAACAATGCTGGTCTTGTGTCTCCTGACTTTGGCATAGGTAGAGTCCACATCCTATTTCATGCCATCTGTCCTTCCTGTTTCTACCTCAAAGTCGGGGAACTGGCCCCCAGCAAACAAGGAATATGCTACTAGTGGTCCACACTGAAGGAGCCATGGCAATCTCAGATTGCCAGGTTGGAAAGAAACTGGAAGGTCATCTGACCCAGCACCTTATTTTGCAGATGAGGACAGTGAGGTCCCAGGAAGTGAAATGACATCCCCCCCACACACACATACAGTTACATAAACATTTTCTTTACATACTCAACCTCCTGATTCATAAATAGGTGTATCTTCCCATTAAACTTTGTTGTTTGATAACAAGAAAAGAATTGTCTGGTCAAAATGCACTATTCTGCTTGGAGGTGCTTCTCTTGGTGTTTTATTAATGATCAAGGAACCAGTTATGCAGATGTTCAATTATAGCAATGGGTGTGCAATAATACCCATAATATCTTCTTGCAGTGAGTGACATATGCTTTTTTGGAAGTGATGCACTGCCTTTTGCCAATATAAAATCGAATAGTAAGTGGTCCTTAATATTGAAGGAAAGAGATAACCCAGGTTTTTTGTCATAGAGATACTCGGAGTTTTTGTTATTATTTTGCTTTTGTGGTTAATATATAATTGTTTCTGTATGATGTTTCTCAGAAACATATTGCAAACAAACTTTTAACAACTCTGATGCTTGTTTGTTTCTAGTCAGTTAAGTACTGCCATTTAATGGCCTGTGAATGATATGCAAAGCAAATTTATGTAATGATATTTAATAATAGATTCATTTTTAGATATAGAAATTTGACTTCCTTCTCTTTAAGCCAATTTACAAGTGGGGATATTACAAATCAAAATTCCATTTTGTTATGGAGTTTGGCCCCTCAGTGCCTGGTAGCTGCTCATGTAGCCAGGCATCTAATGAAGGTCCTCTGGATGAAGCCAGCCTAGAGACCTGTCTTCCTTTGGCCTCTGCCCTGGAATTACAGTTAAGAAACCAGCCTGACTCCATTTTAAGATTAGAAGCCATTCTGAGGCTCCAGCTAAGCTAGGTCTCTGTTTACTGTAAACCTTAAGGTTCTGTTTCTTGGAGTTGAGCTGCACCCCACCCTGTAACTGTGGAATGTTCTATAACAAATATTTCAGGAATATTTCCTTAACTGCTTGGTCTTGCTTCTGTAATCATGCTTGCTTGTAAAATCCCCCCACCTTGCGGGTTTGCCCTATAAAAGAGGCGTGAGAAATTGGCTCAGGGTTGCTCTCTTGAATCCCATCTTAAGGAGAGACAGCAGACCTGGCTCAGCTGGGCACAGAAGAAAGCTTGCTTCAATTTGGCCATAATTTGTGGTGCCTGGTCTTTAGTCACATTCAGTGGAATTCACACCATCAACAGGTACACATGGCAGTGTGCAGTAGGACCATAAGATCTCAAGGTCCCTAACTTACTTTTTGTCTTGAAGTTCTGAAACTCTAGAGCTCGCATGAAAAATAAAAACTACAGTGGACAATGAGGCCTCAGGGAGAAAAAGGTGTTACTGAGGAAATGGGGAATTAATAAGGCCTTCTATATCCTGTAGTTGATGATTAACCTGGAGGGTAAGCAGGGGCATGGAGGGAAGAGGCCCCACCAGCAGGTATAGGAGTGGATGCCATGGCCAAGTGCAGTGGGAGGCCTAGCTGGACTTCATTTTCCAGCCACAGCCCAGCATGTTCCTCTTCCCAGCAAGACTGTCCCAGACGCAGAGTTTCACACCAGCAAGCGGGAAATAATAGAGGGTGGTCTGGAAGGCTTTAGCAGTCATTCATGTGTTTGAGTAAAGTCCGTAGTTCTGCGAACAGCAGGCTGGGAGTCACATCTGTGGAGAGGGCCCCTGACACACGCCATTGCCCTTTCAGAGACTTGGTTGCCAGGCAGCTTACCCTTCCCACAGTTTAGTATTAAGGCATTAAGACCTCAGGTAACAGAAACAAAGGGATAGAAGTTGGTTTGTGTTTAATGCCGTTGTGTTAAAATCACAGTCTCATGATTGTATTCTGTTTAGATCAAGAGAACCAAGGCCAGAGGGAGGGAACTGAAGTGAGAGGGCTCGGTGTAGATTCTGAAGGGAAGGCCTTGTTCAGCTAGGTGGGAAGGAGGTGAGTTCTGCTGGATCTGAGAGGAAAGGCGAGTTTTACTATTCCAGAATATTCTTGAAGGGAAAGAAATAAGAGGAGGGAAAAGGCTGAGGCTCCTAATTCCACACTGATTGTCACCATCGGACTTTTAAGGGACTTTGAGATCTGAGTGTAAACAGGCCCTCCGCTTTGCTCACCAAATGTCCATAAGAAATTCCAATTCTGGGAGTAGAGATCTTAATTTGGTGAACCATGAAGATGATACCTGCTTCCAGAAATGCCTTATCTCACATTTTCGCTTTCAAGCTGATGATCATTTCATGATCCGTGTATTTTGGGGTTTGGTATGTAGAAACGCGTCAATGTTTGCTGTGTCTTTTTTACTTGAGAACTTCAACGGTGGGAGTTGCCGTGAACCGCGTCTCTGTGAAATGCACATTTTCCTTTCTTCTGGAGTGCTTTCTGGGTGTGTATTGAAAAGATAATCTCTCAGCATAACCACAGTGTCACACAACAGACAGGTGTGGAGTGGCTGTGGTGTGAGGATGTGTATGCTGGTGTCTGTGAGAGAAGCATGCACACCCCAAAGGACAGGGAACAATGGAGAAGGCTGAAAGCTTGCACTTAGAAGGCGTGTCAGAGTTGGCTGTTGTGTGTGAGGCTTCTGTGGAGCTGAACTGAAGGGGAAATTGGTGTAGGTGGAAGATCCCTAACCTCAAAACCTGAAGTCCAAAACGCACCCACAGCTGAAATATGTGGGCACTGACATGGTACAAATGGAAAAGGCCACACCCTAAAACTGCTGCTTCTTGTGGAGATTATCAGAAGCATTGTATAAAATTACCAGTATTAAAAAACGTATAAAATTACACCTTTGTGTGTGCGTACAGGTGCACATGAAGCATAAATGAATTATGTGGTCAGGTCAGGGGTCTCAACCGGAGATACTCATTTCGCACATGAAAATATTCCAAAATTATAAAACAGTAAAAGTATTTCTTTTTCTAAATACTTTTGGTAATGGGCACCTCAAGAGTGGTGGGGGCTGAGGACAGAGATACAAGGAGATGGGAAGTCACCAGTGTCGGGGAGAGGTGGCGAATGAAGGGAAGGCAGACCGCATGTTTAGGGTCGCTTCAATATGTTAGAATGGCAGAAGCAAGACCTGCTCCAAAGCACTTTTGACTTTACCAGTTACTAGTGCTGTAGATCAGAGTACTTGAAGATTCTGTGATAGCGGGTACGCGTTCTTAACCTCACCGCACCACAGAGGTACCTGGCATCTTTTTCATGATCCCTATGTGTAGGGATCATTCTTATGATTTTTACATTACAACTTTTAACTACCTGATAGCAGCTTTAGGACAGTTGAAGGGACAGGAAATGCCAAGAGTGCCAGCAACCGAACCCCTGAGGAATCGGGGGAGGCTATGCCAAGAGGGGAACCAACAGAGTGAAACCAGCAGATCGAGATGGTTCGAGCCAGCGATCAGAGCACAGCAGGCAGCTGGCTATGCTGAAAAGGTGGCTAGCCTGGCTGAATGTGAGATTGATTTTTAGTATTAAATGTTTAAGCAACAGTGATGAGTGTGAGACCACTACCCTAAGCTAACCGGAACACTTCGGGGCCCATGCCTTCTGAAGTCTGAGTCCTTCCAAACAATGGAAAACAAGGATCAGGAACCAGCTACAATGAATCCATGAGAACCATAGTTTATTCTTCTGGGTTTTTGTTTGTTTGTTTTGCTTAGTTTTTATTGGGGAGTGTTCTTTTTAATTTCTAAAGACTATTCCTTTGCAAGTCCAGTGTCCAGTGACCTACAACCTTATTTAGAACCTTCTGGAAGGAAATTAAAGTTTTCATTGAGGGAAAAGCCATTTTCAATCCAGCCGAAAAAAATCTAATCAGGCCAACACCCCCTCATGAGCACGGACATTAAAAAGCATTGAAGGACAAGAGTATGAGATCAGCTCTTTAACGCTTTCCGTCATCAGAAGGAAATCAGCCCTTGAAATCAGAGCCACACTTGATTGGTTCACACAGGAAAGTGAACATGTTCTTTGACCTCAAAGCAAATTTCCCACCTTCTGCCCCACCAGGACTCCCTGCACCCTCTCAAAATAGAAGATGAGGGGAGAGATTGGAGCTCTTCTTACAGTGTATATTTCAGTTGGATTGGAGCCTATCTTCATCAATAGCACAGCTCACATTTCCCCATCCTTCAAAAAAGCACGAGCTAGACAGTACGTGTTCGTGCTCAGGGAAAAGGTCATTGGAGTGGGTGAGCCTGGCTTTGCATTTGTATGTGGATGAGTCTCCCTTTGGAATAAACTCCACATCACGGGGTAGAACCCCAGGAGAGGACAGCCATTCTGGAAACTGCTTGGCCTTTCCCACCCTACCTTCAAGTGAAAGCTTCACCTGAGTCAAGGAGGAGACTACTTTCTCCCGAGTTCAGGGAAGTGGTTACATGGCTTTAATCGACTTACTTCTAACCAAAATAAACAGCACCAGGATCTCAAAAGTTCTGAGTAGAGACCTATAACTTCATGGACAACAGTTTGAATGTTCACTCTCCACATTAAAGGTGAAAAAATGGCATTTGCTTACATATTCATGTACAGAGAATGATGCACACAGTAGATGATTGAGCTTTGTGTAAGTGGTGTGTTGGGTGGGGTGCACCGGAGAAACAGAACCAACAAGGATGTATAGAAACGTTTATTCTGGGGCATTAGCTCTCCAGATTGTGGAAACAATCTAAAATCTAAAACAATGAGAATGAGCCAGCAGGGTGGAGAGCTGGGGGAACCAGCTTTTCGGTGTCTAGGGCAGTGTGGCTTCTTGCCTGGCTGTGTTGGTCTTTTGTTATATTTTGGCCTTCAAGTCATGGGAGAGCTTGAAGGCCTACCCCCGCAACAATAGGGAGGACATATTCTACATCATTCCAGTTACTGCCTGAAATGTTGATATCTGTCCTCTAAAAATACCCTCATAGAAACATTCAGAACAATGTTTGACCGCAAGTCTGGACTGAATCAATACACAAAATTAATTGTGGCATGAACAGTGTTGCCCACAGTACTGTTTGTGGTACCACACACAGAGAAATGGAGCCCAGCTGGATAAATCACCAAGAAAACTGATGGATGTCTCTTCCTCCTAGTTAACAAAGTGTTAACTTTATTTTAAACAAAAATAGATTGAAATAATTTGTCCCTCTGCAATGTCTACATAGAGGGTATTTCAGACAAACTTTTAATATGATTCATTAGGTTTGGAATGTTTCCACAGATTATTATTTAAAAGCAGGGGCTGGAGAGATGGCTCAGCAGCTAAGAGCACTGGCTGCTCTTCCAGAGGACACAGGTATGAGTCCCAGCACCCACATGATAACTCACAATCATTGCAGCTCCAGTTGCAGGGGATCTGAGGCCCTCTCTTCTGGCCATCGTGGGCACTGCACACACACATGTAAGCAAAACACTCAAACCCATACAATTTTTTAAAAATTTAAATTTACATAAGAAGACCAGCAAGCAAAGACTTACCCATTAAAATGAATGATTTCAGAAAGCTGACATCTTTTCTGCTGTCTCCCACAGCCTGCCACTAAAAGGAGCAATTTTCTTCTTTTATTTCTACACCTGTGATTCAGTCAGAAAAGCCAATGTATCCTAATTGGTGACTGAGAATAGGGGAAATCTTCATTCAGAATAATTTCCTGTTAATTGTTGGTAAAACTAAGAGGCTTCCAGATTGTCCCCCACATTTGAAATCCCCTCAGTAAAAATCAAAGAAAATTATTTCATAGAAGAGTACTCCAGGATTGGTCTCTTTCTTATTAATCTTGCAATTATGCCCATTGCTTTTACTGTATTGGTTTAGCACTTTAAAACTGCATCCCATATTAACTAGTGTAATAAAAATATATACCATTAGGTTTAGGTTTTTTTAATGAACTTAATTCATTCGAATATTTCCCCCATTGAAGGCTTATAAACTCAGGCATTTAAATGTGTCTTTCCAATATGATAGAGGAGAAATGGAGGCATGTTGTCGATTTAATGTTAGAATAAACCCCTACAGTTATAATGATACATAGAAGCTTTCTTTATTTTCTTGGAGCAAAGGTTAAAAATAAAAGTAAAAAAAGAAGGAACCCTATTATTGTGAAGCCACCTTTGGGAACACTTGGGGGTAAATTGCTCAGAAAATATGCTATTTGGTGATCACTCACAATGGCGCCTCGTCACTTTCTGAATCTGCACCGCAGTTACAACCCAGATGCTACTGAATGGCTCTTAATGATGGGCTGCCTCTCTTTGCCATCCTCTGCTCCTTTCATTGTTGATTTATATCAATTTCCCTCAGATACATTGTGGTCTGTGGGCAGTGGGTAAAACTGCAATACAGTCACATGCTGGCTGCTTAATGGTACAGTTGCTTGAAAGTTTAAAGCCTGTAATAGCTTGAGGTCTGGTTCAGAAGTCTATGGACAATGCCAGACATTTGAAGACTGAGTCGGAGCTTTGCACACGGCCAACATCCTGCCACATCTGTCAAGCCTCATTTGGGGGCAGAAGCTCCTGGAAACCTCCATCCAAGCCAATCATAGAAATCCAGCCCAGAAAGAGCATGAACCATGTTTTCTAAAGGAGCAGATAACCTCACCAGTTGGCTGCATGCTTTTATTTTTAGTGTGGTTACCGGAGACAAGCTGTCTTATGGAGTCGGTAACCTTTCTTGGCTGAGAGTCTGTATCCTCAAGAGCTGCTGTGAGGGCGCCTTGTTAGGCAAGAGTCTGTGGTTTGGGGCCTGGTGGGCATCGTGGTTTGGGAGTTTTCTCGCAGGTTGCAGTGTGATTGACTATGCTGTGGAGTGAGAAGCTTCTAGTAAGAAACGCAGCACCGGAACCACCTCCTTGCTCTCATGCTTGACTTTTATCTGACTAATTCCCGTGACTCCTGCCACAAGCATCCAGCAAACACCTCAGTCCATACGGTACAGCATGATAGATTCCAAGGGGCCACACAGCGAATGACTTTCACCTTTTCTTTTCTTTTTTTCTTTTATTTCGGTATGTTTTGAGGCTGCCTGTGATTTCTCTGCCTTCCTTTTTTCAGAGGGCTTGTGGTGGTGGGTCCGGTGTCTCCCATAAGATGTTTTGCAGATGAAAGAAAGTTGTCTGTGACACCAGAAGGACCCAGGGCTTTAACTGGCCTCTTGTTCATTCCCTCTGCCTTTCATGATCCATAGTCAGGTCTTCAAAGGCTTCTACGCTGAAAGGGAGGCATGAACATGCGCTCCTCATGGCTGGTATGTCTCCTAACTCCTTTTCTTCATTATTTAATGAAAGCGGTTGAATTCAAGCCCTGTGATGTCAACCTAAACGGGAGCTGTGTGGCAGATCTGAGGTGAACCAGGCCAAGTTCTCCTTTCCTTTTACTGCTTTTGTTAGTCAATTTTTTTGATTATATGTGCCTGAGTGTTTACCTGCATGTATGTATGTGTACCACATGCCCACAGTGCCTGACCACAGAGGCCAGAAAAGGGCATCAGATCCCCTGGAATGAGGTTACAGGTGATTGTGAGCTACCATTTGGGTGCTGGGAACCCAACCTAGATCTTCCAAAAGAGCAGCCAGTGCTCTGAGCTGTGGAGTCATCTTCTCAGCCCTTCCCATTACTTCCTATTGCTTCCTAACTAAGTGGGCAGGGTGGTGGCTGTTGGAAGGGGAAGAGAATCATAGTCTTTCCTCAGTATTCATGTAGAGTTGGTGCCTGGAGCACCTCTGTGTACAAAGTCTGCAGATGTTCAAGTCTCTTACATAAAACAGCATGGCGCTTGCTTAGTCCCAGTGCATATTCTTCCTCTGCTTTCCATCATCTGTGAGTTTCTCATAGTATGAAAACTATGGGAGTGCCATGTATGTCATTGTTCTATGATATTATTCAGAGAGACGGATGATAAGACAAACTCTATGTTATGAATTGTACATTTTTTTTTATCTGTTTTGGGTTGATTCCATAGTTGTAGACCCAACAGATACAGATAGCTGACTGTATGGGGGGGAGCCTGTTGCTCTTGGTGAGCTCAAGGCCTACTTGAAGATGTAACAGGCTCAAGCTGAGGCACAGTGCGCTGGACTGAACATTGGTCAGTTCTGGGGTTGCCTGGGGCCAGACTGTCCTTCACAGAAGGCAGGTTGCCTGCTGCCAGAGTGTCATTAAGGAGAGGTAACAGAAGGCAGGGACCTCAGATGAGGCTTAAGGAAGAAACTGAGGGTTGAGCTCAGTCTTGAAGGGGGCTAGGTTTGCAGATGGAGCAGCTGGGGTGCTCCAATCACAGCAGTAGATGTGTACAATGGTGCGTAGGGACAAAGCCAATGCACACTCACGTGGCACAGGAGAGAGTGATTGGAAACGAACCTGGAGACCCAGCACCGGGGCTCGTACTTGAAAGATATTAAGTGCCCAGCTTCAGACTGTCTCCAATAGATCAGAAGACATTGGGTGTTAGGACAGCAGCCTCACAGGTGTGATCAATTGGAGATTTGATGATCACAGACAAGGTAGTGCTGAACTAGTGTGGTTTTAAAAAATGAGAGAATTGAAATAAAAAAAAAAGAATGACCAGATAACACAAAGGGATCATCAAAAGGACTTTGAGGGGAAAGAGAGGCCACTGTGACCATATGACATCATTCATGCTGAGACATTCCCAAGGCAAATCCGGGTCTGATGAGGCTACTGAGAGCAAGCACAGAATGAGACTACCCCAAGCATCCTGCACATCCGGGCACACCAACAAAGAACACGCGCAGGTTTGAGGCGAGGGCGAGCGTGGCATCATTTACAAAGAGAAGGAAAGCCAGCAAGGACACACAGCTTGTGCCATTTGAAACTGTGAGATGACTGTGGACGCCATAGCTCTCCAGGGAGTGACACACAAGTAAGTTGTCTGTCTGTAGTCTTGACTTCATTTCCACTCCTCCGCTGGCCCCAGACTGAACTATGTACTGAGAATACGTCTCTCGAGGGAAGCCGAGGAAGGAATGGTAGGAACTTCCTGGCATTGCCAGTACGCCGCAAAGAGAATCTTTAGTTTGCAAACTTGGGCCTGGCTGGGCCACCAGGAACTCATGGTCTCTTTGGAGGTTTGGCTTGTCAAAGGAAAGCCTTGCCTGTTCCCCACGTACATGGAGATGGTTTGTTTCCTAAACTGGTTAGTACAGCCCTAGCTTTCAAAAGAGCAGAGCTAAATGTAAGCTGTAGAGCTGTTAGCGGTTGGGATCTGCAGGAGGAGGAAGTATGAAGCAGAGAGGCAGAAGTGTGGAGACCGAGTTATTATCTGGGATGAAGCTGTAGATCGGGGAAGATGTGCCCTGTCTTACTACTCTCCTCGAGATGTCTCAGAGAAGCAATTAAACCAAAATAGTCTCGGGGCAGTGTAATTATAAAATAATTTCCATGATTTAAAATGTCATGAGATTTTTATTTGACATTTTAGGTGATATGTGTTGTCATTTCAAGGCATTTGAAAAAAAAGCTCTCCCAATGCCTGCTTAGCATCAGCCAAACACCTAAGCTGTGTGTTATGAGGGCAGAATAGAGCAGGCAGCTTCCAGAGTAAAGGCAAACCAGACCTTAGTTTGCCATGGGGTGGGGGTGGGTGGGGGGGAAGTGTCTTCTCCTTGCCCATTCTGGGCTCATTCCTGAGGCTACTAAAACAAAGGACAGATTAACAACAAAACATACAAATTTCTTTCATATAAATTTTCTATGACACGAGTGCCCCGGCAAGGAGATGAAGACTCTCTGCAGTGGTCAGACCTGTGTATGGCTCTGCTAGGTTTGCTGAAGGAGAAACATTGGTGGAGACAGGGCAGAGGCTACAGCGATGTGGAGGTCAGACTTTGCAAGGCCTGTGGGCAGATTCTCCTGGGCATCTCTGAGTCACTGGCTCCCTTCCTGTTTCTTTTGTTCTTCAGTTTCCAATATGCCATATATTTTTTTTAATTTTATGTTTACGAGTGTTTTGCCTACACATATGTATGTGCACCGTGTGTGTGTGTGTGTGTGTGTGTGTGTGTGTGTGTGTGTGTGTGTGTGTGTGCCATGCCCACAGAGGCCAGAAGATGGTGTCAGTCTTTCAGGAAGAGGAGTTGGAGACAGTTGTGAGCTGCCAACTGGGTTCTGGGAATTTAACACTGGTCCTCTGCAAGAGCTGTGCTCCCAACTGATGAGCCATCTCTCCAGCCCCCAAGGTGCCATGTTGTGAAGTAATCTGTACAAAGCCCCATCATCAGGAAAGGACATGTCCTCTCACCCTGTCATGAACTAGTCCACAGGGAGACCCAAAGAGATCAATACCCATGTCAAGGCTCAAAAATGTTATTCTCCATAGTCAGTTTAGAGTCTATGGGCCTATTAGGTAAGCTTTATATGCAAGAGAATCCACCAGATTCTAAAATGAAACAAAACAAAACAAATCAAAAAACTGTGGCAGAAATATTGAAATATATCTTCCTGAAACTTGTCCAGAATTGAGATATCTGTTCAAAAGCCCATAAGGCACAGTAGCACATGGCGTCTTGCTTAGATTTCAATGGTTAGAGATCATTTGCCCCCAGCTCAATCAGGAGTGCTCCCTGAGTGTACACACCTGTGCTCCACTGTTATGAGGGATTCTGAGATTTCCGAGCCCAGGTGGAGATAATGCAGACTGCATCTGTGGCCCAAACACACACACACACACACACACACACACACACACACACACACACACACACACACACACACACACACAAAAAAAAAAAAAAAAAAAAACAAAAAACAAAAAAAAAAAAAACCGTTTCAACACCAAGACCTCCTGTCTCCTCTACAAAGTAAGCTCTGAGAAGTGTTCAGTCCCTCCAGCTGGGACCAGCAAGGAGTAAGCTGTGGTGGAGAGCAGAGCCAGAGACCAGACATTTAACAGCACAAGATGGACTGAGGAGCCAAAAGCCAGTGGGATTCACGCCTGTGACACTGGAGTGTCCCCTTGGTCGGAAGATGTGCTCCCAAGTCCCAGGAGACAGTGAGGGCGTGCAGAATGCTGGTGATGCTCCCACATTCATAGAATGGCAAATTTAACCTCATTATAGTTGGATCCCTTATCTTTCTACCTGAAGCTAGCGTTTTTCCGTGAGCTTTCAGTAAAGGATCTGTGGGTTCTGAGTCTCTGGATTCAACCTACCAGGATAAAAAAATTACAAAAACATCCTTTCTGCGTGGAGTTCATACAGATTCTTCTCTTGTCATCTCCCCAAACAAGGACTTGCACAGCATTTACAGCATATGAAATTTCAATACATAATATAAAGATGGTTTAAAGGATGCAAGGATATCTGTAGATTATTTTCAAATACTATGTAATGTTGCATATAAAGGGCTTAGCGTCTGTGGATGCTATTAGCCTTAGAGGTTCTAGAGCCAACAGTGAGGGATCACTGTACTTTAAAATGTGTTGCTAAATTTAAACTCCTCTCCTACCCAGAAATGGTCCTTGCCTTGATTTATTGACAGAGCAGCTGAGCTTTGGAGAAACCTTGGGCTGCCTGTAAAAGCTGCATAGCCTTTATGGTTCTCTAGGGCAGGATGTGGAAAGGATTGCTTCAAAGTATAAATAGCGTGGGTTGCAGATCTCTCCTACTCCAAAATTCAGGCAATGGATTAAAGTCATAGAAAGATTGCTTACATACATTGGTTGTTTTTAATATGTGTTCTCTAATGTTAAGGCAGGTTGTATGCCAACACTCAACCTGATTTTATATGCTTAGAAACAATGAACACATTTCTACACAGGGAAACAGTTTGGGAGCTAGGACCCAGGTCTGTGAATGGATGCTCGATGCTTATTACAATTTTCACAACCATGCTGCCTTCGGAAACGATTTTTATTTTATAGACATTTATAAAAGAGTGTCATTAAGACTGCCTACCCCTGGGGCCATGCTTTCTTAAAGAAAGTTATACCAACTCCTGCTTTACTTTTTATTTTTTATTTTTAGCCTGGAGCAGGAAAAATGAAAGCTATTTTATTAGATTTTATTTTAAGTAGAAAGTTCCATGAAATATGTTTATAAACTGCATTAATATCCAGTTAGTAAATGGATAAGACCTAAGGAATGTGCTGCATTTTAAACTGTTTAGGTCATTTTTTTTTCCTTTTTCTACTTGCTTCTGTTTTCGAAATTACTGAACAAAGTAATAGGTCTCATTATGGTATTTTCATATGTAATACGCTTTTGTTGATCCTCCTCTGCCCTGTTCTCCCCCATTCCCTGTCCTCTTGTGCCTCTCCACCTTCAGCCCTCCCCTTTCCAATTTCATAGCATGTGTGCTGTGTTACAGCTGCCTTTTCCTCAAAACCCCCCTTCCCCCCTTCCTGCTCCTTTTTCTAGTTTCCTGACTGTAACTACAATCGCCTCTACCTTTATAAATGTGTGTGTGTGTGTGTGTGTGTGTGTGTGTGTGTGTGTGTGTGTGTACTACATGTGAGAGAGAAAGAACTAAGTTCATTATGAAAAAAGGGATTCTTAGGTTTTAAAGATGCTGTAGTTTTTTTTTTTCCCCAAAACACTTTTTAAAACCACCTTTCCCTAGGAGCCATGGTTTGAAATCTACCTGTCTCTTACAAAAATGGAGCTAGCTCACTTGCTTTGGGGGTATGCATGTATGGTCACAGAGCTTGCGGGGTGTGGTGTGGGGTGGGCTAGTCAACTGAGGAAGGAACAGGCTGCAGAAGGTGAGGCACAGAAGAACTGAGCCATGAATTCTGGGTTCGGTGACCCCATCGATCACCAGGGAACTTGAAAAGTTTTCAATTCTTCCTCGGTTGAGAATGTATAGTTGTGTGCCAGAGAAGGCTTGCAGGTGGAGTCCGCCCACACATCACTTCTGAGGGGTGTTTAAATCCCGGGTTGGCCTCTCCATGGCCTGACGAGCTACTGCTGCCCTGTGAGTATTCCCATGTTGCTCTGATTCACCAACTCAGGTCTCCTGAAATGTTCTGGGTTGCAGCCATTTCCTCTTAGCAAATGAATAATGAATGAAGTGTGTGTGAAAGCTAATGGCTCGAGATAAAATCAGAAGCTCCTTGCAACACGGGTATAACGGTCCTTGGTCATCTCCATGGAAACTGCTGTTTATCAAGACCCACTAGTATTTCAGAAGACTGTGAGGACCAATCAGTTTCCAAAACTTCAGGTCAGCTGTTGAAAATAGATTTAAGGAGCACAGATTGAGACAGAATGGGTACAGGAACACCATCTGCATGCAGGGGGGAGTTGTGTGAGGTATCCTTCAGAATTAAAACAAAAAGCTCGAAAATGGCACAGTCAATACTCAGCTGTAAGATTTAAATTGAAAATTGAATTTATATCCTGCCCACCACCCTAGCCCCAAACTGTGACTGAATGAACCACACTGTGAAGAGTACAGCTTACATCTTTTCCAGGTGGCTTCCCTGGGATGCAAGGAGGAAGGCTGGCACCGATGTTAGGAGAGCTGAAAGCAGCTGGCCGCACAGTGCTGGTACAAAATGGGCACTCCAGCCCCATGCGGGCATCAGTGACACAGCATGGCTAACAGCCTGGGCATGTGGTCACCCTGTGGGTGCCAATGTCAACATAATACATTGGCCAGCAGGTGGGATAGTACCCGGTCTACACCAGCCCTGAGGATGGGATGTTCCAGACACTCAGAGATGAAGGGGAGAAGCATGAGGGACAGCTGTGTAGCCCCTCCAGCCTGGGAACCCCCGAGGTACCATCCCTAGCACAGTATGCTAGAGGCTGTGCTGGGACTGAAGGATGCTATGGGTGGCACACCCTTGTCTTATTGAAATAGATGTGGGTAGAAGCATTGAGACATGACAGTAAAAACTCTGGAGCCACTTAGACCTCAGTAATACATTAGCAAAATAATAGTGTAAGCTTCTTTAAATTTTTTTTTTACGTGCATAAGTGTTCTGCCCACATGCATGTCTGTGTACCTTGTGCATGCCTGGTGCCCTCAGAGACCAGAAGGGCATATCAGAACCCCTGGTACTAGAGTTAAAGAGGATTCTGAGCTGCCATGTGGGCATTTCAAATCAAACCTGTGTCTCCTGGAAGAGCAGCCATTGTTCTTAACCACTGAGCTACCTTTCCATTAGACACAATGTGGTGATGAAAAGGTGAGCCGGAAGTAAGCTCTGCAAAGCTGGGGCTGTGCCACAGTTTGGGTAACCCCTCCAAAACTCCCATGGAGATTTCACTGCCACTGCAGCGTTGCTAGGAGACGGGATCTTTAGGAGGTGATGAGGTTATACGGCTTCATTGTCACGAGCTGAGTTAATGTTATGGTGGGCGTGACTGTTACCCAGAGATAGGGGAGCTGGGTCCAAAAGCACCCCCTCCTTGTTCATTTTTTCCCTCGCTTCTGCCTCCACCATTGAATAACACAGCAAGAAAGCTTTTATGGACGCTCGGTTGGATTTCCCAGCCTCCAAAACCACGAGCCAGATAAACCTCCACTGTTTATGCGTAGCCAAGTTATCGAAGCCGCAGAAAGGGAGGAAGGTAGATTCGGTGTTGCCTTGCCACTGACGGGGTGAATATTGTGTTCCCTCTCAGCCCCCTTCACCTGTGAGGCTAGGCAGCGACACCCCTCAGGGGCATTTGCAACATGAAGTGAGAAAATACATGTAGAGGGAAAGAACATTGGTTTTGCTATCTCTGTCTCTTGAAGTGGCTGGTCTGCACAGAGTTACAGGAATTCCCCGGGCAGAGCAAAGAGCAGTGGGGGCTCTTTGGCTGGGACCATGGCTCAGCAGGCAGGCTCTGGTCTCTTGGAGACTGGAGACTTTCTGGGGATCTTGGTTCTGCTGCAGGCCCAGGAAATAGGCAGAGCTGCCTCCTCTGTGATCCTGGGACAGGCTGTTTGTTGTCTGCATATGATGTCACCGCCTTTGTGACGTCAGTACGTAATTCTGAGCCAGACTCTGGCTCTATGTAGCACATTCCTCAGCCCTTTTCTCTACTCAGTTAATGGGGACACTGGGAAGAAAATGTACCTTAATGTTTTCCTACAGAACCTATTTTCAGGAAAAGGGAACGTTTTGTTTATAAGAATGTTACTTCAACTTCTCCAGTGCTGACAAGGATGCCTCTTTAATGCTGTCTCCCAGGTCTCTTAAGGTGGCCCGGCTTGCCTTTCTCCAGTCTTTCTCTCTCGTCTATAGATGTGGTCTGTCCTCCGTTGAGTCGGCCTCTGTGAAGAGCACACCCATCTCTTGTGCCTGGCCGGCTAGCTGGAGCCTGAGGCCCCTACCAGACATACTCAGCTGGAAAATGCAGCCTGTGTTTAGGGAAGGGTCTTGAGTCTGTCCTACAGATCAAGGGTGTCCTGTCAGGATCGACATTCCTCCCACATCAACCTCCACCCCCAAAGTCTAGTCTGTGAGATGTAGGAAAGTGACAGTGACCAGCACACACAGACGGTGCTAGTCAGACCAGGCCATGTGCTGGGTGTGAGAGGCCCCATCCCCTTAGTTCTAGCTTCTGATTTTCATCACAGATTTGCTGGCTAGTCGAATCTGGTTTGATGCATGTGTGCAAAGCAAGGCAAAGATACTCCGTGAGAAAATGCAATGAGAGAAAACTGTTGTGGCCACATAGGTTCAGGCTCCAGGCATTCACCTGCTGGGTGAATTCAGGACTGGGCACTCCACCTCCTGGCCCTACCTGCTTTTCTGGCCTTCTAAGGAGTTCTTGGCATCTTGTCCAGTTTTATAATGACCATCATTTGGAGTTTCTTGCTCTGTTTTTTGTTTGTTTTGTTTTATTACGGCAGTGTCTCATCGAACCCAGGCTGGCCTCAGACTGGCTATGCTCACCATGTACCTAGCTAAAGCTATAGAGATCACGAATTTCCGCCCGCCATTTTTTTCCACTGCCTCCCATCAAGTGCTGGGATTTTATAAGCGTGAATCACCACGCCTGCTTTATAGGGTCCTAGGGATTGACCCCCCAAGCTTGTACAAGCCAGGGTCAACCCTTGAGCCACATTCCTGGCCCTGAGTATAAGCTTTCCAAGGAATGGCAATACCGTTGCACTATGTGGATTGCTTGCTGAACTATTTCTTCCTTGGAATAAATTTAAAATATTTTTCTTTTTCTTTTTGAGATTATAAGAAAATTACAGAATTTCTCCCTTCCTATTCCTCCCTATAAACCATATACTCCTCCTTGCTTTTCCTCAAATTTACACCTTTTAAAATTGTTATTACACACATAAATGTATTACATATATATGTTCTTACATATTGTATATATCAATAGTATATACAATATATTGTATAATAATATAGTATACATTAACACTATATATTAGTATATATTATATGTATTCATGTTATTACATGTATATATATACACTCCTAAATATAATCTTTTTATATTTATATATTTTTATACATTATATTAATTTTTATTTGAGGGCAATGGTCTGCTAGTTAGCACTGTGTGTCATCCAGAGGGGTGGAAATCTCTGGAAAGGGAGGAAAGAGACTGCAAGGACTCGAGAGGCCATCACAGCTGTCTCTCTGGAACACAAGGCCTTCCCTAAGGGCCAAAGTCCTCCCCTTGCAGTGACATGAAAAAGTCAGGTTATCACTGAGTGCTGCCAGGGAGAGCTGTCAATCACCTTTTAGTGACTGAGACTTTACTAATTGCAAAACAAACAGTCTACAGCCTCCTTCTTTCATAGCCTCATCTGTTTTCCTGGCTACAGCCTCCTTCATTCATAGCCTCATCTACTTTCCTGGCTACAGCCTCCTTCTTTCATAGCCTCATCTACTTTCCTGGCTACAGCCTCCTTCATTCATAGCCTCATCTGTTTTCCTGGCTACAGCCTCCTTCATTCATAGCCTCATCTACTTTCCTGGCTACAGCCTCCTTCATTCATAGCCTCATCTACTTTCCTGGCTACAGCCTCCTTCATTCATAGCCTCATCTGCTTTCCTGGCTACAGCCTCCTTCATTCATAGCCTCATCTACTTTCCTGGCTACAGCCTCCTTCATTCACCGCCTCATCTGCTTTCCTGGCTACAGCCTCCTTCATTCATAGCCTCATCTGTTTTCCTGGCATTGGCTTCCTAACCTCCTTTGTCATTTCCTCAATACTCACTCTCCAGCTTCATATTTAAATTGATTCATTTTTCTTCATTTTGTTTTACACAAAGGGCAGGGATCAATGGCAGCTTTTCTGAGGGCCTTGCCAGTGTCTCACCTGCTCTTGATGATCCTGAGTCCCGAGGAGGGCTAATCCCCTTAGGGAGAGCATTGTTCCCAGGGAGACATTGCTATCTGGTTTTGTACACCTCTAAGAAGAGCAGCAGCGGAGAAGGATGATGGGAAAGAGAAGCCACTGTCAGCCCAGCTCTGCAGATGCACAAAGATGTGCACATTTCCCTAATTGCTGTTTTTATTTGCAGGGTTTCTATTTTAAGCACACACACTCACATGTGGATTGACAGGTACCAGCCAGTAATGGCTGTGTCTGTCTGTAGTGCCTGTGGATGCTTGTTTCCATGGTGACAAGAGGCACTGCAGAGACAGGATTATGATGCTTCTGGGACCAGGGTGCTGTCACAAGGGGTCTCCTGGTGCGCTGGTGTGTGTGTGTGTGTGTGTGTGTGTGTGTGTGTGTGTGTGTGTGTGTGTGTGTGTTTTTGGGGGTGGGACAGGCTGGCTTGCAGCTGTAAAAATCAAAGGGGGCAGGGAATTGGGGAGGTAGGAGAGGAAGGCACAGCTCAAATGTTAGAGGAGTCTGGGGAGGAAGGAGTGAGGAGAGGTGAGAGCTGGCTGGATCAGGGGAATTCTAGAAAATAGAAGCAAGGAACTTTGAATAGAAACAAGAAAAGGCAAACACGACAGAACCCCTCCTCTCGGCCGAGCCTGTCCCTGGGCTTTGAAAGGCTTGTGGTGGCAGAACAGACATGACAAAGAAAGCAGACCTAGCAAGCAGAGGTGGGTAGAGTTCAGAATTTTCTGGGATCCCAGGGTCAATAGTCCACTGCCTCCTCAGTTCAGCATTGTGGCTGGAGAGGAGGCAGACGGCCCTCCCCTCCACCATGAGCTGTGCAGGTCATGTGAAGCTGTTAATTATCTTTCAGACTCTGTTCAGATCCACCCTGGGATGAAGACCACCCAGAGCTGCCTCCCTCACAACTGTGTCATCTCGTCTGAGGGAATGACTAAACGATGGCCCAGTTTAGGCTGCCAATGCCTTTCAGAGGCCGTGAGAGGATGCCCACCCAGTGCACTCCCTGCTATTCATAGTCACACTCCTTTATGACCAAAGACACATCTGAGCTAAAAGTCAAGCACCACTCTGAGGGCCATAGACAAAGGGAACCTCCCGGGATTCCTCCGTAGTCTCTAGTTACGAAGGGCGGTGGCTCCCTGGTTCCAGCCTGGCACTATCAACTCCTGCCCATGCACATGCAGTTTTCACACTGAGTAGCTTGTGCTAATAGTAGTGAGTAGTGACTGGTATCTACCCATTTTACAAACTTAAGGCTCAAGGAGGTCGGATAATATGCCTTGATAGAGGAGATAAACTCAAACCAGATTGCTGGAGCCATTGCTGTCCTTTACGTTCATTGGTTTATTCTTGAACGCAAATCCTTCATCCGAACTCTGCTCATCAGGCACCATGGAATAGCCACTAGGTGCAGCCTGTGTTGGGCTGTACTTGGTCTTTGCAGAAGTTAATCTGTCCAGAGACGAGCAAACCACAGGCAAGAGGGCTGTAGAAAGAATTCCCATCAACAGAATGAGCAGACAGCAGGCTGGGGGTTGAGCTCAGCGGTAGAGCACTTGGCTGATGTTTATGAGGCCCAGTGTCAAGTTCCTAGGCCTGAAGAAAAAAATATAAAAAAATAAACAATGGAATGTTATTCGGCTTTTATAAAGTAACTCGGGGCTGTAGAGATGGCTCAGTGGTTTAGAGCACTGGCTGCTCTTCCGGAGGATCCTTGTTGATTTCCAGTGCCCATATGGCAGCTCACAACTACCCAGAACTCGGGTTCCCGGAGATCTGATGCCATCTTCTGGCATCCATGGGCACTGCACACATGTGGTGCTCTTAGATACAGTCAGGCAAACAACGCATATACATAAAATAAAAATAACAAATCTTTACAAAAAAAATAAGGGATGCAGACACTTTCTTGGGGCAGTGAACTTACTCTGTATGACACTAATAGTGGGTACATGTCCTAAGCTTGTTCAGAAGCACAGACTGTACCATACTAAAAGTGAACCCAGGAGAAGCCATGGATCTTGGGAAGCATGTGGTAATGACGCATCTGTGCGGGTTCTTCATGTGCAACTAACACAGCACTTTGCTGGAGGTGTTGAGAGGAGGCAAGGCTGTGTGTGTGGAATGGATGGGTCCTGCAGCATCTGCTCAAATTTGCTGCAAACCTAAAGCTGTTCTATACGATGAAAGCTTACCAACAACAAAATAATAAGATGGATGACAAAGGAAATTCCATCACAGGGCACAGCTGAATGAACCCTGAGGATATTGTAGGGGGGAAAGACCAATACTGTATGATTTGGCTTATACGAGATGCTTGGAATGTTCAAAGTCATAGAGACAGAATGTAATTTGCGTCAGCAAGGTCAGAGGAGGGAAAAGTTGAGGAGGCTGTTGACAGCTAGTTCCAGTCTCAAAAAAATGAAGAAGAGTTCTAGAGATACAATACTGGTGATCACATAATGAATAATAAAATTATGCAAGATGATAACTTTTGTGTAATGACAGTTTTACCACACTATAAAAAAAATAAATAAATGGTTTTTCCAACTGACCCCAGACTAGGAGATTCCATTATGTCTCTGATGGCAGACTTCAGGTCGGAACATCCTTTACTTGAGGTTACAAAAGGGCCAGTGTGCTGGGATCCAGCTGGCTCGATGCCAGGGCTGTACAGAGAATCCTTCATCCTTACTGCAAGAGGGACGCAGTGGCTGGCATGTGGTCCCCTCTGCAGAGACAAAGATCATTTTGAGCGCTTACCACAGAGGAGCGCATTGCAAAAGCTTGCTGCACTCCAGCCGCTCAGACTTGAAAGAGGTAAATGGCCAGGGCTGGCCTGCGGCCACTGGGATTCATTCCCCATGAATCAACACCACTCGACGATGGAGCCGACTCAGCATCTTTTTCAAAGAAAGAAGTGTCCAGTTCCTTCCCTGTAGGGCTGAGATTGCTATGAGTCAGTACTTTGGCACTGGCGCTGGAAAGCAGGGAGAGGTGGCAGGGCTTCGGAGGAGGCAGGAAAGCAGATCTGAGGACAGTAGGGCCCGTGGGCTGACAGTCGTGCCTTCCACACGTTTCCTGCCTCTCACCCTGTTGGCATGTTTGCTTTCTGTCTATCCCGGTCCTGAACCCCTGCAGGGATGGGCTGACATCTCTTAGCATCAGGGCTCCATCGTCCACTACCTCCTGGTTGCTTGGCAGCCCCTCAGCACCACTTTCTTGGCCCACACCCTCCTCATGGCCTGACCTCTTCTCCCGGGCTTCACTGTTTCACAGAGCCCTATGCAATACTGGGGACAGCTTGGCTAGTGACTAAACTCTGGAGGGACCACATTCCTCATCTTTAAAAAAAAAATCACATATGGCTTCCATTTAAGGAAGAGAATTGTTGTAAGGATTGGAGGACCACTGAAGGCCATTTCTGGGTGGGGTTTAGCAGTTCCTGAGACTCAGCATATTGGTAGTTCTTACTGTAGTTAGATTTTAAGTCCTTAAGCTGATTTCATAACCCTTGTAGAAGACAGCCTCGTGATTCTGCTAATTAGTGTCGTTTTGCAGTATTTCTTTATGAAATGGAGCTTGTAAAGGGTGAGGTATGTGTATAGAATTCAGTGTAACTGATACAGGCCAAGCTTGACTTTTTTGGAGTTCTCTTGCCACCCTGTGGACAACTGTGGTATTACATGTTGCTAGTTTGAGCATTTAAAATGTCTATTTCCTTATTAAGATGGCAAATCATTCTACTATGTACCCATTTTCCCTTAATTATAATCTAATTTTAAAGATTAATAGTCAAAATAGGTACATAGTAAAAGCACCACATGTAGACCTATTATATGAAAAGGGAGAAAACAAGTTGCACAGAGCAAAAAAAAAAATTCTTTCTTCAGAATGTGGTTTTACCATACATTATTAATATCATGGAGATTCATTGACATGCTTGAAATTGATGCCAATTTGTAATGAATCCATAGTAATGAGCCATTAAGACCTCCTTCGGAGACAAATGGTCACCCTGCTTCCTGTAATCTGTGCGTCTGGACATGGACTGGTGCTCCAGCTGCGCTTGGCACAGCCTGCTGGAGAGCGGTATCATCCTCTCACCCAGCATCACTACTGGTCAGCCCCTCCCAACTTGACTTTGCTCGTGGGAAAGAGTTCAACGACTTTCTGCTACAGTTAAACCTGTGGTGTGATATATGGAGTTGGATCCCTTCCTTGAGAATTGCAGTGTATCCCTAGACTTCGTTATCATAACCTTAGTATCTGCTGACTCACAGCTGATGTTGGTGATCTGGAATAGTCTAGACCCAATCATTCCTTGTCCTCAGTCTCCTTGAACAACCATACTAAGGGAACCCAGTGGGGTCAGACCGCAGTCGGAAGCGTGTGTTGGCAGAGCTGAGCAGAGGGGGCTGAGGACAAGATGAACTGGGTCTCCCTCGCTTGGGGCAAGCTCCACAAGTGGTTGGCACACATGTCCCTCTTACCACTCCCAGGAAAGAGGCTCCAGTAAGAAGACTGTGAATTGTGCAGGAAGCTAACTAGACACTCTGAGAGGAGGGTCATTCATAGTATTTGTGAGGTTCATGGCTCTGTATTTAGTTTCTTAAGGCCTGCTCAGGAATGGCTGACACAATTTGAATACATCTATACCCTGAATCTTGCATGTTATTTTGACCATTTTATAACTTCTGGAGAGGGCTGTTGAATATTTCCAATTTGATTCCTTAAATAATGAAGCCCACAGTCTGTAAGACTTAAACCTGGAGGTCGTGTCTAACTAAGGCTTTGCCTCAGCACGCAGGCCTTGCACTGATGAGCAGCTCAGCTCTGCTCCTCTGAGTCTCCTGACAGTGTTAGCAGCACCATCCATGGAGAACCTCAGAGAGGCTGAAGGAGTGGGAGGGCCCTTCTCACCACCACTCCCAGAGCAGTGTTGCCACAGGAGATGCCAGCCCTGTAGAAACAGTGATCTTGGGCTTCCGGCCTCCATGCTTGTGAGAAGGTGGGTGTCTGCTGCTTCCCCCCCCCACACCTTGTTATCCACCCCCCCCCCCCACCAACACCACTACCAATCCGTGGTCTATTTGTTATTCATTTGCACAAGTTAGTCAACTTTGTTGAACACCATGTCTACCTGTGGCTCTTTCTCTTTCCCCGCCTCACATGTATCCACACACAGCTGAGCCCTTAGTAAACCATCCATATCACATGTCAAGTTGATGGATTTGGGTGACTGAGAACCCACAGGAGGAAAGAATTCCCTGAAAGTAATTTGGAGACTAGGTGAGAAGAGGAGAAAGTGGCCAGGCTGTGGGGAGAGAGCTGGTCAGATGTGTGCCCCTGAGGATCCGTGTGAGCTGTGCCTATGACAGCCACAGAGACAGCAATGGGGTGGAGATGCAGTGGAACCAAGGGAGAGAGCTGGACATCAGGTCAGCAGTCACTGCTCCAGAGCAGAGGATTTTAAGTCTGCAGTTGGAAAAGGAGATGCTCCGGGGCATGCCGGAGTGCATGCTGGGAAGAGCTGGAGGGCTCTAGTGTGACGCCGGAAGGAAGTCAGCCTTTCTGCAGGAGCACTGTCACTAGCTGGCAGGGGAAGGGGTGTTTGTTACATGATCCCTGTCTTTGTGCCAAGTGGACCTGGGAAAGGGAGATGAAATTTCATCAGGGTTGTCTTGGCAGCCTTGGGGGTCCCGAAGTGGCTCCATCCCGGCTCCTTGATCAGATGCCATCTTGGATCCCAGGAGCTCCCCTGAGCATCAGATGGACAAGTTTTCCTCAAGAAACTCCCGTTTTAATCCTCCTGTCTTGGGGTTACATTGAATTCGGTCATCCTTTTCTGCCCTAATGGTGTTCATAAGAATGCTGTTTGGGTAACAGACAGGTCAAGTCAGTTTGACAGCTCTGCTTGGTGGTCAGAACTAAATGACCTATGACTCACTTCTTTCAAGCTACATTTGTTGTGATCATAACCTGCTCTTCCTTACGAAGTATGCTTGTGTGTGCAGCTCATCTTTGTTACCCTGATGGCATGTTCCTGTAATGTTGCTCCCCTGGCCTTAGCTGTCCATGGGTTGCCCAGTTTCCTCCTTTCTTGCTGTCACATGGGTAACCCTCTGTGACTAACGTTACAGATGCTGAACCGGGGCTACCTTTCCGCTCTTCTGCCCCATCAATCTCTCAGCCTGAATTTCAGTAAACGAAAGAAACACCATGAAAATTCCATCAATATATTAGATTAATATGTGTTAGTCAAAACAAAATAAAATTTAGGTCATGAAAGTATGTGTGAAATTAACTTTCATTCTTTGGGGCAAAATATTAGAAATGGGATTGGTGAACAAAACCTTCCCATTCACAAAAATAGTATCAAGGCAAGAGAACCGTCAATGTGGGAGAGTACAGCCTTTTAATCTGGCAGTATGCACCAGAATTATTGCTGGATGGGGCAAATCCAGGATTCACCATCCTGGGAAAGTGAGGCAACCTAGAAATCAAACAAACACGCTTGAAAATCACGGTCCTAAAAGGAAAGAGAAAGGTCAGTAGATCGAGAAACTTGAACAACGCTTGAGTCACAACAATGCTAGAGGAAAGTGCAAGTCCTGAGAGCGAGGAGGCTCATAAACAACAGAAACGTGTTCCTCTCTGCTTCTGAGGCAGGAAGGAGTCCGTGGCAGACCAAGATGCTGGCAGACTCTGTCTGGTGAAGACACTGCTGTCTGGGTGGTGAAGGCCGTGGCCCTTCATGGTTGCACCCTCACATACCACCAAAGGCTCTTCTGGGGCTTCCCTCACAAGGGCACTAGCCCATTCATGAGGGGCCCATTGCATCACTGACCCTCCCCAGAAGCCTGTCTCTTACTGTAGTTATGTGGGGGTGGGTGAGGACTCAACCTATGAGCTTAGGGGTTTGGAGAGGGACACACACATTAAGGTCATGGCAGACAGCTTGTTTGACACCCAAGTATGCGTTGGGTGGGCATGTGCTGATCCTACAATACGGAGGGCTCCCAGGGAGGAAATGCATCACCCTGGAGGGCATGCTGCATGCCCTTCTATTGACAGCCTTAGCAAATTGCCACCCATTTGGCTATAAACAACATAAATATATTTGTTCAGTTGTGGATCCCAGAAACTCAATACTGGGGTGGCCGTGAAGGTCCACTTCCTCCAGGACCTTGGGGAGAAGTCTTCTTTACCTTTTCTAGCTTCTGGTACTGCCAAGTGCTCTTGGACTGTAGCCACATCAACATCACATCAATATCAGCCTCCATTTTTGTAGCACTTACCCGTCTGCCACTTGGCACGAGGTTTAAAGACAGTCCGCTTAATTTGCTGTGATCTCCCCCTCAAGACCCTGTCCCTGCCTCTGCCAAAAGGTCACATCCTTGAGAGTAGTTAGGGCTTTGGATTTACCTCATAGGTAATCCAAATTCAATCCATGTCCCGTGGGTGGGCAGAACCAGGACTATAGGCACCTCACGTTCTGTGTCCTTGACAGTGGCAAAACTAAGTGAAAGAATTTTACCTCAGACCCTGGGAAAACCGTACTTGAGGATTTTACTTTGAGCTGTGCAGTGGTCAGTTTCCTTCTTTGTCTGGCTGGTTTTTAGGATGAGCTGACAGGACATCGGGGCTTGGAGGCTCGAGGAGAGTCCTCAGGAAAATCCTTTTCTTTTTGCAGAGTGGAGCATAAGGCAATTAGCTACCTGTGCAGGTGTCCTTTCCACTTGATCTGGACGAGGAGATATTTTTGTTCCATTTTGTTCTCTTGTTTTTCTTGCTCTTAGAAAATGCAACCGTGGCTCTGAATCACCAGAAGAACGGTTCGCAAAGCAGAAACTTAGTCTGGGGCTGGGAGTGCGGCTCAGTGGTGAGCCCTCCATCAGTGTGCGTACCTTTGCTGTCCGCTCCTAAGAGCAGCTGCAGCAGCAAAGGAAATTAAGGATGCCCGGGAACTCACATCCACTAGTGGGAGAGGAGACTTTCACCTGCCACCTTAGAGTTACGTCTCAGGAAAATTCTAACACCAAGTCACACAGGCCACAGCAGAACGTCACTGTGTGCTTCCAATGTATACGATCAGTGTTAACTTGACTTTCTGCCCAATACTGTGATCATTGCAAATCGGAACAGCCTCATTTGACACTCAGGAAGGAGAAGGAGATGAAACCTTTGCTACTTGGAGTGGTGTAGGACAGCACCCCCTGCAAAGGCATTAGCACACCACTCTCCAGCTCCTCACTGCCCCTCACCCCTGCACAGCAGCCTCTAGAGAGGCCCCAGGGCACCCCCAGCTCCATACTGTCCTTCACCCCTGCAGCTTTCTCTCCATTTCTTCCCTTTAAATTTACAGACCCCTCCATGTAGCATGAATTGTTAGAGGGTCTTATTAATAAAATCAAACCCAGGGCCAGGTATTAGGGTGAATGCTGGAAGATCAGAGAAGCAGAACAAACCACAGCTTCCTCACCTTGCCAGCTCCTCAGCTGATCCTGTTTCCTCAGACTGGATGCCTCTCAGTTGAGCTGTGCTTCTCCAAAGCCTAAATGCTTAACCAGCTCTAGTTCTTGGTCCTCATGCCTTATATACCTTTCTGCTTCCTGCCATCACTTCCTGGGATTAAAGGCTCTTGTTACCACGCCTGGCTATTTCCAGTGTGGCCTTGAACTCACAGAGATCCAGATGGATCTCTGCCTCTGGAATGCTAGATTAAAGGTGTGTGTGCCACCATTTTCCAGCTTCTGTATCTAGTGACTGTTCTGTTCTCTGACCCCAGATAAGTTTATTAGGGTGCACACTATTTTGGGGAACACAGTAACACCACACCTCCAAGCGAGCTGTAGGAGGTCTTCATCCAGTCAATTGACTGAAAGTTTCAAAGACATGATGCTTTTGATTCCTGTTCATAAATGGAGATGTCCTCCACCCCATATGTATTTGTAAACCTCAATTACTGTGTCACATCGTTTTCTCCTTAAGACCTGTTCTTCAGCATCGACCAGCACTCTGCAGTTGTTTGCAGACAAGACTTTACATGTAGTCTGTGAGGTCTGGGTACTCTCGGGTACAGCAGGTTCCAGTACTGTGCACATATCCTGTCATCTGATATTTGTCCCAGTTCCATGACTCAGGCTTCTTGAAGTCCTAAGTACCCTTGTGCCTTGTTTCTCAGACACAATTTAATGGAAGATGACTGACATTTCTCTAAGAACAACAAATTAGGCATAATCATCACCCCTAGAGGAGAGATTGAATGCTTTGGGGAACTTGAACGTGTGAAAGAGCTCTTTGGTTCTGTTTATTAGAGTTTACACTCCAACAGTTACTCGACTCGTTCAAATACCTGAACGATTTTGAAGTAAACGTATACATGACAGGGTCAGTTTTTACTTTTTATGGGCCCCTGATGACAAGATGGAAATACTGGCTGAAACGTAACAAAGCAGTGAGCTGCCAAGATGATAGGGGAGGGGAGGGGAGAGAGGGAGAGAGAACGTGAATGCGTCCAGCTGGTTATCTCAGAAGAGGTGGTGTGGTGTGTGCTGGTCTCTTCTTAATCGAAGGTTCTGCCACCCCAGCTGACCAGGATCAGTTGTCTCAGCAAAGCCAAGGTTTCACTTTAACGGTTCTAATTCAAAACACCAGATGGTCCCGATGAGACTTCGGTGGACTCTCAGTCACCCCTCTGAAACGTCACTAGCCAGGCCTCCAGCCCCCGCACTTCCTCTCAGCCTTATCATCTTCCAAGCTCCCTCGGATCAGCCCACCAAGCTCCGAGCACTCAGGGACTTTTCCAGGCCAAATTTGCAATGGCACCACACTCCTCCCCAAGACACATGACCTGGTTCCAATTTCTGTCTCATTTACGGTTTCTATTGCCGAGATGAAAACACCATGACCAAAGACCCCTTGGGGAGGAAAGGGTTTATTTCACCTTACACCACCCAGGGAAGTCAGGACTGGAAGTCAAGCAGAGGCATGGAGGAACATTGTTTACAGGCTTATGGCTTCCTCGGCCTGCTTTCTTATGTACCCCAGAACCACCTGCCCAGGGGTGGCACTGCCCACAATGGGCTGGGCCCTCTCACATCAATCTTAATTAAGAAAATGCCTCAAAGGCTTGCCCACAGGTTAGTCTGGTGGAGGCATTTTCTCAGTTGAGGTTCCCTCTTCCCAAATGAGCTCTAGCTTATGTCGAGTTGACATAAAACTATCCAGCACAGTGTGGCTTACTAAAAGTTCTTGCTCCTGTTGAACTTTCTTTGTGTGGGTAGTGGTGGCTCCATGAACAGGGCCTTCTTGTGTACTTTGGCAGAACAATGGATAAACTGAAGTTCTCAAAAAGTAAATATTTTAACTGTGGGAATGCAGTTTACAATAATGTGAATGAAATTTGAGAGAGAGCCTGTTGGCATTAAACAGAATGAAAGCCATGTGCACACAATGTCAAAATCCTAGATGCTCCTGTTAATTCAGTTAGCTGTCAGCCAAAGAATCAATGGAGCTATCCTTTATATCAGCTGGTCACACACATCCAGGTATCCAGGTATCTGTGCATGCCAGTCTGGTTCATGTCACGCAGAACGGAGCCTTACTGGTATAGACAGGAATATCCCTTCAGCCCAGAAGACCGCTGTGTGTAAACCTTGTTAGCATCGTGATTGGCATGTTCCTGAAGAACCTGGGCTATGTTTAGAGCACAAGTGGAGAAAGGTCCCCAGAGCATGATTCCAGAGTGGCATCCTTGAGGATGTGAGAGGAACCACTTGCAGGTTTTATGTCAAAGAAACTTACATTTTTATACAAGTAGGAGCTGGCAAATTTCTTCCAATAACAGTTCAGGTAGAAAATATTTCAGGCTAAAAATATACACAGTCCCTGTTGTAACTCCAGTGGACCCGGGGTATCCATGAATTCCACATCTGCAGATTCAGACGAGCTCAGATGGAAAACATGTAGAAAATGGCACTGTATCTGGAGTGACAAGTGTAAATGCCTCCTTAAACAATATGCTGTAACAATAGTTCACACACATTTACACTCTGTCCTGTATTGTGAGATGCCATAATGCACACAGAAGGATGTGTGAAGATTACAGGCAAGCACTGCACCATTTTGTATGAGGGACTGGAATCTCTGCCAATGATGATCTCTGGGGCTGAGCTGGGAGGCAACTGAGGGATAACTACTCCAAAGCTTATCTGAACGGGGTGTAATGCATACCCGTCAATGAATGAAGGGGCTGTGCTCCAATGGTTTTTGTTCACGGACACTGAAATTTGAATGTCCCGCCATTAAAAAACAAACCCTTATTCTTAACTTATACAGTAGTCTGTGTGCGTGTGTGCGCGTGCGTGCGTGCGTGTGTGTGTGTGTGTGTGTGTGTGTGTGTGTGTGTGTGCATATACATAATTCTGGGAATGGAATGGGTTCATATTCCTGGGGCTTGAGAGGTAAGTGGCTAAGAGCCACTGTCTATTCTTCCAGGGGACCTGGGTTCAATTCCCAGCACTCACATGGCAACTCAAACCCATCTGTAACTCTAGTCCTAAAAGCGCCTCCCTCTCTGACCTCCTTGAGTACCAACCATGCACACGGTGCACAGAAATACATACAGGCAAAACACACATACACAGAAAAACTTAAATCAAATAAAAAAAAAACTTAAAGACAGCAAGGCCAGATTGGCCAGGGGCTCCTGGATGAACCCCTGAGAAGTCATGACTTCCAAGATTTTTTTGAGGGCTTTTATTCTTCATGTGCAGGAAAACTTGTATCAAGAAAAATAAAAAGTATATTCTAAGAAGTCGTTTGCAAAGATTTGAATTATTGAGATGCAAACCCATGTTTCCTCTGCATGCCTTGGGGTGGTCTGGTCAGCTGATCTGAGGACCTCACCAAGGCAGAGACTCAGGTAGAAGTGATCCTGCCTAAAAGAGGGGCACGGTGGAAATGTGGATGCCTTGGCACTGACTATGATTTCTGAAATCATGGGTTTGTGTGATTTGCATGTTCATCTCTTCTTTTTATAAAATGTTTGCTTCTGGAGTTTTTATAGTTTCATTGCTAATGATTTCCCTCCTTTTTTTCTGCCTCACAACCCAAAATTCTGGGAACCTGGCACTTCCTAGCATATTCCTTTTCAATGCATTTAATTCTGTGATTATTTTAGACACCCACTTATCTTCTAAATTTAATTCATTTCTGCAGAGAAGCTAAGCTAAGCTATAATAATTCTTGATTATTCTCAATTATTATAATTTAATGCAAAAGGATTTTACTGCATCTTAAAGAATTTTTATCATGAAAAGATGATCTTCCCAACATTTAATTTTAAAATACAGTAAAATTTAACCACTAATTTTTGGTGCTGGAAGTATCTTTTCACCAAAAAACATGTCTTTCTAAATTGTTGTAATACTGTGGTAAGAAGTTAGCTATTTCATGATTCTAGAAACATCTAGAGCATTGAAGTTCCATGTTATTAATTAGGGTGTGCCAAAAGTTTGATGGAAAGCTTTAACCTCACAGCATGAAGTGAATTCTTGGGAATCTCAGTCTTCAAAGTCCAGGAACATGGTTAAGTCATGGTGCCTGATAGCCTCCTTCCTTCCCAGAAGGCTCAAGGAGAGCGGTAACATCTTGTAGCATCCATTATCTTCTCTGTGTCCCCTCTGATTAACTCCAAATCTCCATAGCAACCTCACTAAGCTTCCATCAGTGTCCAGGTGTGGTGAGCTAGTAAGAAGCCCTCACCTCCTAGTCTGCCTTTGCACATGTCCTGTGTAAACTGGAAGAAAAGCATTCTCCATTCCAGGCAACCCTCACATCAGAGGAGATGGAACTGGAGTTCAGACACTCTGGGAACACCACACTGGTCCAAAAAGGCCAAATGAGAGCCTGGTGGTGGTGGCGCATGCCTTTAATCCCAGCACTTGGGAGGCAGAGGCAGGAGGATCTCTGTGAGTTCGAGGCCAGCCTAGGTACAGAGCGAGATCCAGGATAGCCAGTGCTGTTACACAGAGAAACAAACAAAAAAAAAACCCTACAAATCAAGGAGTTTTCTTATTTTTCTTAAGGTGTGTGTGTGTGTGTGTGTGTGTGTGTGTGTGTGTGTGTGTGTGTGTGTGTGTGTTGAGTTTATATGCACCACATGCATGCAAGAATCTGAAGAGGCCAGAAGAGGGCGTCAGATCCTCTGGAACTGGAGTTACAGGTGGTTCTGAACAACCTGATGTGGGTGCTGGGAACCCAATCAGGGTCCTCTGAAAAGGCAGTAAACACTCTTAGCCTCTGAGCCATCTTTCCAGTCCCAAGGAGTTGTCTCATAAAGGCTTGTTTCTCTAATTCACTATTCTGCTTCTATAATGGGAAACTGCTAAAGAGAAAATAAAGGGGAAAAGGAGTATGGACAAGCAAGCCTTACCTAACCAAGGTATTGTGTGACATACACACACAGATGCTGGCAGTGCCCTCCACCTTCCCATCAAGTCTGCAAAGCACAGACAGTGTCTTGCCAGAATGTTCTGGATTTTAGGGAGTGTCTAAAATTCTCTGGAACATAAGACCAATGGAAATGGGAAGCCACTGACAGCTGAGGTTCCAAGAACATCCAGATTCCAGCTGATTAACTCAATAGACTTTGAACACTTCCTCCTATCATTTTAGTGAAAGCAAGATAAGTGCGTTTTGAAGGAAACTCATCTTTCTATAATTTGTGTGCACCAGGTGCACACCTCTGCTGGTTTGCTAAAACCACTGTAACAAAGTGCCATGAGCTGGGCAGATTAAACAGCAGGAATTTATTACCTCATTTCTGGAAGCCAAAAATCGAAGATCAAGGTCAGATTGAGCAGGAGCTGGTACCTCATGGAGGGTGAGAGGCACAGGCCTATCCTTTGTTCCTGGTGCTTCCTGCCAACTGCTGGTGTCCCTTGGCTTATGGAAGCTATTGCCGACAGTTTGCTTTCATTCTGTCTGTCTGTCTATGAATTTCCCCATCTTATATGGTTCCAGTCCTCCTGGATGAGGGGCCCACCGAACTCCAGAATCACTCGATGTTTAACTGCATCAGTAGTGACCCTGTTTCCAAACAGGGCCTGATTCTTCTCAATTCAACCTCGGGCGAAACTGTTCACCAAGATATTCCAAACAATGAGACAGCTGTTCAGTTACCTGTAAAAGTTCGCACAAAGCTGTTTATTGGCTTCAAAACATGCTGTCAACACTTCATGTTTGCACACTGAACGCAGTGTGACGCTAGAGTGAAGTGGAGAGAAGCACATCGCTCTCTCTTTAAAACTTAAGTCACGTCATTTTACTTAAATGTATTTATAGCCATAAGTCTTTGCATGGGCTTCTTAACCTATCAGATTGACTAAGACTCAGCATTAGAATCAGACTTCACACTTGTGAATGACACATGGAAGTTGATCCGTGGACCAACAAGAGAGCCCCTCAATTTCAAGTTCTGTGCTGAATGGTTCTGCCTCTTTTGCGGTTTCAAAGCTCCAAATTGCTGCTAAGTCAAGGCGCTTCATGCCTGGATCTCATTTCATCTGCCTTCAAGGGGGTTATGATTGGCATGGACAAATGTGTTAGCCTAGAGGGTCTGCTCAGTCGTCTGCCTGTCAGACACTTGAAAAGAATATGATTTTCAGGGAACGTACAGGGAGAGCGCCTATCAGTGTAGTTACTGCACTGTGTTCTCTGTGTGTGAAGGGAAGGGGGATAAATAATGTACAGGATGAGAGGATGCTGTTTTTCATGTGTTGATTGCAGTTCCTGTTCCTTGCAGTCGTCTGAAGTCTGAAAGTTGTTAGAATGATCTTCACTGTAAAAACAATTCAGGAAAAGGACAAACCAGATGCTACAGGTTTATTCCGCCCTCTTGTCAATGACCCTTGACCCTCTGAGGATGACCTTGGAGGTCTGGGCTTCCCCAGTAGTAACTTAAGGGCTGTTGTTTGCCTCTTCCTGCAAATCTGCATCATGTCTACACACCTGTGAATTATCAAATTCTGAATTCTTTCTGTCACCCTGGGAGGGCAGTACTAGATCATCTACATGCGTCCTGTAAAGAAATGGGGGCTTCTCAGTACTGAATAGCTGGCCCACTGCACCCATTAATGGAGCTGAACCCAAATTTTCCAGATTCCAGAGGCAATACTCAGACCTGCTGAAGTATGCTGTCCTGTGTCGATACTTTATTGATTGCAAATCAGAACGTACACATAGACAAACACAGGCATGCCTTCATCCAGACATGGAGAGCATTTCCCTCTGCAAGGTGATTGTTTCTTATAAAAACAGACTGGGCCCATGGGGACATGCATAGCCTCTCCTGGCACTTACTGAGACCATCAGTGATACGGGACTCTTCTGTGGAAGGAAATAACCATTTCAACTTACTCCTGACATCGAAGAAACCCAATAAATAAGAACCAACCATTAGAAACTGTGGACAGGTGGTTTCTTATCTCTCACTTGATGCCTCAGGCCCAAAGGCTGTTTTCCCAAGCCACTGCTTTTTCTATACCTCTCTTCTGTCAGCTGGAACTAATGTTGCTAATGGCTTTCGATGAGTCTGCTGGTTTTCTGCATTTGAGCAGAGAAGATGGCCATGAGGAAAATGACTGCATATGAGTTGGTTTTTATGTTTAAAGACAGACTTTTCACTATAAAGACAAAGCCCGGAGCTTTGAGACCATGGCCCATCCCTGCAGCCAGAATGCATTGGGGGTCTGCATTATGGTGCATTATGGTGAAGGCTATCTTTGTCGTTTTATCTCTATTGAGCTGGTGATGTTTGTGCTGACATTTTATGGCATGGATTCTCTAGGGAGGAGGGAATGATGGGAAAATCTAGGGGAAGGAGGAAAAGACGCAGAAGACAGTTACAGTTGACAGATTCACACTTTTGTCAGGACCCCAACATAAGCTTTTGTAACTATATATACCACACACTTACGTACATATACGCACATGATACTTGCCATATTGGTTTTTTTTTAATGGGCAATCACCATTGAGTATGGAGTCCTCTCCCCAAGATTGAACTGCCTGCCCTCTCTAGGTCATGGGAGTTTTTTATTTAGAGTGTGCAGTCATGTGCATGAAAATATATGTGTTTCCAATTTTTAAAAATCAGATTTCCACACCAGTGGGGTGGTTCAGTCGAAGTGCCTGCCTTCAAGTCCGAAGAGCTGAGTTTGATCCCAAGGACCCACAGGGTAGAGGGAGAGAACAGACTCCTCCCAGTTGTCTCCTGACTGTCACAAAAGCATCAATGGTACATGAACACACAGGCTCATGCACACACACACACACACACACACACACACACACACACACACACACACACACACATACCACAACTTATAAAGCTGAGAGATGTTCAAATAAAAGACCTGGTTTTGCTTTTCTTTAGAAAATAATTCTGAGCTGGTTTGTTGCATGAGGAGTATTGACTTAGCTGGGCAAAGAGTGTTGCCGTTTGGTGCAGCCCCATCAATTTCCTATCTGGGTTAATGGCCATTGATCGGCTCATTTGCTGTGTTTTATTAGGCCTGGTCCTCTTTCCTGTGTGTGTCACCTGCCAGGCTTCTGCAGGCAGGAAGCTCTTCTCCTTCAGCTCACACACTGTGAGGACATGGCAGCCTGTTAGTCGTGCGGTGCTGAGGTTTAGAACTCTACAAACTCCCACATACACAGAACAGGATAAAGACAAACAGGATAAAGTGACCTGCAGTGTTTTAGCTCCCATCTCTTCTTTTGTGTGAGTGTGTACGTATGTGTCCATGCATGCATGTGGGGGCCAGAGGACAGTGTCAGCTGTTGTTCCTCAGGAACCATCCGCCTTGTGTCTGACACGGGGTCTTTCATTGGTCTGGGATTCACCGATTACACTAGGCTGCTAGGCCAGTGAGTCCCAGGGATCCGCCTGCCTTTGCTCTCCCAGTGCTGGGATTACAACCACACATCACTGTGGCCAGCTTTTTACAGGATTCCAGGGATCAAAACAGGTGCTTCTGCAGCCAGCCCTTCGCTGACTGAGGCATCTCCCCATACGTATCATTTTTGAAGGTCATTGAGTAAGGATAGCTCCAAGCTTGTGTTCAGAACTACATACTAGACTAGAGGGAAAGAGAGCTTGGGGGAGCGGGAGATCCCAGCTGGATCAACAACAGAGAGGGAGAACAAGGAATAGGAGACCATGGTAAATGAAGACCACATGAGAACAGGAAGAAGCTAAGTGCTAGAGAGGCCCACAGAAATCCACAAAGATACCCACACAACAGACTGCCGGCAATGGTCGAGAGACAGCCCGAACTGACCTACTCTGGTGATGGGAAGGCCAAACACCCTAATTGTTGTGCTAGAAACCTCATCCAACTACTGAGGGATCTGGATGCAGAGATCCATGACTAGGCCCTGGGTGGATCTCTGGGAGTCCAATTAACGAGAATGAGGAGGGTTTATATGAGTGAGAATTGTTGAGACCAAGGTTGGATAAAGCACAGGGACAAATAGCCAAATGAATGGAAACACATGAACTATGAACCAATGGCTGAGGGGTCCACACTGGATCAGGCCCTCCGAATGGGTGAGACAGTTGATTGGCTTGATCTGTTTGGGAGGCATCCAGGCAGTGGGACCAGATCTTGTGCTCATTGCATGAGTTGGCTGTTTGAAACCTGGGGCCTATGCAGGATTGTTTGGCTCGGCCTGGGAGGAGGGGACTAGACCTACCTGGACTGAGTCTACCAGGTTGACCTCAGTCTGTGGGGAAGGCTTTGCCCTGGAGGAGATGGGAATGGGGGGGGGGGGCGTTGGGGGGAAGGTGAGGGGGACGGGAGGGGGGAGAACAAGGGAATCCGTGACCGATATGTAGAACTGAATTGTATTGCAAAATAAATTAAAATAAATTAAAAAAAAAAAAAACAATGTCTTGAAGCCAATCCTTCATTCTGAGCTATTGGTGCTTTTTAAAATCTGCCTGTAGCCATCTCTTTTTCTCACCTTTGCATCAGCTCTGTTTAGATGCAAATGTAATCACGCAAAATGGAATCGTTATTCACACAGGTCCAGAGAATGTTTTCATTTGTAGTTTTAAAAGGGGATTGGCTCTCAAATATCTTTTTGGAGAAAAAATATTTTTAATAGTATTTTCAAAGTCATATATATATGTATATATCTACCAGCTACAAATGAGCATGGACACAAAATATAATTTATTCCTAATAGCATTTTAGCTTCACTTTGTGCTGATTCCAACTGGGATGATTATTATCAGTTAGAAACTAATAAGCACCCAGTGAGCAGAACAGTAGCTAACTGCCACACAGAACACACAAGAGACAAAAGACTGTGTGCTCTCGCAGCACTAAACAAACACAAAAATACACTTTGAGGGCGCTCATTGTAATGGAGGATGGTGATTGTGGTAATTATCGTGGGAGGGTGGTAGTGATTGATGATGGCAATAGGGATGACAGCAGGAGAGGTGGTTATCATACGGGAGGAGGGAATTGTGGAGGTGATAGGAGAGGTAATGGTGGTAGAGATGATGAGGGCATCTATGGTAGAGTCAGTGGTGAGAGGAGTAGTGGCTATGATGGTGAGGGTAGTGGTGCCTGTAATGATGATGGTGGTGATAGTGGTGGTATTGGCTACATGGTGGTGATGATGGTAGTGGTAGGTATGGTTGTGGTGCTGATGGTGATGGTGGTAGCTAAGATAGTGGTGGTGATGGTGATGGTAGTGGTGACGATGGCTTTGATGGTGGTGGCCGCTATAAGAGTAATGGTGATGGTGATGGAGATGGTGATGATGATGGAGATGGTGATGATGATGAAGATGGTGATGATGATGGAGATGATGGTGATGATGATGGAGATGGTAGTGGTGGGGATAGTGGTAGAGCTTTTAGTAGTGTTGTTGATCATACAACAGCGAAGCTGATGCTGATGGTGGTGATGGTGTTGCTGACAATCTTTTTGGAAATGTCAACTCTATGGAATAATTGTTGCTTGAAAATCATCACTTGAGAAAACTAATTTGAATTTCATAAAAATATCTCTTTTAGTGTCAAGCTATATATACAAACCAGTAAATTAGAAATAGATACAGACACATTTAAAGCAACCAACTCCATACTTTAATGTCAAGCAACATTTATAAATATTCCTGGCAGCACAGACATCTGTGGTTTGGTGGGTTATTATTATATGAGACTTCAGACAATAAACCAGTGCACAAACACATACAAGGAAAAGTAGTTATGTTTTTTAATCCTTCACATATATACTAATACTTTGGATTATGGTTTTCTTGCAAAGCTTTCTCAGAATCTGACTTTATCTTAGGGCATTTACGGGTAACCTAAATAGCTTGTCTTCTCAACCACACAGAGACAAAAGATAGTAGGCTTACGAGTCTTACTTGGCTATCCAGTGAGATGACTACCAACCAGGGCACCTTAGTGAAACCGTGTCTCAAAAAGGGGAGAGGTAGAAGCAGGGAGGAAGTTTTACACACACACACACACACACACACACACACACACACACACACACACACACACACACAAACACACACACACGGCACTTGAAGCAGGATCACGGATTTCAGGCCAGCCTGGGCAACAAAGCAAGATCCCGTGTCAGCAATTTAGGCCAAGAGACAGAATGCGTTATTTTAAATATCTTAACTCTGATCAACCCTACCTGAGGGTGCTGCCACACGGATTCTGTGGTTGGCTTTTGTTCTCTGGGTTTGACATCTGACCTTTGTGTCTTTGCTTGCATGACAAGACCTCTAACGAGCACTTTTTAACAGCTGATTGGTGACTCCTTCCTGGGTTGTAAGTCCGTTTAGCTCCAAGCCCCTGTGATTAATGGAGCTTTCCAAACTCCTTATAAACTTGTTAGGGTTATTTCAGAACATCAGCTCTTTGTCCTCATCGTCCTTTTACAAATGACAACCTCACACCCACAGGATCATAAAACAAGCATTTCTAAAAGAATAGACTTTAGAAAATCTCTTCTAAGGTGGGGCTATTTTTAAATTATAGCTCAAACACTGCTTGGATGGAATCCAGGCCAGAGGAGTCTTTTTGTATGATTTTGTGTGACTCTAAGGAGACATCTGCCTGATTTGAAGCCAAGCCACTATCTCAGCTACCTGTGTGCGCTGATCATTTGAGAGATACTCTCAGCGTGGATTTAACCTTTTCTAACCCTGACTGAATAATCTGATTTCAATCAGATTGTTCAAATATTCCAGCTCCTGGGTGTGGCTACCATTCTTGAACACCAGTTCTACATAATTAATATTAGTTCTGATCAATGATTGCTTACACCTGCCCCCACAAAGATGACCGTGAAATAGTTTCCACCTTCCTGGTCCATGAGTTAAGTCTTCAGTGGACTAGTGTCTAGTGGTTAGTATAAGTGACTCTAACAATTTGGCAGACGACACTAAAGAAGCAGAAGAAACCAAACCCAGGAAGAAGATTGATGTGCTGTTACTTGGTAAGAGACCAAGACTGGAAGGTTTTGAAGTGAACACTAGTTTTCGTAGCTCTCATTCCCAGCTATTCCTAGGCTGCTAATGCTGCTATTTTCTTTTTTAAATTTTTATTTTTTTTTATTTTTTTCAATTTTTATTTGTTTATTTTTTTCTATTATCAACTTGATACAGTACAAATTCTTTTTCCCCTTTTCTATTTTAATAAAAAGAAAAAGGGAAAAAGTTATAACTAATATAAGAAAAACTTATACAAAAGTACAATAACTATATACCACATATACAAACAATAAATACCTAAACAATGTCTAGTCCATTTGTATTTGACAAATTCAGAGAAAATAATTCCATTATCTATTCTATTTTGGTAAGTCCAAAATGTACCTGATTCACTTTCTATCCTAACTTATATTACTAACAGAACTATCTTATAATGTCTTTCAAATTTATACACTTACGCCTCTTTAGTGAGTTTCTTTTCTGAAATTCTTAACAAAGAAAACTATAACTATCTAATCCAAATGCCCCAGAATAATGCTCAATACAGATACCTAGCCAACGTGCCTTCCTGATGCCATCACCACTAACAGTAAATATGGTCGTACTCTGGGTTCTCTGAGAGCCGGGCATGGTGTCTGTGCTTTGTCTCATTGACTGCCCCAAGAATAGGATTGGTAGTTCCATTAAACACAAGGAAACTGGGCAGGCAAGATGCTTCAGCTGGTAAAAGCTCCTGCCGGTCCAGCCTGTTGCTCTGAGTTCTAGCCCAGGATCCCACAGTGAAAGGGGAGAACCAGCTCTCGGAAGTTGTCCTTTGACCCCCCTGGAATGCACACAAAGACACGACTACACAATAACAGAATTTTACAGCTAAATTTAATAAGGGAGGAAACAGGTTTGGAGGTATTGGATAGCTGCCCAAGATCATCCATTAGTGTCAGAGCCCAGTACTTGCTGTTGGAGATCACCTTGCACAGTACTTTAGCTTGGGGAACTCATAAATTGAAATCCTGACCTTTGTCCTCAACTGAAGCAATAGATGTAGGATGAAAGACCTTTGGGAGTGCTCATGATTAGATCAGGGTCCTTATTCAGGGTCCTAGGGAAGATGCTAGAACCTTCCATCAGGTGAGGCTAGTGTGAGAAGATATGGTCTATAAGGAAGTGGGGCTCATAGACCCCTAGTCAGCTTAACCCTTGGTCTTAAACTTCAAACTCCAGAAGTGGGAGAGACAACTTTCTGGTATTTATAAGCCACCTTGTCAATGGTACTCTGTTATGGTAACCTGCACAGACCAGGTCACACATGTGACAAAGGAGAAGTGTCAGTGCAGATTCCCCTGGAATCATGATGAGACTGCAACCTAATCATCACATTCAAAATTGAAAATATTTGAACCCCCTAGTACTGCATAGGTAATATGCTAGCATACCCCACACCACAGCTTAGTCTGGCCAGCTTGTCTGCTCAGAACACTTACTCTACCCTACCTTTGAGAAAAGTCATTTAATGAACACAAAGCCTGTGTTATCATAAAGTGTTCAGTACTTCCTGTAACTTAACGAATACTCTATTAAAAGTTAAAAACAAGGGTCCTATGGGTCTTCACGTTATCTTGCCTGTAGTTCGTGTATGCTAAGGCCATTTCTGCGTGGATACATAATAGCCTCACACTACTGTAAAGTCAGAAATTAAAATGATCAATAAAGTCACTGTAAATGGCACCCTCGGTTATTAAAAGACAGAATTAAATAACAAGGGACCAGTCATTTGGCATCAGCCTGTGAAAGGCTGATTTTTACATAAAGATTTTGTGCTTGGTCAGTTTGCATTTTAGCAGCTGATGTCTGTGGAAAGAGAGCACCTGAGGACATGCCCAGTGAATGAGTGAATTACTTTCAATTCCACATCCTTTTTTTTCTCTCTCGAACCAACACAACGGAATTCTGCCGTGTCAAAAGAAGAGTGAGTTTGGGGAGGTTGCCCAGTGGGTAAGAACACATGCTTTGCAAGCATGGGGACCTGTGTTAGAACCCCCAGCACCCCCATAAAAGGCCAGACATGGCCCCATGTGCCATGTAACCCTAGTGCCATGGCATGCAGACAAGAGGATCGCCAGGGCTTGCTGGCCACCACCCTAGGTTCAGTGAGAGACTGTCTCAAGCAAACGAGGCAGGGAGTGGTAGAGCGTGACATCCTTCTTTGACCTCTGCACTCACACACAGAAGCACATATACAAATAGTCATATGTAATCCCAACACACACACACACAGAGAGAGAGAGAGAGAGAGAGAGAGAGAGAGAGAGAGAGAGAGAGAGAGAGACAGAGAGAGACAGACAGACAGACAGACAGACAGACCGAGACAGATAGACAGAGAGAGGCAGAGAGAGGCAGAGAGAGACAGAGAGAGAGACAGAGCGAGAGAGACACAGAGAGAATACTCTCTACCTCACTTCCTGAGGCAGAGACTTTTGTAGAACCTGGAGCTCATGGACTCAGCTGTGCAGGCTGGTCCATGAGCTGCAGGGATCTGCCTCTGCCTCCCCAGCTCTGGGATTGCAGGAGCATGCTGCCATGCTGACCTTGTGAGCAGCAGGGGCTGGAGAGATGGCTCAGCTGTTAAGAGCACTTGCTGCTCCTGCAGAGGACCTGTGTTCAATTCCAATTCAATGTCAGGAACTCAGAACTGCCTCCAGCTCCAGGGAATCCAACACCCTCCTTTGGCATCTACAGGCACTGGAAGCATGTGTACACACACACACACACACACACACACACACACATCAATAAAATAAAAGTAAGTCTTCAAAACGTGAGCAACAGAGCTTTTATGCCTACTGTCTCTAACTGGTATCAGGAAGAGTGAGAAATTACCCATAAATATTTGAAAAGAAAATTAAAGGATTAGACAATAATCAATGAACTCAATAATTGGACTGAATTTTTTTAGTTTTCATTTTTATACTGGTTTGTGTTTGTTTTTGTTTTTTACAATGATCTCTCTCATTCTTCTCTGCTTCCGGCGACGTCTGGGAGCTATCCTCCATTTGGTGTGTAGAGGGCGCTCTTGTAAAGAAAACGTCCTTGCTAAGGGCCCTGATAAGAATCTAGGCCAGCTTCCCGCTGTCTTTGTTGCCATGGAGACCACACTCCAGTGAAGGGCAATGGATTCCGTGGTCTCGATTTGGAAATGTGTAACCAGCAGATGCCTTTACTGCCTTTGTTTCAATCTTTGCCCTTACAGAGCAACTCAAGCCGGAAGCTGAGCTGAGGAAGCCCATGTTTGTCTGCCGGGTTTTGTTTCCTCTGTACACATCTGTCTCCCTAGAGGAGTGCGCTGGCTTGATGAGTCAATCGAGAAGATGTGAATTCATAGCTAGAAAAAGAATATGCTTTCCTCCAGCCGAGGAAATAATTCAAATTCTTTTAAAGAAAAAGCAATGTTTTTATTAGCTGCTTAGACTATTATTATATGTGATGACTACTCACAGCAACCGTTTTACCAACCAAAATGTCTGAGACATACATGCCAGGGTATAGGTTTGTGTGGGTTTAAACAGGCATAGTTTGCTGCAGATTGGCAGTTAAGAGCCTGCATTTGAATTCTAACTGACCTGGATTCCATTGATCTTCTATTCCACCCTAGGCTGCCTTGTTCATCTACAGATTGGGATCCTCACCACCACAGAGTCATTTAGTGTTCCCAACACTGTGACAAACATGTGGAATAATCGTCCTGGAAGGGGAAAGGTTGATTTGGGTTCACAGTCTGGGAAGGTTCAGTCCTAGGTGATTGCTTTAGGGTCTTTGACAAGGCTGAGGGTTGGTCATGGTGGGACTGAGGGAGAAGCAAAGCTGTGACGGTGACCAGGGAACAAAGAGAAGAGAGGAGGAGCTGAGGATGCACTGTGCCATCAGTGACCCAACGACTGCCACCAGGGGTTCTGTCTGCTAGCAGCTGGACTAGCTCCCAATAACAGCAAGCATGGGAGGGTGTGCTGGCTGGTTTTATGTCAACTTAACATAAGCTGTAGTCATTGCAGAAGAGGGAACCTCAAATAACAAATGTCTCCATAAGACAGGGCTGCAGGAAAATTTGTAGGCCATTTTCTTAATTTGGTGATTGATGTCAGAAGGCACAGTCAGTTGTAGTGGTGCCATCCCTAGGCTGGTGGTCCTGGGTTCTATAAGAAAGCAGTCTGAGCAAGCCTTGGGAGTGAGCCAGTAAGCAGCACTCCTCCATGGCCTCTCCATCAGCTCCTGTCATCTCCAGGCTCCTGCCCGGTGTGAGTTCCTGCCCTCACTGCTTTTGATGTTGGACCGCCACATGGAAGTGTGAGTGAAATAAGCCCTTTCCTCCCCAAGTTGTTTTTTGTCATGGTGTTTCATCACAGCAGCAATGACCCTAACTAGGACGGAGGTAATTTCAACTCAAGCTATAGCAGCTGTCCGGCGGTGTCTATCTGTCTCCTTCACCGTGGGGAGGGCTGAATGTGGAGCTGGCGCTCAGGGCAGAACACTTGCCTAGCATGGAGGGGGCTCTGGGTCAGCCCACAGCACAGTCCCAAACACCAGCAGGGGCGAAGGCTCTCGATGCTACAGCACACACACAATTGTCTCCAACTTTTCTATCTCTGTCATTTGGTTCTCAGGTTCAACACATTAGAAGCAATGCAGAAACAGATAAGAAAACTGAATTAGCTCCTCCATGTTTTTTTTTTATAACAATTGAGCTTAGAACTTTAATTTGCTTTCTGTTGCTATGATGAAACACTGACCAAAGCCAATGTGGAGAGAAAAGGGCTTGTTTAATCTTACAACTCCTAGCTCCCTCCCATCCCTAAGGGAAGACGAGGCAGAAACTCCAGGCGGGAACTGAAGCAGAGACTGTGGAGTATAGGTGAAATTATTAAGGCCACTCCACGTAGTTAAAAGGAGATTTATTTAATGGCGTAACTTACAAATTAAGGGATAGGTAGGTCACGGGGTCTGGGGAAGGTGTATCGCAGTCCAGCAGTGTTCTCTGGAGCTCTGCTTGGCCCACCTCTACCATCCAGGGTCCCGGCACCGAGAGAGAGAGCGCAGCCCATCCAGATCTCAGGTCTCCAGGCACCTCCCTTGGCCCCGCCTTGTAGGCGTGACAGTTGTCAAAGTCTCAATGGGGGTTGGAACTTCCAGATCAAAGCTGGAATGGCTACCCACTACATCTCCCCCTTTTTGTCTAAATAAGAAGGTTCTAACCTCATACAAGACTATATACAAAGGAATGGTTATCAAATATTGTCCAGGAATAATGAGGGATAATGACTTAGATAAGATGGAACTACAACCAATGCAAACAATATCAAGCAAGAAACACATACTAAAATCCAGAGAAGTATAGAGCATAGGTAAATGGCATGTTACAAAGATCATTCCAAAAGGTGTCCTATCCTAAAGAACCTGAATCTAATACTTAATATGTTCTATCTACTAAGTTGTAACTATAACTGCTAGTCTTCAATCCCATCAAAGACCTGAGAAGGAATATAATGGTACCTGAGAAATGGTAGATGGATGCAAACAACTTTCGGGAATCTTGCAAGAGTAGATCGAGACAGCGGGCAGCCTGGACAGTCACCTAATGTTTCTCAGCATTGTTGGTGCATTCAAATTGGCTACAGGCCTAAAGTATCTGACAGACCATTTTTAGAAGCAGGAATTCTGAAAGACCATCTTACCCTGTCTTGGCAGAGTACAGTGGTCACTTTCCTTGTGTCCCGCTTGTCCAGAAAGGACAGCATTGCATTTGTACTGTCAGTCGTCAAGGCAAGGGCAGTTCTTTGTCCAGTAGGCCATTTTGTGCCAAGAAGACAAACTTCCAAATGGAAATGTCTTAGAAGCCCAACATTCTCTCGGGATCAAATTGGTGCAGCCAGGAGCAATTGTGTCTCACATCAACAGAATTCTAAGTTATTTAAATGTCATATTCTCTAGGTCTATGAAGTGTTTGAAGATTACCTGTCCATCTGACCTATGTATCCGTAAATCTGGATAACCTAACTAACGTAACTATAGAGATGACAAGCATAGGTGACTATAAATCTATAAGTCTTATCTACTGAAATAACCTAAGGACTAAGGCTTCACGTAAACAAGGTAAACAGTCTATAAGCAAGTGTATGGTAAAGAATGATGACTTCAAAATTGTGACAATACACAAGATATTTATAACAGAGGTAGGAATATATAGTGCAATGTGCAATATGACAATAATCTTAAATATATATCAATATACCGAATATCCTAAACAGAAGCAGAACATACATAAAGTATGACAGATATAAATTTACATTTGTATCAATATACAAATATTTCAAATAAGAGTAGAAATATATGTACATTATTAACAAATATAGTTCTGTATTTGTATCAATATACAAATTATCTTAAACAGGAATATAAAAATAGTTTACATTTGTATCAACATATAAGAATCCATAACAGTGCAAATTACACTGCAAATTATCTAAGGCTGCTATTTTACTAAATTTGTTTACTAGTATATACAATAATCTACCATAATATCTTATACCTATCCTTTCCATTTCTTCTTTTCCCTTTTCTTTTTAGAATATTGAGTCTAATATTTTCTTCTACCCTCAACCCTATAACCATCATCCATAACCCTGAGAATTATGAAACCTAAGGGAGAAGGGGCGTTGTTTTCTCCAGCTACAGTGGAGGAATGTTGTTTACTAGCTCAGCCCCTGTGGTTGCTCAGCCTACTTTCCTATACACCCAGGACCACCTGTCCAGGGGTGGCAACACCCAGAGTGTGCTGATCTCTCCCACATCAACTGTCAGTCAAGAAAAGGCAGCAAGAAAAAAGCACAGAGTTACCTACCATCAGACAGGCCAGTCTGATGGAGATGTCTCCTCAGTTGAGGTTCCTCTTCCCCAGATGACTCTAACTTGTGTCAAGTGACAAAATCTAACCCGGAAAGCAGATTTCCTGATCCCTGCTCAGAAGCTCTTGTCTGCACACTCAAGTGGGTTTTGTCAGCACATGCGACAATTCTAAGCACCTGTGGGTTTTGAGGTGTTCTAGCTCCAGCACTGTCCTAAGCACCATCCAAGGAAATTCATACAATGAATGGGGAACTTCCTTTGAAGTTAAATTTCCATAGAATAACCAAAGTACTAGGCAAGAACCAAATATCCATGGATAGGACTTGAGCAGTGTACCAGAAACAGATCGCTTCCTTTTTACCTCCATGAAATGTACATAGAATTTTATTTCTGATGTGGGCATTCCAACTGGGATACTTTTTCAAAAGAATACAAACCTATGGTCTCCACAAATCTAAGAGTTGGTGACAGACACCCAGCCCCCTGAGCTTCTGAGCTGAGACAATGATTCACACAACTCTCATTGCGGTCCCAGATGAGAGCAGTCTTTGAAATGATTCTCTAGAGGTGCAAGAAGTGGGAGTCAAAGGGAGGCCAGAGACATGGACCACATTCCGTCTTCGTGTTTGTAACTTCTTTGCACCAATCACATGGCTCAAATCTAAAGTATGCTTTTCGTTAAAATAGTAATCCTAAAAAGGCAGCATGGTGGAGGCAGAGACAAGTGGATCTCTAAGAGTTGGGGGCCAGCCTGGTCTACATAGTAAGACCCTATTTCAAAACAAAATGAAACGAAATGACAGTCCTGACAGAATCTTTGTTCCCATAGAAATAAGGTAATCCACTTGTTACATTGTGCTCAGATCAACTTAGAAAAGAAGCCTGTGGGTGTGGCATCTAGAAGTATATAACCACGTTGGGTTCTGATTTAAAAATTATTCATTTGAAGTAGGTTTATATTTGGTTCATATTTATTTTTAAAGATAAAGACAATATACTCTTGGCTCAAAAATGGCTAAAGTTTATTGAGAATTTATTTGTTTCCTATTTGTGGTCTTAAGACATCAAATCCTTAAAAAGAATGATGTGATAAACTGAGGCACAAAGAGGTTCAGCGCTGAGTGGCAGAGTGGGGTTCAGTCATGACCCAGGTGGCCAGCAGTGCTGTGCTCTTGCGGAACGTGCCCCAGAGCAGGCACAGATGTGGGACCAAACAGGGCACCACCCAGGAGAGACACTGTTCTGCCCTGACTGGATTTTAAATCTTTATAAACAAAACTCATTTCAGGACAACTGAGAGAGGGTAGAGTAATCCAGACACAGCACCTCAGACCTTTGGCAAAAATCACTAGAAAATTGTGTGTGTTACTTTTGGTGAGTTATTGATTCACAACAAATGCTGTGTTGGGAGTTGTAAGGATTTTTGAGTCTATGGACTTATAGACTGAAAAAGAAGAGAGAAAAGATGAGGACACATATTCTTGAGGCTATCAAATAAATGGTCAATAAACATTTATTGAATGATGACAACAGCTTCAGAAACAAGGGTGTGTTATGTCCCTTTGGATTGGAGGGGATGGGGAAGGTATGGCTTGAACCTTCAACCAAACCTTAGTCCATAGAAGGGACTAAGACGAAGTCTAGGTGAGGGTGGATTCAATAGGGGCATCTTTATGGAAAAGAAAGATCACAAGTAAGAAAGAATAAGCCCCTTTTCAGAAAATAAAATCAATGGAAACACATTCATTTTAGAACATAAACTGTCCATCCACCCAGCCATCCAACCATCTAACAATATTTATTACTCATCAGACACTGGGTCACAACTGGAGACCCTAGTAGGTGAATTTGGAACAGATGTGAAGGCATCTGGATTGCCAGCTTTGAAAGACAGACTTTTGGTTGATGATAATAAGCCATGGTTTCTGAGATGGTTTCTGAGCTACAGAAAGAGAATTTGATATTTTACTATGGAATTGCAGACTGACAAATGAAACAGGATGGATTGCAGAGAAAGGGTCAAGCAATCAGACTTTTACAAGGACCTTCTGCCAAGGTCCCTGGAGGAGGTCCCTGGGCTCTGGGCAGACAGGGTGATGGCAGCCACAGGGAGAGGGCTGCGGTTGCCTGGGATCTGGAGATGTTGCAGGAAATCAACCCACAGCCAGAAGAATGGAGAAGAAGAGACACTGGCAATCCCAGCTCTTGGAGATCTGGTGTGGGTAAGAGGATGTTGCCAGTGAAACAGGAAGGCTTGCACAGGAGTTCCTCACAGTCTGTCTCCTTCCTCAAACTTGTTGCCTCTCTTACATTTGCCCCATCTTGATGGATGCTTCTGACCACAACTGAGCAGAGATTTCGGGGCAGATGGGGTCCACATTCATGGTCCCCTGTAGCGTGAAGCATGTTCTTCACCCTTAAACGTAACTTATATTTTAAAGCTGGAAATCAAGCTGAGTTTTGAGTACATCAAGTTTTAAAGTGATTCACACTTCATAGATATGAGATCAGATTATCATGCAAAACTTATTTTACATTTTTCTACTTTCTATAACCCTTTGATGCCTGAATGCTCGGAAAAACCAAGGGAAACTCCCGCACTGCATTTTCCAAGTGGGGTATAAACTCCCCTGTTACTCTTTTCTGTTGGGTGGACTACATTGCAGCGGCCTCTCAACCCAGGAGAGTGTGGGTAACTGAAACGCACCACTTTTTCCAGATCCACCTTCCTTTAAACCTGAATCCAAATCTGTTTTGCCCTCAGCCACTTTGTCATGGTGTCTCACAAGGAATGGCTTTGTTTTGTAATGTCATCTATGGAGCTTACTGCCATTTCCCAGTGGGATGTTGCAAGCAAGAGAGGTGAAGCCGTGCTCAGCTGAAAACCTCCAAGCCTCACACAGTTCAACACTTTCATTAATTCCATTCACTGAAGCTTGGGCGGTAAATGAGTACATAATGCTTGACATTGGAATGACTTTTTCCCCATGTCTTTCCTGCTGCGCGATGACAGATAATTTCTTTAGCAATCACTGTGTTCTTTTCATATTCTTGGAATCTTGGTGTTGGAAGGAACATCAAAAGTTCGTCATGTTTCATCTCCCACTTGCCAACAGAATCGTGCTGAAACCATCCAAGATGGATCATTTGTTGTCTGTTGTGTTCTTTGAGCCTCAAGCTTGGAGAATGGTCATCCGCAGAATGCTGGAAACACACCCAGAACATGCTGTGTAGTCCTGCCCTGGACTTAGCAAAAACATGCATACACAGTTGAGTGTGGTTGAGTAGTCCCACCTGATATCCTGTAATGAATATGGCAGAATCTTTAGAAAGGAAGGAGTATTTCCTTTTTAAAACAACATTTTTGGTCTATAAGAAATTTTGTGTATGTGTATATGAGTACATTTTCGTGTACATTTGCGCATATGTGTACACATTGTTGAGACCAGAGATTATTCCTAGGGACCGTCTCTCCTTGAGCACACTCTATCACATTTTCAAGCTTATCAATTAGGTTCTACATGCTTCTGCTTCCCCAATGTTAGGATTATAAGTTCTACTATACCTTAGCTTTTAAAACAAACAAATAAACAAACAAAAACCATGGGTTCTGGAGACTAAACTTGGATCATTATGTTTATACATCAAGCACGTTCTAGACTGAACTATATCTCCCCAACCCCCAACCAGAGAGTTTTTTTCAAATCATGGTATTTGGCTTAGAACTTGACACACTGTAGGCCCATCATAAAAGTTTCAGAAAATAAACAAACCAGTACTTAAATATTGCTAGCAAAACATGGCTCCCTGGGAAGACGGTAGGTAATAAATAGTTCTCCCCTGCACATTCCTTGAGTTTTGTTTCAGTTGGCTTGTGTTATTTTGAGACCGCATCTCGCCATGTAGCCCAGGCTGGTCTCAAACACACAATCTTCTTGCTTTAGCCTCCCAAGTGCTGGCATTGTAGGTGTGTGCCAACATGCCTACCTTCTGAGATCTTTGACCTGTGGCTGTCCACACACTTCCCAAGAGGGCCATGGAACACTGCATCCATACTGCTGTGGAAGAAACAGTTCAGGAGTCAAGTTCAGGGATCTTGGTTTCCCCCCTCTCCTCTTTGAACTTGGGTACACTTTAATGTACTAAGATTATTTGGAGTTCAGAAACTAAGGAACCTGTCCACGCTGGATGAACTCAGTGTGACATTTGGACATAGGACCTCTGATGGCCAAGCTCTATTCATCACCTGCTTTTTAAGGACATGCTGCACTTTGGGGCTAGTGTTCAGTTTTACCTGAGGGAAAGTCCATGCCTAACTCATTTCTGTATGTTTGTGCCATGAGCTATCTTACATCTACCTTGCATTCATTAAAAACTTATGTATATTAAAGAGATATGCCTTGTGAATGGTTGGCTAGATGACATCAGTACCCATAGAGAAAGCTGGGGTGTCGAGATAAATGAGACCAGCACTGGAATGAGAGAAAAAGAGTTTTGTGGAGGACATGTTCTGCCACCCAAAGGTTTCTTTATAAAGAAAGTGGAAATTTGATTATTCTAATACTGTTTGTGATGAAACCCTGGGGTCCCCCTCTCCTCTTAAATGGTCCATACCCTCAAGCTTTAGATGGCAGAAAAGGCACTTAACAGCCATGAATACATCTGATTCATTCTTAATGTTTATCATCAAACGGTTGGAGAAATTTCCTCTAAAAAATTTGCAGCCAAGCCGTTATTTAGAAATGAGACATCTTGAGAGAACCTCAGTAGCCCACATGCCGTTACACTGGGGCTGCAGAGAATGTCATATGCTCCCAACTCACAGCGCTGAGTCCCACAGCTTCTGTAATGTAACACGGTAGCACTACTAAAGACTGACAAAGACACAGAGACCCAGAGGCACCCATGGCTGAACTGCAAATGAGAGGGACGCTGACAGGAACCTCAGGGCATTAGCATCTCACCCTCCACACGTGTTTTTCTTTGGTGCCCAAGCACCCAGAGGAACATGCCATTCAAGAGGCTCATTTTGCAGAGCTCTGCCCTGGTGAGTTTTGTTGTCAACTAGACACAGCTCGTTAGGAGGGACTCTCAGTTGAAGAACTGCCTCCATCAGCTTGGCCTGTGGGCATGACAGTGGGCATTTTCTGGACTGATAATTGATATAATAGGGCCCAGCCCACTGTGGGCAGTGCCAGCCTTAGGTGGGCTTGGGCTATATAAGAAAGGTAGCGAACATGAGCCGGGGAGCCAGCGTGTATGCAGTGTCCCTCCACATCTCTTTCAGTTCCTGCTTCTAGGCTCCTGCCCTGCCTTCCCTTGATGAGCAACTATAACCTGCAAGGCAAATACAGCCTTTCTTCCTCCACCTTGTTTTTGATCCGTGTTTCATAGCGACAGAGAAGTAAAGTAGAGTCACCTTACGATTCGCCCACATGGTGAAAGGACATTGGGAATGGATAGGATTCAGCAGCCTTCCAGCATTAGCATAACCCATGTGATGAACAGAAAATGTAGAAAAGCATCTTCAAGCTTGCAAATGAGTCATGCCGACCACAATTCACTGCAAAGTGACATTTACCTTTGAGTTCTCATTTGGGAATCGACTACATGGAGTCCTTTTATTTGTTTTTCAGACAGAATGTCACTGTGATATTCAGACTATCCTTGAAGTCAAGCTGGTGGTCCTCCTTCCTCAGCCTCCCCCGTGCTTAGATGATAGACACATGCAACCATGTCTGGTCTAAAATTTTCTTTCATATGACAAGGAGAAGTTTCCAGGAAAAGGTCATGATGGCGCCAGGCTATAATCTCAACACTAGGGAAGCTGAGGCAGGAGGATGGACAGTCCAAGGCTAGCTCTAGGTATATTGTGAGACTCTGTTAAACAAACAAGGGCTAGAGACACAACTCAGTGGCTGAGTGTCAATCTAATGTGTACAAGTTTGGGGCTTGATCCTCAGTATTGAAAAGTAATTGGGGGTAGGGTGCTGAGAGTTTTATTGTTCAGTGTAACCTGAGAGAAAGTCATAGAGTTTCTTTAGTGTCTGTATCTAAACCTCATCAAAAACTCCTTTTTCAAATCCTTCCTCTTGTAAGGATTCAGTTTTATCTCAACTAGAGATGGAATGGGTCTACAGGTTATTTTAATACACTGTTTTTCTTAGTGATTGTTGTGAGTACACAATGCTATCAGTTATCAACTAAAGCATGTCAGCTGTTAAAGCCATACATTGGCTCTCCTTGCTATTGGAACTTACATTCAGAAGTTGGTGGGGAGGGGGGTGTCTCTGCTCCGAGTAGCTGAATCCCTGGTGTTATGGAAACAAAGAGCTCTTGCCTCATAGCCTGTTGATGTATCCAGTCATAAATGTGACAGTTACCGGGGCTAGTCGCCTTCTCCGCCTTCCTGCAGACCTGAGACTAACTCATTCCTTACTGATAACAGATGCTGGAGCCGAGCCTTTGAAATACCCCTGTTGATTCCATTAGAGGGAAATGGCTTTATGCAGTGGTCTATGGGGGGTGGTGGTGTTGTGATTGCTGTTCTGTGGACCCCTGGCTGAGTACCATGCTTTTCTCTTATAGGTGATGTGCCTTCAGGACTTTTTTGGTGACGATGACATTTTTATTGCATGTGGACCAGAGAAGTTCCGTTACCAGGATGATTTCTTGCTAGATGAAAGTGGTAAGGAAAAAAAAAAGTTCAAAACCCGGGGAAATTTGAGGCAGCTTTCCAAAATGAACTGCACCAGGCCAAGATTATGTCAACTCCAAAGCCACCAAATCAGTTTCAGATCCTCTCCTGCCTTGTCTTTCCTATATCTTGAATTTCTTTGATTTTTTTTAATATAGAAAACAGATGAAATGATAATTGAAAAGGTTAATCCGTTTGGAAGAATACGTTCCTAATGGCTAATTTATAGCCATTTAATAACTGAACTGATGCCTTACAGAGAACCACAGTGTGGATTTCTACATTTTAATTATATATTTTCATAAAACAATTTATAGTGGATGGATTTGTAATCATAAAATTACAGAGTATGCTTCTAGACTTAGCTTTCATGTGGCTTCCTCTAATTCCTGAGAAAATGGTTTGGTGCTCTCTCCCTGAAGTACATTGGAATTTGTATGTCATTAACATCTGTGAACTGTCAGGATGGTAGTTTCCTTCCTTTAATGAACTAAATGTGACCCTTGGTGATTGATAAAGAGGGAAGTACTGATAAATGGGGAAATTAATGCAAAGGGCTATGATTTTCAGAATGATTTATTTTGGGTGGGGGGAGGTGGTCTCAGGAGTCATCTCAGAATCTTACAGTATCACAGGTAAAATAATCGCCCAGGACATCCTGCCTGGGTAATTTTCCTTCTAATTTAATTAGGGAACTATTACATAGTTACTGACACTTCAAATTCTATCTAGTTGGAGACATTTTTGGAGGTAGTAAGTGAATGTGTTGCTACATTGACAGAATGGGTGGACAATCCTGAAGTGAGATAATGGCAATCGTTGTCCTGTCCAGGGCTCGCCCTGAAGCTCAGTCGTAGACTCATATTGGATCAGTTATGTGTAGTGTAGTGATGGGCCACGCACAGATTGTTTTTTCAATGACAGATGACACATAGTGGAGCCTCGTGACAATACAGTGCTCAAGCACAGCACAGCCAGCCATTCTACCTTATTAACTAGATTCTATGATGTTCCCACCACACTAGGTCACCCAAACATGCAGGTCACAAAACATACCCTCATCATTAAGCAGCACACACATATCCATATATAACATCAATGATGTGCACTTAACAGTTGACTAATTCATGACTTCAGTAACATAGGCAAAGAAAACTACCCTCCATCATGAAATCTTCAAGTGTTCAGTGGAAGTACAGAGAGATGACATGAACGTGCCCCACGACAAGATTTATTTTCATGCAAGGTCCTCACAGGAGGATTACTTTCCCTCTGAATAAGTTTTCTCTAAATACATTCCATCTTTATAATTGATACACACGTCCTCTTGGGGCAAGGATTTATATAAACGTATCATTCACAAGATGTGCTCAGGGAGGAAGCGTCCCACCTTGTTTAAGGAAAGGACAAAGCAGCTTTGCCAGTGTGGAACAGCAAATGTTTCCAGCCAGGACACAGAGCTGACAGCACGGGCTTTGAGAAGAATAAATGGCCTTGACTTTCAATTTAAAGAAAATAGCTGCTTTTGATAGAATAGTCTGGGACACCAGATGTGTTCTGGAATGAGAGCCCACTTGCTGCTTTGATACTGAGAGCAGCAGCCCGTCTGCCTTGCACGGGAGTAGAGCTCACTTTCAAATTGGCAGAGCTGGCCACTGGTGTGCAAGGCCTCCCTCCGCTCTCTTTATCTAGCCATCAGGTTGATTTCAGGCCACTACTCCCACCTGGCCCATCTCAGGAAGCCACACAGCTGGCTGGTCCCCTGCTCCTGATGTGGTAAGATATGTTGTCAGCCCGGGAGCTTCAACCACCTACCACCACAGGCAGGTAGACTTTGTGTGAAGTACAACAGAAAACTGCCAGGGGAAAAAAAAACTTACCAATCCCCAACCCCTCCATTATCAAAAGACATATGGGGTGTATCTCAGTGATAGGGCACTCCCATAGCTCCCTCCTCAGCTTTGTTAAAGACAAGTGGGGGCTGGAGAGATGGCTCAGCGGTTCAAAGGCCTGGGCACTTTTGCAGAGAACCTGGGTTTGACTCCCAGCAGCCACAGGGTGGCTCACAAGCATCTGTAACTTCAGTTTTGAGAGACCCAATACCTTTTTCTGTCCTCCAGGGGCACCAGGGACATACATGGTGTGTAGACATACATGCAGGCAAAACACCCATGTATATAAAATAAAATAAAATAAAAAAGTATTTTAAAAGAAAACACAAGTGTATGTACACACACTCACACGAGTGTAAACACACAGGCATGCATGCACATACATACACACACACACACACACACACACACACACACACACACACACACACACACACACACACATTCTAGCCAGCTTTTGACACTTAACCCCTTGAGAGCACTCTACAAACCATTTTGTTGAACTCACTTTCTTTCTCTCGATAAATATGTCCTACCCAATTCTCTGTGTGAAATCCATTTACTGTGTAGTGTGCCCTCCTCCATTCTAGAAAAAAACACGTGGGCACAGGAGGTGGGGAAGGAGAGTCGACTAAAGAAAAGAAAAATTCTAAACTGAGGTTTTACTTCCTTAGATGAACTTACCCAGAGACTAAATTCTCACGTTGTCAACTGCAATTCTCCTGGTGCTCGTACAGCATGTTCTGGGCTAATGTATTAAAATATGAATCTTTTTATAAATGCTAAGTGTGATTGAACCCAGCTCATCTCTACTTACTAAGCTGTATCCGAGCATTGATGCTGTATGTGGTCAGTTCCATGGTAAACTTCCTTAAAGGTGTGTGGGGACATCTTCAGAATTAATAGTTTTCCTGGTGCAGAGCCACACTTGATTTAATGGTGTCAGGAAGTGGCCTTGTGCAACAAGGCGGTGCTTTTATTTTATCTTTAGAAACAAACCCAGCTACTAATGTGCTCGGAATTAGGAAGGACATGTTCCCAAGTGTCACCAGCCATCTCCCACAGACATTGCACAGGGGCTTTCCAAGGGAGACTTCTGCTGTAGCAGATACATGGTTCCTGAGGCCACGTGGGAGCAGCATCAGTATCAGTAATGAAGAGCCATAAATTCTCCTTCCTATCTTCACGTGCTATGTGGGGTGCCTTCCTTGTTCTAATTCAGAATGTAACCATTTTAGCAGAGTGTCATCCATCAAGAGAGTTTCAGCACCTTCCAAATGGTGGCCAGAGTGCTATATATAGAGGCCGGCAGAAGCTGGCAGATCCATCCCTTGTGGCACCTGCTGTCTGATTGAGAATGAGGAAACAGAGTGAGGGAAGGTGCCACTTTGGAGACAGGAAGCTCAACCCGGAGTTGCTTAGACGCTGATGACAAGCCACTGAGTGTGGCACTGATTGCCATTCGGAAGGGACAGGGTTTGCTTGAGTAGTGCCTGCCTGGCCCACATCAACTCCTTGGTGACGAGCCTGGCCTAGATGTCGCCTTTTAGTCTAGCCCCTCATCCTCAAGGCCCATGTGCCCACCCTTTCATGGCTTTTTCTGCCACTCATCACGTGGTCTTGCCATGGGTGCCTCTTTACTGTCCAGCCAGCTGCCTTCTTGAGAGCCTAAATCTCTCTTACTTTTCTGTAAGGAAACTCATGTCAGGAAATCATTATTTGAAGCTTATGTCTTTTCTGCCTCTTGTATTTCATTAGTCTCTTAAGGCTTCTGTACAAACTTCCACAAACCAGACAGCCAGGGCAACAGAAAGCACTAGAAAAGATTTTGAGTGTTATCACAAAAAGATGGAAAATGCTTTTATTTATTCTTTAAGAATTTCATATAGGTATATATACAATGTATTTTAACCATATTTACAAACCCTCTACCTTCGAGGATCTCCCTACTCATGTCTCCAACTTCATGTTTTATCATTTTTTTAGATAAAAATGAGAAATGTTTGAGGTGGTGGATGGGCTAATTACCCTGACTTGATCACTCTATATTGTGCATTGAAACATCACATTGCATCGCATCACATTATATCCCAGAAATACGTTCAATATTTTGTACCAACTACAAATAAACATTTCAAATACCCAGTGGGGGGGCACCCAGAGACTTACTGTGATGCAGCTATTGAGGCAGAAAGTCCAGAATGAAGTCATGGGTAGAGAACCGACTGGAGTGCAGGGCAGAATCCCTCCCTCCCTCCCTCTTTCCCCTAGTGGTTACTGTTGGCAGTCAGTCTTGCATTCCTTGCCTGTGGGGACATCCCTCCAGGTTGCCTCCTCCATCCCCGTGGCTCAGTATGCTTATCCCCTTTCCCTCTTCCTACAAGGTCATCTGTTGTCAGATAAAGGTCTATCCTCATCCAAGGTAGCCTCCTTTTTTCTTGAGAACATCTTCAAAGACCCTCTCTCCAAGTGACTTCATGTTCACAGGTATCAGAAGTTGGGATTTAAACAGGCTTTCTGGGGGAAAATGGCTCAACCCACAACGGAAATTGGTAAGAGCCATCCAGATTTTAGTTGAACCAAATTTATTTCCTCTAATTTCTAAAACTTTTTATAACTGTTGGAAGGGTACTGAGTGTACCGTGTTCATGCAGTGCCCACAAAGGCCAGAAGAGGGCATCAGATCACCTAGAACAGTGGTTACAGATGGTTGTGAGCTACCACGTGGGTGCTGGGAACTGAACCCAGGTACTCCACATTAACAGCAAGTGCTGTTAGCCACTGAGCCATCTTGCCAGTCCCTGGAGTTTCATTTGATTCACTGTCCTTGGCTTTGTGCAATGATATCAATATGTCTAGTAGCAGAGTTCCGAACAGCAGAGCTGTCACTGGGCTACCCCTCATGTGACAGGTTGGACAAATGCTGTCAGGGAATTTCAGCACCATGGTGGTCAGGGTCCCCTTGAAACCTTTCGTCTGAGAAAGTGCTCTCACAGGCACAGGCGCCTGTGTGTCTCATTGACTGAACAGTCAATCCAAGAGATACTGATGTGTGACTGATATCCAACAATCTCTGTTGAAAGCCTGTTAGTTCCCTGCAGGTAGGGGCTGTGCTTGCCCACTGGTCATCATACTACAGGGTTTCTGCTCTGGGCCCTGTGTGGCTTAGCAGAGCTAGAGATGTTCATTTGACCACACCAAGTTAAATGGTTGAAGTCCTCTGCGGGGAGGCTGATGCCATAATCCGCAAGGAGTCCAGCCTATCTAAGAAAGTAAAATTAAATGAGTATAAACAAGAGACTGTGCTCTATGATTCAAATGGAAAGAAAAAACAGAAAAAGACAGCTCCCAGGCAGACTGCTCTTGTCGGCCAGGAACAGATCAGTTTTCTCAGCCGTGTGTGAAAATTGCTTTTCTTTAACTGCACGCTTAATGTCAGATATGTGATTTGGTCCGTTTCCTGTGTCCTGTGGGTCTATATTTCAAGTCTTCTTATTAAAGTAAGACAGATGAAACATAAATTATATTTATACACATGTACGTACAGATCTGTGTACACATAAACAGGACAGAACTAAAGAATAGACCAAATATGTAGTTAAACTTTGGTAGCTGTCTAGTGTTCTACCATATTAAAAAAATGTGTATGTAGGTATTTTAATTGCCTGTATGTCTGTGCACCACATGCACACGGTATCTGTGGAGGCCAGAAGAGGGCATCAGATCCCCCGGAACCGGAGTTACAGATGGTTGTAAACAGCCACATGGGTGCAGGGAAATGAACCCAGGACCTCTGCAAGAGCAGCCAGTGTTCTTAACTGCTGAGCCTTCTCTCCAGCCCTATTATATTTCTCTTGAGGTAGGGTCTCACTATGTAGACCAGACTAGCCATGAACTCACTATAAATCTCGGGCTAGCCTTCAGCTTTAGATCCTCCTGTCTCAGCCTTCAAAGGGCTGCGAGTAAAAGTGTCTGTCACCATGTGAGGCACAGAGTTTGAAGGTTATGAAGGTTGAAGACTTCTCTAAGAACTCTGACGTGTGATGTGTGCACACACACACATGCATAGTCTCATATCAGCAGAACATAATAAATCTAGCTTTTTTCCAGAAATAACCATCTGGAATGCAGTATTCTTCCTGAATATGAGCATATTTCTAGAAGGGACATTTCCTCAGCTTCTCATGGTGTTGGGTACCCATTGCCTAGTTGGACATGTTCCTATAACTCCTCCAACCTGACCACTTTCATGGATTCAATCTGAATGAGATGACAGAAACTATAGTAGGTACCATTCATTGTGATGATCTCCGTTACTCTGCCCAGCTGAGTGCTCTTAGGGCTAAAACAGACAGTAACAGAAACAGCACTGGCTTAGCCTCGGAAGGCATGGGTCTTATCCAAGCGCCAGGCCCTTCTATCTGTGTGGGTGTCTTTACTCCACATCCTGTTTCTTATGTTGTATCTACCCTCCGCCAGGAGGCTGGAATGAACTTAAAACGAAATAATAAATGTCAAAGCACCTCCAAAACAGTCTCCCCTCACTGAAATATGTCCCCAGAAGATTTCAGCCAGACTCAGGCACAGATATATTTGCGGGAATTCACCGGATACAGATGCCACCAAGATTTGCTTTGGTTATTCTTTAGAAGGTGGTTTCTGTTGCTTTCTCCTCACTCTGTCCCATGCTACATATGAGGCAGGCCTAGGAGGAGCTCCACCGTTCTCTGGTGGGGATCTCTAAAATGTTAAAAAAGCACATTTAGAAAAAGCAGTCAGACTTTGAAAACTAACAGCCTTCAGGATTTCTGACTTTGGGAATGGTGTGTGTGTGTGTGTGTGTGTGTGTGTGTGTGTGTGTGTGTGTGTGTCCCCATCTGTCCATAAAGAGATCTCTGGTGCTCCCATGGCTCCATCCTGGATCTGGTGAGATTGGAAGCCACAGAGTCATTGAAAAATACTGAGAAAATGAAGTTTAGATAAAGACCAGGCCTCCCTGTAAAGTGACTTGAAGCTACGGCTATCAAAATTCACGATTTCTTGCATTTATTCAGTAAACTCTCCTATTTATAGATGCATTATGCAGCAGAAAGTGTGCCAGGAACAAATAACTGTAGATAGTAAGGCATCAAATAGGATGTCTCATGTTAACCTTGAATGTTGCTCACATTTAAAGGAACCAGAGGCTCTTCAGCATTGAACTTTGACCCAGAATATTAAATATTTCTGCGGCTTCTCATGGGTTTTATACCTTTGGGAGAGTATAATGTTAAAATGACTAATGGCTCACAGCAGACCAATAGTTCTTCATAGCTTTAATTGGGTTACAAGGCTGGTTCGCAATGAGTCTCGTGGGCAGATTTCTCCCAGATGTACCATTTTACTGTTTCAGAAGTTATTTCTAGGAATGAATAGACCAACAAAAATTGTCTTCTTAAGGAGCATGTCAAATCTGGCACGCTCATTCTTCATTTTTCCATTGTGTTGGCTTAGGTTTGTAGAACTCAGCCTGATATTTAAAGTGGAGGGTTAGGCCATTTGTCTGAGTTCTGAATAAAGGACATGAATGCTGGTGGGCTCTTCTTCCCACTTGCCTTTTGTCAATTAAGTTTTTATTTTAATTTTAATTATTTTGTTTTGATTTTAGATTGTTTTCCTTGTCTTGCTTTTTATTTGTTTTATGTGTTTATATTTGTTTTCTTTTGAGACATAGAAAGAGAGAGAAGGAGAAAGAAAGAACATGAAGTTGGGTGGGTAGAGAGGTGGGAGGATCTGGGAGGAGATGGGGAAAGGAACGAACAGAATTATATTATATGAAAAAACTGTTTAAATAAAAATTTAAAAGAAAACAGGAAAGAAGTGCTGAAGACTTTCTTGACCACACGTTCCTTTAATGGGAATAGAGATATAAGCCTTGGAGCTCAGTAATATTCGGATTTAGTTGACTGCTATGCTGTGGAGCTGAACAGGGCTGGAGTGCTATGCTTTGGAGACAGACCTAAGTCAAGCACAGGCTAGTCCGTTTGCTGCCATGAGAGCAATTTCTACACCAGAAATCCAGGCATTAGACGACATATGCCTTCGCTTCTTTACATGTTTCTGTTCCGTGCCCCTGGTCTTCTGATTGTGGTAACTGACAGATGCACTGTAGAATGGAAAACCCGACAGAGAGCAGTACCAAGCATGAATCCTTGAAGGTTGAGTCTCAGGGATCATCTCTCCCCTTCTTCTGCTTCACAGAAGTCCTCCTCACAGCACTGCAGCAGATCCCCAACCCTCCTCATTGGCAACCCTCTGAGAGTGACACCACAGTGTCACACAAGGCCAATCCCACTATCCCCTAGGAAAAATAACTACTTCATCCTTATTAAATGAAAATTAGTCTTTTTTTTCCTAGCATTGACTTGCTCTCCCAGAATCTGCCCTGCCAGGTAAAAACCACCATGCCTATCATTATCCTGAAGGAGCTTCCCTCCCAGCTCACCAAGAGAATCAATATTGCTCACTATAAAATTTCATTCTTATTTTCTTCAGCAAAATACCTCTAAATCTTCACACCTCTTCCCTACTCTTTCCTTGTCTCTCGAAGGACAGGGAGCCATGATTGATCTTATCCTGTCCTCTGTTGCTTTGTGACTTCATCTTCCCAGCATTCCTGTCCCATTGGTCTAGTGGATTGGCTATGTCTCTCGCCCCTCAGCCTACAGCCAAGCCCAAGTTCCTCCTGCCCTGCAGATGCCTTCAACTGTCTCTGCCAGCTCTTTGCGTCACCGAGGCTGACTTCCTCTGTCAATCTGCTAGAATCAATAAATCCCATCCTCAAAGTCTTCGCTTTCTCATTCTGACTCACTTTTATATAACTTTAGGCTACTGCCACATTAAACGCCAAAGGTTATAGGATTTTATCAACTGTTAAAAAAAACTGCTCTCCATTGACCTTTTAGATTGGCCAGCTCCCTCCTAGGGTAATACAAATGTTCTGGACTCTTCTAGCTTCGAGTACTACGTAATTCAGAACTGCAAACATCAAGTTCTATGTAACAACCCCTCACAGTGGAACTTCTTTCCCCAGACCTGTAGAGGGCCCAACATAGCAAGTCCCTTCTCTGGGACAATGGCGGAGTTCCTGTTTCTCTACTTTCTACTCACAGGCTCCTTGCTTTGTCTGCTCTCTCCAGGATTGTGTGGGATGGGAGTGGAGCAGACAGAGGGGAAAAAGAGGTGAGCCCCCTCACTGACTGTGCTAGGATCCCTAAATTCCCCGGGCCATCACTGATTATTAAAAGCCAATTTCTCTTTTGGTTGTCTTTTGGAGTTCTTCAGGGACTCTGGCAGAGGGATTCCAGCCTTCTTCCCTGATGTGTGACATTGGCATCCAATGTCTTCTGGCTTTGGCTGTATTTTCTATTTCTTTTTAATTAGGAAATTTTTATTCATTCCACATACCAACCACAGATCCCTCCCTCATCCCTCCTCCCACTGCCCCCACAGTCTCCCCCACCCCACAGCCCATTCTTATCCATCCTCTCCTCTGAAAAGGTAAGGCCTCCCGTGGGGAGTCAGCAAAATCTGGCACATTCAGCTGAGGCAGGTCCAAGCCCCTCCCTTGCATCAAGTATTTTCTAAAGCTCTCACTTCCCCATTGGCCTCAGATGATCCTCTTGGAAAGAATCTAAATGAATCTGAATGAACTCGATGCAGACTCAGATCCATCAAATCACTCACTCATCCCATGTCCCAACCAATGGGCCACCCAGTGCAGACGGGGGTCCTTTGCTACAAAATGCTCAGGGGAAAGCAAACTATGTAAAAACACCCCTCCACTTCTACCATTCCCTGCTGCTCATGGAGACTTCCCTCTAGTGCTTTCTGTCTCCAGTGAAACCCTTATTATGGAGCAGGAGAGCATTGCCTCTGTCTTAGAATGATGGCGTCCCCATCACAGTTGTCTGAGCACTCTGCCACAGAAGGCTGGGTAGTGGAGCATTTTCCTAGCATGTGTAAGGCTTCATCCCTCACATCACCAAAAGACTATATTAGAAAGCAAAGTCTTTCTTGAAGATCCTGCTCTCTCCAAAGGCTTAAGTCTTTGGCACCCTTGAAGTGGATAATAGGCCCAAAGGCTGTATGTATCTATAGGTGCTTGGAAATTTCTGGAAGGTGACCCAGCTCAGAGTTCATTTTGGGATCTAGTTTTTACTTCCTTGGGGTCTGGGTGAAACTTCCATTTTATTTTATTTTTTATTTTATGTGTGTGTGATTGAGAGGGAGCACGCATGTGCAGGTCCCTACCGAGGCCAGAAGAGGGCGTCAGATCCCTTGGAGCTAGACTTCCAGGCAGTCATGAGGCCCTAACAGAGGTGCTGGAGACTGAACTCGGGTCCTATGCAAGAGCAGCAATGGCTCCAACCACTGAGCCATCTCTCCATCCCTGAAACTTCTTCCCTTTGGAATCTCGTCATATTTGTGACTGGCTCCCTCACCTGCCACATACTTAATAATCCAATAAGTAACGCCAACCTTCCGACCATTGTGCTGAATATTTTTTCCTCCTCTCTCCTTGATTTCTTTGTGGTGTGTGCCATTTCTGATGACCCCCCTCCTTGAAATACTGTCCCCTGGAACTCTGGGGTGTTCTGCATCCTGGTCTTCTGCATTTCTGACTGCGTCTGGGCGCCTTCCAACTTTGCTCTTTGCCATAGATCCTTAGTGACTGTTCCCTGAGACTCATTCTGCAGCCCTTTTTTCTACTTAATTACTCTGCTCCTGGCCAAGTTCATCTACTTTAATGGCTTCAGCAATGATGGTGATGGCCCACAATGATGGTGACAAATGGCCGCCAGATGGTAAGCAATAAGCGGAACCTTTTGAAGTATGTGTAATTTTCCCCATTTTACAATTAAGGAAATTAAGGCTTAGAGATGATAAATAATTTGTCTGAGGCCACACAGCTAGCTAATATAGAAGGCAGAGTTCAAACCTAAGTCTGGCTACATTCGACTATGAAATTTTAACCTCTAAATTCACTGACTGCCTCCCGATCTACATGTCTAGCCTTGATTCCTTGTATGAGCTAAGCAGCCATATGTCTGACTTTCTAGTTGGACACATCTGTGATTATATTCCACAGCCACAGAAACTTCAGTGCACCCGGCACGTGAACTCATTACCTGGTGGTCCAATTGTCAGCTGGCACCGCCCTCTTGGTCTCCTGGGTGAGTCCCTGGCATTGGCATTCTCTGTAGCAGAGGTTGCAGAACCAGAACCCAGGACATGGAGCCATCTGTCATCACCTCTGATACCCACTCACAAAGGCCAAGTCTTTGTTCGGTCAGCAGTGCGTGGGCAGTGGCTCATCTCTGTCTCCTGCCTGGGCTGTTGTAAAGACGCATGAACTTGCTTTCTTAGGTCCAATGATTCCACATCTTATTTGGACAGACTGACTCTCCTGAGTTTTTTAGTTTTGTTTTGTTTTGTTTTTTAAAAGAACACTGTACACCCAGACTCCTTAGCATGCTGGTGAAGGTGGACCTAACTTACCTCCCCCCACAACCCCCTACCCCTGGCCAGCTGCTGCATCTGCCATCACTTTAGACCCCCTGCCCTCTAGTCCAAGGGATATTTGTTGGTCTCCTCAGTACCACTTCTTCTAAACATCTCCACCTTAGGCCACACTGTCCCACAAACCTTCTTCTTCTTTCTCACCCCACACAAACCTCTCTTGTCCTTTGACAAAAGTCACATTCTTTATAAAGCCTTAATTTGTCTCTTTGGTTCATCTCAACCCCTGAGTTTTTATTCTTTTTCCAGCTTTTTGTTCCATTTCTCTGTTATAACATTTTGGTGACTCTGCCTCACACCACAGGCCTTTCTAAAAACAATGAACACAGTTTATATTGATCGAATTAATGTTTCAGATAAAAGACTGTAGTGTTGTTTTCTAAACAAAACCAAAGAAGTTAAGTAAGGGCCCAAGGCCATTGTATTTGTGTGTTCCAAATATCCAGCTATCCATACTTTCCTAAGATGTGTGTGTGTGTGTGTGTGTGTGTGTGTGTGTGTGTGTATGAGAGAGAGAGAGAGAGAGAGAGAGAGAGAGAGAGAGAGAGAGAGAGAGAGAGAGAGAGAGAGAGAGAGAGAAGAGGGGGGAGAGAGGAGAGAGAGAGAGAGAGAGGAATTGACTCTAGTGGTCATAGTGAAACATCCTATGATCATCTGACTCTAAACTGGAGATTTTGAAACGACAGAGTGGCATGGTTCATCCCCATGTGAACATGTGAGAACCTCAGAGTTGTGTAAAACCCAGCCCATGGACAGTAACAGAAGAAAGGAGATGCCCCAAGCTTGAGAGGGAAGGGAGTGCATGGACATTTCTCCCAATTCTTACTTTATTTAGACTCTTGTCAGTTCAGATGATGCCTGCCCACATTCAGGAGGAAGGCTACATTGACTGAGTCTATCTAAGCAAATGGCAGTCTCATCCAGCAATGCCTTCACAGATACACCCAGAAATAATGGTTAATCTGGATACTCTGTGGCCCAGGTGAATTGAGGGAAGAAAACAGCCATTATCATCACATAGCCAGTGGCCAACAGAATGAGTAGGAAAACTGAGAATCATAGTTTACATTTTATTTCACTTAATTGTAAGCACCTGCATACTAGGCAGAGGCATCTTTAATCTCCATATCCCACCTCACCTATAGAGCACCATGAATGTAGTAAAGACCCAAGACGTGCCATTTGGATTGATGGATGCAGATGCTTGTTTCTCTCGTCATTCCTTCAGATGCTTGAGGATGTAGCCCAAGACTTCCCCAAAGCCGAGCTTATTTTATTTTTTGAGATAAGATCTTACTCTGTAGACCAGGTTGGCCTCAAACTCACAGGGATCCACCTGCCTCCGCCTCCTGAGTTCCGGATTAGAGGCAGGCACCACCACACCTGACCCTTGAAGCTGGGCAAAGTTCCCACAGCTCCTTCTCTGAAGACCATCCTCCCATTCCTCTGGAAACCCCATGGTCAGCAATATAGCCTCCTGGAAATGATACCCCCAACAGAACGCAGCCCACCATAGGACCTTCGAACACATTTGACAGGGGCCCCAAACTTAATATATGCAGAGTACGACAGATTATGTTTTCTTTTATCTATAGCCGAATAATTCAGGCTCACCGTTATCTTTGGGGCAGCTGACCACTCTGGAGTTGATCTCTAGCTGGATTCTACTTGCCTCATCACAGATTTGAACGTCCATCCAGTGCTTATCTATATTCATACCAGAGGGCATTTTATCATTTTTAGTCTTAATTCTGTTTACTCAAGGTTCTTGAGCATTCGAATTCTGCCCAGGGATTCATAATAGCAGGGGAAGGTGTGGAAATAAGATTTGAGTTTCAGGCCCTTTCCTTTACCAACTAAATTGTGTTTCCTAGAGCTTGCCTTGCCAAAAACCAGTAACATGGTTGCTCAAAAGCTCCCAGACAAAAACAAAAAGACTAAAAACTGAAGTAACCCTGATGGGTTTCCTTGTGGGCCGCAGTGGCAGGTAGCGTCTAGCCAGTGAACATCTTTGATTGGATCAGTTTCTGCCTGCAGCTGGGCAACAAACTGTCATGTTATAAGATAAACTTGGCCACAGTGCATTTTTAAGAAATATGTTTGAACTGGGAGCAATTCATGAGTTGTACAGTAGTGAGCCAGAAGTGGTGTGGGCTCCAACAGAGGGACATGAGGCTGAGGTGGGGAGGTTTTCATAAGGCAGTTCTGGAAAGCAAGGCAAAGAAATATTTGGCTAATGTGGAGGAGCAGCTTTATTTGGGTCACTCTATTGGAAAGACCCTTGTTAGAGGGTAGCCAGCTGTGATTAGGCCTGTGTTTTAGGATGTACTGGGGTCTCAACTTGCAAGGCAGCTGTTATTTGAATAGAGTGGTGTCTCTGTCTTTGCATCATCTCTACCCTCCAACTCCTCCCATGTCCCCCCTAATTCTTCCTCTCAAATTCATGACCCCCCAAATATGTGGATATAGAGAAGAATGAAATGAGACCCATATACATCATCCTTTCAGAAATTGACTACAATTTGCAGCTGGAGAGATGGCTCAGTGGTTAAGAGCATTTGCTGCTCATGTAGAGGACTGGGCTTCAGTCCCCAGAACCCACATGATAGTTCACAACCATCTGAACCTCTGATTTCAGCAGATCCAGTGTCCTCTTCTGGCTTCCACAGGGTGGTGCAGGCAAACACTCATACACGTAAAATAAAAGTAAATGAATCTTATTTCAAAAAAAAAAAAATCAACTCCAAATAAACCAAGACCTCTTAGTATAAAACCTGAAACTGAAGCTGCCAGAAAAAATATCGGTAGGTAGTGCCCTACACAATATAGGTGCTTCCGATTCAGACTTCATTCACTCAGGCATTAGCCTCCATAATTGACAAATGGGACTTCAGACAACTAAGAAGCTTCTGTACAGCAAAGGAAACAATCAGGCAAGTGAAGAGGAAGCCCACAGAATGGCGGAGAATCTTTGCCAACTATACATCATGTCCAATTGCATCTGATTGCTTTTTTTTTGAGTCCTAGAGACAAAGAAAACGGATCCTTTTTATCTTGACCTGACCCACATATACTCTTGAATGTAGGGGGGTCTTTCAAGATGTTCTTCATAGTACAGGTCTCTTTGTTTCTTTGAAATGTCAGTTCAGTTTACCACACCACGCACATGTTAGGAGCCTACTATGTACCCAAGCATTTTGGGAACTTAAAATGATTTTTTAAAGTTAAATATCTAAACTTACAGAAAAGTTAAAACCAATGTGGACAGCACTTGATATGAAAATGATTTTTAAAATTTGCTTTCCAAAGCAGGTGATAATTTGACCTGCGTGGAGACCATATGTTTTCATATATTTTCATCATTTTATTTTAAGTGTTCTGAGTCACTGAAACATAATAAACACTGATTTTCTGTGACAATTCATTGCCTCAGGCTAGACTTTTCTCTCTCAACAATTCTTGAAAGCAAAAAAAAAAAAAAAAAGTATTGTCTTTTTATAAAAAAAAAATGTGTAGATGACAAGTTCATGTTTTAACGAGCAGGACAGCGTCTTTTCTTGGAGAGCTAAAAAGATACGAAGAGGAGTCTTCTAAATTCACATAAGTCCTCGTAAAGAATCTGCATGTGGGGGATTAAGAGATGGCTCAGCTGCTAGGAGCACTGGCTGCTCTTGCAGAGGGCCTTGGTCCAGTTCCCAGCACCCACATGGTGGCTCACAACCTTCTGTAACTCCAGTTTCAGGGAATCTGATGCCCTCTTCTGGGCTCTGTGAGCATTACACTCAACATGAGGCACATACACACACGTAGGCACACACATACATAATGTAAAAATAATCTTAAACAGAATCTACAGGTATTAGCATAGAGAAGGAGTGACGGCCAAAGGTCATCAGTGGTCAGGGTAGAAACTAGCTTGGTATCCGTTAATGACAAATCCGTCTCTTGGGTCACTCACACGTTTGAGTACCAACTGAAACAGGGACCACTGTATGTTCACCTGTGGAGACCGCCATGACAGGACAGTCAGGAGATCTCATTGGTAGCTTCTGAATTGACTTTTTCTGTGGTGAAAAACTTATTTTCTAGCTTTGTTGCTCCACCTCAATGCCAGTTTACCCAAATTTAGATTCTAATACGACTATTTGTCTAACACTTGACAATAACATCTGTGAAGAGAATTATTCTGAGAATGTCATCGAAGGCAGAAAATTTGTATATTAAGAAGAAAAAATGAGTACTTTCACCTTTTTCTCAAGTGAGATACAAAATTTTAAACACATGCATTGAGCTTCCCAAATATGAAAATAAGGATCATGTACATCTCTATGCATATAAATATGTACTAGCCTGATTTATCTAATGTTAAGTGAATGCATATAGGATGGCAAGACAGTGTCACAAGTACTGGGCACATCACAGTGCCTACAGAAAGAGTCTTACCACAGAGAACAAACATCTTACCAGAGATACACTTAATATGCAAAATCCTAAGCAAACTACACAGTGTATCAGAAGTCAAGTTCCCCAAAAAAGAAAAAAGTAAAGACAGAGGCAGGGGGTATGGGAAGGCTGTGGGGAAGACGACTTTAGACAGCAGTGACACTTTTTCAGTTGACTTGAGACGGCAATGGAACTAGTTGTGAAGGTCTCTAGAGAAAAATGTTCTGTGGAGAACAGTGGGAGTGCCTGACACACCCCTATGCAAAACCCTGAGGTGCCAGGCAGGCTACAGTGTTACATTGTGACTCCAATGCTTAATGCCCAGAGTCCACGCAGACTTCACACAGCCTGGTCTACCTATTGAGTTCTAGGCAACATAGAGACACTAGCATCTAACTAAGGCAAGGTGGGATAAGTACTCTTCTTTGACATGCTGCTCTCAAAAAATTGACTTCTGCATAAGAGTCTATGTATATGGTTAGCTTTTAGCTCCCTGTACCAATGGAGAGTCTTACATTGAGCCACCCGAAAATGGGAATAGTGCAATGCTCCTTTGGCTTGCTGTAGACAGCTTTATACTTCAAGCTGTGTACATCCCTGTCCTTCAGAAGGGTCAACTGTGAACTGGCTACTCTTGCTCAAGAGAACCTTAAGGCTGATTTTAGTTTCACATGTGAAGCCACCAAATCCCAGAGGGGGTTGATGCCTGCCAAGTCAACCAGTAGGTTAGTGTTGAAGCTGAGGCCTGGGGCTCTGACTTCCAACCCAGGCTTGCTTCCATCATTCAGTCAGCCAACACATCACCACCAGAGGAAAATGTGGCCTCAGGAAGGTCCTAAAGATGGGTGGAGAGACTATCATGGTATGATGGCCCGTGATAAATTACCCTCTCTATGCTAATGACCACTCGTGAAATGGAGAAAACCCAGAGCCAATCACAAAGTCTTATCATGAGTATTCTACCTGCCACAGCGGCAAAATCCATCCTACAAGGCTGCAATGTGATGGGCATATATGAATGCTTGATATTATCTTATTTCTTAGAGATAGCTTGGATACAGTGGAACAGATTTTTAGATCCTTATTTTGAGCGATTTAAGAAATATTTATCTGAACAACATGCTACTAAGTGTGGGTAACACTGATGTAGGATGAAAAAATATGTTCACAAACAGCTCCCAGAAAGAGGCTATCCATGTCTGGCAGCCCTGCTTAGCAAACCTAGACTGGAAAGTGAAGTAAGGGCTGCATGGCAACCCAAAGAGAAGGGCCCAGAAATTCTAGCTCGTGTCACACTGTTGAATAGAATATGACTCCTGATGATCTCATGGGTATTAAGATTAGGTTTACAAATATAGCTGTCCCACAGCCTGCCCATGCCCATAGCACCAGTACCTGTGGATTCAACCAACCACCGGGGGGGGGCGGGGGGGGATTGAGTCTCTTACAAACACAGTCGCTTTCCTTGTCATGATTTGATGACTCATACTTGATAACTATCGACTGCTCTGTATTTTGTGTTATAAGCAATCTGGAGATGGTTGGAAGTATATGAAAGTGTATGTGCGGGCTGTGTCATTTTTTTTTCCAGAGGTTTGAGCATATACAGCTTTTGATACGCACAGGGATCTTGATACCAGCCCTCCATGGTTCCTGAGAGGTGACTACATTCCTTCCCTCTACCCAAGAGACAGTTATTTTCATGCAAATCTTATTCCTAGCTGCAGCAAGGTAGCTTCCAGTATGAATCGCAGGGTCATTTAAAGCAGGTGGTTCTTAAGTTTCAAGCATGGGAAACCTGAACTGGATAAAATACAAAGCTTTAGGCATATTGAATGCAATCTAATGTTCATAGATTTTTCTGCATAGTGAAGGAGAAGTATGGACATGCAGCTACAATCCGTACACAGGAACTGATCTTCCAATAAGTAAGCAAAAAGAGAGTGATCAAAACTAAAAAAAGGGGAAAAAAGATGATAAAATTCACATATGTCGATGAAAACATGCTTTAAAAATGTATGCAAGCAATCTAAAGTGTATTAGAATGGTGCAAACACATTTTGCCCACCTAGGTTGTAGCCCAAGGGGGAAAATGTACTGTGCTGGCAAAAAAAAGGTACTTAAGTAAAAAGAATAAAGAGAAAGAAAACCCAGTCTTCCAGCAGTCTGATCGATAGCATTATTTTTAAATGCTCATGGGGTGTTTCTCTATTTGGACAGACATTGTGGACTGAGAAAAGAGGACATCACGTGGGGCTGCAGCTTTGCTGTGACATGCCGACAGCATTAGCACATTGCGAACTGTCTTTTAAGTTCATTGCTGTTAATTATAACTGCTCATATTTGGGTTGGAGCCAGCAGCTACAGAGCCTGTTTGAATTATTTAGAGTGTAACAATTCTGTTGCCCAAGTACCCCTACTCTGGTAGTTTGAAAAGAAAGCCTGGCCCAGGGAGCTTCCGTAGAGTTCTCACCACTCTTAATTCCAAAGAAGAGAGTCAAGTTAGAACAGGTAACTGACCAATTGGAGCAGGAAAGATGGTATTATAACATCATTTGGCCACTTTTAGATATCTGGTGAATTATTGGCCAGCAGCTGCTTAGCCATGATGGATGGTTCTAAAAATAGCAATTCAATTTGAGGTCACCACCACTTTTCTGTAAAGAACAAGGCAGTCATCAGTCCTAGGCCGTATGGGCCATGTGATCGCCATGACTAGTCAGCTCTACTGCGCTGAGAATCAGCCTCCACAACAGGCAAATCCAGCTCTGCTTAGCAGAGTGGGCAGTAGGCTGAGTGTGACTTGTAGGTTGCCGTCTGCTGAGTCCTAGTCGGAATCATTCATTTTATCTGAGTCTTTGGAGAATATTCTGCTTCACAAGGGCTTAATACAGCACAATTCAGCTCCAGAAGAAAAGAAAAAATACATGCCTACAGGCAAGTACACTCATGTACACACACAGCATAAAATACTACTGAAGTTCTAAAGCATTATCATGTCAGTCCATCATCTATCACCTGCCCATCCATCCATCCATCCATCCATCCATCCATCCATCCACCCATCTGTTTGTCTTTCTGTCATCTTTCTGTTATCTCTCCTAAACTCATCCATGAAGCCAAATCATGAACTCTTGATCTTGCAAGATTTTGTTTTTTGAAGATTGTTATTTAATGTGTATGGATGTGTAGGCTGCATGTGTGTAAGTACACCACATGTGTGCACATCTGATACCTGTGGAAGCCAGAAGAGGGAGTCAGATCCACCGGAATTGGAGTTACAGCTTGAAGCCTCCCTATGGGTGCTGGAAATCAAGCCTGGGTCCTCTGCAAGAACAGCCAGTGCAGCAAGAACTAGCCCCTCTTGCTAGTGTTTTCTTTTTTAATCATTTGTGTATGTGTGGATACGTGTGTGTGTGTGTAGGTGCATATGTGTGCAGTGGAGGACAGAAGTCAACTTAGGTGCCTTCTATAATCATCCTGACTCTGTCTTAGTTTTGTTTCCTGATGCTATGATAAAATACCCCGGCAAAAACAACTAGGGGAAGAAAGGATTTATTTTCACTCACAATTCCAGGTTAGAGTCCATCATAGAAGAAAAGTCAAGATACTAAGAATCTGAAGCAGCTAGCCACATTCACAGTCAAGGGCAGCTTGCTTTCTCCACTCCTGCCCAGTTCAGGATCCTCTGCCTAGAGAATGGTACCAACCACAGTGGGTAGGTCTTCCTACTTCAATTAAAATAATCAAAATAACTTCCAAAGACATGCCAATCAGATCCAGAAAATTGCCCATCGAGACTCCCTAGATTGTGTCAAGTTGACAATTAGAACAAATCATCACACACTCTCCAAGTTATCTTTTGATGGAGTCCTTCACTGAACAGAGAACTCAACAATTCAGCCACACTTGTTGGTGTAAGCCCCAAAGATTCTCCTGCTTCTGCTTCTCCAGGGCTGTGATTGCAGACATATGGCTTCTACACCTGATGTTTTTAACATGGGCGCTGGGGGGTGACCTCAAGTCCTTATGCTTATAAAGTGCCTATAAGGCAAGCACGTCATCAACTAAGCCGTCTCCCCAGCCTTCTCCCTCTTCCTTTTTTTGGCAAAGCTTTTACAGTTTCCTCTTGAGTTCTCTGGGACAATTACTCTAGAAAGAATAAGAAAAGAAGGAAAGAATGAAGGAATGAGAGAGAAAATGAATGGATTAAAGAATAAAAACATTTTTCTCCTACCTAGATAATTTAGATAATAACTCTAGATTTCAGATCTGCAGTTTAGACATTCAGATGGCTATGTGGAGGTCTTGAATTAAAGGGGCCACACTTATCATGGGCTTTTCAGAATACATTGGGGACCTGAAGGATACTATTTGGAGGAGTAATAGAGGTCAGAGGAAGTTCAGTTGTGACACATGAATAAATAGTGGGTGTCCGCAGCTGCCATCCTCTCATCTTATGAGCCCTCTCAGACTGTTTTGCTCCTCAGCGCCCTCTCCTGGAACAGGTCATGTCAGGCCATGCATTTGTTTTGCTATTGTCTCTCCCTGTCTCATGGGTGTTGGCATCAAAATACCATGACTTTTTTGTCATATCCTTGAAGAATCTCTTCCTCCTTCCTGGGCATTCTTCACAGAATTAGTCGTTTTCCAGAACAGGAATGGGGCTTATGTCTAACACTTGGATTCCAGCAATCACAGGAGAGAGAAATACACAGCATGAGCATTTTGTGACTCCCACACTGTTGCTATTGTCCTTTATTGAACATTGGATATGGCGTCTTGCATGCTAACCAGCATGTGTTCCTATATCTGGGATAGAGGTAGCTCTCTCAAAGTGTGTTAAAGAGGTAATGTGACCTTCCCATACTGCATGTTTGTGCACGGCAGAACCAGAATGTAAACTATGATCGGCAGCTCAGACCCTGCATTGTCTTTGGCTCAAAGCAGTCTCTTACTGGGGCCAATTATAGCTCCTGGTGATTGAAAAATTGGCTAAGATATTCATTACACAGCTTTTAATTAATATGAAAGTTTGGCCTCTGTGTGACTGTTCTGGCTGTTGGTTGTTCTTTCTGTTGCTGATGGCAGACGAGAACAGAGAGAACGTCTGGAAATTTATCTCACTGCCCTTTTCCAAAATACAGTCCAAGGCTGTGTGTCCTGCCCCCAGATGCTGACTCATTGGTGACTCAGGGGACTGAGGCAGCGTGTGTCCTTTATGTTTGTGCCACCGGCTGTATCATTTGTCTCGTAGCATCTCTACCCCTCACTTATCTCTCATGAGCATTTCAACACCCACAGGACCCAAAGTCTCCTCCTCCTTCAGACTTCCTCCAGCCTAGGGCAGCCCACCAGGCCCTGGCCTCTTCCCAGTGACTCAGACTCCCTTTGTGCAGCAGCGTAGGGACCATAGTGGCACAATAGTGAGGCTGGCTGCATCGGAGATCCTGTTCCAGGGTCCATCGGGAGTCCGAGTTCCTTTCTGAATGTGACCTCAGCAGGCTGCTTAAACACTCTCGGGAGTCCTGAGACCTTGAGTTCTGTCTCTGTGGGTTCTTATAACAGTTCCGCCTGCTTCACTTAGTGCTGAACATCAGGTCTTCGCTGCCCCAGCTCTTTCTCACTCTTTTACTGGTCAGCAACCCCAAAGAGCCATTGTTCTAATCACTTGAGATGGAAGTAAAAAAAAAAAAAAAAAAAAAAAACTGAGTCTTTTTTCAGAAATGTGGGCAATGGGGTGGGCTCTCATTTCCAGAGTCAAGGTTTTCCAGCCCCAGTGTTGGATGCTGCATAATTCCCAGGAGGCAGCAGTGCTGTGTGCTGCTTGCGCAGGTCTAGAATGATTTCCTCTGTTACTTTTACGGCATCTGGTATTGTGGGGATTACTGCAGATTTACTCTTACCGTGGAGCACAGGGGACTGCTCACCGTGGTCTTGAGCACCTTGGGTTTCTTGGGGCATCGCTGTTGCTTACACTCGCGCTCTGTCAGCGTTATTGATGTCCCCCGGATCACAGAGTCCCATTGTTTGTACTTCAACTCTTGCTTTTGTCTCAGTAGCTGCTTCCGCGCCTCTTCCGCTCTGTAATAATCTTGAGCGAGCTGCTCTAATTTCCTCCATAGGGGCTGGTTCTCTTTGTTGATGGACGGGTGGGTCTTAGATTCGCTCTCCTTTGCTGACAATTCCCCATCCTGGCTCTCCTCCTGAGCTGACGTGGGCTGTGTCTCTTCTCCCTGCACCATACATGGAACTTCTTGTTCACTCAGGCTTTTCTCTGGTGAGGCCCTTTGCCTAGTCACTACCTGCAGCGGCTGCTGGAGGTCAGTCTGGTTCTTCTTGTCCTGGGATTGAAGGTCTGTGGTTGGCTTCATGTGCCCTGAGACCACGTGCTTCCTTTTTTCTACCTCGCCACATTCTTGGGCACAGCCCTTCCTTGGCCTCTCTTGATTCTTCTTAAATTGGTTACAGTTTTTGATTAGGCATTCTAGAAAGGACTTGTCAGCCTGAACCTTTGGCTCCTGAGGCTGCCTGGTGTCCTCCAGCTGCTCCTGGGGTACCTGAGTTTCCTTCGTATTCTTACACGGCTTCCGAGTTGGCCCCTCTTCAGCCTTGTGGAACTCCATTAATGTCTGTGGCTGGGAATACTTGTCTATGCCAGTGACATGTGGCGGCAATGGAAAGGAACCTCTGCGGTCCTCAGCCACCAGGCTCCTTGAATATGAGCACTCACTATGGCCCCTCCGAAGTGGGTTGGTGGCTACTGCCAAGGGATCAAAGCTTCGAGGCAGAGGACGTTTAGCCATCTGGTAGTAAACATGAGTTAGGTCAGCCCAGCTAGCCTGGGGTTCACTCAGCCCCGCCAAGCTAGCCTGGTAGTTGCACTGTACCTTAGTTCTGGCTGGCGCAACCGGAAATTTTTTCATCTCCTCCACCATCAAATATGCACTAACAGATGGCTGTACAGCAACTCGGACCCCGGGTCTTTGGGACTTCATCGTTGGTTTCTGAGTTGTTGAAGCCCTGCCCTCTGGATTTTACCTCCTCTCACCCTCCTGGGACCATGGCTTTGCCCTTCCCAGGCCCTATCCTACAAAGGGCAGGGCCTGCTGTTTGGCAATCTGCTGTTTCTCCTCTCATGTGCCCAGTACTCCTAACTTCGTAGTTGACTCGCCCTAGACTCCGGTTTTTATCCTCCATCATTGCTGGAGGTTTGGAGCCAAAAGAATTCTCTAAGAGTCACAATCACACTCTGGAACTTTGGCCCACGAACAGTCTACTCTCCACTCTCTAGCCACGCCATCTCTATGGTGTGGTAGGCGGGGCCTCTTGCTGGGGCCATGTTCCACTTCCTGTGTAACGATTTTAGGGAATGGTGTCATCTGGGAAATGCACCCTTGCACAGGTAACGTAGGTAGTGGGGTACAGACATGGCACCTCCAGCGAAAGATTGACAGTGAGCAGAAAGCGAGAGGGAAGGGACCTGAAGTGCCCAGAGTGGCTTTCCAGAGGGTTGGGCCCTATAGAAAAGCCTGAGGCCCTAGCTGGAGTCAATTGGATGTGTTTTCTGCAATTGCTTAGGGCATGCTTGGTGCAACTGACCACATTAAACTGAATTATTTTTCTGACGAAATTGCAAGATTCTTGATGGCCCGGGCTTTCAATCTAGAGCAGTGATTCTCAACCTTCCTAAAGTTGCGACCCTTGAATGCACACCTCATGGTGTGGTGACCTCCAACCGTAAAATTATTTCATTGCTACTTCATAACTATAATTTTGCTACTGTTAAAACTCATAATATAAATATCTGTGTTTTCTGATGGTTTTAGGCGACCCCTATAAAGGTGTCCTTTGACCCCCCAAAAGGTCTTGACCCATGGGTTGAGAACTGCTGATCTAGACAGCGTGTGATACGTTGCAAACAAAAAGTTTTTCTCTGTAGTTTGCCAGAGACTTGTGTTTTGTGTGCATACCGTGTTAGAAGCACTGAGGCTGCAACAGGAAAAAGAAGAAGAAGAAGTTGTGACCTTCACAGAATTGATTCAGTGAAAGAGAAACCCTGAGGAAAGAAATGATCATGGGAGAGGAAGCTCAAAACATGAGCTAATCTGTTGGCTTTGTCCTCACTGTGACAGAGACCTGACATTAATGACCTGGGGGGGAGGAAGGATTCCTCTGGGGTTCGTGTTAGAGTCAGTGCAGGAGTTAGGAGTGGAGCGGCCAGAAAGAGCATACATGCCCCTGGGCAACTCTTTCTCACCCGTAGCACCCAGGTTCACACAAGCACCCAACTGACTCAAGGAGCCACAGGGGCAACGGCAGAGCAGACCAACCCGCTCCCCAGCTGCACCCTCAGCAGCAGATTCTGTGTCCTGGGACACAGCTTCGCTCTCTTTTATTTAGTTTCCTTCCATTTATTTTGTGATTTTTATCCTTTTCATTTTTATTGGCACATATTCATGGTACATAGTGATGGGTTTCATAAAGACATTTTCATTCGAGTATATGATGTACTTCGGCCATATTCACTCCATTGTAGCATCACATTTCTTCCCTCCCCCCTTTTCCCTTATAGTCACACTTGTATGTTCATGTCTCGTGTGTGTGTGTGTGTGTGTGTGTGTGTGTGTTATATAAGAAGAAAACAATATTTGTCTTCTGAGTCTAGTTTATTTTACTTAATGTTTCTAGTTCCATCCATTTCCCTGCAAGACAGCATTAAACATTGTGTCATTCCTCTTTATATCTAAATAAAACTCCTGTGTACATGTATCACATTTTAAAAATTCTAGTCATCTTTTGATAGACACTTCGGCTAATTCCATAACTTGAATATTGTGACTATTGCTGCAATAATGCAGGTGTCTCTGGTGTTTGCCAACACAAGCTCCTATGGGCCTGTTCACTTGAGTGGCACAGCTAAATCCCATGGTTATTCTAGGTTTAATTTTTTGAGGAATCATCAGATTGATTTCCATAGTGGCTGGACTAATCTACAGTCCCTTCAGCACCATAAAGATGCCTTCCTTGCCCCTCATCTTTTCCAGCATTTATTACTAGGCTTTCTTTTAAAATATTTTTTATTAATTCTTTGAGAATTTGGGGGGGCTGGAGAGATGGCTCAGTGCTTAAGAGGACTGACTGCTCTTCTAGACGTCCTGAGTTCAATTCCCAGAATCCACATGGTGGCTCACAACCATCTGTAATAGGATATGATGCCCTTCTGGCATACAGGCGTACCAGATTTGAGAGAGAGAGAGAGAGAGAGAGAGAGAGAGAGAGAGAGAGAGAGAGAGAGAAAGAGAGAGAGAGAGAGAGAGAGAGAGAGAGAGAGAGAGAGAGAGAGAATTCTATAGATTGTATTTTGATCATATTTGCCCCTCCCCCAACTCTTCCAAATCCATGCCCCTTCTGTACCTACCCAATTCTGTGTCTTCATTTTTTTTTTTAAACCCATCAAGTCCAAGCTGTTCCATTTTTTTCTTGCTGGCTATTGGTGCAATCATGCCCTGGACTTTTTAGTTGGGAGACTAATTTTTTATTACTATTTCAATTACATTGCTCATTATAAGTTTATTTAAATTGTTTATATTCTTTTGGTCTAATTTGTAGATAATATATGTCCAGAAACATATCTATTTTATCTAGGTTTCTAACTCTTTTTCCATGTGAGTTTTCACAATATGCTATAATGGACTGAATCCCGTGGCATCTATTTATCTGTCTTCCTTTTCATCTCTAAGATTATTAATTTGGGTCTTCTCTCTCTCCTCTGCTTGGATGGCTAAGGCTTTGTTGACCTTGTTCATCCTTTCAAAGAACCAAGTGTTTCATTGGTTCTTTATATTATTCTTTCCTGTTTTTGCAGCATCAGGGTTGAACCCAGGAGCTCTTGCATGCTAGGCAAGTACTCTACACCTACATCTCTAACCCTCCAAAACAAAGACAGTAAAAACATCATCAGTGAATTATTGTGGAAGTTAAACAAACTGGTCATTTAACTCAGTACAGCATCCCAGGTACACAGTAGCATTAACTGGCTGTTTGATAGGAACACAGAGTGACAGGTTATTCATACATATGCTAAAGTAGTACATTGATGAATGTGAGGAATTTAGAGTACAACCCAGTGTCATTCAATATAAGTTGTCACCATTATCATCTTCATTGTCTCTATTCCCAATCTCTAACCTTTTCAGCATTTCCTGTCATATTCTTTTCTCAGCCTCACACTCCAGTTTTATTAAATGCAAGGAATTTTGTAGGACATATTTATTTCAATCTCTATCTTCCAACAGGCTATATGCTGTGTGTCAGAGCTCATATTTTTGTTACCATGTTTCAAGAACCCAAAGTTCTGCCTAGCAAATGAAGCGATCAACAGATCTCAGTTTTAACAAGATGAGTTTTGAGGTACCCTGGGACAGCAATCAGCTTGAGGTCGCTTGCTATAATACAGTTTGCCCCCTTGATGTTGTGTGACTCTGTGGAAGTGTCTAGCCGTTCCAAGCTCATTTCTTCATTAGGGTTATCATGAGGGCTGGAAACACACACACACACACACACACACACACACACACACACACGCACACACACACGCACACACACGCACACACACACACACATACACACACACACTACACACACACACGCACACACACACATACACACACACATACACACACACACTACACACACACACACACACACGCACACACACACATACACACACACATACACACACACACTATACACACACACACCATACACATACACACACACACACACTATACACACACACACACCATACACACACACACACGCACACACACACACGCACACACACACGCACACATACACACACACACTATACACACACACCATACACACACACGCACACACACACACGCACACACACACGCACACGCACACGCACACACGCGCACACACACACACACCATACACACACACACACACACACACACACACACACACACACACACCAGTCCTTCTCTCAGATTCACACTGAACAAGCACCAGCACCCTGACTCCCTCCCTCCGTTAACATCCACCCCTGAAATCCCAGTGCATATGAATGAAGGGAAGTATGCAGCTGGGTTCTATACCCTTTGAAAAGTGACCCTATGTGTGTTATTTCTGATGGTCCTCATGGCCACCTTGCACATGGACAAAGGCTTTTATTTCTGTCCCACAGCTGAAGAAACAGATTCAAAACCAAGACCTGACCTCCAGCTAGGACACGCTTCTGTAGCTTTCGGACGGCCAGTCAATATTTGGTCACCACTTGCTGCACGCTCTGCTCTGAGCTCGGTGCTGGGTGGGTGATAGAATCCCTTTCTTCGGGGTGTCCACGGGTGGATGGAGGTGACAGGCAGCAGAGACCTGAAACAAGTTACCATCATCCTGAGAACTATCCAGCAGTTTTACACTGTGTCCAAGGCTGTGAAATTGCAATAACTACTATTTATTTTGTAAAATGTGATTCATTCTTCCAGTCATTTTTTCATGCTTATCTTAAGGGAAAAGGTTTGAAATTGAAATATGATTCAGCACAAGTCATAATTTAAAGAACAAAAGCCAACAAAATACCATAGCTGTGTATGTTTCAAGGGCAGGGCAGGGTTTTTCTGGCTTTGGTAAACTTTTTTGGTTGTGCAGAACTCATCTTAAGAGTATAGGGAACATTCGGGGGGGTGACCCCTGTATGTCTCTGTCCATTTATGCTTAAATTTTAAAAATATGTTCCTACCACAACTGTCTTTGATGCCATTTCCTCCCAGATGCTGGGCTGGCACAGTCGCTCCTGATTTGTGGGCTGCTCTATCCCTTCTCACAGTTATCAGTCCCATGTGGGGCTTCCCAAATGTCTCCAGGTCCTTCTTTTATTCTCTGACTACAGAAGGCACTCACATGATCTTAATTCCACTCGGTTCATTTTACAGCTCTCGGCTGAGCATCTCCTCTAGTCGGTTCTGACTGCTGGACATATTATACAAAGCAGTCATGGCCCTTGCCTGGCGCTCTGTCAGATCTAGCGTGAGATGCCAACACTGAATGGCAGCAAGGATCTGTGCCGTGGAAACGGAAGTACCAGAGGATTGAGAGACCATGCCTTGTGGCTCCAAGATGTGCGTTTAGGAAAGGCTTCTCACAGGCAGCTGACTTTAAGCTGAAAACTGACAGGAACAGGAGGTGTTAACCGGGCCACTGAGGTGGGACAGGATGACTCAATGGGTGTGTGAGTGTGGGTGTGGCATGGTGTTAGGACGGATATGGGATGAGAGGAAAGTGACTTTAGTGAGAGGAACACATGCTTGAATACTAGACAGTGAAGGAAGTGAAAGGAACCCAGTATGGCTAGAATGGAAGAAGGAAAAATCGCCCCAAGAGGAGAGGTTGGGGACACACTGTGACAAGCCACTGTCGGGACTTGGTACATCCTGGGGTAAGAGGAACATATGACAGGATCCCAGGTACTTTTTTTTTTTTGATCTCTTTGAAGACAGAGCTAAGAGTTGGTTGGAGGAACCCAAGGGGTGTGGAAGGTGGTAGTTGAAACAGTCACAGAAGTGCTGGTAACATGTTTTCGGTAGTTGGCTGCAGGGACAGACAATGGTGAATAGAATTAAACATTTGCCAGCAGAGATGGCTGCCCTGGTGACTTACTGAATGTGGCATGTGCCAGTAGCAGTGACTGAGGGGTGACAGGCAGATGCTCTGCTCTCATTGGATGGTACTGGTGCACTGTGACAGGACCACACAGGAGGAGAAGGGGGAGGAGGGGCAGGTAGGAGGAGGGGCAGGGAGGAGGAGGGGCAGGTGGGAGGAGGAGCAGGGAGGAGGAGGAGCTGGGGGAAGGAGGAGCAGGTGGGAGGGAGAGCTGGGGGAAAGAGGAGCATTGGGGAGGAGGAGCAGGTGAGAACAAGATGCAGTCCGTTTTGTGTGGATGTGGGTACTGGGTGGAGAGCCTCCAAAGCAGATGTCCCATTATCTCTCCTCCTGATCAGCCTGGCCCAGGTCTTTCTACACTAGACTAGAGTCCAATTCAAGAAACTTTGGGGAACTGGGGTTGCTCTCACTCTTGTCTCTCGTGACCCTTTCTGTAACAGTACAGGCTTCCTCCATGGTCTCCATGCACCATCCTCTGCCTCTCCCTGGGTTAGACCTTTCCCCTCCCACGTCAAGCCTCCTTCCTCAGAAATACTACCGTCCTTCCCTGCTGGGTACTGGATTTGTTCTTGCTACTCATGTTGTAGCCACAGCACACACGACTTGGGGCTGTGGGTATTGTCTCCTTTTAGGCAGTTTGCCTGTCATATCTGCATATTGTCCTAGATGGGTCTCTGTTGCTGTGATACAGGGTTTATTTCACATTACAGGTTACAGTCCATCCCTGAGAGAAGTCAGGGCAGGAACCCGGAGGGGGAAACCGAAGCAGAGGCCATGGAGGAGTGCTGCTGGCTGGCTTGCTCCCATGGCTTGCCTAGCCTGCTTTCTTATACAAGCCAGGACCAACTGTCTAGGGGTGGCACCATCCACAGCTGGCTGGGCCCTCCCACATCAATCGTTAATCAAGAAAACGCTCGATAGGCTTGCCTGAAGGACAATCTGATGGAGACATTAATTATCTCAGTTGAGGTACCCTCTTCTCAGACAACTCTAGCTTATGTTAAGTTGGCAAAAGCATACCAACACACATATTCTCCTACACTTCATATAGTTAGATTTTGTCCCACATTCTTTGCATAGTTGTTTGATCTAAGCCTAGGCATGTGAGAGTAGGTTGGTGGAATGACAGATGAGAGTGTTGTGGCAGCGGGGCTTGATGACATCTGTATAGATGTAACTACAGTTGCAGATACAGTGAGATATCCAGCCATACACATACCTGCAGTCATGCATCCATTATAGGATAAGTGATGTGTCATTTGCTTGGTATACAATAGCAAAGAGGTGTGTTATAAAGCTTGTGCTATAACAAAAATGTGTTACAAAGCTCGAACGGGGCAAGGGCATGTGGAATGCAATGATTTATGAAAGTTAGTATGCCTGTCACATGAGTGAATTTGAAGTGGGAAAAAAAGAGGGATACTGATTAGTGAGTTGGTTCTGTACCTTCCAAGCTGTGTGCCAGTAACTTCCTGTGGGTGAAGTTATGAAGTTGCCACAGCATCCAGTGGAGTGGTACTGCTATTAGCCCTGTTACATGGAGCAGGAAAGCCAGGTTTGAAGAAGGACCTCTAGTGGAATCAAGATAGAAGTCTAGCCTGTGTCACTCAAAGGCCCACCCTCTTACACATTCAACCATAGAAATGGAGAGATTTTTAAAATGACTTGGGCCTCTCTAGGGTTCCAATAGAAGCCTCAGGGTCTACAACCAGAGGACCAGCCTTTCCATCAGCCAGAGCAACCCAGTGGTATCTGTCTATCTATTTTGGCTCTGAATAAGATTTGAAGAAAGAATCCCCTACTTAGGAAAGAGTTGAATTGCTGGATCCAAGGATTTTAACTGTATGGGATGCTGAGGATTAGAATTAGTACCAGCTCTCCTTGCCTTAAATCCTGTGAGCCTACAGAAGTCTTTCCAAAACAAAGGAAGGGTACAACTGAAAAGAAATAATACACTTTTGAAGTGCATTTTTCATTTTCATTTATTTTTATGTGTACATGTGTGAGTTTATGGGCAGCACATGCAAGCGGGGTCCCCAGATGCCAGAAGAGGACACAAGGTCCCCTGCAGCTGTGAGTTTCTATGGGGATGCTAAAAACTGAAACCCAGTCCTCTCCAAGAACAGCTAGTGCTCTTAACAGCTGAACCATCTCTCCAGCCCCCATGAAACAGGTTTTCCTCCTCTTTGATAAATTAGATATAAACTAATTAGAAGAATGTGAGAATGTGTGGCGGTTTAGGTGATCACCATTTTAGAATGCTTTTGTGGATTTCTTCACAAAGCCTCACAACTACCTGTGAGGGAAGTAAGGCTGCTCGTTGTTGATACTGATTTTATAGTATCAGCCATAGACTCAGAATGGTGGTCTGATTGGCTTTGTACCATTGCCATATCTTGTTCAGGGCTCTGTCTTAAGAGTCTAACACATCAAAATTACCAAGCAAATATATGTTGATCAAATCCAAAGCTTAAACCCAGACAGGAAGTGATTGCATCGGGATCTTAGCCCTTCAACACCAGGGATGGAGTTACAACCCACTGCCTTTTCTATGACAAAAGATGGAGTCTATTGAAAGCCATTATAAAGACATTGGGAAATTGGTGGCTTTGTGTCTGATTTCACTTCACATTTGGGATATTATCCTCTATTATATAAACTTGAAAACTCTTTCCATACAACTCCTTAGTCCTCCAAATTTCAGGTTTGAATCTATTCCATATCTTAGATGGAGTTGTCTGCCACTTGTTACTTGTAATACCCATAGATTCCTTTCATTGCAAACCATGATGCATTTTTTTTCACTTGAACTTTTTGGTTTCTTGAGATAGTATCTTGTTATGGATCCCTCAGTGGCCACAAATTCTTGATCATCTTGACTCAGCCTTCTGATTGCTAGGTTACAAGGTGTGAGCCACCATATAGGGGCCTTTGATACAACTGGTAAATTATAACTTGGTTCCTTAAGAATACATTTATTTCAAGTTTATTATTTAATGCATTTTCAAATGAAGAATAAAGATTTATGTTGCACATTAATGTGGAAATACATGGAATAGGTTAATTATTTTTTCTTGCCACTTGAAGGGGTCTACATTGTAGTAAGATTCTTATAAATTAAGCATATCATTTGATGGTGGCCATTTAGAGAAGAGAACATGGTTGGCTGGCAGGGGTTGAATGTAGTCTCTGCTCATTCTCTCCACATCTGGCTTTAAAGTGTTGGTGAGCTTTTTCCTTGCACGATGCCTGCCTCATCCTCTGAAAGTCTCCCTGAATTCTGAATCCAATATGAGCGTTGGGCCATCGGCGCCACATCCAGCAGCTGGAGAATGCCTCCAGCGAGGCCCTGATCCCTGCTTCACACCTTCTCAGAGTAACTAGTGGTTTAAGAAATGCCCCGTTGCCATGGCACTGCAAACATGTAGGTGGGGGTCATGCAGCTGGGATTCAAATTAAGTCCGTATCCAGCTTACACGTGTTCCTTTTCTTTTTGTCTTCAAGATGTTTTTTCCAATTAAAAAAAAAATCATGCCAAGCAAAGCACTGGGTCTGCTTTGCCTTCTTTCCCCTGAAAGCTGCTGTGTCTTCCACTCCGTAAGTCCCTGTCAGGATTGTCCGAAGCTTTCACCTCAGGAGGGCTGTGTGTTGCAGGTCTGGGGAATAGCTTGCACAGTATCCTGACTACCAGAAATATAGATTTGGAGGCCTGGCAGCAACACCAAAAGATGGCCAGACAACAGTCCCAGCCCAGCCTCCATCCCGTGCAATGATTTTATTTATGTGCAGTTGCAAAGGAGGAAGAGAAGTCGCCACCACCCTCAATCCATGGAAGAGCCCTCTGTAATAAAAGTCAGGCTAACAAGAGAGACACAAATACATGGTTTCACCTAAGCTCTGGGTTTATGGAGAGTCTTTTACAAGAGTTGAAGATCCAAGTAAACAGACCTTTGTGCTGGCTAGGTTTTTGACACAAGCTGGAGTTATCTGGGAAGAGAAATCTTAATGGGAAAAAAAACCAAAACAGTAAGAGGTCTCTAGGCAAATCAATAGTGCATTTTCTTGATTAGTGATTGATGTGGGGGAAACCATACTATGGCAGGGATCAGGGGTGGGGTGCCACCTTAGTCCTTGGTTGTATGTGAAAGCAGACTGGGAAAGCCATGGAAGCAGCATTTCTCTGTGGCTTCTACTTCAGTTCCTGCCTTCTGATTTCTGCCCTGAGGTTTGTCCTGACTTCCCTCAGTGATGGAGTGTGACCTGTGAGCTGAAAGATGAAGAAAACCCTTCCCTCCCAGGCTGCTTTTGGTCATGGTGTTTATCACAGCAACAGAAACCCTAACTAATAAAACCTTACTGTACTTTTTTTGTAGTTCTTGGAATTGACCCTGGGACCTCATGCTGCCTTGAAACATGAATTCCTCTTGCCTCAGCCTCCCAGGGAGCTGGGCTCACAGCCTGCGCCATCAGATTTGGTTAACCTGTGTGTTCTTAAGTTAGGTTTGATGAAGAGTGGGCAGTCATGGAACACAGCAAAGGAAGGAACTGGGCAAAGAAGCTTAGCTGTCCTGTTTCTGCATATTCTTTCCTTTGTGTTCAGAAGCATGGACATTTCTTTCCTTCAGGCTTAAGGGCAGCACATCTTATATGAGGACTGACAGCCTGCTTCAGGGAAAAAAAATCAGAGAAGCTTTTCTAGGAGTTACATCTCCTGAAGGGAGGAAGGGAGGTGTGACAGATGTTTGCACACTTCCTTGGTTTGCAAGGGGTCATGTTTTAGCACAGCGTGTCCTGAGCCTCATTACACTCCAGTGAGCATGTTTGGAGGGAGAGACAGTGTCACATATTTAATATGTGTATGCATAGATACTCATCAACTCAAGGCAGAGTCATATGCAATAACACTCATATATATTAAAAATACTATAAGTAGGAAATTGAGTGAATTCCCCAACCTACCGGACATTACAGCTCAACCACAGCTCAGGAACTGACTGATACTGTGCTTCTAATGAAAAGCAGAATATTTGTATGAGTGCTCAGCTGCACCAGTATGAAGCTGAGAAGTTGTGAGTCAAACTGTGCCAATGGGTGTGTGTGTGTGTGTGTGTGTGTGTGTGTGTGTGTGTGTGTGTGTGTAAACTTTTGATTTGAACCTATTAGAAAAAGGATATATTTTAGTTAAGTTTGCTGTGATGAAACACTATGACCCAAAGTAACTTAGGGGGAAAGGATTTATTTGGTTTATGTATTATGAATCATAGTCCTTTGAGGAAAGCCAAGGCAAGCACTCAAACAGGGCAGGCACCTGGAGGCAGGAGCTGACGCAGAGGCCATGGACGATGCTGCTCACTGACATGCTCCTCATGGATTGCCCAGTCTGCTTTCTTGTAGGATCCAGTAACACCAGCCCAGGGATGGCTCCACCAGCAGTGGGCTGGGTCCTCCCCGATGAATCACCAACTAAGAGAGACAGAGAAACAGAGACAGGGCCTGGCAGAGGTCTTTGAAAAGCCCACCCCCAGTGACACACTTCCTCCAACAAGGCCAGACCTCCTAATCCTCTAGTCCTTCTCAAACAGTTCAGCAGCTAGGGACGAAGCACGTAAATATATGAGCCTGTAGGTGCCATTCACACAAGCCCCCATAACCCAGTAGCTGCTCAACTTCAGACACATAGGGCAACTTAAGCAGAGAAGGTTCTGGATTCAGAGACAACATTACTCTTGGTTACTGTGCTCAACCCCGTCATAACGCATAGACTGCCACACTAGGTATGGACCAGAGTCATGTGACCCGTCTCGGTTACCCCATACCCAGGAGTAGCTCAGGCACCAGGGTAAAATCTCACAGAATCCTACCACCTACTGTCCAAAGGCAGGTCTGCTGTGCGTCACTTGTGTGCCCTATAGTGCTGGGCTGCCATCCCTAGAGAGGCAGGGCCATGTCAGAGCATATACTTCCTTCTGTGTAGAAGTGTCCATTTCAGAAAAAGGTGGTTGGTGCAAAATGGAACCGTCTCCACAGACCTAAGATTTGAAGCCAGTGATAATTTTTCAATAAGAGTTTTTTTTTAATTCCATCTATTCTCACATCCTTCTATCAGCCAATTTTGAATCACATTTTCTCATGCAACTAAGAATGATAAATTGCACACGTCAGCATCTTTGTGTGACTCAGACACAACCTTTTATGTGCTGCCTCCTTTAATTCCCTACCCCCATCCACACAGTTTCCGTCCCCCACGTGCAGGCTGGCTGTCACATTAATGTCTTTGTTCCCATTCTGCATCAGGAGAGCGCTGCCACAGTGGCCCCAGGAGTAGCTGGGGTGCTAGTTTCCTCTTAAATCTGAAACAGGCCTGTGGGCCCGGGAAGGGAATTGGCTGCTCAGGAAAAAAAAAAAAAAAAAAAAGTCCTGTTTTATGGAGCTCTTTGTTTCAAGGGAAGAAAATATGTGATACCCTTTCCTATTTGCAGCACAGAAAGGAAATATTTTTCTTTCTTTTCTATTAGGCACGATGGTCTCTTGACGATTGAGTCTAAGATTCACCCCTGTTTTTCTCAAATTCTTTTGTCTTCACCGTTCTTTCACCTTCGTCTACCAGGAGTCCAGTCTGAAAACGCCTCTTAGAAACGCAGCCATGTCTTCCCGGTCTCCTGGAGCAGTATTGGACTGCTCGGTTGACTGTTAGTGCGCCTGCTGGCTCCCAGTGCGGATGGATTTTATCTGGAAATGGGTTTAAGCCAAGGGAGCTGCAGGGAGCTGCTTCCCAGTGTTGTTTCCGTGGTTAACGAAGCTCTGTCAGAGGGACTGGAGAATGTGCATGCACTTGGGTTTATAATCCCAGCAGCCAGGGCTAGTCCCGATGGTCAGGAAACAGCCCCCAGAGGAGACAAAGAAGCATGAGGTGCAGGCGCCTGGATCCTGCAGAAGAAACACAGTTGGAGCGGGCAGGGCCGCAGTGGGAGCTGAGGGCGTGGAGCTGAATGCTAGAAGCTTCTGACTCTGACGGTGGTGCAGTAAGGCCAAGCTTGTTTGTTCTGGAAATCGCCGTCTCACACCCAGGGGAGATTTTGTTTTCTTTTAAAGGTATAATAAACTCTGAGATGATTTTTCTTTCCTTTAAAAAAAAAAAAAAAACAACTCTGCCTAATATAAAAGACCCATTTTTTGCCCCAGGTGCCTACTTGCCCTATAAATCCTAACTCACTTCCTTCCCCACATTTGACATTGAAAACCCTCATGGATAACTCCCTGTGAAGCCATTGGTAGAAATAACTCCCTTTGCCTTAACAGAAAAAAATAGAGCACTAGCAATGCAGGGTCAGGATTTATCAAGGGCTTGCCACATACCAGGATCACCTCATTATAGACATGCGCAGAAATCCCGTCCAGGACCCCACCAGTGAGGACCATCCCCCCTTCAGAAATGCGGAGAGCTGAGAGAGGCTAAGTGGACAAAAGGCATGTAGTCAGGAGCTTGTATTCCCAAAAGCCCTGTCAGGCTCCAGGACCACACCTTTAAAATGAGAGGAGGGTGTGAGAGAACGCGCGTGTGTGTGTGAGAGAGACACATGGAGAGACAGAGAAAGAGAGAGACAGAGACACAGACAGAGACAGAGAGAGACAGAGATAAAGAGACAGACAGAGATGAGACAGAGAGAGATGAAAAAGAGAGAGAGAAAGAAAAAGAGAGAAAGAATATGTCTGTTTATTTTCTGGTTCTCTGAGAACTTGAGTCTGCATATTTGAATGGGGGCATTAATAAATCAATCTGTCTGTCTGTCTTCCTCTATCTTTCTTCCTTCCTTCCTTCCTTTCTTCCTTTTCTTTTCTTTTTGTGGTATCAGGTAAACATAGTCAGTCATGCCCCAAAATAAGTGAAAAACTATATAAGTAATGAACTCATCATTTCTATATTGTCTGATCAAATCTTGTGTCAGCCTGTGTCCGGGGTCAACTTCATCAGTATAGCTCTGGCCCACACCTCACTGAGTAGCTGCCCATGCAGTTATGATGTATTTTCATAATTATTATATTTTATTATTAGTTACTATTAATCCCTACTAAATCTAAGTGATAGATTAAACTTCACTTTAGGTGTGTATAGGAAAAAGAAACATGGTATGTATAGTAATTTTATATTATCTGTAGTCTTGGGCATCCTCTGCAATCTTGGTATGTGTTTACCATGAAGGGGCTACTACTGTAGCCATGGAACACAGCCAGGACCCCCTCCTGTGAGGCCCATCATGGCACAAGAGCAACCTTAGTCTCTGGAAGCTCTCTTTTCATCTTTCAGCCTTATTTTTTCTTCTGCACCGTAAACTAGCTGCTAGTCATGATATTGGAAAGGTTGGACCAGATGCAATGTGAGCCTGCTTACCCAATGCTCAGAGCAGCTCAGGAGTCCTAGGCTTGAGATAGAGAGAGACTTCTGAGAACATATTTTCTCTCTCCTGATACTTTTTAGAGACCTATTTTTTTGTTATGGTCAAGAAGAAAAATAAAAGCTTTATAGATTTTGTTCAAGACCGTCTGAACATCTGTATCTTGTCTCTTTGGCACCAAATTACAAGAAAATTAAAATACAACAATAGGAGTTGATTACCTAAATCACGTCCCTACAGATGATGGTGCCCTAAGCAAGGGCAGAACGCAGAGGCCTCTATTGTCTAAGCTAGTTCAGAATTAGCAAAATCCACATCCTTTGTTCCCTGTTCTTAACCAAACATTTTCTACGACTTGATTTGATTAACAAGATGGTTTGGGGTGGGGTGGGGTGCTGGTGAGGTGGCACAGTGGTTAAGAGCACTTTCTGCTGTTCCAGAGGACCCAGGTTTGAATCTATTCCTGCAACCACATGGCGGTTTCCAGTTGTCTGTAACTCAGTCCTAGAGAATCCGATGCCTTCTTCTGACTTCAAGAGACACCAGGCAACGACTTGGTACACAGCCATACATGCAGACAAAACACCCGTATACATAAAAGAACAATGAAAATAAAATGGTCTTCCTATTTGGATGAGAATAGTTCTCATTTTCTGTTGAGAAATGACAGATAGCATTGGTTGAGATCTGTTGCTAATTCCAATGCCTATTCAAATGTTTGAGATTTTTAAAATAATACCTACAAACCTTTTTAAATTTCTTCCATAATTTGACTGCTCTTTATTATCCAACTCTAACTTATTAAACCTCCTCAGGAGAAAGGAGAAACAAAGGTTGTCTAAACCATTACTTCTTAACTTATGTAATAATATCACCACAAACCTTTTAAGATAAACTAAGACACATAGTCTAGACTAAAATCTCAGAGCAGCAGTAGGATCTAGAGGAAAAAATAATGTTTGTAGAAGTCTTACTTTTAAACCTAATGGCAGTTTATAAAATCGTACCAATTACTTGTTCTGATGTCCCCTGCTTACATGCAGGTGTGCTCTATTCTCTTGTTTTAAGGCTGTTCCTTTAATAAACAAAATATGTTTCCTCGTGGGAACAACATTAAAGGTTTCGGGGGGATCCTAGGCTGGCTCACAACTGTCCACTGCAAGAACTAAGAAAGTCCCAAAAAACCTAATAAAAATTTAAAATTATGAAAAGGAAAAGTAAGTAGATTTTAGAAAGCACAGTTTAAGGGCAACCCCCCCACCACCACCACAATGTTGCAGTTTTGCTGAGGGCATTAGCTGACCTGCAGACTGCTGGAGGTTGTCAGTTCCCAAGAAGAGGTGTCAAGTCTAATTTAAGACAAAGATGGCACCAGAGGACCTAGGTTGTTCTCAGCCTTGGTCAGAGAAGCTTCATTTATGCAGTGGACGGCTGTCAGTGGAAGAGATGCATGGCTGATCAGTGTGCTGGGAAGACTGAGGTCTCAGCGCTAAATAGGACATCTATATTTAATCCCAGCTCTACACCAACCACTAAGACTCCGGTAAGAAAGTAAAAGCTGGAGGGTGGGGAGGAGTGCTGTGAGACACTGACTTCTGGACGTAGTGTGTCTATCACCGCCATGATTTCACAACAGCGATGCTCTCTAAGATTGAACCAGCCCAAAGCCAGGCATAGACAGTTAGACGATCTCCAGGTCCCTCCCTACACTGAGTTGCTGTTGGCAGCGGATAGTGACAAGGGGTAGGGAGAATCGTTCTTTACTGGGGACATGTGCTCCAGTGGAGGCCTCTCAACTACACACATGTGTAACACTAGCTGGGCTGCATAAGTTGGGAGTTGTGGGAGAATACAGGAGGAGATGGAGTGGGGAAATCAGGATAGATAAGATTGTACTTCACTGTGTACATGTCTGAAATTTTCAGAAAGGAAACAATTATTTCTTTAAGTCACAAAATGTGTCACCTCACTCCTTGACCTTGGTGTTCATAGTCTGTTTTCCAGAACATACTTCCTGGCTCTTCAAATCTCCCTTCTTTGTCTAGACCTTTTGTTCTGAGAGGCACAAGGCATAGAAAGAAACGAGCTAACACCACAGTCCCCACCCAGCCAGCACTTACCCCTTTCGCCACCCCAACCCTTCCTCTTACCAGAGTAGCCAAAGCCAGTCATCAACAGAATTCCCCTTTGTGAGGCCTTAGAAGATTTCTCTACTAAAATGGTTACTCAGTGAAGCGTTGCTGCTCCTAAAAATGTCCTGTGGTATTCTGAGCCACTTGAAATGCTGTTTGAAGTAAATTTAGTTTTGAGGATCCTTAGCCGTGAAATGCTTCTGGTCCCCTTTGGTGTGCGTGCGCACAGCTCTAAGTCCCTAAGAAACAAATGGAACTCAGAGCTTTGGTAGGGATTTATACCTACCAGGAAGTGTGTTAGGAAATATTTTAAGGCCCTGTTTGATGTCTAGACTACTGGAAAGAAACCAGCTACCTGAATAATTGCTAAGATCAAAATATTCTTTCGTAGACATAATTCACTAACATCCCCAGAACCGATATTGTGAGCTCTGCCTATGAATTTGTGAGCTGTTTGATTTTGATGTGCTTTAGGCAAATAGATCACTGGTGAATTTATACTTTGAATTAAAATAAGGTTTTCTGTGGTGTTTAATTGTAGTCATATTTTTTGGGGGGGCACCAGCTCACAAATAACAACACAGAGACATTATGAATTATGAAAGCTCAGCCTTAGCTTAGGCTTGTCCCATTAGCTCTTATAACTCAACTTAACCTATTTATATTAATCTACACTTTGATTCCTGGCTTTTTACCTTTCTTTCATTCTGTATGTCTGACTCCCTCCATATCACCTTGGTGTCTCTCTCGTGTGCCTAGAATCATCCCGAATTCCTCTCTTTTTCCAGGAAGTCCCACCTTTCTCTCCTGCCTAGTCATTCGCCTTTTTATTACACCAATCACAGCCACATATCTTCACAGTGTACACATAGCTCACATCATTTAGTAGTTTGTTATGAAGCACATTTCATTTTTTCCTTAGGTCTTATACCAAAACTGCTTTGGAAGAGCAGAGTTTCCATTCTAGAACGTGTGTGTGTGTGTGTGTGTGTGTGTGTGTGTGTGTGTGTGTGTGTGTGTGTGTTTGTGTAACCTTTAGCATTTTCAGGTTGAAATTAGTCTGATTGCATTCAATACGATATCCTGTTACTTAGAAAATATTAAAGACTGTTTGACTGACATTAGCCATATGGCACCAAAATAGCTCTTTATGATTAACTTAGACATTCATGAAGTGGATGGATGAAATAGGAGGAAATGAGGTAAAGATTTAAAATCAAAAATGCCAAGATGAATCATATTAAATGCCAAATAGTAGAGCAAACAAGTGTTTGGAGGCTAGAACATTCCTGGGCAGGTTTCCTGGGCAGGTTCCTACATTCAGCGCCCCTGCCTCCCAGTCATGAGTGCCATAGCCAGTGGTGTCCCGTGAAACTTACCACATGTGCCCAGCATGGTGGAATGAAAGGAAGAGCTTAGATGTGGTGGGCGGCCTTGCGTGCCTTAATCTCACAGTGAAGGCAAGGCAAAACATCTTTTTTTGATTAAACACTAAAGGGTTAACATTTTGTTTGTGAAATCCTATAGAAATTGCTGTGGGTCTCATTGAGGAACCATTGAGTAACTCCCCCACCCTGCCCTGTCCCTGCCCAAAATGAAACCAGGAATGTGGGAACTGTGATTTTCATTATTTGGCAATCATTTTAATTGGAAGATATTTTGTTGCATTGCAGAATGATGTATAGCAGCATCTGGCCCACAGGGGCTTGACCTGCTTCATCTCCCCAACAAAAGCATCTTTTGGACACACACCTGCCTTTAGAGACACAGTTGTGACTATTCATGGGGCTAAAAGTGTCAGGAGGCCCTTCCCTGGCCTTTCTCTGAGGAGCCCCTTAGACACAGCGGCAGGAGCTCCCTGCCCCATGTCTAGGGTCACATTCACTGTGCCACATATGTGCTGCTCCCAGCTTCAATACCCGTCACAGTGGCCTGTGCACTCGGCCGTTCTTTACGCACGCCCTTCCTCCTATTGTACCGCCGTCGATGAGAACGACAGTGGTCCTACCCGCATCACTGTCGCGTTCTTCTTCCTGTTCACTGGAGACACGGCAGAGTAGGCTGCCAGAAAAGAGGAAAGAAGACTCGGAGTGGCCCCTGGAGCCTTGTGCTCAGAAGGGTCTAAAGCCACTGTGAGGCTTTTAGTAGGGGCTCAACGAACAATATCAGTCAGCTTTGTCCCTGTAACAAATAGTGACATTCAACTTATAAAGACAAAAAGAGGACTTTGGTTCATGACCTTAAAAATAATTCTTTTAGATTCATATATTTTGTATGTATAGGTGTTTGCCTCCATGTATGTATGTGCACCATATGCATGTAGTGCCTGTGCAGGTCAGGAGAAGCCAAAGGATCCCCTGATAACTGTGTGTCACCATATGGGTGCTGGGAACTGAACCCGGGTCCTCTGAAAGACCAGCCAGTGCTCTTACCACTGAGCCATTGCTCCAGTTGGTGGCTCATGGTCTTAGAGCAAGGGTTTTTAACCTGTGGGTCATGACTCCTTTGGAGGGTCAAATGACCCTTTCACAGGGGTTGCATATCAGTTAATCTACATATCAGATATTTACATTATGATTCCTAACAATAGCAAAAGCACGGTTATGGAGTAGCAATGAAATAATTTTATAACTGGGGGGGTCACCACACATGAGGAACTGTATTAAAAGGTCAAAGCATTAGGAAGATTGAGCCGTTTTGGAGGTTTCCCTCCATGGTGGGCTGGCCTCCTTGTGTTGGGTCCATGTCAGAACATCCCAGCTGGAGTGCATCGTGGAGCAAAACCACATTTCTCACAGAGTGGAAAACAAACGAGAGATGAGCTCTTCAAAGGGGCCACTTCATCTCAGAAAGTTGGCTTCCTCTCTGTTCTCCACTCAAACCCAGGGGAGGGGAGTCCCATGCGGTAAAGCAAACTTCCACCCCACCTTTACCCACTTCAAACCCAGCAAGGAAGTCATCTCGGTGAGAGGCCGTCCTTGTCCTGGATTGTTTCCAGTCTCTATCCCTAGGTCTCTTTAGGGAGACAGAGTGAGCATCTGGCCTGGGGATCAGGATGCCAGGGTCGAGGAGGCTGGGTCCAGGGGCTGTGGGCACAAGTACAGAGGAGTCTAGAAGCTCCACTTTCCAATTCCATCTCCATCGTCTTTTAAGCTAACTGTCCTCTGCGCCTCTGTGGCACTCCACTCTATCATCTCGCCTGCTCAGTCTTTTCCTACTTAGGCCTCCCCTGTTTTATCTTTCCGTTTTTTATCTCCCTGCTTCAATCATAACATGAAACTGAAGTGAACTTTTAAAATCGGCTCTTTTCAGAATTATGTCCCATGTTCTTAACTCTATAAACAAAAAAGAACATGCTCTCATTCTTATTTCTCACTCTTTCAATGCCCGCCTTAAAAAAAAAAAGTTCAGCTTTTTATTTTCCTGAATATAACTTTTTGCAGGGCTTAATAGCTCTTGCCAAAGAAAATGTTCCCTGTGTCTAAAATAGTTACTGAGCTTGAATTCCAGTGATGAATACAATAATGGAATTTTTGTTTCCATGTTCTATGAAGCAGCCGTTCCCAACATGGTTTTGCATACCCAGGCAATGGTCAAGACTGTTTTGGTTGTCACACTGTGAGGCTGGTAGTACCTCTAGGGGTAGAGGTTGGGGAAAGTGAGAAACATTCTTCAGTGAACATCCCCCAACAACAAAGAATTATCCAGCCCCGAATATCAATAGCCTGAAGCTGAGAAACCTGTCGTAATGCAGGGTAAACCTGTATGTGGCTAATTCACAAAACCTGAGAAATAGTTTCTATGTTTATTTCAGTAAAATAAAATCTTATTAAAGCTAAGGAGCTGGGTCTGTCCTCACAGTCCCTGAGTCCGTCTCCATAGCCTGGATATTTCTGTTGCATGTTATGTTGCTTTGCTTCATTTTAATTCTGGTGACATGTTCTTCCCAAGGTGTTGCGTGGTAATTAATAAAGAGGAAAACCAGAAATGCATCTGATTCTATTCATTACAGAACAGGTGGGATTCTAGAGAAAGCTGAAGTCCTTTCTTAGATTTGATCTGTATTTCTAATCAACACCTACCACAGACTCTTTAGAAGTATGACCACACAATTTTCTAGCTGTTTGTTCATTGAGAATTTGATTATGAAGTTTACTAGTATGTCCATTTCCCCAAGATGTCAATACATCTAAGGAAAATTTAATTTACAAACAGCCTGTAATACAAACCAGCCAGCATGTCTTTTACCAGTAGCCTCCTTCTTGTCTTCATTTGCATATTCCATTTCTCAAAATGTATTATTCCTTTAAATATCCATTCTATTTCTTCCTTACTTTGTCATTCCGTATAAGCTCCCAAGACTGAAACTGGTCAGCGCTCAGGGTAGAGGAATGCTACATTGTGAGCGCCGTCTATACCGAGTGGAGTGCAGTCTCGTAGGTAAGATGTACTTAGGGAGGCTGGAGATAAGGCTCAAAAGTTAAAAACAGTAGTTGCTTTTCCCGTGGGGGGAGGGGGGCTGGACTTGATTCCCAGCATCCCCATGTCTCTAACTCTGTTTCCAGGGGAGCCGATGCACTCTTCTGGCTTCTGGGGGCACCAGGCTTTTGCGTGGTGCACAGACATATATACAGACAAACCACTCACACACAAGATAAATTTTTAAAGAACGATGTGCTCAGGTTAATCTCACACCTACCTAATGATTTGCATATTCATCACCGCACTGCATGCTAAGTAGGCATACGGTAAGCAGTGTTGAGATTGACTGCAGTTAACAGTCCTTCTGCACAGTCAAATCAAACTCTTGTCGGCTCCTCCTGCTCGTTCAGGCGGCTTTCCGGTGTCTCCCTTGGATAGTACTGTGAACCCTGCCTGCTTCCCTTCTTCTCTTTCCTGTGGCCCTCATGTCCCCTCTCAGCTTTTTCACTCACACACACACTTTTTAAATATTTATTTATTTAATTTTACATCTCCACTGCAGTTTCCTCTCCCTCCTCTCCTCCCAGTCCCTCTCCGCATCCCCTCTGTTCCCATCCTCCAGTTCACTCCCCCTCCATTTCTGTTTTGGAAAGGGCAGGTCTCCCATGGGCATCAATAAAACATAATATATCAAGTTGCAGTAAGACTAAGCACCTCCTAATGTACTAAGGCTGGGCAAGGTGACCCAGTATGAGGAGTAGGGTCCCAAAAGTCAGTAAAAGAGTCAGAGACAGCCCCATACACATTGTTGGGAGTCCCACAAGAGGACCAAGCTACACAGCTGTAACATATATGCAGAGTACCTAGGTCAGTCATACTAAAATGCTTATACTAAGTGTTTCATACACACTTATACTAAAATACACTTCAGCCTCATCTCATAGGATCCTAGGTCTTAGGAACAATAGGAAAATCAAATAATACTAATACCTTCCATTTCCTCATCATTTTGACAGTTGAGAGTTAAAATTCTCACTGTTGTTTTACGAAAAGGAGGATGCAGACTAGAATTCAGAGATACGCTCCCTGTCAGTCTTTGTACACAGATGTCCCACTCCCCTGTAACCAGAGCGTCATTGTTTGCCTGTATTTTAAGGAATTAAAAAACCTTGGCTGAGGATGGCTCCATGGGTAGGAGCATTTGTTGAACAAGCCTGAGGACCTGAGTTTGAATCCCTAGTACTCATGTAAAAGCTCGGCATGGTCACACGTGCTTGTGACCCCAGCCCTGGAGAACAGAAGCAAGTGGAGGCCAGAAGTTCACTGGACAGGGGTCCTAGCCTAAACTACCAGCTCTGGGTGTGGGGAAAGAACCTGCCTCAGTGGAAAGGGGTGGAATGACATCCTCCTCTGGCCTCTGCAAGCGCACATGCAGGTGGGCTCTCCCTCTCTACATAAGTGTGTGAGTCTCTGTCTCTCTCTCTGTCTCTCTCTGTCTCTCTGTCTCTCTGTCTCTCTCTGTCTCTCTCTCTCTGTCTCTCTCTCTCTCTCTCTGTCTGTCTCTCTCTCTCTCTCTCTCTCTCTCTCTCTCTCTCTTTCTTATGCACACACACACACCAAAAGAATATACTTTTTTACAAAATCAAGAGTACAAAGGGTTAGCTAATCCTTGGTACACAAACAAAACAGCACTAACTCATACCATCCTTACGCCTTGATGTTGGGAGCATGAGCAAGAGAGGCTGTGGATCAGCTCAGGGCTTACAAGAGGATGCTGCTCCTCTAGAGGACCAGTTCAGTTTCCACCACCCACATCAGGTGACTCACAGACACCTGTAACTCCAGCTTCAGGGGCATCCAGTGCTTCTGGCCTCCATGGGCACCTGCACTCGACATACACAGAACCATATACATACACAGAATTAAAAATAACACAAATAAATCTCTTAAAAAAGAAAATAAGAGTGACCAAAGCCAAATTTACTGTAATTTTATCTTTTCTTTTTAATTAACACACAATGTGCCTCTTTATTGAATGCGGTATGATAATTTGTGTAGAGTGTGTTTTAATCAAATCAGGGTGATTGGAATTTCACGCTCTGGTCTTGTCTTTGCTTGGAGCCTTCAAATCTCTTCTAGTTCAAGTCTCATTATTTGTGATACAGTCTCTGTAGTATATGGAATGTCTCCTGCTCATGTTTGCTTTTACTCCAAAAAGCAAGGTTTCCAGATGTTTCTTTATACACCTACCCAAAAAACGCAATTAAATTTCTTCCCAAGGACATGGAACCATAAAAAACATACCTCATTTGTCTCCCATGGCTTTCCTGGAAGCCTTGGCTGTGACCACTGTTTAGTGTGCCTTGAAGAGAATTCATACTGCAGCCCAATTGTCCAGGATAAGAGATTTATAGGTATTTCGTAGTTCGTGGAATTATAGGTAATTCTAGTAGCTGTAATTGGGACTTATTTAGGCTTTCACAGACTAAAGGTGTGAATTCAATGTAGACCTTTTTTTAGCAGTAGTGAAGGAAACCCAAGAAAAAAACTAAAGAAAATTCTAATCAATCTCACATGGTGTACTCGTACACATCCTGTATTCCAGTCTAGGTACTTACTGGTTTCATTCACATAGACTTGAAGACCTCTTCCATACTGATATTTTCTGTGACTGTTGTGAATAGATGGCCCCTCGATTCTGAGTGAAAGTTTCTTGTTATAAACACAAGAATTAAGACAGAAATGAAAATACGTAAGAAACATTGATCTGATCCTTTAAGATCATGATGGTTACCCACAATGCATCTAGTTATACCTTCTGGAATCTGATGTGTAACTTCCTATGGGATTTACTGAGTCAAGTTCATGACTATTCTGTTTTTGTTTTTGTAAGTGGATGGCTTGGGTTTCTGGAGACTCCAGCATTTCCTTACCATCACTGCCAATAAAATCACCCCAGCTAATGACAAAAGTTGATTGATGTACCCTATTGACAGAGCACCTATTTCTTATTCCATCCATGATCTAATCAATAACCTTTGAAAAGGAAAGAGTTACAAACAATGACTCATTGTGACTGCTTGTCATAGCCAGAGCAGCGTGGCCTGAGTGGCATTCTGCAGATTGGTGGGCACATCCTTCAAGTCTTCACTGAGTTGGTGAAATGCCAACTTCAGCTGGCATGTCATATCTGGCGCATCATGCGCCTCACTTACCAGGGTGATTGGGTGAAGGCATTATTAATTTCTCCCCATCTGATGACCATCCCCTGGCTTCTTTCCTGCCTAACCCTGCACCTCAGTCTATCCTCCAGACCACCACTAACTGTTTTCTCTAACATTCAGTTCTGTTGACGTTATTCTCATTCTCCAAAATATTTTGGAAAGCCAGGTGGTAGTGGTGCACGCCTTTAATCTGAGCACTCAGGAGGCAGAGCCAGGTGGATCTCTGTGAGTTCGAGGCCAGCCTGGTCTACAGAGCAAGTTCCAGGAAAGGCACAAAGCTACACAGAGAAACCCTGTCTTGAAAAACCAAAAACAAACAAACAAACAAAAAAGGTAAAAGGTTTATTTGGGCTCATGTTTCATGGTCACTTGGATTTGTCGTTTCTGATTTGTGGTGACGCAGTACATCATTGTGGGCATGTAATGGAGCAAAGTTGCTCATCTTAAAGTGGCCAGAAAGGAAGGGGGAGAGGAGAGAAGAGAGAGGGGGAGAGAGAGAGAGAGAGAGAGAGAGAGAGAGACAGAGAGAGACAGAGAGAGACAGAGAGAGACAGAGAGAGACAGAGAGACAGAGAGAGAGACAGAGAAGCACAGAGAGAGACAGAGAAAGAAAGAGAAACAGACCATGGAAAACACACCTAAAGTGCACCCTTCAAAGGCACATCTCTCTTTTCTTTTATTCTTTTCTCATACATTATGTCCCAACAACAGTTTCCCCTCCCTCCACTCTTCCCAGTACTAACCCCACTTCCCCCATCCCCCAGATCCACTCCTTCTCCATTTGCCTTAAAAAAAAAAAAAAAGAGCAAGCTTCCCAGGGACATCAACCTAACACAGCATAGCATACTTCAATAAGACTAGGTACAAACCCTCACACCAACGCTGGACGAGGCAATCCAGTAGGAGGAAAAGGGTCCCAAGAGCAGACAAAAGAGTCAGAGACACCCCCCACTCCCACTGTTAGGAGTCCCACAAGAACACCAAACTATACAACCGTAGCATATATACAGAGGACATAGCACAGACTCTTACAGGGTCTGTGATTGTCGCTTCAGTCTCTGTGAGCCCCTAGGAGCCCTGGTTAGTGAATTCTGCAGGCTGCCTCCTTGTGGTATCCTTGACCCCTCTACTCCTGCAATCCTCCCTCCACACTTCTGCAAGGTTCTCCTGTCTCTGCCTAATGTTTGACTGTGGGTCTCTGCATCTTCTCCCATCAGTTGCTGGATGAGGCCTCTCTAATGACAATTGAGAACCGATTGTCGGGCAAGGCACAGATCTATGAATATAGCAGACTATCACTAGTAATCATTTCATTGAATTTTTTGCCAGCCATGTTTATTTCTATCCTGAGTCTATGGGCCTCTGGTTCTTGACCATCCAGGCAGTGTCAGGCATGGGCTCCCTCTTCTAGCATAGGCCTCAAGTTGGACCAGACATTGGCCTCAGTAGCCACTCCCATAAATTCTGCACCACCATTACCCCAGCACATTTTGGAGGACGGACAGATTGTAGGTTGAAGGTTTTGTGGTCAGATTGGTGTCCCAGTCCCACAACTGGAAGCCTTAAAGGCACACCCCTTAGTAAGCAGCTTCTATTAATGCCCTCCTCAAGTTTCCACCACCTCCCAATAAGCCATCAAGATCTGCACCAATCAGTAGATTAACCTGTTCATGATGTCTGTGCCTTCAATGCATCCGTCAGTAGATTAGCCTGTTAGTGACATTAGCGCCTTTGTTATTCAGTCACTCCAAAGAGGCCTCACTTCTGAATACTTCCACTATGGGCACCAAGCCTTCATCATACAGCTTTTGGGTGACATTTCAGATCCACATCAAAGCAGTATTTGAGATTGATCTGTTACCTGCTCCACTGGCCTCCCCTGACTCACCCACACCCAGATGAGTTGTATGTCTTTTCCTCAGCTACCAGAGGGACTTCCATATACCTCTTGTCTTCTAGCCCAGCACACCAACCACAGTGCTAAAACTATCCAAGTGTGCATTCACCCTTCCTGCACCTCTAAAGGTCTGCCTAAAGTCAGGACCATCTCTCTCCATCTTGGTGTGCTGGTACTGAGAACATGGGAGATGGGAGAGGGAAATTGTCTGTAAGCCTTGACAGATTTCTTAAGAACATCCATCTCTCTTTTTTACTTTCAGTGAAAACAGGTCATCTGCTGTTGGCTTTGTTCTACATACTAAAATTGTAACAGCACTTTTTAAAGGTTTTACCTGCTCTATTACTGCTGCGTACCATCTAATCAAAGTCTCTGAAATCTGGCTGTTGTGGACGTGCATCTTACCCATTTTCTACTTTGTTTTGAAGTAAATATTTTAAATATATTGTCCCTTGGTAGATGTGGGTGTGTTTGTGTATTTGACATTTCATCTGAGGTCAGGGTAAATCATTCATCCTAAAGTCTTCTAAGAAAGTTTTGGGGAGGCACAGAGCAAATTTTGCGGATGGGAATTTTAAGTTCATATGAACTAGAAAAAAAGCAATCGTGAACATCAATATGGTGCTTATGGACTTTTTTTAAAAAAAACTTTGCACTTGTGAGAGCAGACATAATCCTTTTATTCTCATTAAAACTGATTTATTTTACTTTTGCTAAATAATGATAATTATAAAGATGAGTCTATCTTCAATTTTATTTACTAGGGGCGATCCCTGGTGGGGTTTTGGCTGTTGTTTGTGGTTTTTAAATTCTGTGTAAGTACTGAATTATAAAGAAGATCACTGGAAAGTGCTTGTGTTTTCACATAAACTGATCTTTTGTTCCTGTCTGAAAGCTTGACATAAAATAACTCATAGTTACCTGTAGGTCACAAATGTGAGGGGCCTGGCTAATCGTCTCATTTAAAGAAGACAGTTGACTCAGACAAAGAAACTAAGAACAAGAATTGTGTCCATGTAGGCTGCATGGCAGGTCCATTGTGCTTTGAAGTAGATATGACTTAGAAAACACGATTCCTGGAGCTGGAGAGATGACTCAGAGATTAAGAGCACTGGCTGCTCTTGCAGAGGACCGGGGTTCAATTCCCAGCACCTACATGATGGCTCATACCCAGTTGTAACTCCGGTTGCAATGGATCTGATAACCTCTCTGACTTCTGTGGGCACCAGGTATTTATATGATACATAGACATACATGTAGGCAAAACCCTCACACACATAAAATAAAATGAAAATTATTTTTAATAAAAAAGAAGACAATTCCTTAAATGGAATTGTGCCAACACTAAGTGTTGTCTTGGAGAACATTGCAAACTCCTAACCACAATTGGCCTCTTGTTGTTTGTTTTTATAAATGGGTGTTAAGAGTGATTCTGAATGATCAAAACATACTTAAAAGTCAATCTGAGAAATTTTCATCTGAGGTTTTATTTCTTTCCTGTGAGAAAAAATAGGCATTCAAGACGACTTAAGCATGATTGTCTGTGCAATTGTGCTCCAATTTAGAGTCACTCTTTCTACTAATCTTCATTACACCCAAGCGTGTAAAAAGGAAAATCATTGTCTGTGAGTGTTTGGAGACGGAGACAAACCTTGGGGAAATCTGAGTCCTTGCTCATCTTCTTCATCCTGTCTACTCTTGGAGTTCACACATCCATGGCAGGCCAGGGAGGGAGGAAGGGAGGGAAGGCAGGAAGGAGGGAGAGAGGGAGGGAGGGAGGGAGGAAGAAAAGAATTAGCATGTGCATGCACAGCGGCTCAGGGCTTTGCATAGCCTTCCTCTAACATCCCCCCCCGCCCCGCCCTCCTGGGACACTGAGTACTTCTGTGCCCACGTGCCTTTCTTCACACTGATCTGTCTTGATTATACATCACTCCTGGATGCAGCTCAGGTGGGGGAAATGTGTTACAGAATCAGATGCTTGGAACGTGCTAGCGTTTCTCCCATACCCAGGCTAGAGCAACCCTCTCCTTTCTGTTGCTAAAGCCACTTTCCAGGGCAGGATACCATCTCCACTCTGGAGCTCTGATGGCAGACTATACTAAGTTCTAGTCTATCTCAGGCTCTAGGAAGCTCTGTTGTCCTGGGTCAGTCATCGCCTTGAGTTCTTCATCTTTAAAATAGAGTCACATTGGTGTCTACTCAGAACATGAAATAAAATTCTGCATGTAAAAGACTTGGCATCGGGACTGGCACATAGACATGTTCTAGGAATGATCAATATTGATGATTCTGCTAGAATCATTAAGAGTTTGCCTTTCTTTTTTAAAGTTGGAGACAGGGTTTTGTTCTGTTTTGTAAATATATGGTGTCTGGAAAACAGTTGCTACTCAGGAAGTGTTTGCCAAGTGGATGGAACAGAACTGGAGTGGAGTTGGTGAGCAAATGGCCGGGAAACTCCACAGCATTCTGGGAGATCTGCATCCACCCCCACCTACCTCCTTCTCCTTCACGCATGGAGCCCCTGTGCCTCCCCTGTAGTCTAGAAGATACTGCCATGCAGGAGAAGTCTTTCTTTTGGTCTCATTTCTTCATTCACACTCATGGAGCAAATGGTCCAGGCATAGCTTCCTGTGTGAGGGGCGTGTCTGCCACTACACTGCTGGAATGGACTCAGGGTGTTTGCATGTTACCACACAGGGAGACCTGTTTTTTCCATGTTTTAACATATTTCATACACCTCTTTCTTTCCTGGGAAACTCCAGACCTTGTCATTCTTTTTCCTAGCCCAGAAAATGTCCTTGAATTATCCCAGGCTGTTTAATCTTCTGCTCACATCTGGAGATAACCAGGTGGAGTGGCTGAGGCTGCTTAGGGGAAGCCATAGAGGGGGCAATAAGATAGGAATGAAGCAGATGCTACTTATGGTGGCACACAAGTTAGCTACCCACTGACCATGGAAAAGCCAAGAGTGGATGGAAATCTTGTGAATGGGAGCTCCTTAAGGGCAGTAGATCCTGGATCCCCTATGGGGACTTGAAGAATACTCTAGAACATCTGTTTAATTGTGTGGTCACTGCCTATTGAATTTTAACTGGTATCTGACCCACATTGTCCCAAGTCTAAAACACAGAAGCAGCTCAGAATATGAGAGTTTAATGGCGAAAAACTTGACAGTGTTTCCCCCCGTTGTGTGTATGTAGGATGATTCCACTAAATTAAACTACTTGTAAAGACCTTTGTTCATCTGTACCTCATTTCAGATCTGCATAAAAAAAAGGTTGTTTTCCTTGGCTTTGATGCATATTCTGGAGATCAGGATGTAGTGACCAGTGTTAGCGGCTATCACAGCTTTTAGAAATAATGCAGTAATGCCTATAGCTTACCCTGCATTTTAATGGACGATCTCAAAGAAAAAACTGTAGCAAACACTACCAGGGAATAACTGGTACAGGCAGTTAGGAGAGAAGAGAGAAACTGTTCTTAGAAATGGTGGTTGCACAATGTGGATTGTCTCATGTTCTTCAGGAATGTGAGGGCAGACGGAGTCTCCCATCACGACCCACGGCAGATGACAGCTACCCAAAACTCCTTGACTCCTTCAAGGCTTTATGTCGAATCCTACAGTGTAGTTGTTACAGAGCACAGAGTAAAACCATAGAATTCCAAGGACCAGAGAACAGCAAGCATGTAAAAGGGGAGACTGAAAATACCCCTCCATCAGTTTTGTTCTATACCCAGCCAAGAGAGTGAAAGAATTTTAAAGGGGGAACGGCATCAGAGAACAGACAAGGTGGAGACTGTCTCCAGGATGAGTCCTCAGCAAGTCTGTTTCCCAAGAGAATCCTTTTCTGCCTGAGGCAGAAGATGCTTGGGGCAGCACAGACCCAGAGCGGCACGAAGCAGAGGCATTGATTTTTCCGGCATCACAATTTATTTTTATGGCGGCTTTTCTGAGATGGAATTCATGCTCTATGTATTTCACTCACTTAAAGTGAAGAACTTGGTAGTTGTTAGAACAGTCAGAGGACTGCGCATCCATCACAACAATCAGTTTGCAGCCTTTTCCTCACCCCAGAAATAAACCCCATACATGCTAGCAGTGCCAAGAGCCATTTTGATTCAATCAAAAAAAGGAAATCTTTTATTTGAAAGCACAAATTTATACTAGTCATTTTTAATAAAAATGTTATAATTGGAGACTTAAAAAAAAATCTCTGACTTAGAGACAACTTGAAAAATTGAAAGTCCTCAATATAGTAGATAATCCAGCCTGTCTCTGTGTTCACATTGCTGTTCTTTCTTTAAATGTTTGTAAGACTTAGCGTCGTGCGTTACTTCCTTAAGGCAATTCTGCTGCACACACCGCTAAAGGAATGCCCATTCCTGGCCATTTTGAAAACCATTTGTAATGTCACTCACGTACTGAGAATATGCCTTGAAAATGCTTTGTGACCTTTGTTCAAACACCATATTGGATGGTTACCTTAGTAATTAGTTACTAGAACCCGCAGAAGGAAAGGTTGGCTAAAACAATGAAGTCTGTATAGGATAACACTACAGCTCAACTTGAGGGGCAAGGAGCAAATGTAAGATACATGTTCTATGAAAGGCTGCATTGTCTAATACACAACCATTCGCTAGTGGGAAAAGGAAAGGACAGGTACCAGAAAGTGGATGTGGGACATTAACAGACAGTTTACAGGAAAGAGCGGACAGGTAGCTTATGAAATACGTGGGGCCGAGTTTTAAATTCACCTTGTAGGAAAGAAACGTGAACTAACACAACAACCAAGTCCCATATCTCCCTGAAAGACAAAAGGAAGTGTTTTTGAAATCAAGGGGATCCCCATCCTCGTGCAAAGCTGGTGAGATTAACCACCACCCATCAGTCCATAAACACCTTGAAGGCACATGTCTCTCGGATGAGACATCAGTTATTCAGCAATCATGTCTCTAGAAATTGTGCGCACAAGTGTGCTGAAGTGTACCACAGAGTTTACTATTTTCTTTATAATCAAAAAATCTAGTGAAAACCACCAATTATAGTTTGGCTAAACAGATTGTGAAATAAATATTTAAGAAAACACATTTTTAGTAATATGCATTAGGTCAATTGAAATGAGCTAATCTGGTAAGTGGCCCAAATCGTGTTGTTAAGTGGGGGAATGAATGGGCATTTTGCACGCTGCCATTTATGATAAGCTACTTCAAAACTGCGGCTGCTGTTTACCTGTGCCTGCCGAGCTAAGAGAAAGTGAGGAGGGGACAGACTTGACTTTTTTCTTCTAAGGTATTTTAGTTGAGGCTTTAAAAATCATTTTAAAATTTAAGACTATTTTCACATCTAAAAAAGTAACCATTGTATATTATACAGTACTGGAAATGAATGAAATCTGAACCAAAAGTTGAATTCCTTGATGAGGTGGGAGTATACTTAAAGCCTGTGTAGGCATCCTTTAGCCATGTTGCATGCATGTGCACCTTATCCGCTCTGTTTTATAACTTGCTTTTGTCGTTAACAAATACTACATGACATTAAGTATCACTTCATAATACATTCAAATGAATATGTTGTTATCATGGTGTAGCTGTTTCAGTCTATTGGCGTATTTTCATTTTATTCCCACCACGAAATGAAAGAAAATTTTGGAGAGAGCAAAACCAAAGTAGGAAGGGAGGCTTCTAAAAACTTATTAAGAAGTTACAGCCAAGAGTTGGACCCAGGGGAAGATGCTGGCGATGTAAGGGACACAGCAAAGCCTGGGTCCTAATCTTTATCTTGGTTATTGATAACTTTATTCCCTTAACTTTCGGCATATCTGAACTTCTATAACAGCGTGGATCATCTTTACAAAAGTAACAAACCACTGAGGAACTGCTTTCACAGGCCCTCTTCCCCTACCCCTCAAAAGTGGGAGATTCTCCTAAAATGTTTTTATTCACTGTATGTGAACGTTTCCTAAGATGAGTCCTGCAGAACTCACTGGAATCCTGCTGTCACTAGGTATCACTGTGTATCCCACATCTCTCTTGGCCTAAATCATGTTTCAGGGTTCTCTCCTTTTTATCAGATATATGAAGTACCAGGGTTGAAACAAGCCAAGGTTTCTTATTTCTTAATAAGAGCAAAACAAGAATATTTCAATACACTTCAGTTAATTTTTTGGAAAAGAGAAGTCACCATTTCCATGTGAAACTGAACACAGCTTGACACTCTCTGTTTTGGAAATAAAAGACCAAATTTGCTTATAAGAATACAGATTGACCTTGTGATTTGCATACAATTACAATTAACCCAGTAAATATTTGAAGATGTTAAGTCTGTTCCCCAAACAAGCTATCCACTGAAGTCATTTTGTGAATCATTTTGCCAGAGACAACTGCCTTGCAGATTGCAGTAATGACTCATTTATTTGGTGGCTGAAGGCCAGACGTAAATTGAATATCATTTGATTTCAAGCAGTCTGGCCACAAGTCAACTCTAATGTTTCCCTTCTAACCAGACTCTTTCCATTGAAAGACCACAATCCCCCCAAATCCTATGTACAGCCATTTAGATGGCTGCCGTCACATGGTTACAGTATTTATTAGCCTTGAAAAGCTATAACTTAGGACCTGCCTAAGTATCGCACAGGGAATTCATTTCAAGCCACATTTGACCCTTGTTGTAAAGGTGATCTTCAAGTGGATTTAAAGGAGATAAATCACATTTTCAACCTAAAGCCTGCTTTCTCCTAATAAAAAAAGAGGCTTTAGATGTCCCTAACCTTTTCTTCTTTTCTTCACTTCTGGATTGGAGATTAATCACATGTACCCAGAGACATAATTTCATGTCTGCCGTTTGGAATAGGAGGGAAAAGAGATCAATGGCTTATGAAAAGCCTTCTTTAAAATTAAACTGTAAAATCAACCATCGTCTTAGGCAGTGGATGGCGAAGGATAGGTCTCCTTAGGTGGAACGGTAAGTCATGAGGGCCAAACATGAGGAACAGGAGAATACTCAGTACACAGTAGGCAACCTGAGTAGAGGAAACACTTGGTTTTCTGAGTAAAACACAGAATTATTCCCAGGAATTAGCCCACTCTTAACTTATCCCCTTTCATATACAAATGTGAAAGAATATAGGAAAAGGAAATTATTTACTTAGAAATTTGTTGTACTTCAGAACTTTGCCATGCATGCATTTAAATTCCACAAATGTGGCAACATAGTTTCCTTTACAATTCTTGTTTTCATGGGCATAGCTTTGTCCTTTTGAAAATAGCCTGGTCTCAGGACTTTGAATGCTGGGACCGGAGACTGACAAGTTTGAGGCTAGCCTAGGCTTGAGAGTGAGATCCTGTTTTAAAAACAAACAAAAAAAACAAACAACAACAGCAAAACAACATAGCCCATGATATAAATGGGATCTTAGATCTCTCTCTCTCTTTCTCTCTCTCTCTCTCTCTCTCTCTCTCTCTCTCTCTCTCTCTCTCTCTCTGTGTGTGTGTGTGTGTGTGTGTGTGTGTGTGTGTGTGTATGTGTGTGTGTGTGTGTGTGTGTGTGTGAGACAACAGCTTGTGGGAACTGGTTCTCTCCTTCCCCCACGTAGGTCTCTGGGATCAAACTGGTGTCATCAGGCCTAGTGGAAATCACCTCCTTATTGAGCCATCTCACTAGCTCAGAACCTGTCCCTAAAGTGATAGATATAACGAGCCCCTCCTCAGGCAGAACTCTAGTATTCCTCTTTTCTCACCATTCCTCCTCATGCAATCAATGGCTCCTTGAGGGACTTTGACTCTAGGGCAGAGCTGAGAAGCAGGTTCATCAGTCCTCGGCGTTTGTGACCCACTAGAACATTAGCCGGAAATCCAACAAACCAGACAGCTGGATGTCAAAGATGAGGCAAATGTGTTGCCTGACTGCAAACTGGTGTAAGGGTTTACTGTGACTCCAAGTCCCCTCGGAGGGCCTTCAGCGAGCAAGTCCAGACTAATAATGAGACACTCACCACAAATGCCTTTCTGCTTGTTTCAGCCATTTTCAGCAGCTTGCTTTACCTGGCCACCCCCACAACAGATTTCCTGTGTGGCACTTGAACCCCTGAAATGTCCCCATGAGGATCACTAGTCAGTACGTCACTCCAGTGATTGCTAACTGTAGATAACCTCTCTGTCTCTGTGTTTCTCTGTGCCTCTCTGCCTCTGTCTGTCTGCCTCTGCCTCTCTCTTTCTCTCTCTCTGTCTCTATCTGTCTGTCTGTCTGTCTCTCTCTGCCTCTCCCGACCTCCCCCACATATACGTGTGTGTGTGTGTGTGTGTGTGTGTGTGTGTGTGTGTGTGTGTGTACGCACATCTATGTGCCATCTCTCCAGATTCCCATTTCTGCTTTAAGTTGCTAGGTTTTGGGTTGTTTTTTGTGTTTGGGGTTTTTTTTTATCCAATTTAATTTTGGGGTGAACTAAGCAGCTTGCCACTCCCTCTGGGACGGCAGTGTCTGGATAGCTATCTGCAGACACTACAAACACTGCTCTGCCGTGTGGGCGCTGTCTGCTTCCTGTGCTGAGTAGCAGAAAAAAGAAAGAATCCTGTTTCATCCCGTTCCCTGACTTCTTCCATGCTGCTTTCCTCAGAGTAGCCAAGCCCAAGCACAGCTGTTCCCAGAACACTCATTTACGTGCAGCATTGATGTCTCTGGGGGATCTCCCTGGACCTCCTCTCAGAAGGCTTCCAGAAATGAGGTTTTGTTTGTGTCACAGCAGTGAGGTTATCTACTAATAATCTTTGCTGGGGTTTTTCTGGAGGTGGGTATGTCCTTCCTCAATTCTCCATGAGGTTATTAATTCTACAGCTTGCCCCTGCTTGGAACCATACCTAAACCATTGTAGGACCTTAATTCCGTTCCCAGTATCCATATGGTTTTAACACTTGTAACTCAAGTACTTGGGGGATCTCAGACCCTCTTCTGGCTTCCATGGGTACCCACACACATGAAATGCATTCACACAGACACATATGTATAAATAAAAGAACTAAAACTTAAATCTTTAAAAATAAATAAGGTTTTAAGTGGGCTATGCCAATTCGATCTTTTCTTATTTTTTTTTAATCTCCTGCCAAATATATACATTTACATTACTTGTTTCTTCCCAAGAACATTAGGTAGGATAAACTGGCCTGCTAGTTAAA